>NC_136063.1:788882317-789570442 GCF_964261635.1 Lissotriton helveticus | reverse complement strand
AATTGCCTTATCATCTCTTCGAAAGCCAAAATCTGATGGTGGAGTTAATTTCCCAGATTTTCGTCTTTATCATAAATCCTTCTCACTACGCCAGGCCTCAAGATGGCTTACATCAGACCCTTCTCCCTTTACTCCCCTTTGGTTCTCCATTGAACAATATCACTGTTACCCTTCTCTTTCAATGAAGGTATACATTTCTCCGCCAAAACTTCTTATACTTCCATCCCCTTATTTAGACACATGAATCTTTTTTAGACGCTCCTATCTGGCATAATTTGTTTATTCTCCTCAGCAATAGACCCATTTTTTGGAACGCATGGAGATTTAAAGGTGTTCTATGGGCTAATCAACTCTTTGATGGAGTCTCACCTTGCTCCTTTCCCCAATTTCAGTTCTTATTTCATTGCCCTCGTTCCTTTTTGCAGACATTTACCACCCTTATGGCAATTATTCTTGACATTTATTACTTCCTTCCTCCTTCATCTTCATTTGTTACCCAAAATCCTGTCTTCAAAATACTTCTTACCCTTCCTAAAGCCTCCCTTATTTATAAATTCTTCTCAGCCCCCAATCCAGATCGCGTTAAATCTAAAATAGAACTTTCTTGAGAATCGGACTTCGGATGTGATTGGTGTGTTACGTTTTGGGATAAACTTTGGTCCAGATCCTTAAACATTTCTCGTTCTGCTTCTCTTACCCAATCTTTGTTCTTCCTTTATCACAGACTTTATCTTTCCCCGACTTCTTTATCACGTTTCAGTGTTTCTTCTGACTCTTAACTGCTGGACTTGTGGCTCTTCTAATGCTGGCCTTCTTCATCTCTTCTTTCTCTGTCCTACAGTCTACAAATTCTGGGAGAAAGATTGGTTATATATCTCTCGTCTATTTACAGTTTCCACTCCTTATTTTAAACCTATCCTCTTTGTGGGTAGCCTCTCTGACTCTTTAGACCTTTCTCCATGCCATGGTCTTTTTGACCTCATGCTTGCCCTTGCCTTTAAACACATCTCCTTTAACTGGAAAACTCCCACAAATCTCTCCATACAATTTCGGTGGAATACTCTCTGTCATTTTCATAGACTTGATGTTGCCTTAGCTTCCTCCTGCAACCCAACCTTTAATAGAGATCTCTTATGGTTGCCACTTACCACCTATTTGGACCGGATGGCCTTATGGAACACTTCACATATCACCTCTGAAAATTTTAAACCCCCTTGAAGGATATCAACTCTGTCCTTCATTTCTTTCTTTACCCAGTTAATACATTATATGAACTTCTATGTTTGACAATGTATATTGATTCATTTACAGTATTTTGCTGGTATGCCTTACTCTTTTTATTTCCGTATTTCTCTATATTATAGTGTTAATATTTCCTCTCCTCCCCCTTCATACCCTTCTTCTGCTTCCCTTCCTTCTCCCTCCCCCCTCGTCATATACAAAAATTCCACAAATTGCTTTTACTCTTTTCTTCCTGGTATCAGCCATGTCCTTGTTATAGTACTGTATTTGAAGTTTTTCCTGTATCTTGCTGATATCTTTATGTATTAACAAATTGATCAATAAAGCTTTTCAAACACAAAAAGAAATTATCATGTCAAACATTGCAGATTGTAACTCCTGAAAAAGGGCCAGTATTTACAGGAGCAGAGTCAGACGGATGTTGGTGCAGAAAACCACGTTGTTCCCCTAAATTTTGTAAAATTGCATCCAGTAAATTCCGACCTCCACTGCATCAGATATAATCGGTGCAATAATTATCACCTGCGATACTGGACCACGTGCGATGAGGACCATAGTATATAAAAGTATAAAGATGATGCATACATATTAAATTTAGCCCTGCTCAATGCGTAAAAATGTAACAAAGTAGTCCCATACAAATATGGCGACCTAGAGTAGTAGTGCCCTGTGAATAAAAACGTTCACTAGCAAAATGGATAAATTCAGTCGGAAAATTGGCGCAACAAAATCATAGAATGTCAAGGCACAAACCAGCAATGCATCAACCTGTGCTAGGGATTTATGGTACAGTGTGCTCAAACCAATATATTGTGTGTTACTGGATGGCCCAACAGTGGACAAACTTCGCCATCGACACCCCACAAAAGTGGCGCGAGTCCGGTCAGAAACAGAGATTTGATGTGCTTGGGGTGAGTGAATGACGCCATGTTTGATCTCAGCCACGCCAAATTACTGTAAATCTTTCTGAGGAAGTTTCATAGGACAGTGCAGCTTGACTTGGAGGAACAGCGCTGGCTCCACGCTATACTCCAGTGCCAGTGAGGGGCCGAGCCCCTCTTTCACAAGGCACCAGCAGATAAAAGGTGCAAAAATTCCAAGTATCTAAAGCTGCCGCATAACTCGATAAAGGCCCTGTGATTGGTAGATGGTAGCTCCCTCACACACCCCCATCCAGAGGAAAGGACTCGGACAGTCTTAAACGGGTTCTTCTGATCCGATGGAACCGGCTCCTGGGGTCCAGCAAGAAATGACATTTTGCAACCCTTTCAGAGGCACCAGGAGACGCTATGTTGGCCTGACCTGCCTAGGAGGGACCTCACAGCCTTCAGAGCAAACCCTGTGCCTCGCGTGCAAATGGGTGATGTCTCAGCACCCAAATAGGGCAGGGTGACCGAAGTTATCACCACACAGCATAGTGGAAATGCAGTGCACCGGCACTTCATTGTCAACACCGGGAGTTATGACAACCAGCCACATGCTGGCGCACTTTATCCAATTTGAGATGAGCACAACAACAGTCATTTAATCATTCTATATACATTAACAAGCTGTCGCCATTGCGCAAATTAAATAAAAAAAGTGCTTGCTGACTTAATGAAGGAGACAGTGTAATGCTGCAAGTAAAAGATCCAATCCTGATGGGGCGCTCACAAAAGGAGACAGGTAACAAGGCAGGACTAAGAAGCCTCATTTTCAATTGGAAGCCAGTATTTACTATGGACGATGACGCAAACCAATGAAAAATATGGGAGGAGCTTCCACAGCACTTCCACATCTGTCCCTACTACAATATGCCTCGCAGAGTGAGCAGCGCATGTGCTGCAACACTAGGCTCGACCTAAAAAACTGTTGATAACTTTCACACATACAAGCTTGTTTGATGATTGTTAACATTTAGGGATTCGTGAGTGAAAGACAACTGTTGCCTAGCATTGTCTTTGCTTATGGGACAGTTTAGTGATTACATTATTGGAGCGATAGAGTCCCATGGATTATTCCAATTACTTATCTTGCTGCTGTGTTTTCACCACTTTGGTTGAGCGATCTGCTGTTTGAGTAGATGAAAACAGAATGAATATGTATAACATAAGATGGAGTAGGTGACAGATCCCACATTTGCTGGATGGTTCTTGAGGGAGAGGAAGGAAGGATTTGTTGTAGAATACGGAGGTTTGGGTATACTCTGTGGACCACAGTTATGATCTCTATGTCCAACTGTTGATTTGGAGTCAAGCTTGAATTGTAGAATTTGTACGTTTTAGTTCGGTCTGATTGGTGGCCTCGAATAATTAGCAACCTTGATCCATCAGTTAAAGACAATCAGGCAAGTTTCATACCCTGTTATTTTGTTTGGATTTGACATAATGCACAGGTTATATTGACAGTCCCCACTGCAGAAGTGGTGGAATCATTTGAGGGATTTTATAATCTTTAGGATGAGGTAGAGATAAATATTAAAGAGTACTTGTGATGCAGGAAGACTCTACATAAGACATGGCAGTAATCAGAGATGAAGGGCCTCGATTAAGTTGCTTGGATCAGGGTGAAAGGAAATGTTCAAAACAAGTGGATACATTTCTTAATCATCTGCTTTGCAGATGTCATCCCAGATTTTGGGATTCAAGATTTTTGCCATTTTCTGGCCGGACATGTGACCTAAGAGGATCTGGAGTTGGCAGACATATATACGGAGCTCACAGCAGTACAGGCTTCTGTGAATCAATGGACAACAGGCAATACTTCCTGTAACAATTTTCCATTTCTGTATGAGTCACTAAGGCACGGAGAACTGAACTGTCAATTCCTTTTTTTATTTTTTTTTTATTTTATTGAGATGTTTAGAGGTATTGAGGTAAAAAGTCATTACCTATAGCAATCCATTACACAATCAGAATAAATACATCAACAACAATACATAGAATAATACAAAATGTAAAAACGTATGGCTAAAACACAGAAGATAAAACGAACACTGGGGTAGGCATGATTAGACGTAGGAACCGTACAATCTATACACAATTCATCTTGTATTTTCAGTGCCTAGATTCCCTCCATTTTCTGACAGGCGCCCATATGTTTCTACCAAATTCACGGGTTTTTTTTCCCCTTAAAATCATACAGGCACTCCTCGATATTATGCATTCCTAAGAGCCTTGTTAACAACTGCTGAAAAGTGGGTGCAGTGGTATCTTTCCATCCAGCAGAAATTAGTAGACGCAGTATAGCCACTGATATAAAAACCAGGGCTTCCACCCCACCTTCTGTCTTCAATTTACCGCCCGTGCCTACTAAAACCACGGTAGGGGATAGAACGATGTTTTGTTCTAGCAGCCCCTCCAAAAATAGCTGTATCTCCCTAATAATCGGTGTTAAATTCGGACAGTTATAAAACATATGGAGTAAATCTGCTGGACCAGTATTGCATCTTCTTCCTTCCAGAACTTCAGGGACCACAGATGCTCCTCAGCAGAGTTCACCTTCACTCCTCCCTTTAATGCAAAATCCATGTGTTTTCGTTTAATGAATACCAACTCACAATCACACACCCACACCGGAACATTCCCTGATACATTTGTTATGGGTAACAAACTGATGAAAATATTCACATTTTCATTAACTGCTGTTTGGTTCTTCGCATGTATATATTAGATGTCTCCCACTCACGTGGGGTCTGAAATCTGAAGTGTTCTGGGCAATTCTTTAGCGCAAACCACCTTGCCTGTTTGTAAGCCTATACGTTGTTGTAACACTTTTATATTCACTTAAGTGATATTAGAACACTCAATTGAGCCAACCTGGATGGCTGAGGTCGTTTGCTACTGATGTCCTGGGGTCCGTTCCCCTAAGGCTCTGCAAATCTGGCCAAGAACACCCCCTTTTGCCTTTCACACTCAGGATAGTGAAGGTCAGTATCTCAGAACTCTACATTCGTCCAACAGACACAATAACTTCAATGCCCAGTCCAGTGCTTGTCTTCTAGAAATAAATTACCTTTGCATTTTCAAGCAATTCTCAATACCACATAATTCAATGCAGCATGTACAGTGGTAACTCTGATTATCATTTGGGCACTACACCCCTTGCCCCCTTCTATCTCTCTCTCTCTCTCACCGGGGTGACCATAGTGGGATCTGTCCCCCAGCAACACTATGGTAGAAGTATGAATAAGGTTTGGTGCAGATAATCATTCCCCCACAAGTCAAATGCTCACTCAGTTCACCTGTTTACTTGAGTTCTTACCCCTGGTGAAGTAGTGTGAAGGAATCCAATCTTTTAGTCCTTCACTGTCTTCTAGCGTAAACTTAATGGCTCTATCCCATCGCACGTGGGGACCCACAGTGATCACGTGCTGTTCATAGTCAGCCACTATGGAGTTCTGACACCGCTGCATCGGATGTATGGCAGTACAATGCAATCATTTTGATCGCGATACTTTACATCCCGGTTTTCACAACGCAAGTCGTTACATCGATTTGCGTTGGAGGGCGCTGGATTGAGGACTAATAGGATTTTCTATTCCAACTCCAGCCCACGTAACATTAGGGAAGGTGATGTAATAGAAAATCACACTATTCCTTAACCAAGAGTGCCATCCAGCGCAAGTAGTAGTAATGACTTGCGTTGTAATGGCTGCGTGGTAAAGGCCGTGCGATGTAAACACCGCATTGTAAACTATGTTTCCTGCTGCATTTGATCTGAATGCAGTAGCCCATGCTGTTCTGCTAACAGCTAGGGGGGCCCTGTCACCACTGGGCAGGCATTCTTCACCAAAGATGTGGCTGTGGCCTGTGACAATGACAATGTTGGGACAGTTTCATGCCACCCTGGCTGTACACACTCATCATGGAAGTTGCAGCCACAACTTGATCTAACAACAAGTAAGAAGATGTTTCGAATTAAATCAAAACAATAGCCTTGGTTCGAAGTAAGGCAGATGCAAATACCACTTGGGCCAACAGTGAGACAAAGGATGCTCCAACTTGGACCAACAGTAAGGCAAAGGATGCTCCAACTTGGACCAACAGTAAGTCAAAGGATGCTCCAACTTGGACCAACAGTAAGGCAAAGGATGCTCCAACTTGGACCAACAGTGAGGCAATTGAAGATCACCCAGGTTGTTACACTCTGCAGGGTCATCACATGTAGACTTTTGCTGTTCTCACCAGGAACCACAGAGAGATGGGAAAACCTACTGTAGCATGGGTCACTCCTGATGTAGTGTAGTTCCTATTATCCCAATAGGCTATGCGCATTGGAATAATATCTTCAATAGTATAGACGTAGGACAGAGGTTAACTAGGTCTTCTACTGACGATATTAGACTTAAGTTTTGTGTGCCAGCTAGCTCAGAGTTCACTAGAACCTTTCTCGAATAGGCGAGGAGGAGTTTAACCTCCCTGGATAGACAAGAAGGGATTTAGTTTCTGACAACCATAGAACATGACAACTTTGCTCTCCCTGATCAAGAGTATATCTCTAGAGTCGTGTGAAAACAAAAGACAGCTATTTTACTCAGTCAATACGTGCCTACTTAGTTTCACCAGATTGCAGAGAAAAGGAGAGACGGGCGTTTTCAATAAAAGGTGTTATTTATTGATCAGTCTCTTTTCTCATACAAGAGAAATGAATCGCTACAATTGCAATACTTATAGTTAAGTAAAGTGCATACAGTAAAAGCAGGGTTATGAAATAATACTGTAAAAGCATTGATATGGTTTCTTAGCCATATGTTACTTTAAAATGGATAAAAGATATACATGCATATATACATTGACTAATCGTACTCAACTGGTGCTTCTAACTACGCCTACCCCGGTGTACCTGACCTAAGCCTAATACATGGGAGGGAGTAAGTAAGTAGCAGTTTAAGTTAAGTTTGTTTTGCCAAGAGTCTGACTCAAGAATTCTCTGTAAGGGGTTAGTCAGTTCAGTACCTGGGATTTAGAAGGCAGGAGGGCTGGTATCTCTTTCTCAGGACTCGGTATCCCAGTTACCCGCGAGGGCGAGCTGGAAATGCTGGAGGCTGGATTCCTCGGCAAGAGGAAAGGCAGCGTCTTCCTCAGCGCGTCAAAAGGGGAGGGGCAGCGTCCGTGGGCTCTCGCATCAGCTTGGCTCTCCGGCAAGTAGTCGCAGCTCCAAGCTCATCACCACCGTGTGTTTACCTAGGGCAGCGTCGGTATATTTATACCTGAGAGGTGCCGGGTTTGACGTAAGGATGGACATAAGACGTCAATAAGGATGTCATTAAGAACTGGTCGTTCTTACATTCTTTACAGGAGTTCTCGAAATAAATCAAAACAATAGCAGCGGGGATTTCCCAGGTTTGCTGGAGGCTTGGTTTGTTTAGAGAACTCGGTGTGCTTTCTAGGGGGCTGGAGGAATAGTGCTTGCTTAATGTGACAGCATGCGCTATGACTAATTTATGAAACGGGTTTCTGTGCCGTTGTATGGATATTAGTGATTTATAACCGGACAAGGGTCAGAAATTGGAGTATCGATACAGGTCCTTAGATAAACACACTACACCCACTCCACGAATTCATGTCCATATTTACTAATCTAATCAATAGTAAACATAACTAATAGTGCATGTGTATACCGAACGACCCCAAAATACATTTTTTGCATTTGAAAATAGGCATATTCGAAATACACGAAAATGAGTATAGGTACTGTATGCGTTCAAGCAGTGTAATCATTCAAAAAAGGATGCACAATTTATATCAGCATGAATGATTTGCGAAAATAACACATGAAATGGCTCTTAATACAGAAGAAAAAGTGCGAGACCACTCCATCATATAAATACAATTACTTGTAAATATGCTAGAGGCTGAGGTAAAGTATTGTCTCTAGAGTTCCTAAAAATAGAAGCTCTGTTCTCTAAGAATAGTTCTACTTTAAGCAGAAGATAAGTGCCAAAAAGTAAATATTTTGGATTTTGGGAAAAAAGTTTTCGTTTTCAGGGGAAGAAGGAAAAAAACTCTCAGTAGCTTAGTTTTTAAAACCGAAGGCCAAATTCAGAGTTCAGGGAACGCTGTGTGCACGTTTGCTTAAAATCACTCTCTCTGTTCTGGTGAAAACATCATTTCAGACAGACTTTAAAAAAAACAGTTTACTGCTTCAGGTGAAAGTTCGACCAAGTTGGAAAATGTCGCTACCATGCAGTCGTGCGCATGTTCGCTTTCAGTGATGTTTTGATCAGCATTGCTTACAGAAGGTCGTACCTGGTTGATGCTGCTTTCATCCTGTACTTCACTACCCTTCAATCGTAGTGGTGAAGTCTCCACGAATGCCGTCATCAGGATAGGTAGCCGCTGGGGACAGCACAATGCATGAGCCTTTACTGGACCCAACAAAGTATCTGCATCCAATGGTACTTTTGATTGTAGTGGAAGACATGTGTCCAACACGCATTCCTCGCCGCATAGCATGCATCTTAATACAGGTAAGACACAATTCTGCCATATGGGTCTGAACGAAAGAAACCAGGTCATATTCAGATCTCTTAGCCAGGCTAATCCAAGGACTTTAGTTATGCGGTCCCGATAGCGTATAGCTAGGATCGTTTCTTCCATTGTTGCTGGAGTCTTATCTGTGACATGATTTGCCATAATGAAGCAGGAGTAGCAAAAATAGGATGCCTGCTACGAGTCCCAACAGGAGTGGAAGTCCGACAAAGACCGAATGGACAAAATTGGGAAATATACCCAGGACTGCTTTGAATGGGGTTAACAGTCCCGAAAAAACGGTCTTAAATACACTCGCGATACCATTTGTATCAGAAATATTTAAGATTTCGCTTAGCATTTCTGCGAAGTGTAGGTGGCAATTTGTTGATAACAATGCATGTATCTCTCCCCTTGTCCTTGCAACTTGGAGATCATACGTTTCTTTTGATGACGTCAAGTGAACTGGCATCTGTAGGAGCACAGTCTTCATTCTGCTTAAAGTATCAATTCGAATAGAAGAGATTTTCAAACTGGGCCAAATTTTTCCCTCCCTGTCTGGAGTGTCATTCGGGAACAATACTTGCTCACAGCAAGTGACCATGGAGCTCACGCTTACTAGATAAGGTTTTCCTGGCAGTAAGCCACAACATCTGTGATCTACAATTAGAATGTAACTCTCGTTAGAAAGTCTTCTAAAGAATGGTTCTATTTTCGTTGCAGGTGTGCCGAGCTGGTGACATGAAAGGTTATTTGAAGTCCCTTCACAGGCCCCATGTAAACTTATACCCTGACATAGATGTATACCACTTAGTGATTTTTCACAATTATTACCACTAAGAAATACACTCTGTCCTGTATTACTATAACATGTGTGTGTATAAGGTAAGTTCCATGTTGACTTAATGTATCCTTTACCCAACCTTTCATACTGGCCTGCCTGTATATATTTCTGGCAGTATCGAAATTGGAAAGTCGTTATCGGAATAGTTATGATTCCATGTATTATCCATTCAATGACAGGTCGTTCTGACATTGTCAATGGTAATCTAATGCTCAGAATTGTATACTCAGCACCCTTTTGTGCCAAGCTGATTTGTGTATCAGTAAGGTTAAAGATACTGAATAATGACGTGGTGTTGATTAAACGCCAAGGCACGTAGCCTGAACGCAGATTTTGTAACGTCCAGCCAAGCTGTACAATAGAACACAATTGGGACTGACCGTGTTGTAACATCAGTAAGTCTTGCTCTATTATATCGATTGCAGATGATACAATACTGTCCAGTGAATATATTCTGGAAGACAGAGTCATTAACCCATTGTCCACAACAGAAAGTGTTTTTTCCAAATTAACACGGTCAATTTCCCGTATTTTCTCTGCTGTTTCAATTTGAGTTACTTTCCAAGCTTCGTTGTAAGCTGCATATATAGAGGCCACTATGAAACGTTTTTGACGCTGTTTGCGTGGTCCCATAATGAAATCACGCAAGTCAGCACCTTCTTTAAGTAAAGTCAAGTGTTGCTTAATTTCTGCCAGTGTGGATGTTCGTAGCCATTCGAGGCAGAGTTTTCCTACACTGTATGTAGTTACAATCCCTGGATGTTGTCACTGGGAGTATCTAGGGTCTGGCCTGGTTAGTGTGAACCCCTGTATTTTGTTCAGGAATCTATCTTGACAGTTATTTGTGTCTGTGGGCCAGATCAACCATTTTTTCCAATCAGGATGTGTTCTGTTTTGGTTAAAAATATGGGTTACGTCTATTTCAACATCTGTAGTGCTATTACTATCAGGTGTTGGCTTTGGAATAGACGGTTTGTTCAAGTCTTTAATTTTGGCTAGGCCAAGACAGGTTGTCTGTTGAATTGTGTCATTCAAGAATATAATTTGTTCTGGGATCATGCAGGCTCTAAACAATGATTCTATACCTTTGACCTGCCAACCTCTTGTACCCCAGATTGTTTTCGTTTCAATGTTATTGTTCCAGAAATCAAAACCGAATGTAATCATTTTGTCAAAAAATGTCTCTGAATAGATTAATTTTGTATTTGTAAGCCTGGTTTTCATTCCTGTCTTATTTAACAATTTGAAATAAAACGTTTCTGCATTACTTGTGTTAAACCCTGAGAAATATGGAAATTTTTCAAAAAATGTTTTCGAACTGCCTTTTGGTGGAGTTGCACAATGTTCCCATTGGTTATAATTAAAAACATTTCTAGGTTGAGCAGATTTATGCAGATAATGGTTACCATAGTGGTTGTAACAGTACATCTGGTCATAATTAGATGAACCCTGTAAATAATCATGTTCTGTAAATTTAGCTGACATCACTAGATCTGACATCATATCATTAATACTTTCAAAGTCCCAATCATCAGCGAATGTGCTTGATTTTACAAAGTCACTTAATGAAATCTTGAATTGATGAGGATACTTCAGGAGCTCGACAGGGTCATTGATTTCGTAATCAGTTTTGTCCCATGCTACCCCACCGGGTATAGGATTAGCTGTGAAGTTTACTGAAGAAAGTTCTCTTTTCTCGATGTGGTTTTAGGACCAAGTTGATTTTCTGACTTGCCGTGTCCATTGTAACATATTTTCCCTCAATGAAATGTCCCAAGTATAGTACCATGATAAGCCAAAGTATGAGGACAAATACACCTAGTGCCACCCAGAATTCAATCCATGGAGAAATCAGATAGGTTTCTTTTAGTTGATGAAAGAGTTCCGTTGCTTTGTCTTTAAAAGTCTTTAATGCTGTCGACTGTTCCTCAGGTTCGCTTGGATCCTCGGAAAAATCATCGAAGTTGATGAAGTAGCCTGATGCTGTTCTGTCAATTGTTTCAATTGCTTCTGGATTCCTTTTTGTTTTTGGCATAGTCTGTGGTTACATCATTGTAGACTGGTGTTTCTTGATGCATTATTGTGATTTGGGTTTCAAGAGGTTTAAGTTCCATGGCTTTGTTGCATAGTCCTTGTTGATTCACTGTAGGTTTATCAAATGTGATTAGTCTCTCAGTTTGAACCTCTGTGTTTGTAGCAAACTTTGGTGTTCTGCTATTTCTTGGGAGTCCACTTGGCCTACTACTTATTATCGGCCACATGATTGTGGTTTAACCAGGTCGATGGATACAACTCGGTTCTCCTTTTTACCAGCAAGGGGCGGTAGTACAACTGATCTTGTTCCGTTGATAGCTAAGACAGGTACTGCCTTTCTGTAAGAAGGCCCAAATTCCTTCTTCACCGTTATTTTCTCTCTGACCAGATCCCCGATTTTTGGAATCCAGACAGGCCTTGCTGGGACAGGTGGTTCCTCTTCCGTGGTTGTTGGCTGTTGTTTTAACTTTATGTTGCTCAGGTCTTTTCTTGTTTCATTTAAGTCCTGTAAAATAGCCAAACGATCTTTGATATCAAAGCATTTTTCTTTAACCACTGAAGTATGACTATCGAGGTCCTGGATTAACATTCTAGTCCCAAACAATAGTTCGTACGGACTGAGACCTCTCAGAGAATTTCTTGGCAGATTATTAAGACTACGTTGGACACTTATTAAATGTTTGACCCACCCAGCTCCCGAACCTAATACCTTTGCCGTTATCGATTGCTTTATGTCTCGGTTTTTTCTTTCCACAAGCCCGTTTCCCTCAGGATGGAAGGGACAAGAATACCGCAATGCAATGCCCATGCTGGTCATGGCCTCCTTATAAGCTCAAGAGCTAAAAGCAGGACCCTGGTCAGAATGTAGCATGCCAATCGCGTATGTGCCGATAAAGACTCGCAAATCTTTTATAACCGTTCTGGCGTCAGCCGAACGCTGGGGCCACATCCAAATGAATCTCGTACAGGAATCCACTGCGACCATGATATATTTATAGTTGCCATCCCTTTGTAAGGGACCGCAGGGGTCCAGGTAAACACAAGCTAATGGTTTATCTGAGATTAGAAGGGGCGTCTGTGCTGGTCGTTTCACTGTTGATACCTTCATTCTTTGGCAGATTTCACATTCTAGAACATAGTTCCTAGTCTGTCTTCTCATGTGTGGCCACCAGTATCTCTGTTTTAATAATGATACTGTGGCGGAAACACCAGCATGTGCAGAAGCGAGCCCTTCGTGTGCCGCTATAATTAGTCCTAACCTATGTTCCATGTTTGGAATTGCCCTATCCCCCGCTCCTGGGATTCGAGCAAAATGGAACGTTATTCGCATCAGTTATGTATGAGTACTTTACTGGAAAGCCTTTCGGGAGTGTTTTTATCTCATTTTTTACTGTAGCGCTGACAGCTTGCAATATATCGCTGTCTATTTTTGTTTTTGACCGGGTGATGGCAGCTACGGAAGCCGTTTGCACAGCTGCCTTCGCGGCCTCATCAGCCAATGAATTCCCTGCAACGTGAACGCCATCACGTTGATGACTCAGTGTATGTATCACGTGAGTCTTTTGTAGTTCCTTTTGTAAAAGAACTACTTGTTCGCAAAGCGTTTTATGCTTGATCGTGCGACCTTTAGCATCTTTGAAACCGTTTTGAACCCAGTTCTGCAAGTATTCATTATAAGACTGAACGCAGTAATATGAATCGCACACTATGAGTGTGGGGAATTCGCGATCGGTATTTTCAAGCGCCATCTTAAATGCTAGTAGTTCAGCTCGCTGAGCTGTACAATCTCCTAGAGATTGTGTTTTAGTGACGAGTGGTCCAAATTTTCCTCCGTGCCAGCGACCTTTAACAATCGCGCACGCAGCACTGTAAGCTTGTTTACCCCCAACTGCGGGTTGTGCTGATCCGTCCGTATATATTATACAGCCGTAATGGTCAAGAGGCAGGATCTCGGTCGGCAGAGGACATATAAATTCATATTGGAGAAATTCTTGTGTTTTTAAATTAGGATCAAATTCGTATATCACGTCTGTTGCAGCAAGAGAATTAGCCCACTGTATCCATCTCGGATGTAGTGCTTTAGCATTTGGAATGCTTGCCTTTGTTACCGCCTCCCGGGCTGGTGCTGGTGTCACGATGATTATTCGTTTAACTTGTGCTAGGGCTCTTTCTTTCGCTATAGCAGTCTGAACCGCGGTTAGAATTTTTTCCGCTGGGCTAAATTTCATTTCAGCTTTTGTGTACAAATGTGATTTGTATGCTATTGGTACCATTTCTCCCTCATTAGAGGTCAGGTATGTAAATCCGCATCTTCCTGGGATGACCCGGACTACAAGGTTGCGTGTGTTATCGCGTGTTTGCAATTTTGTTTTAGTTAACATGTCTGTTTGTAATGATCTCAAAATTTCTGTGTGTTTTTGAGTCCAATTGATTCCTTTAAAATCTGGTTTTATTAGGTCATAGAGAGGTTTAACTCTCTCTGCATAATTTAGAATGTAAGTTCTTCCGAAATTCAAGAAACCTAGAATTGATTGTAAGTTTTTTCAGCGTTCTTGGTGCTTGGATTACAGCGCATTTCTCTAGGAAATTGTCAGCCAGTCTTTTGCCTTCACTTGATAATTCATATCCTAAAAACAGGACAGTCAGATGGGCAATTCTTGACTTCTTGAAGTTGAATTTGTAACCCTCTGCTGCGAACCCAAGTATTATGGTGTTCACTCTTTTCAAGTGAGTATCCAAGTCATCATCTGTTAGATAGATGTCATCGACATAAGATAATGCCTCATCATCATACATTTGTAGTAACTCTGTTACTCTCGCTGAGAATAATCCTGGGCTATTCTTGAACCCCTGTGGCAAACGACAGAAATTTTCTGCGAGCCATTTATTGAGAAAGCGGTCAAATATCTGCTTTCAGGTGCTATATTTTGACAAAAGAATCCATTAGAGATGTCTAATGTTGTTTTGTATTTTTTGCGCACTATGCTATTCATTAGTGCTGCACTGTGTGAGTTTTGTACTGCAAAAGTTTTGCAACATGAGTTTAGGTGTCTGTAGTACAAAACTAGACGATATGAATCATCTGGTTTGGAGACAGGAAACAAAGGATTGTTCATTTGTGAGGTGCAAGTTTCAATCACCCCCTGGTATTCAAGTTGATCTAAGATCTCCCTGACCTGTTTTTTTAGCTTCTTGCTTAATTGGGTACTGCCTCTGTGCAGTTGGTTGAGATTTTAACTGGATTTTGTGAGGAAAAGAGTCCTCATCCCATCCCACATGGTTTTTATATAATGCAGGAGCTTGGGCTACTGCCCACTTTCTTGCAAGTGTATATTTTTTATGAATTGGAATGTGATTTGAGAAGGCAGGCATAATCATTTCTTCGCCATGAGGGCACTCCCTGACAAACTCCGGTGGCCAGTCTTTTTCAGCTAAAAGGATGTCATAGCCTTTGCAGAGATTATCCCAAAATAGACCCCTTATTTTCCTAGTCTTATCTCCCTCTATACGTAATGTTAGTTCGTATATTTTATGAGGTTTGCTAACTCTGGTGTCTGCAGTTTCCACCTGAATGTATTCATTCGTGTCCACTGTCTCCAGATGATTCATCAGGATCTTGCGAGCTATGCTCACTTCTGCTGCGCTGTCTAGCATTGTCTGAGCCCACTCTCCGTTTTTCAGCTGTGTCCTCAGTATCCTCGGCATGTTTGATTACTTTAATACTGGCTACCTTCTTTTTTGGAAATTGTAATTTTTTACTTTGATGAGCAGGTTCCTTGTCTTTGGACTTGAAGTGCTCTTCCCTTTGTTCTGAAGTCTGAAAAGATCGAGAGGGACGCGTATCAATATCTTGATATCTATCAGGTTTCTTCAAATTATCCCTATTTCTAAGGTTGTATTTTTTCTCAGAGGGCTCCCTCTGGGGAGACTTGTGTCCTTGGTCCGGAGATCTTTCTCTCCGCCGAGGAGACCTTCCTCTGGACTGGAATCTTTTTTCTTTGGGAGTGGATTGTTTATTTCCATCCCAGCTCTTTTTTGGAGTGTTCATATTATTTTTAATAAATACCTTTTCCGGATTTTCAGTTAGTTGGGGTTTCACCGGTTTCCCACCCAAACTATCTCTTCCTAGTTCTTCCTAGGATTTTTCTATGATTCTGGCAAGTTCAAATGGTTGTTCTGCTATATCTGTTTCTTTCAACTTCTGGCGGATCGCCACAGATGCTGCTTCTCCTTTTATGTTGGATAACAATAAAGCTGAGACCTGCTTGAAGTCTTTCAGTAATGTCATACCCAGAGTTAAAGCAGGCTCTGGACCGTATTCATTTTGAATCTGTTTTAGCACATCTGGTATTACCGCCATGGACGGAACACCATGTGTTTTTGTGTAAATGGAAGCAAAGACTGTGCCCCAAGTGTCACAGTCCTCCACATGTGGTGCGATCCCCATTGGAAGACAGATAGTCAAAATTCTGCGTTTCTCAACAGGGGTAGTATCAGGAAATACTGCCTCTATTTGAGTGATTTTTTGTGCTAACCAGAATGGAATTTGTTCCCGTTTAATGGGTACTTTGCCTAGACAGGACTGTATGTTCTGTGGTGTGATTTTATTTGTGTTCCCCTGATGAGGGGTTAGCTGTGGAATTTTAATAGCTGGTTGGACTGTTGAAGTCCGCATTACATATTGGACTAATTGTCTGTGTATTTTAATCAGTTGTTTTAGCTGTGCTAAAAGTTCTGCTATTGACATTTTTCCAATGTCTGGATGTGGTGTGTATCCGGCTAGAATCGGCCACGTTGCTCCTGGTATACCTAGTGGACCGAGCCTGGTGATGTGATCATTATGTTTTAGGGCGCCTTTAAACCAGAATAGGTGCTCTTGGTATTTTAGTGGTATTTCCACCTCCTCGAAAGGAGTGTACTCATCCGGAGGTTCCTCTATTTTATAATAGTGGAACTCTTTCGTGACAGCGTTTGCTGCTGGAAAGTTTATCCATGAATAGAATACCTCTGTCTGCCGATATTCATGTGCCTCAATTACGAATATGACTGTACCACCTCTTGGTGTTAGTCCATTTTCTATAAGTTTAAGTGTTATAGTTTTTCTTATGCTAACCGGATGAGTATTGCATCCGGGTCCTGCAGTAGGAGACTTGTGTCTTCCGCTAGGAGTTGAGCTGCTATTCTAGCTGCCTCCCTTTCTTCTTCATTGGCTGACATTTTACTGACAAGAAGGTTTTGTTGTTGCAGATCAGGTTTTCAAGGAAACAAAGATTAGGTGCACAATATTTTGGAACACTGTATCCTTCAACGTTGAATAAACCAAAAACCATACATAGGAGTCTCCTCCTACTAAGTTTGGCGGATTTTTAACCTTTGACCCACTCCAGACGTCTTTGGAGTATTTATGGGAAAAAGGGTCTGTGTGAAAAAGCACGACTGAGTTACTCTAATGCCTTGCGTTAGATTTATCGCCTTACCAAACGTTGGGCGCCATGTAGTGTAGTTCCTATTATCCCAATAGGCTCTCCGCATTGGAATAATATCTTCAATAGTATAGACGTAGGACAGAGGTTAACTAGGTCTTCTACTGACGATATTAGACCTAAGTTTTGTGTGCCAGCTAGCTCAGAGTTCACTAGAAACTTTCTCGAATAGGCGAGGAGGAGTTTAACCTCCCTGGATAGACAAGAAGGGATTTAGGGCCAGATGTAGGTAAATCTATTTTACCGACACTTAAATACCGAATTTTACCGATTCGGTATTTAAGAGTCGGTAAAATAGATGTACCGAGATGTAGGTAAATCCAGATGTGGATTTACCGATTCTTTAAAAGTCGGTATTTACCGATTCGGTAAATACCGACCTGTAATGCTCCATTCATTCCTATGGGCTTTGAAGCCCATAGGAATGAATGGGGCATTACAGGTCGGTATTTACCGATCGGTAAATACAGATTTTTGGCAAGGGTGCAGGGGGTGTCACTTTGACACCCTCTAGCACCCCCAAAAAAGGTTCGGGGGCCATATGGCAGGCAGACCTGCCCTAAGGGCAGGTCTGCCTGCCATATGGCACAGGTGTGCATGCACACATTTGCATGCTCACCTGAATCGGTATTTCACCATCAAATTGAATTTGATGGTAAAATACCGATTTCTTAGGCCTTGTGGGACTCATCAGAGTCCCACCTACATATCGATTTTACAGAATCTGTAAATTTACCGTTCTGTAAATTTACCGACCGGTATATTTACAGATTCTGTAAAATTACAGATCGGTAAATTTACAGAACGGTAAAATTACCGATTCTGCCCCCTACATCTCAAATTCCTTTTACCGGTCGGTAACGGCCGAATTCGGCCGTTACCGACCGGTAAAACCCTACCTACATCTGGCCCTTAGTTTCTGACAACCATAGAACATGACAACTTTGCTCTCCCTGATCAAGAGTATATCTCTAGAGTCGTGTGAAAACAAAAGACAGCTATTTTACTCAGTCAATACGTGCATACTTAGTTTCACCAGATTGCAGAGAAAAGGAGAGACGGGCGTTTTCAATAAAAGGTGTTATTTATTGATCAGTCTCTTTTCTCATACAAGAGAAATGAATCGCTACAATTGCAATACTTATAGTTAAGTAAAGTGCATACAGTAAAAGCAGGATTATAAAATAATACTGTAAAAGCATTGATATGGTTTCTTAGCCATATGTTACTTTAAAATGGATAAAAGATATACATACATATATACATTGACTAATCGTACTCAACTGGTGCTTCTAACTACGCCTACCCCGGTGTACCTGACCTAAGCCTAATACATGGGAGGGAGTAAGTAAGTAGCAGTTTAAGTTAAGTTTGTTTTGCCAAGAGTCTGACTCAAGAATTCTCTGTAAGGGGTTAGTCAGTTCAGTACCTGGGATTTAGAAGGCAGGAGGGCTGGTATCTCTTTCTCAGGACTCGGTATCCCAGTTACCCGCGAGGGCGAGCTGGAAACGCTGGAGGCTGGATTCCTCGGCAAGAGGAAAGGCAGCATCTTCCTCAGCGCGTCAAAAGGGGAGGGGCAGCGTCCGTGGGCTCTCGCATCAGCTGGGCTCTCCGGCAAGTAGTCGCTGCTCTAAGCTCATCACCACCGTGTGTTTACCTAGGGCAGCGTCGGTATATTTATACCTGAGAGGTGCCGGGTTTGACGTAAGGATGGACATAAGACGTCAATAAGGATGTCATTAAGAACTGGTCGTTCTTACTTTCTTTACAGGAGTTCTCGAACGAAATCAAAACAATAGCAGCGGGGATTTCCCAGGTTTGCTGGATTCTTGGTTTGTTTAGAGAACTCGGTGTGCTTTCTAGGGGGCTGGAGGAATAGTGCTTGCTTAATGTGACAGCATGCGCTATGACTAATTTATGAAACGGGTTTCTGTGCCGTTGTATGGATATTAGTGATTTATAACCGGACAAGGGTCAGAAATTGGAGTATCGATACAGGTCCTTAGATAAACACACTACACTGACTTCGCTCTCATTCAGTCCACTGTTGCTGGGTGTTTCTCAGACATTGAACACACTGGCGTGTCTCTGCTTCTGCAGGACCAGGCAGACCCCTTCCCTCTCTCAGTAGCAAAGTAGGCTTCTAGGCAGTATGCAGATCTTCATCTTCTCCTGAAGAAAGTGCAGCTTTCAGGGGATTTCGCCTCGCCTCCAGGAGACACACACACCAATCCCTGGTCACACAGTAGTCTTTCTAGTACTTTGCAGAGCACTCTCTTCCTTGTTCATGGAGAACCTGGAACTGGAACTAAGAGGGATGGTTTGGGTTCCACTTTCATACACATTTTATAGACAGGCGATATAGATCCACTGCCCCTAACTTCAGAACCGGTTCAGGGTGGTTGTCTTTCAAGTGAACTTCTCATGCTACACTCTGTGTAAATTGATGGTTTTCAGAGCAGGTAGCATTGCGTCTGTCTGCAGCACACACAAATGAACACAATGAAGTGTGAGGTTTCTGCATCTGGATGTCAGCCTCTTTGAAGCAGTAATCTAGGACCCACAAAGGGGCAGGCCTGACCTAAACCCTTCCTCGCCTTGAACATCAGAAACTGTAGTCCCACCCTTCACAACTACCGTCTAACAATTGGCAGCACTCGGGAAGAACTAATTAGCAGCCCTTTGCCGACAAATTCTTCTTGGAATTCCTAAAGGTCGTTGTTAGATCTAGGGGTCTCTAGTTGGCAGAGGTAAGTACCTTAGACCAAGTAGGGACCCTTGCTTCCAGTCATGGTGAAGGAATAACCCTCTGAGATAACCACTGCTCACCCTCTAGGTAGCATGGCACGAGCAGTCTAGGCTAATCAAAGGCAATGTGTATAATATTTGCACTTAACACAACAACAATCCCCAATCCACCACAAACTGAGACCACACAGGTAAGTATATTTTATAAAAATATATATATCTTTATCTAGTTTCAGCAGGTAAATAAAGCATTTGCACTATAATCACTGTTTCAAGAATACGTTGCACTTAATCTTAATGGTTGCAGGTGTCATCAGGAAGTTCTCAATATATACAAAGAAATATAGTCTCTAGTCCCTCGGTATCAAAAACGAGTAATACTGATTGACTTTATATTAGCTCTAAAAACGAGCAAGGAAAACAAGGTGGATGCCAACATGTGCCCCAGGAATCATCCCCTACCGCTGAGAATCCTAAGCGCTACAAGCGCGTCTCACCCGAGGGCCGGGGGGACTCCTTTTCCCTCCCCCGGCACTTCTCCTGCCTCAGGTGCACCTCGCGGGGGAGCGCTCACTCGCGCTCGGGCCCGGCCGGTCTCAGCAGGCTCTCCGCCCGCTCTCAATCCTTCGGGGAGCGGCGGGGAGCAGAGACGGCAGGCCGGGGGCTCGAGCACTTCTCCAGATCCCTCGGCGAGGTCGGGTCAGTCTTCCCCGGTCCCAGAGGTGATCCCGGCAATTCCTCGGCCCTTTCAGAGCTTCTGCTGAGGCAGCCAATCCCGTCGCGGCTCCTGTGACGAGCCTCTAGTACACCCGGGAGTCAGCCAATGGCAGTGCGGCTCCCGGGACGGCTTGTCGTGACGCTTCCGCCTCTCGTCCAATCACTGCTCAGCCACGGCGATGACGCTGCGCCGCACGGGCCTATCCCGTCGCGGCGTTGGTGAGGGGGCTTGGCACCTCCAGCCAATGGGGGCACGGCGGCTCCGATCTTTGCCGCGGCAGCCTCCTTTCACGAGCAGCCCCTTCGGGGGATATTCCTGGCCCCGGGCAGCGGCGGAAAAAGCAGCGCACGGTGGTTTTCAATGCGCCTGGCATTGTAGGGGCCCACAAACCTCGGATCTTCACCCCACACGTGTCGATGAACACGTCGATCTCGGCCACACGGCAGGCTGGATCAGCGCGGTGCCCTCACTCAGATTAGAGAGCAGCCAGTGCGCTACACAGCCCAATTACAGTGTTTCACGATCTTTTCACCACGCAGCAGCTTCAGGGGGCACAGCAGAGTCTTGTAGTCCTTGGGCAACCTTTAAGTCCCTGGGTTGCAGACAGGGGGCCAGCTCTTCTCAGGCCCTCGGAGATTCAAGTTTGTAGACACAGCACACAGCAAAGTCTTGCAGTTTCAAGCAGGTAGGGTCACAGCACACAGTAAAAGTCCCTTTCTCCTCCTCAGCTTTCAGTTGCAACAGCAGAACAGGTCAGCCCTTAGAGCACACAGCAAGGCAATCTTCCTTTAGTTCTCCAGCAGTCCTTCTTCCAGCAGAGGTTCCTTCTTGATTGCAGAGTCTTAGAATCTAAGCTTCTGTAGTCAGGGGTCCTTCCCTTATACCCCTGAAAGTCTTTGAAGTCCTTTGAAGTCTTTGTGCAAGTGGGCCCTGAGCCCGGTCTAAACCAGTCTGGGGGTTGCTGGAGCGCTGGGTGTTTCTGGTTTCCGTCTCCTGTCAGCATCAGGGTCAGAGGTGACAGTTTGGCCGGCAGGAGGGGGAGCCAGCATGGTGGTCAGGCAGGCACAGCCCTTCACTACCAGGCGCTATCTCCTCCCGCCTCCCTGGCAGCAGATGTGGCCTTTCATCCACGGGCTGACTCCGACCCCCTCCCTCCGGGGGCTCGGCAGCCCCTGTCACACCCAGACCAGACAGTCAATCCACAACCAGGCCCAGGCACACAGAAAGGTTTAGACAAGAGAACAGCCACTTTCTAAAGGTACTATTCTCCAACACAGGATTTAAAAACAACCTTCACTAAAGGATGTGTTATTAAATTCTGAGTTCAGGGATATCTTTCACTTATGTCCCATCTTGTTCCTATGAGAAGATAGGCTGGTATCCATGGGGACCATCCTCCCCCATGTTATTCTATGGAGCAAGATAGCCTTACAGCAGTGAGCGCACAAAATGGCTGCCGCTCACTACCAGAGCATGTGACCTGCACTAGTACATGCTCTACCTTATCCATACACTGCACCCTGCCCAGGGTGGTACCTTGAGCCTTCCATAGGGGTGAATGATGTGCACAGACAGGGAAGGGTTAGGCCCAGCCAGTGGAGACACTGGCCAGGGGGACAGGGCAGTCCACTGACTGCACACAGGCCCTGCGCTGGCAGGCCTGAGTCACCTTTTTAGGGCTACTCATGTGGGTGGCGCAATCTGCGCTGCAGGCCCACTAGTAGCATCTGTCATCACCAGCCCTGGCACACATAGTGCACTATACTAGGGACTTCATGGTGATGCAAATATGCCAATCAGGTATATCTAATCAATATGGCAATTTACAGAGGGAACCACTTACACTCTGGCACTGATCAGCAGTGGCAGAGTGTCCAAAACATCTAAACCAGCAAAAACGAAATCCAGCACAGCATCAAAAATACATGAGCCAGAGGCAAAAAGATGGGGGAAAAACCACGCCAAAGGTGTCAGGTCTAACACGTGTCCCCTCCAGCTGAAAGTGGGGAGAACTACCCAACCTCTTGGGAGTCCTCATCACTAAGGCGGAAGAATCTGGACAGACCGTCAGCATTGGCGTGTTCTGTACCAGGGCGGTGCTCCACCGTAAAGTCCATCCCCTGTAGGGAAATGGACCACCTCAACAGTTTTGGATTCTCACCCCTCATCTGCATTAACCATCTGAGGGGCCTGTGGTCGGTCTGAACACGGAAGTGAGTCCCAAACAGGTAGGGCCTCAGCTTCTTCAGAGCCCAGACCACAGCGAAAGCTTCTCTTTCAATGGCACTCCATTTCTGTTCCCTGGGGATTAGCCTCCTGCTAATGAAAGCCACTGGTTGGTCTCCGCCCTCATCATTGATCTGTGAGAGTACTGCTCCCACGCCTTGCTCTGAAGCGTCAGTTTGCACAATGAACTCACTGGAAAAGTCAGGTGCCTTAAGCACCGGTGCTGTGCACATGGCAGCTATGAGGGTGTCAAAAGCAGTTTGACAGGTCTCAGTCCAATTCACTTTCCTGGGCTGATTTCTAGATGTCAGCTCTGTCAAAGGGGCCACAATGGTGCCATAACCTTTGACAAACCGTCTGTAATACCCGGTGAGACCTAAAAAGGCTCTCACCTCAGTCTGGGTCTTGGGGGGCTCCCAAGACAGAATGGTATCAATCTTTGCCATTAGGGGCGCCACCTGGCCGCTCCCCACCTGGTGTCCCAAGTACACCACCGATCCCTGCCCTATCTGGCATTTACTGGCCTTGATAGTGAGGCCTGCCTTCTGCAGAGCCTTCAACACTTCAGTGAGGTGTTGCAGGTGTTCCTCCCAAGTGGAGCTGAACACAGCAATATCATCCAGGTAGGCTGCGCTGAATTGCTCCAGCCCCGCCAGTACCTGGTTGACCAATCTCTGAAATGTGGCCGGGGCATTTTTCAACCCAAAGGGCATGACACGGAACTGGAAGTGCCCCTCTGGCGTTGAAAATGCTGACCTCTCCTTTGCCCCCTCAGTTAAGGCAATCTGCCAGTACCCTGAAGTCAAATCAAAAGTGCTCAGGTACTGGGCAGCTCCCAACCGATCCACCAGCTCATCAGCCCTGGGGATGGGGTGCGCGTCAGTCTTGGTGACCGCATTGAGCCCACGGTAGTCCACGCAGAACCGAAGTTCTGGGGTGCCACCGGGGTTAGCAGCTTTCTTAGGCACTAAGACCACTGGGCTAGCCCAGGGGCTGCTGGAGGGCTCAATAACCCCTAGCGCCAACATCTTGGAAACTTCTTCCTTGATGCTCGCTCTGACCTTGTCAGCCACCCTGTAAAACTTCTGTTTCACAGGCAGACTGTCTCCAGTGTCCACATCGTGGACGCACCACTTGGTGACACCTGGGGTCAGGGAGAACAGGGGGGCGAACTGACCCAAGACTTGGCGACAGTCCTCCTGCTGCTCTGGGGTCAGGGTGGGGGAGAGGACCCATCTTGCTCCTTGACTGCCAGGAGGTCAGGGAGAGGATCACTATCCTCCTCCCCTCCAGCATCTGTAGCCATGAGCATAGTCACTTCAGACCTCTCAAAGTGGGGTTTGAGGCGGTTCACATGTAGCCCTCTCAGGGGCTGCCTGGGAGTCTTTAGGTTAACCAAATAGGTAACCTCGCTCTTGCGCTCCACCACCTCATATGGCCCAGACCACTTGTCACGGAGTGCACAAGGCTCCACTGGCGCCATCACCCACACTTTCTGACCAGGGTGGAACTCAACCAGAGAAGTGTTCTGGTCATACCATCTCTTCATTTCCTCCTGGCTAGCCTCCAGGTTCTCTTGAGCGAGCTTCCTGAAGCGCTTGGTCTGATTGCGAATGGCCAGCACATAGCTGAACACATCCTGAGGGGTTTTCCCACGGGATTTCTCCCACCCCTCCTTCACCAGAGTGAGAGGCCCTCTGACAGGGTGGCCATACAGCAACTCAAAGGGACTGAACCCTAAGGATTTCTGAGGCACCTCCCTGTAGGCAAACAACCGGCATGGCAACAAGACGTCCCATTTCCACCTCATGGGCTCATCCAGGCCCATAATCATGCCCTCCAATGTGCGGTTGAATCTTTCAACCAACCCATTTCCTTGAGGGTGGTAAGGAGTGGTGAATTTGTATGTCACCCCACACTCATCCCACAGGGACTTCATATACCTAGAAATGAAGTTTGTCCCCCTGTCCGAGACCACCTCCCTGGGAAATCCCACCCGGGAAAAGATTCCTATCAGGGCAAGGCCCACCACCGGGGCTGTGACCGTCCTGAGCGGGATGGCTTCCGGGTACTGAGTGGCATGGTCCACCAAGACCAGGATAAACCTGTTGCCTAGGGCTGTCTTGAGGTCCAGGGGCCCCACGATGTCAATGCCCACCCGCTCAAAAGGGGTGCTCACCACAGGAAAGGGTTGGAGGGGTGCCACGCATTTCCCTCTGTTCTTGCCACTGGCCTGACCAGTCTGGCAATATTTACAAAAGGCAGAGACGTGCTTCTTCATCTGGGGCCAGTAGAAATGGGTGACAAGCCTGTGATAGGTCTTGTCTTGCCCCAGATGTCCTGCGAGAGGCACGTCATGAGCCAGACCCAGTAGGAAGTTCCTGAAGCGCTCCGGTACTACCAGCACACGGGCTGCACCGGGCTCAGCGAACTTAGGCTCACTATAAAGTAAGTCATCCTCCCAGTAGATCAAATGCTCCTTGGACCCCAGGCCTGCTGCCTGGTCTGGAGCCTGCTGCCGCACACCAATGAGAGAAGGGCACTCCTTCTGAGCCTGGCAGAATTCCTCCATGGAGGGACCACCCTCTTGCTGCCATTGGGACAGCTCAGGCAATTCCCCCAGTTCGGCCACCTGCTCCCCTGTAGGTTCCAGGGCATCCCCCTCAGGGTCTGATTCCTCCTGGACCGTGGGAACAGTGGGGGCTAGTTTCCCGCGCCCTCTACCCCTTCCTCTCTTGGCAGGTTCCTGGGCCATTGTTCCAGGCTCCAATTCTGCTAGACCGCCCTCTCTGGCTGTCATTGCACGGGTGGACACACAGATCCACGCAGGCAAACCCAACATCTCCAAGTGAGTCCTGTGCTCCACCTCTTTCCATGGGGAGCTCTCCAGGTCATTACCTAATAGACAATCTACAGGCAATGCATCACTTACAACAATTTCCAAAATACCGGAGACCCCTCCCCATTCAAATGGAACTTTTGCCAACTTGCAGTAGCGCACTGAACTGTCAGATGCCACCACAGGCCGGAGTACCTTGGGAACAATCTGCTCTTCAGACACCCACCGACACCTGACAGATGTCACGCTGGCCCCTGTGTCTCTCAGAGCCTCTATTTTATGTCCATTGATGGTCACCTTCTGCCCGTATTTCTTAGTGTTTTGGGGCAGCAAAGTTTCCTGGGCCATCTCTTGGTCTCCTAGAGAGACAAGGGTCATCAATGCTAACCCCTTCTCCCCACTAGAAATCAAATCCCCTCCCAAAGCGACACTGGCTAACGCTGGAGCAGGAGCACCAGTGGGTGCTGATTTCTTCTTTGGACATTTGGGGGCAATGTGCCCCACCTCCCTACAGGCATAGCAAGTAAGCGGGCCCTTTTGTCCTGCGGGCCCTTATGGGGCCAGGACTTCTTAGGCTTGGGGGGTTGAGACACCTTCTCCTGGGAACCATTTTGGGGCCCTTTAGAAGACTCCTTTTGATTACCCGTGTCCCCCCCATTTTTCTGCGGGGGACCCTGTCCACCTTTGGCTGGGGTACTTACCACCCCCTTGTGGACCCTGGTGCTAGTCCAGCGGTCCGCCTCTTTAGCAAGCTCACTGGGATCAGTTAACTTGCTATCTAAAACATGCTGGCGCAGCTCTGGAACACATAAACTACTTAAGTGCTCCCAACTAATCAAGTGACACAACCCCACATAATCAGTAACTTTGCTGCCCTTTATCCAACCTTCCAGTGCACGCGTGTACATACTCACACACTCCACCCAAGTACTTGAATCAAGCTTCTTGAAGTTCCTAAACTTCTGGCGGTACTGTTCTGAAGTGAGCCCATACCTGAGGCACAAAGCCTCCTTCATAGCGGGGTAGGATAAGGTACCTGCTGCTTCTAAGGGTGCCAAAACATCCCTCCCAGAGGCCTCAAAATGCTTCCACAATCCTGCCCCCCAATTCTTCTTAGGCACTTCATTCATCGTTAAGGCAAGTTCATACGCTCTGAACCACGCATAAATATCCTCACCCCTCTGATAATTCTGTACCAGATCCTTTGGTATGTATACCTTACCCGCCTGTACTGGTTGTGCGCTGCCACCATTAGAACTGGACTCCTCCTTTTTGGCTTTAATGTCCAGCTCCCTCATGCTCAACTCATGAGCCAATTGGAGTTTCTTCTCCTCCAAAGCGAGAGCATTTCTTCTCTCCTGCGCCTCTTTCTCAGTTTCAAGGCACAGTCTCCTCTCATCTGCTTCTGCTTTGAGCTTAAAAAGCTCAATCTCATGGGCCCTAGCTCTCTGATTCTCCTCCACCTCCTCTGGAGAAATAATCCTACCGGAGTGGTTGCTGCCAGTCCTAGACGCTGGCTTCCTCACTGGCAATTCACTGGACAAAAAAGCATTCTCCTGTGTGCCTCCCTCTCCAATAGTAGCTTCTGGATCTCCATGTTTGGCCTCCCACCAGGCCCTCAGAGCTTTCTGTAGCTCTTCCTTGTTTGCGCCGCCCTTCGCTGGGCATCCAAGCTGTTTGCAGAATTTTTTCAGTTGCTCCTTGTTATAGGTGAACAACTCCTGGATTTCAAATTCCACTTCCACTTCTCCATTCACGCTTAGCGCTTTCTGAGACATGATGCTTCCTAACCTTTTGAACTAAAAAGGTTTCACCAAAAAGAAAAAATCTTGCGCAACCTGTTCTGCTAAACTAGACTAGTGATGTACAAGAAATCACTGCAGGTCAAGTGCAATTATTAGTTCAAAATCCGCACCGCTGTCCAACAATGTTAGATCTGGGGGTCTCTAGTTGGCAGAGGTAAGTACCATAGACCAAGTAGGGACCCTTGCTTCCAGTCAGGGTGAAGGAATAACCCTCTGAGATAACCCCTGCTCACCCTCTAGGTAGCATGGCACGAGCAGTCTAGGCTAATCAAAGGCAATGTGTATAATATTTGCACTTAACACAACAACAATCCCCAATCCACCACAATCTGAGACCACACAGGTAAGTATATTTTATAAAAATATATATATCTTTATCTAGTTTCAGCGGGTAAATAAAGCATTTGCACTATAATCACTGTTTCAAGAATACGTTGCACTTAATCTTAATGGTTGCAGGTGTCATCAGGAAGTTCTCAATATATACAAAGAAATATAGTCTCAAGTCTCTAGTCCCTCGGTATCAAAAACGAGTAATACTGATTGACTTTATATTAGCTCTAAAAACGAGCAAGGAAAACAAGGTGGATGCCAACATGTGCCCCAGGAATCATCCCCTACCGCTGAGAATCCTAAGCGCTACAAGCGCGTCTCACCCGAGGGCCGGGGGGACTCCTTTTCCCTCCCCCGGCATTTCTCCTGCCTCAGGTGCACCTCGCGGGGGAGCGCTCACTCGCGCTCGGGCCCGGCCGGTCTCAGCAGGCTCTCCGCCCGCTCTCAATCCTTCGGGGAGCGGCGGGGAGCAGAGACGGCAGGCCGGGGGCTCGAGCACTTCTCCAGATCCCTCGGCGAGGTCGGGTCAGTCTTCCCCGGTCCCGGCGGTGATCCCGGCAATTCCTCGGCCCTTTCAGAGCTTCTGCTGAGGCAGCCAATCCCGTCGCGGCTCCTGTGACGAGCCTCTGGTACACCCGGGAGTCAGCCAATGGCAGTGCGGCTCCTGGGACGGCTTGTCGTGACGCTTCCGCCTCTCGCCCAATCACTGCTCAGCCACGGCGATGACGCTACGCCGCACGGGCCTATCCCGTCGCGGCGTTGGTGAGGGGGCTCGGCTCCTCCAGCCAATGGGGGCGCGGCGGCTCCGATCTTTGCCGCGGCAACCTCTTTTCATGAGCAGCCCCTTCGGGGGATATTCCTGGCCCCGGGCAGCGGCGGAAAAAGCGGCGCACAGTGGTTTTCAATGCGCCTGGCACTGTAGGGGCCCACAAACCTCAGATCTTCACCCCACACGTGTCGATGAACACGTCGATCTCGGCCACACGGCAGGCTGGATCAGCGCGGCGCCCTCACTCAGATTAGAGAGCAGCCAGTGCGCTACACAGCCCAATTACAGTGTTTCACGATCTTTTCACCACGCAGCAGCTTCAGGGGGCACAGCAGAGTCTTGTAGTCCTTGGGCAACCTTTATGTCCCTGGGTTGCAGACTGGGGGCCAGCTCTTCTCAGGCCCTCGGAGATTCAAGTTTGTAGACACAGCACACAGCAAAGTCTTGCAGTTTCAAGCAGGTAGGGTCACAGCACACAGTAAAAGTCCCTTTCTCCTCCTCAGCTTTCAGTTGCAACAGCAGAACAGGTCAGCCCTTAGAGCACACAGCAAGGCAATCTTCCTTTAGTTCTCCAGCAGTCCTTCTTCCAGCAGAGGTTCCTTCTTGATTGCAGAGTCTTAGAATCTAAGCTTCTGTAGTCAGGGGTCCTTCCCTTATACCCCTGAAAGTCTTTGAAGTCCTTTGAAGTCTTTGTGCAAGTGGGCCCTGAGCCCGGTCTAAACCAGTTCTGGGGGTTGCTGGAGCGCTGGGTGTTTCTGGTTTCCGTCTCCTGTCAGCATCAAGGTCAGAGGTGACAGTTTGGCCGGCAGGAGGGGGAGCCAGCATGGTGGTCAGGCAGGCACAGCCCTTCACTATCAGGCGCTATCTCCTCCCGCCTCCCTGGCAGCAGATGTGGCCTTTCATCCACGGGCTGACTTCGACCCCCTCCCTCCGGGGGCTCTGCAGCCCCTGTCACACCCAGACCAGACAGTCAATCCACAAACAGGCCCAGGCACACAGAAAGGTTTAGACAAGAGAACAGCCACTTTCTAAAAGTACTATTCTCCAACACAGGATTTAAAAACAACCTTCACTAAAAGATGTGTTATTAAATTCTGAGTTCAGGGATATCTTTCACTTATGTCCCATCTTGTTCCTATGAGAAGATAGGCTGGTATCCATGGGGACCAGCCTCCCCCATGTTATTCTATGGAGCAAGATAGCCTTACAGCAGTGAGCGCACAAAATGGCTGCCGCTCACTACCAGAGCATGTGACCTGCACTAGTACATGCTCTACCTTATCCATACACTGCACCCTGCCCAGGGGGGTACCTTGAGCCTTCCATAGGGGTGAATGATGTGCACAGACAGGGAAGGGTTAGGCCCAGCCAGTGGAGACACTGGCCAGGGGGACAGGGCAGTCCACTGACTGCACACAGGCCCTGCGCTGGCAGGCCTGAGTCTCCTTTTTAGGGCTACTCATGTGGGTGGCGCAATCTGCGCTGCAGGCCCACTAGTAGCATCTGTCATCACCAGCCCTGGCACACATAGTGCACTATACTAGGGACTTCATGGTGATGCAAATATGCCAATCAGGTATATCTAATCAATATGGCAATTTACAGAGGGAGCACTTACACTCTGGCACTGATCAGCAGTGGCAGAGTGTCCAAAACATCTAAACCAGCAAAAACGAAATCCAGCACAGCATCAAAAATACATGAGTCAGAGGCAAAAAGATGGGGGAAAAACCACGCCAAAGGTGTCAGGTTTAACAGTCGTCCTGTCACCACCCTCCTCTCTTCAATGTTCTCCTTTCTCTGGCTGGAGAAATGTGTGCCCCACATTTCCCCTACCTGGAGAAATGTGTGCCATACATTTCCCCTATCTGGAGAAACGTCCTTATGCTCCATCTTGTGCCATGCTAGAACCAGACATGACTTTGCTGTCCAAACTGTGAGATTGCATCCCAAAAATAGAAGTGACTAGACAAACAGGTTTGAAACAAAAGGACATTACCACCTAAAGACTGGGCAGGAGTGCTGTTTCCCTGTCATGCATAAATACTATCATGCAAAAGAACTTGATTTAAACACAGACTTTTTCCATCAAGATTTACTGAACATAATGCATGTGTGTAATTTCTTCAATGCGCATTAGTCAATTCTTGGTTTTCAAGATTGTTGCATGAAACACGTATATATTTTATGATGTAGAATACCAACATAGCAGTGAAATGTCAGTACGCGTTTCGGTGAGCTTAACATTGATGCGTTATGGGTATTGCAGTTTAACACATTGGCAGCAGTATAACGATCTTACAAGCTTTTCAGGTTGATTGGCTTCAGTATAGCGCGTGCTGGGTAGCACGTGACAGTTCACCTGAAGGAAGTTTAGTTAATAAAGGGAAGGAGAAGCCAGTAACAGTTCAACCGTTATTTCTGGTGGAGTAAGCAGGAGCATTTTAGCGGAGTGCACCGCGGAATGGAGGGCAACATTGTGAAACGAAAATAGAGCTGTTGATGAGTGGTTTATTCAGAGACAGATCTATACATGTCATGGTAAGCTTGCTAAATAAAGAGTTAATACGTAAAATTGAACAGTATGCTGAAATAGTTAAAGATGTGCTGCGAATTTCTTGGACAGCATATGATGTTTAGATTCATTAAGAAAGCGCAAGTTGGTTGAGTACATATGGGTATTAAATAGAGGGTGATGTTTATTCATGACAATAACAACAGACACGAACAGGAATGTAATGTACGAGTGTACAAAAAGCAAATAGCATTGCATTATATGAGCGCGTGGAGTATGTTCAATGCATTATAACCATGATAATTGAAACAGTAGATGATTAATTATTTTGTATTATACACATACCCCTGAGGAAGTGTGGCTCAATGGTTAGAGTGGCAGACCCTGATGCAGAGATCTAGCCCGGCACCAGGGTTCAATTCCCCGCCTCGGCGGGTCTTGGGCTCAAAACTTCCACGAACCTGTTAATTCTTGCCTCAGTGCCTATTCCAATCATGGAGTCCCACTCTGCAACTCTGGGCAATAGCTTGCTTAATCTCCACAACGGCCCCCACAACGCTAAGGATGCTTGGCCTCCACCTTGGGGGTGCCCAGGACTGGACCTCACAGGGAAAGCCAGGATGGGTTCCACAGCGGTATTTGTACAAGCGCCTTGAGACCCTTGCGGGTGAGTAGTGCGCTATACAAGTATCAATGTACATTTTTTTTACATCCCGAAATGCATTGGGTCATCAATAAAACGTGACATGTGGAAACAACTGGCATACCTGGGCCTTTTTGAATAAGATTGAATGGCAATGAAAATGAGTAAAATAAATTGAAGATAACAAAGGATTAAAAATGATGAAGTATGATGGAGAAAATTGTGGAAGAAGTTAAGAGGTTCATGAATTTGATTCATTGGATTCGTTTTTGGCTGTGCAGCTTGAAGGGGATCGTAATGTGGTGCCCACGTGTTTATGCTAGAACCAGAGGCATCCAAAATGGAACCGACTGGTTTCAGTACCTCGCTCATACACAAACAGTGCCCTTCTCCTGCACATGTGCTACACACATACTACATATGCACACACTTGACATGCACACAGGATGTCAGTACAAGGTTCTTGGCATTCACAGAACAGTGGAACTTTACACAAGAGGGGAAAGTATGCAACACTGTCATTGACTCTGATAAGAGTGCTGATCACACTCTAAGTCAAAAGCATGGTGCACTGGCACCTCTGTTTTATGTGTTATACCCAGGACAGGGGCATTGACCCTTTGACCACCATGAGGGCACGATTAATGCACCACTCTAGGCCACAGGGCAGGTCCTGGACCTCACAATATCAAAGGGTAAGACCAGGACTGAATCCACACTCGATTATGACGTCAGGGCCAAACATAAAAGCCAGGATACTAGACAGACATGCAGTCGGACACTCTGGACAGGACAGAGAACATCCCATCCTCACCAATGCATTTTGCAGTATGATCAATTTCAAGGAATTTATCGATTTGTAGTTTTAGTTGTGCACGGAAATCAATCTCTGCATTGAACACTCCAATCCGCGGTTGCTTTAAACCTCGGCAAGGGCTGTCACGTTTCAGCTCATGTCATGAATCAAGGCGCCCCTCCTTAATAAGTGAAAAATGCGCGCAGGTCAGATGTGCAAGTTAAGTCCCAGACAGCAACAATAAGAAAGAGGAACTCGGGGTCTTTTCCCAGGTTTTTATCTTTTCCAGCCATCAACGCTAAGTGTAGTAATTCAGAAGCACATTTCTCATTAGAAAGAGTTCAGCTTCCTGTGTTTGTTGTAATACTTCCTTTATATTTGGTGTAATGGCCATAACTTTATAACATACAGCAGCAGACTCTACGCTTTTCACCTGAAATATTTCTTTTTAGGCAACTGGGTTTTGTCGTCTCGAGATGTTGTTGCCACTATAACCTACTGCCTTGTGTTCAGCATTTAGAAAAATGAAATTAAGCGAGAGATATGCACCCCACAGTGGATGTCGGAGTCCGCTCTATTCCAATCCATAGACAAAAAGTATAAAGGACATTTTCGAAATGTAGTTTGGATAACAGTTCTTTACACTATGTCGAGTCATAGTGGAGAAATGAGGTCCATGTAGAAGCGTTTTCATTTGCCGCTGAGGCTGCCGGGTAATTTAGTCTTGAGGGCGGGCACGTGACAGGTGGCAGGCGCTCTGTTTGGGAATGTGATTGATTGTTCCACGTCGAATTTATGATACGAATGGATGGAAGTGCTATGTCCGCCATGACAGCTATGTTTAAACCCTTGTATTTGTTTCCTCACTTAGGGGTATGCTTACAAGGAATGCTCCGCCATTTCCAAAACGCAGGGGTGCTCCGTATTTACAACAATACAGCGCAACTCTGTGTTTTCCCTAGCGCTAAAATAACTGCATAGTGCCAACGCAGACACCCTTGCGTCATAATGCAAGGATGCCTGCATTGCTGGGAATGATTGTTTATGTGCAGGAAGGTGTATCTTCCTGCACATAAACAATCAATAATGGCAATGTAATACTATAATGTGTGCTGCATTCTGCATGTCATTTAAAAGTAGTAAATTGCCATTATTTAATGATTGTTTATGTGCAGGAAGGTGTATCTTCCTGCACATAAACAATCAATAATGGTGATTTGATACTATAATGTGTGCTGCATTCTGCATGTCATTTTAAAGTAGTAAATTGTCATTATTTAATGATTGTTTATGTGCAGGAAGGGACACCTTTCATCTCATAAACAATCATTAATGGCATTTTGCTCTCTCTATGTGTGCTGCAGAATGCGCACCCCTTTCACGCAGATACCTGGGTGATAGGGTACCATATTTACAAAGCTTCGTTAAATCACAAAAAGTGGCTCAACAGCACTTTGTAAATATGGGGCAGGTCCAGAATGCACCACCGGAATGTAAAAAAACGTGATGTTCCAGTAGCGCAATCCCCTTGTAAATATGCCCCTGAGTTTGTAATAATGCACCATTTACTTGTGACCATTTCCTGTGTATAAACGGTTGCTTTCAACTACAGCCTTATTTCCAGAAGCTACTTGTTTTGAAGGTACACAAACCTCTCAGTAGCAATTACTAATTTCGAACAATTGCCAGGTACCTACTATTAGGTTTCAGCTATCAGGGGCTAGTATGTCGACAGTAAAAGCATAATTCTGAAGATTGGCGTGCAAAAGAACATTTGCTCATACATGACATGCAATTCCATATTTCATATACTGCCCAGCCAATATAATATTTTAAGATGACTAAATAAGACTTTCAGTTTGCTTAAGTTCAATGACTCATTATAAGGAAGCATTAATCTGGCTCTGGCTGCCAGCCTTTTGGCTATGTCAATGTTTATTTTGTTAGGGTTTTACAAAACGTTATTGTTAGGAAAACATATTTTGTGGACTCAAAAGTTCGTATTGCATAGGAGTCCCTGGTACTGAAGGGAACTATTTTGTTTGTTGTTGTGCTCTTTACAAAAGGGCAGAATGTCATCAGTCATAGTGTAGTTAGCCAATGACTGAAATGGGCTGACCCATTGCCCTATGCTGTATGCATTAGTGTGCAGAAACAAATTTACCTGACACACTAAAAGACAAATTGATGAAGATGACTGACTGATAGCTACTGTAATACATAATTTTAGTAAAATCAAAATGCCTTGGCTAATGCATGATCTAAAAATAGGTTTATCAGCATCATCATACTCTTTAATCGGTTTAAGCTAGGTAACGTACTATGAAAATAATTAAACACAGGGGTTGCTCAATGCAGGGATAAAGACTTTCTAGTGTATGGGCATATTACAAACAAGAGAGAGTACCTGAAGGCTGGAAGGAAAGTGGGACAGAAGCAGTTTGGAACAGGCAGTAAATAGGTAACTATAAGTCTGCAGGAGAAACTATGAAAATAATGCAACAAGAGAAAGGAAAAGCAGGGAAACAATACACAAAGTATCATAAATGATAGTTTGCCTGCTCCTCTGAAGTGATCTCTCTGTGAGGTGAAAATGATCTTACAAGAGGGGAAGGTGCAGATTAATCTCACAGAGTTCAGGAAGACTTCGTTCTCACATCGTGGGCCTAAATGATGATATCCCGTGGGGACAATTCACATAATCTGACTCACTGGAAGTCTCCTATCTAGTTGGCCAAGTACTGACATCCAGAGTAACCTCATCAAAATACCAATCTAAACGGAACCGTTAAGAGGTATAAAATGAATAAAACCATGATCCAACCACTCGATAATTATTTGTATATATTTTATATATGTTTTCGATACTTTGTGATCACTTAATATTTTTTCAAAAAAGTTTGCCAAACTAAACTGATAAAAACAAGAAAAAGCTGCGTTACGCTGTAAATTATAAAAATAGGGAAATAGTCAAGCCCTTTAACAAAAAATCTGTGTTGGAATTACTTCCATACACCAAACATGGCCGCCAAAACCGATCGTGCATGTCCCAGCGCGCTCTAGTCTTTGTCGGGAACAACGCGGAAGTGGGAGGCGAAAGGAAAGCTAAAAGCAGCCCGGCGTCCCCGGTCATACAACATTCGGACCGGAGACGCGCGAGTAGGTGCAAACGAGGGAGGTATCCAGTTGGCAAGTAAGTGCTGATAATGCCATGCAAATCCGTGTTTAACAGACGGAGTTTCTTTGCAACCCAGTTTGTTGCCGATTACGGAGCACGAGACACATAGCCTCGTAGGTCCTTTTTTTAACAACGAAACAACCTGGTAATATTTGCTTCCTCCTGACATTACAGATTGCCGGGATACTGAAACCCTCCGAGTCCATGGGGCGCAGCTAGGCCCTACCACATGTATGTGAAAACGAAATGTATGAGTGTGCTAGTTGGATGAGTGCCTGCTTTTATACCACAAGGTGAAAACCAAGTTTTTTATGCAGGAAAACGTTCTCTTAGGACCACGGGGAATATAATCACTGTTCTTCTTTTTTCGTCCTATGTGTGTGATTTCTGTGTACATACACTGGAGGTCATGACTACCCAGTGACTATTAAGCTATGTTTTTTGTCTTACAGGAACCACGTGATTCAATTGGTTACGTAGGTACTGTATGCATGCATTAATTTTTGGTTGCAGCATCTTTCACCATTTAGCTCATTGCAGCGTCTTTTAGGAGTGGCGAACACAGGGCTGGTCCCTGTAGTCCTGACGAAGTGCTTGGGGGATGCACGAAACATGTTGACAGGAGTTGATAGGTACACCTAAATACATTGCCTTTTGGGTATCCTAATACTTGAACCCCGGTTTTAACTCTACCACCTGGAAGCAAGAATAAACTATTTAAAGCTTACTAGGCAGGTAATTTTAACAATTTACACATAACCCCACTCCATCACATCACTACCTTCGCACCACACATAGTCAAGAATCAAAAGTGCTCCTACGTAATTCACAAGTCGCAGCACGCCCCAGTCCGCAGTGGACTGGGATGGCCCCAATGATGAAGCATGTCACCGTGGGGCAACCATGGTGAGTGAGGAGACAACAAGAAAAAGAGCAATTCTCTTTTTCTACCACTATACACACTATTCCAACCCCATTGAATGTTGTGAATAGGACTATAGTTAGTAGCTAGGCTCTCGATTTCTGTTGCCCAGAGATTTCTTGTGATTCAGGAAGACACCCAGCATTGTCTTTGGCGAAGGAGCGCTAGGTGGTTCTCTGTGCCAAAGGCACAAGCCATGCAGTCTGTCACTCTTCTAAGCATTGAAAATGAGGATAATATTATAATACTGTTAGAAATGGGATTTTTGGCAGGCTAGGGCATGTGCCAAAGCCAGGCAGAAACCACCACTCTAGTCAGGATAAGGGGGTTACACTCCGAAAATAACCCCTGCTCACCCCCCTTGGTAGCTTGGCATGAGCAGTCTGGCTTATTTTAGCGGCAGTGTGTAAAGCATTTGCACATAACCCACAGTAATACAGTGTAAGCACTACAAAAAGACACCACACCAGTTTAGAAAAATATCCCAAATTTATGTACAAGACCAAAAACGATAAAATGCCACAATACAGTACTTCAAATCTTCACTTATCAAAACATACGCTCTAAAAATAGTTCCTTGATGTCGACAGCTCTGTCTGGGGCTATCACGGCGTCGTGAGCAAACAAATCCAAACAGTTTTGGCTGACCCCGGCGTCGTAGGCCAGCTACGGTGTTGGGAAGACCTGCAAATAGTACCTTTTAGAAATGCAGGGCATTGATGACCTCTCGTTGAGCTTCCAAAAACACGGCGTCTGCAGACGTCGGTTCTGGAGGTCGGTGCAGGAGTCGTCGGGGCCCTCAAAGTCACACGTGTTGCAGGTGGATCTCCTCTCTGATGGAGTAAGGAGTGCTGGCGTCAGCCGACATAGGGTACATCGGTGCGAAGTGCAGTGGTGCGGCGTGCGGTGCTCTCAGGTCGCGGTGCGAGCAACACCTCAGTGACGGCATCACATGGCGTTGTCGGTGAGACCAGGGTCGCAGTGCGAGATGAAGGCGGTACTCGTCGCGGTGCTGGCAAGCAGCGGTGTCGTCGTTGCTGTAGCGCAGTCATGGGCTGACGAACTGGAGTCGATGGCACCGGCATCGGTAGGCCAAGGCTGCGGTGTGGGATGAGGGCGGTGCAGCGTGTAACTTTACGAGCGGTGCCCTCGAACCATGGTGCAAGCAGCGGGGCCAATTCTGGCATGGAGCTGCGTCGTCTGGGATACCAAGGCGTCGTCGTGAAGCAAGGCGATGCGGAGTGCGGTGCCTACAAATCACGGTGCGAGCAATGGCTCGATGGCGGTGTCAGATGGCATCATCGGTGAGATCAGGGTCGGTCGCGGTGCCCTCTGCGGTGCCAAGGTGTCATCGTGAAGCAAGGCGGGGTGGAGTGTGGTGACCACAGGTCACGGTGCGAGCAACGGCTCCGTGGCAGCATCAGCAGGCATTGTCGGTGAGACCAGGTTTGCGGTGTGGCGTTGCAGAGGTGCCCTCTGCGGTGCCGTCAGGACACAGAGTCGGCAGCGGCGTCCTAGACGTTGTCAAGTTGCTTTTCTGCTGTTACAGCACAAAATACACAGCCCCAGTGCTGCAGGCAGAAGAGCTTGAAGTCTTTGCTGTTCCTGAGACTTTGTGAACAGGGGGGCAAGCTCTACCTCAAGCCCTTGGAGAGACTCGAAAATTAGGTTGCAGAAAGTCTAGTCCAGGCTTTTCACTGCCCAAGACAGAAGCAGCCGATGCAGGTTAGCCCAGCAAAGCACTCAGCAAAGCGGTCGTTCCTCCACACAGCTTCTCCGGCTCTTCTTCTTGGCAGTCTTCATGATCCAGATGAGTTCTAAAGTTCAGGGGTCTGGGCACCAGTATTTGTACACAAAAATCCTTTGATCTGGCAGGCAGAGGGTGTCTGTGCCGGCCAGAACCAGTTTGACCTTCTCTGGTGTGATTTCCTGGCAGGAGGTGGAGAAGGCATTGTCAGAGGCAACCAGGCCCTTTGAGGTGCAAGGAAATCTCCTCCCCCTTCTCCCATCGCAGCCCAGGTCTATTCAGCCCTTTCCTGAACTATCTAGACTATCTGGAACAACTCTGGCTCCCCAGTCTTCTGTCAATCAAAACCCAGACAGGCAATCCACATTCCAGCAGAGGCGCAGAGGATGACCGAGCAAGAAAATACCTACTTTCTAAAGTGGTATTTTCAAACACAGAATGTAAAAATCGCCTCCATTAAAAGATGCATCTTTAGATTCTGAGTTCAGGCAAACTATACTTCATTTTCCTACCTAATTCCCTGGGCCAGTTACGTTTATAAGATGTTATAAACAAACCTCCCATTCTCTACTATGCAAAACCGGTAGCCTTGCAATAGTGAAAAACAAAATGGGCTGTAATTCACTATCAGGACATTTCACACACACCAGGACATGTTCTACCTTTCACGTACACTGCACCCTGCCCACAGGGGTACCTTGGGCCTTCCTTAGGGGGGCCAGACAAGTAGGAAAAGGGAAGGTTAGGGACTGGCAAGTGTGTGCACTGGCCAAGTCGACATGGCAGTTACCAACTACACGTAGACTCTGCAATGGCAGGTCTGAGTTACCTTTTTAAGGCCACTCACATGGGTGGTACAATCAATGCTGCAGGCCCACTAGAAGGCTTTGATTTACAGGCCCTGGAACACTCAGTGCACTTTACTAGGGACTTACAAGTAAATCAAATATCCAATCATGGAAGCACCAATCCATAACACAATTTACACAGAGAGCATTTGCACTTTAGCACTGATAAGCAGTGGTAAAGTTCCCAGAGTCCTAAAACCAACACAAACAGGTCAGGGAAAAATAGGAGGAAGAAGCAAAAAGTTTGGGGATAACCCTGCAAAAAGGGCCATTTCCAATACAACCCCCTTCCAGCCTAAAGTCAGGGTAGACCAATCTAGACCTCCGTGGACTTCCCTGCTTGAGGCGATAGAACATGGGACCTGGCCCACAACAGCAGGGGTTTTTTCTCATTCTACGCCTTCCTGAACCTAGTTGGATCCCTCTATCTATACTCTCAGGGCCCACTAAGCTGACCAATGGGGAACCCTTCTCCTCACCTGTGGACCCCATCTGTGCAGCACCTAAACTTACTTTGCTCACAGATATGTCCCAACCGGCAGACAGTACCCACATGGCCAACACAAGCGTGTGGCCCAGTCCACAGCCGAGGGTGACTCCTTTCCCCCTCCTAGGGGCAACCCTGTCCCTCCGGACAGCAAGCCACAGGGGACACTGACCACTGTCAGTGATGAGAGCCATGCCTTATGCCTTTCAGGACACTCCAACTGATATGGCATCCGAGAGTGGGGGTCGGTAGCCCCAGGTGCTTGGCACCCTTTCTCTACTCTCCCCCCTGCCAAGTCAGGTATGGCATCCTGACACTGGCCCACCAGCCAAGGGTCTGTACCCTGCGGCTGGACAGGAAGCAGGGGTGGGCTCCCCCACAACCTCTCCTTCTCCCTGGGGCTCCGTACTCTCCAACCTGGAGCGGTACCCCCTTCCAGAATTGTCAGGTCACCTGTGGCAGGTGTCCTGCACAATTCACCCACCATTTAAGTGGGACTATCCTGCAACTGGTACCTCAGTCCAGGGTCTGTACCCTGAGGCTGAACAAGGGACTGGGGTGGAATCTCCCACACCCGGCCCTCCTCCCTGGGGCTCTGTACCCTCCCACCTAGAGCAGCACCCCAGAAGACAAACTGGTAGGGGCACCGTTAGAAGTCCCCCCTTCCCCCAGGTTAGGGGGGATACCCTGAACCTGGTCTTCTAACCCAAGGTCAGTACCCACAGGCTGACCAGAGGTCTCGGGCGAGGCTCTCCTCCCCTTACCACTCCTCTCGGTGTTCCGCACTCTCCTCCCGGGAGAAGCACACACAGAACCAAAAACTGTCAGAATGCTGGAACCAGACTGCCTACACAATTCTTCCACCAGTTCAGGGCCTTGACCCTGCAACTGGTCCACCACATTAGGATCTAAACCCTCAGGTTGAACTGGGGTCAGAGGCGAGGACTCCCTCCCTCTGCCCCCCCTTCCAGAGTTCTGCACATCCCACCTGGAGTGGAGCCCCTAGAAGATAAACCGGTCAGGACACTACTTACAGTCGTCCTTCCCTCCAGGTGATGCAGGACCTGAACCTGGCCTCCCAACCCATGGACCAACTCCTGTGGCTGAGCACCTGCCCGGCGCACCAGGCCTTTCTTGGGAGCACGCATGCCCACCCCTGAGGGTAAAACATGATTCATGTGTCGTGTGACAGCCTGCCTGGCGCAGATCTCCCGACCCCTGCCCATCTGACAGTGCACGAAGATCCCCCAGGACAGAAGTGGTGTCACCATGGTCACTCCTAGGAGGCTCAGCCCTTCTGGCTGGCACCTGACCCACTGGTTCTCCCACTGGGGAACGGATCCCCCTCTCACCCCTCAATCTGTACTTCTGCACCCTCCACTTAGGAGCGGCACCGCCAGACACCTGAACCGCTGGAGCTCTGTTTACAGTACTCCCCGTTCTCCTGACACTAGGGGATCCCCCTCAACAGGCGGCCTACCAGTACAGCCTAGGTTCTCTACCGGAAGCTCCCTCCTGGAACCACCCAGGCTCTGTGACTGGGTTTCGGGCCCTTCCCACTACTTCTCCGCAGAGACAGGACGTGAGTCCCTACACCCTTCCCATGATACCGGGACCTATCTGGGCTACTACGAACCTTTGCGACCATTCTTGGTTGGGAAATATCTAATTCACTTCCTTCTGGGTCACCCCCAGATGATTCTCCAGACCCTCTGGAATCCACCAAATGCCTGCCTCCCTGGCGTCAGAGAACGCACTCTCCAGTGGGTGTTGACATAGCTCTGGAAAACAGGGACTTAAAATATGCTCTCCACCAATTGAATCACACAGCCCCACACAGGTGTTAACCAAACTACCCTTCACCCAATCATCCAGTGCCTCATAAAAGTACCCCATATCATTTTCACAAGACTGGTGAGACAGTGTCTGTCTGTTGCTGTCTCTTAACCCACACTCTTCTGGCTGGTCTCCATACTCACTTACCATGGCTTCTTTCACGGGGGAACCCCTCTCCCTGCATCTCTCATCTAGAGTCAGTAGAGTGTCCCTCCCACTACCAGGAAAATGACCCCCTGTGCCAGTTCCCCAATTCACCTCAGGGACACTGTGCACCACTGGAGTAACCTCACAATCCTGAACCCCCTGCTGTATGTCAACCCCCTCCCTGGAGCACGGCCCCATACCTGTGCGTGTGTGTGTGCCTCATCCTCAGTACTGGACCTAACACTTTTGCTGCCACCATCTGGGCTGGGCCTAGCCCTACAAGCTTCCCAGTCCAGCTCTCTCATTCTAATTTCATGGTCTAACATCATCCTTTTCTCCTCCATGGTTAATTTAAGCTTCTCCAGTTCCACAGCAAATTTCCTTGCTTCCCACCTGTCCTCCAGCTCCTCCGGGGACAAGGCACTACTGCCTGGTTTAGAGGGTGCCCCCCTACCAAAAGCACATCCACCGTTGGAATAGGCCCCTCTGCCTCCATGCCCAGATCCCCAGACAGCTCACTGGCATGTCTGGCTGCTACCCACATCCTCAGCGTCTTTTGTAGCTTCTCTTTTCTGGTGAGACCCCTGATTTGGATTTTGAGGTTTTTGCAGATCACCTTCAATCCCTTCACATTGTAGGTTTATAAACTCTCCTCCTCAAAGGCCACTTCCAAGGATGCAATAGATGATGCAGTTGATTCAGGCATGTTGTACTAGAAAGTTCAAGTTCAAAACCAATGGAAAGGCAAAAATAGACCCAAAAAACAGTATGTGGTAAGTAATGGTCTGCGATATGGTAGTAGTGCACACCAATCTCTGCAAGTCAAGTACAAATGGAAGTCCTATCCTCACCGCTGACAACCAATGTTAGAAATGGGATTTTTGGCAGGCTAGAGCATGTGCCAAAGCCAGGCAGAAACCACCACTCTAGTCAGGATAAGGGAGTAACACTCCTAAAATAACCCCTGATCACCCCCCTTGGTAGCTTGGCACGAGCAGTCAGGCTTATTGTAGCGGCAGTTTGTAAAGCATTTGCACATAACCCACAGTAATACAGTGTAAGCACTACAAAAGGACACCACACCAGTTTTAGAAAAATATCCAATATTTATGTACAAGACCGTACTTCAAAATCTTCACTTATCAAAATATGCTCTAAAAATAGTTCCTTGATGTCAATAGCTCCGTCCTGGGCTATCACGGCGTCGTGAGCAAACAAATCCAAACAATTCTGGCTGACTGTGGCGTCATGGGCCAGCTACAGTGTCAGGAAGACCCACAAATAGTACCTTTTAGAAATGGAGGGCGTCGATGACCTCTCATTGAGCTTCCGAAAACACGGCGTCTGCAGACGTCGGTTCTGGAGGTCGGTTCAGGAGTCGTCAGGGCCCTCAAAGTCACACAAGTTGCAGATCGATCTCCTCTCTGATGGAGTAAGGGGTGCTGGCGTCGGCCAACATCGGGTGCTTCGGTGCGAAGTTCAGCGGTGCCGCGTGCGGTGCTCTCAGGTCGCGATGCGAGCAGCGGCTCAGTGGCGGCATCAGATGGCGTTGTCGGTGAGACCAGGGTCGCAGTGCGAGATGAAGGGGGTGCTCGTCACAGGGCTGGCAGGTCACGGTGCAAGCAGCGGTGTCGTCGTTGCTGAAGCGCTGTTGTCGGCTGACGAACTGAAGTCGATGGCACCGGTGTAGGTAGGCCAATGCTGCGGTGTGGGATGAGGGCGGTGCGTCGTGTAACTTTACAAGTGGTGCTCTCGAACCACGGTGCAAGAAGTTGCCTCGATTCCGGCATGGAGCGGTGGCGTCGGGGATACCAAGGCGTTGTCGTGAAGCGAGGCGGTGCGGAGTGTGGTGCCCACAGGTCGCAGTGCGAGCAACAGCTTGGTGGCAGCATCAGATGGCGTCATCGGTGAGACCAGGGTTGCGGTGCGGCATTGCAGCGCTGCCCTCTGTGGATCCAAGGTATCATCGTGAAGTAAGGCGGTGCGGAGTGCGGTGCCCACAGGTCGCGGTGCGAGCTGCGGCTCGGTGGCAGCGTCAGCAGTGGTAATCGGTTAGACCAGGGTCGCTTTGCGGCAGTGCCCTATGCGGTGCCGTCAGGACACAGTACGCAGCGGCGTCGTAGACGTCGTCGAGTTGCTTTTCCATTGTTACAGCACAAAACACACAGTCCCCAGTGCTGCGGGCAGAAGAGCTTGAAGTCTTTGCTGTTCCTGAGACTTTGTGAATAGGGGGGCAAGCTCTCCCTCAACCCCTTGGAGAGACTCACAAATTAGGTTGCTGAAAGTCCAGTCAAGGCCTTTCACTGCCCAAGACAGAAGCAGCCACTGCAGGTGATCCCAGCAAAGCATTCAGCAAAGCAGTCATTCCTCCTCACAGCTTCTCTGGCTCTTCTTCTTGGCAGTCTTCTTGATCCAGATGAGTTCTAAAGTACAGGGGTCTGGGCCCGAGTATTTGTACACAAAAATCCTTTGATCTGGCAGGCAGAGGGTATCTGTGCCCAGCCAGAACCAGTTTGGCCTTCTCTGGTGTGATTTCCTGGCAGGAGGTGGAGACGGCATTGTCAGAGACATACCAGGCCCTTTGAGGTGCATGGAAATCTCCCCCCCCCCCTTCCCCCATTGTAGCCCAGGTCTATTCAGCCTTTCCTGACCTACCTAGACTATCTGGAGTCCCTCTGGCTCCCCGGTCTTCTGATATCCAAAACCCAGACAGGCAATCCACATTCCAGCAGAGGCACACAGGTATTTTCAAACACTGAATGCAAAAATCACCTTCATTAAAAGATGCATCTTTATATCCTGAGTTCAGGCATACTATACTTCATTTTCCTACCTAATTCCCTGGGCCAGTTAAGTTTATAAGATGTTATAAACAAACCTCCCATTCTCTCCTATGGGGAACCGGTAGCCTTGCAATAGTGAAAAACTAAATGGGCTGTAATTCACTATCAGGACATGCCTCACAAACCAGGGCATGTCCTACCTTTCATGTACACTGCACCCTGCCCACAGTGGTACCGTGGGTCTTCCTTAGGGGTGCTGACATGTAAGAAAAGGGAAGGTTAGGGACTGGCAAGTGTGTGCACTGGCCAAGTGGACATGGCAGTTACCAACTGCACGTAGACTCTGCAATGGCAGGTCTGAGTTACCTTTTTAAGGCTACTCATGTGGGTGACACAATCAGTGCTGCAGGCCCACTAGTAGCCTTTGATTTACAGGCCCTGGCACACTCAGTGCACTTCGCTAGGGACTAACAAGTAAATCAAAGATCCAACCATGGATATACCAATCCATAACACGATTTACACAGAGAGCATATACACTTTAGCACTTATTAGCAGTGGTAAAGTGCCCAGAGTCCTAAAGCCAACACAAACAGGTCAGGGAAAAATAGGAGGAAGAAGCAAAAAGTTTGGGGATAACCCTGAAAAAAGGGCCATTTCCAACAAATGCAAATGAAATGGAGAAGAGCGGAAGGTATACAGAAACAGGAACTGGGTCACAGGAATTCTGAACTGGAATAAGGGCCAGGGATAGGACTAGAACTCTGCACACTAACTAGGACAGAGTAGGAATGTGCAATCATAACAGGAACATAGAACATAAGAGAGCAAAGAGGCCGGATAAACAAGAGACAGGCAACAGATACAAATAACTAATCAGAACAGGAACATGGAATCAAACAACAATGATAACAGAAATCAAAGGCTTGCCTGGAATATTGATGCAGGATCAAGACGAGAGCAAGGAGACTCACCATCAAGGTCAGTTGCAAGCTGCAGACCTCTGGCCTCACCCAGCAGAAATAGCAGGAGGCTCAGGGAAGGAGCACAGGTACAACACGGGAGACAGGTGCAAGGAATCAACCAGATGCAAGTAATCAACCAGGTGCAAGGAATCATGGAACCACCAATGAAGGGAAGGCAGAACTCAGACTTGAAAAGGGGAAGACAAGGGAAACCAGCAGACACAAATCAGGGCACAGGAAAGCCAGGGACGGAGTACGGCTCGGAGCCAAGTAACGAAAAGTACATAATGCCAATCTAAAGAGGTCAGAAGGTCATATGAGCCAGGAATCAAGATAGAGAATAGAGTACCTCCACCAGAACACGAGCCTCCTGGGTTTGGAGAAAGAAAGGACTACCAGGATCATGAAGCATCAGGAAGGTAGTGCAGGAGCCAGAACTGAAATATGAAAAAGATCGGGGATTGCAAAGTGTAGAAGTGTAAATAATCCAATTCAGGGATAATGATAAGACCCCAGAGGGTTATTGTGAGCACCAGCTGGTGGCCGGATGATAAAAAACTGTTCTACTCAGTCCCGATGCATGCATCTGTGGAGTGTACCGTTGAGGTCTTCCAGGCTCTGGAAGGGAAATCCCCTGAGGAGTGGTGATCAGCAGCAGTAACTCAAAGAAGGAGAGTTCTCAAGTTCATGATTTCTTGAAGTGGCAGGAACCAGTAGCCAGGAGCAAGATAAATGTCCTTGATACTTGCAGATGTTGAAAATGTCAGCTGCAGATTGCAATAAGAGATAAAAGAGGTAGTGCAACAGCAGGATAGCACTACCGTCGTGGTGGTAACAAAATGTTGGTCCCCCATGGGAAGCCTTCACTGATGGGATGCCTTCCTAAGCACAATACAATAGCGGAGAGTAGTTACAGGGAGAGAGAAGAAGGCCATGGTCCATACACACTTTCAGCTGCTATCCCTCTAGTTATGATCAGTGAAAGAGAAAGAGAGCTTCACCTTCATTTGTGGAGTAAAAATGCCAGTTACCTCCTCCGCCTTAAGCTCACAAGTTTACGAGCCACAAGTTTGAAGTTTATTGCACAGTTAATTAAAACCAATGCGATACAATAACACAATAAGAGAAGTTAAAATGCAGCATAAAAAAAACATACGTTTAAGACCAATGCTATACAATGACGAGGTAAAAATAAACGATTCAACATAAAAGAGAAATTTTGTTTGCAGGCCGCCTACATTGGGCCGTACTATATTTCCCATCCTCTTTCCACCTTAAGCTCACAGCAACAGCTGGTCTTTTCCTCATAGCTACAGACATGCAAAAATTTTTCTTGGGGGCGGTGTGTTTTGTAGACCTGCTGGAACTGGCTTGATCCAGGGAATGTAGACACAAATAAACCTGAAACATACAAAAAAGTGAATGGTGGAATTCTTAAATTAATCTCAGCCACTTGTAATTATTTGGGCCGCATCCCAATCCATTGTTATTTAGCACACCATGTCATCTCAGTTTGGACCCAGCCATATTCAAGTCAATCTTCACCCTGCTCCAACTGGCACTTTCCATCCCAAACTGCCAGACCAAGGGCTCCCTGAATCTGAACACAAACAACCTAAGAGCAGTTTCACCCTGATTGGGACTTTTCAGTAGTGTGTAACCTGGTTCCAGTGGCAAAGTGAGCACAGGACCCATGTCTTGGCATACCTGTTACACTCAGCAGTAGCTCCTCCGCAATGGCGGACGAGCCTCGTCTCACTAGCTCAGAGCCAGCAGCTGAAAAATAAAACAATATTTTGATATCGTTTTATTTTTCAGCTGCTGGCTCTAAGCCAGCATGTGATGGGAGGGGCAGGGCTGGGCCATGGGAGGTGGCAGGAAGAGTGGTAGAGGTGCACTTCAGCATCTGGATTGGATGGAAAGTCTGTCCCAGGTACTGCCGGGAGCAGCAGGAGAATGGAGGAGCACTGGAGCGTGAGCCCGCCACAGTATCAGGTAAGTTTTTATTTTATTTTAATAATTCAACCTTTCCCTCTACCCCTACCGCTGCCGCCACTGCTGTCCTGCCGCCCCGCCACTGCCAGCAGACTGGTTACATTTAGGGTGTCACACTGAAGTATACAAAAAGTGATGGGTGAAATGTTGAATGAATCTTAGCCACTGGTAATCATTTGGGCCACATCCCAGTCCATATGTATTTTCCACACCATGCCACCTCAGTTTGGAGCCAGCCATATGCAAACCAGTCTTGATCCTGCTCCAATTGGCGAAGTTTAGCCCGGACTGCCAGGTTAGCTCCTTCCTGTACTGGAACACAAGCAACCTAAGGTTGCTATCTAAACAGGTTAAGGTGCCATCCATCAGCTGCTTGAAAGTTATGGGGCAGTCTTCTTCCCAAATGACATGATTTGGAATTAGTAAAAAGCTATTGCAATCACAAAACTATTTTCTCCTTTGTGCTAGTGTTAAGCATGGAATGCCAGTTGCCACTGGTCATATCAAAGGTGCTTATCAATTTTGCAGCATCAATCTAAGCAAATGGGATGTAGTATATGGTGTGGTCATGTGAGCTTACCTTGTAATACACTTACCGATACCCTTTATGACCAGTAGGCCTCTTCTGTCAAACCCTCATCTCAATCCGGGGTAGCTATAGCACTGAGAAGCATGGGTTACACAGAGGAACTAGTGTAAAGCATTTAAGCAGCACCAAAACAATTTAAGAAGAAATCGACAAGACACCTAAGAAATCCCAAAACAATTTATAAAAATAGAATGTATTTTGAAATAAATTAAGGACCTCATTTACTACCTTTTGGCCCAGGGCAGTGCCACAAGTCTCCTTGCTGCGCTGCCCTGCATCAAACAGAAAGGGCAGAAATACACCATAATAATGAAATATGGGGCATTCCTGTCCTTTCTGTCTGCACACAAATAAGTGACTAGCCTCAACGCAGGCACCCTTGCACCATGGTGTCTGAGTTGTAGGCATAGTTGTTTTGTGCAGGAAGGGAGGCCTGTCTGCACCAAAACAATCAATGAAGGTGTTTACTTCTTTGTATGTGTGCTGCAGAATGCAGCACAAATAGAAGGGGAAAAATGAGGAGAAGTAAAGCTATTTCTCCTCATTACAGCTCCCCTGGGGAGGCACACAGTTTTGACGCATTCCCAGGTTTACAGATCCTTGTAAATCTGGGAATGAGTCAAAGCCCATGGGTGTTGTATGGGAAAACCCACCGCAACGACTACGGAATGCCTCCTTGACATAGAATAAGTTACTGCAGTGCTTTACGCTGCCTTGACTTACTCCTTTTCTATGAGGCCATGAAAAGCCACACAGGGTGGCTTTCCGTTGCCGCATATATATGATTGAGAGGTCTGTGCCACTTGAGTGTCATAAAAAGTGATGCTCTGTTGGCAGAGGCCTCTTGTGAATGAGACCCTTAGACACTACCACGAGTAAGATCCATCAGAGGGTGCCAGAGATATGGAATTTAAAAGAAAGAATAAATAAAAGCATTTCTCTCAACTGTGAACAAGCATTGACAAATTCAACAAATTTGACAGAGAAAATTTTCAGGCAAAAATTCGGGCAAGTGTCAATGAGGTCGGATAGAGTTACTTGGGGTGACCAACTCCAGCAGGGAGCTAGTTAGGGAGACCACCAAGGTCCTAAGAAACTTACCTCCACAGAAGAAGCAGTCTTGTAGCAGTTCCAAGCACTTTAACCATGTTGCGATTGATTCCTAAGGAGTGGTCCTGATGCAAGGAATGAAGGATGCTGAAGATGCTTCAAGGATACTGTGGATGGAATGGGGTAGACAGGGGTCTTTCTGCGACTACTACTCGATCTCTGAGCTGGGTAAGGCGGTCCTGGTCACAGCACAGTCCTCTCCAGGCTGGCAGAAATCCAGTTGCCACTTGACCACCTGTCACCAGTGTTCCATTTACATCAGGATCCTTTCTTGGGTGATAACTTTTCTTCTGAGCTACCAAGAGGCACGTTGATGACTCTCCCGGGTCCAGCAGACTCGGGTGCAACTTTAAGCAAAGGGTCTTGATTCTGGGTGCTGTAGAGTGGCAAGGGGTGAAGATCTCAGCATCCAACTCACTCCAGTAGGCTTCTTGCTCTGTTGGGGCCCTATACAGTGAACTGGGGGCCAGACGATTGACCCTTAAAGTCTGTGGCCTTGGCTGGGCTGAGGAGTTGACTTCTCACTAAACAGGCCCAGCAGATAAAGTCCCTTCTCTAGCTTGCAACCAGGTGCAGTCCACAACGGTGCAGTCTATCTTTGCTGGTTCCACAGTGCAGCAGGGTTGTCCTCCTTTGTTCCTTCTTCCAGTCAGTAGATATCTGAGTTCTGGGTGCCCAGAGTGCCCTATTTATCTTCAGAGAGTTCCCTCAGGGTAGGATGCAGTTTGTAGCTAGTGGGCTACCAGATTCCCTCCCTCCTGTGGACCACTTCCTAGTAAGTGTTACATCTGTCAATCCCAGGATGCACTATTCTGCCTACTCCCAACATAGCACAATTCCTCTCTTGAAACTGAGAGCTCCTCAGCCCACCCCAGAGAAGTAGCTACCAAGGGGCTGCACACACCTGGAAAAACTGGTTTGACAACTGACTTTTCCTCTAGGGTCCCCAGTGCAAGCTTGTTTAACTAAAAAACAGAGTGCCCCTCTTCTCAGTGTTTCCCATTTGCCCTGTAAAGGCAGCTTCTCCTTTGAAGCTTGCCTTTTGGGTTAAAACCTATGTGGCTTCCTGCAGTAGGGAAGTAACGCCTCTCTCCCACGTAGGCATCTACGTTGGGAAAGAAGGCAGGAGAAGCTAGGCAGAGGCAGATAAAGCAAAATATCCGCCTTTGTGCACCGCGTGGTGCTATTCGTGCTGATTTTCAGTGTGGAATGTGCAACTAGCATGAAAAAACTTTGGAAATGACAGGGCGATCATTTTCTGCTGACTGGCAGAATTCTGGAAAAAATCACAGAGTTTTTGAGTAAATTTGTGGAATTCCATGGAGTGAAATTCAACAGGTTTTGCCCAGGACAAATTCTGTCCTTTCCTTGGATAGTTAGCACGTCTCCCCAGGAGGGCAGAAAGCTGTCTTGCAGACAAGCTCCATGTACAGTAAACAGGCACTGGAAACATTTGGCAACTAAAGTGGCAGACTCCAGTGATATTAAATTGGATTTAGCCATTACATTGAATTTAATGCAGTGATATATTTGATACCAAAAGTCTCCTTCAGAAATTCAGTCTTTCCACAGTAAAAACAACAATTTAGGATTTTACTGCTGAAATATGTAAACGTTCAAGTTCCACTTTTTAACATTAAGCACCATGTCCTAGGGCTTGTTAGGCCTGCCATTGGGGTGACTTACATATATTAAATAGGGAAGTTTGGACTTTGCCATTACTTTAAATGGCAAAGTCAAGTTAGCCGTTTTAAAGTGCCCTTCCAGTCTGCAGTGGCAGACTGGGAGCCATGTTTTACTTTGTCCTACTCGTGGGGACAGAACTAGTGCTTCAGTCCATGAGCGACACCTCAGACTACAGGCATATGGTATCCCTGGTACTATATACTAGTGACTTACAAGCAAGTCAGGTTATCCAACTTGGGACACGCCAATTATACTTACATCATTTTACGGGTCATAGCACATGCACTGAGTTCTGATTAGCAGGGTTCAGGGCATTTCAGAGCCATTCTAACCGTCCCTAGTTGTCAGAAATGGAGGCACAAATTAGGGGCTAAACCTGCATAAAGCCTGTTTCCTTACAATCAAGTTTGTCTACAATGACATTTTCCAAGGAAATCAGATGGGTATTTGTCTTAGTGTCCCCACGGAGACATTGGTAGTCCACATCTAAATGCAAGTGCCCTGCTTGAGAACCAACACAAACAGGCTTGGCCGTGGACTCCATGACCTAAGAAGCACTTTCAAGTGTAGCATCGTGACCACCTCTCCTTTGTTGTGGGGTTGGATCTCACCTGACATCCTTTATTTGTTGCTCTTAGCAATAACACTGTCCCCAGTGCATGCACATGAGCAACAATAAGAACAGGTCTGGGAATAATTCCAGCACTACTCTATATTCTTCTTGCTGAATAGCGTTCTGATGAAGAGAGAGCCATCTTTGGAGTCTCCTTATAGTAATTTAGAGACAGGTTTACTGTCCTGCTCATCCTCTCTGCCTAATAGGACAATTACAATTTCCACAAAGCAGGGGGAAAGGTTCCAGTCTCTCGATGCGAGTTATCCAGTGAAGACTAGATACCCAAACCAGCCACATAGTTGACTCACTGATATTCATTAGAAGAAAGGCTCAATCTGTATGTTCTCCATAGTTCTAGGACTTATCAGCTCCTCTTAACCTTTTGGGCAAACAGTAATCATTGCCTTTTGATCATCGTAGTATGTCTTAAGCAGCTTAAACATTGCCTCTTGCTTTCTGCATTCATTGCACAGTCTTAGACTTAATGCAAATTACAAAGTAGACTACATTGGACATTGACAGTCAGGTGTCCCTCCCGACTGAATGGGAAAGCGTGACAACATTGAATAAATGAATAAATGACAGGAATTTAATACAACACACAGCTACTCAAAAAGAGTGTCCTGGCGCTGATGGAGCAAAATAAATGGCAGAACTCTGAAGCTCACTAATTGTTAAAAAAGCAAGTTTTAAGACGTTTCTTGAAAGTTACCAGGTCAGTAGTGGCTCTCAACATAGCAGGAAGTCTGTTCCATGCCTCAGGGCCCAGTAACCCGAAAGACCTACCCCCCATGCAGGCCAGGCGTACTTTAGGAATGTGAAACAGATCAGAGGAGGAAGATCTTAAGGTTCGCGCTGGAATGTAGCAATTTATGCTCTTATTGAGGTAGCTGGCTCCTATGCCATGAAGGGCATTGAAAAATATCACTAGGGCTTTAAACTTGATCCTTTAGTTCATTCACAGCCAATGTAGGGCCTTAAGGATTGGTGCCATGTGAGATCTAGGTTTGGGTCTAAGGAACTCTGGAGCATATTACTAAGCAATATCGATAATTATCGCTATTGCTTGGTTAGCGAGAAAAATTTATCGCCGAGCTGCGACGATTTTTATCGCAGATAAACCTTGCTATTAGCAAGGTTTATCTCTGAAACGATAAAAATCAGCTGAAATGCATGAATATCGCTGTAAAGTCAGCGATATTCATGCATTACTGAGCAAATGCTCTTAGCCATGTAATCCACCTCCCATTGGATAACATGGCTAAGAACTGCTCAGGGCAGGTGTTAGCTTTTGGAGATAGTCGCGCTTAGCGCGAATATCTCCAAAAGTTGGTAATAGGAGATAGCGATGTTAGCGACTGTTTCCAGTCGCTAACATCTTGGCACGCCCACTTTGCATGTCATTAGTGATAAAGTTCTCTGAAATGCAAAGCGGGGCCCAAGATGGTCGCTATCTCCTACTAGCTGTCGCTAACTGGTGTTAGCGACAGCTAGGTAATAGGGAGATCATTTTATCTCCGCTTTCTTGGCTTTTAAAGCCAAAAAAAGCGGAGATAAATCCCTTGATAATATGCCCCTCTAATTGCTGAATATGCCTCCTGTAAGTTGTGGTTTCCCTAGCCAAGGCACCTCTGCAAGTACATCTGCACAAGCATGTGTTCTCGTACACTGCATTAACCTCTTGGAGCACAGACCATTTGCTCTTACATCTTTAAATTTCTAGTAATCACTGACAGAGACGTTTTCAGGCAAGGACAAAGTGGGCTCTGGCCCAGGACCCAAGATTTTCAGGGTCCCCCTGATAGAGCCAGCTCTGTTCTGCATAGAGTCTTGCCCTGATGAGCTTGAGTCATTCTAAAAAGATTATTTTAAATAGCGTTTTCCTTTAATTAATTTTTTTATTGTGGATGATGTGTGAAAGTCAATTACACAAATTGTGCAGAGAAATGTTGTTTCATGTAATAGCCAAGAAAAAATGTGTTTAGATCAAAACAGGACCTCACATATGATAAATGGGAGTGTGTCACAGAGATTATTTGCAGTGATATTAGTGAACTGCTGCTGTGTTACAATATCGAATACACACCTCAGTATCCCTGAATATTAGATGTAAACACATTTAGAATTTGGATGACTGTGCCTGTGTACTGTCAGTGACCTGGCCAAAGAGGGTGTGAAAAATCTGAAATTGGATCATAAATTCAAAGCTGTTTTGAATAGGGGCCCCCAAAATACGTTTGGCCCACAGCCCCCAAAACCCTTAAATTGTCCCTGAATACTGCTTGATTGCTGTGGGCATTTTTAGAAAAGGAGTGATGATCAGCGGTAGCCCCGCTCCTTCTCTTTGTAGCCTATCTTTTGCTATTGAGGTTCTCCCTTTCATTGAAACTTGCTTTTACTCTCTTTAAACTGACGATGAGTATGTTTCTGCCTGGCAGCTGTGTGTGGGGGCTTTCTCCAGTGCCACTGTGAAAAAAGCAGTTGCTTTGTGTTTCACTTCTGCCTCAGGTAAATCTAATCATTTATAGGAACGAGAGGTTTGAGGAAACATAGGGGCATATTACCAAGCAATAGCGATAATTATCGCTATTGCTTGGTTAGAGACAAAATTTTACCGCTGAGCTGCGGCGATTTTTATCGCAGATAAACCTTGGTATTACCAAGGTTTATCGCAAATGCGATAAAAAACGGCCGCAATGCATGAATATCGCTGAAAAGTCAGCGATATTCATGCATTACCGAGCTAATGCTCTTAGCCATGTTATCCACCTCCCATTGGATAACATGGCTAAGAACTGCTCTGGGACAGGTGTTAGCTTTTGGAGATATTCGCGCTTAGCGCGAATAGCTCCAAAAGTTGGTAATAGGAGATAGCGATGTTAGTGACTGTTTCCAGTCGCTAACATCTTGGCACGCCCACTTTGCATGTCATTAGTGATAAATTTCACTGACATGCAAAGCGGGGCCCAAGATGGTCGCTATCTCCTACTAGCTGTCGCCAACTGGTGTTAGCGACAGCTTGGTAATAGGGAGATAATTTTATCTCCGCTTTCTTGGCTTTTAAAGCCAAAAAAGCGGATTTAAACCCCGTTGATAATATGCCCCTTCATTTTAAACAATCTTGCAAAACAAACTAATTTGTTTGAATGACATCCAATGTCGTCAGCATAGCTCTAGTAAAGTATTTGCCACACATCTAAGCTTGATCAATTGTGTTCCTAAGTATTATGGGCAATATGTATCAAGATACCCATTTGCGATTCTCAAATAGCGATTTTTAAGAAATCGATATTTGAGAATCGCAAATGGGTATGTATGTACAAAATCGCATTTTTTTTGCGATTCCTTAGAATTCCTTAATTGCAATTAGCAAATTGCGAATCGCAATTAAAGAATACTTTCCCATTCATTTCTATGGGCCAGGAGGCCCATAGGAATGAATGGGAAGTTATTCTCAATTTGTGATTCGCAATTTGCTAATCGCAAATTGATACTAATTTCAAGGGTGCAGGGATGTCCAAAGGACACCCTGTTGCACCCCTGAAATATGCATGGGTGCACATGTGGCGCACATACATGCCCTAAGGGCATGTATGTGCGTCACATGGCACTCTGAAAAATGCAAAAATGTGCATTTTTCAAGGAATTCGCAACTTACCACCAACTAGAAGTTGGTGGTAATTTACGATTCCTTAAGGGCATTTTGCGAATTTTTTTTTGCTACATACATTGCATTTAAGGAATCGCAATCGCAAAATTTGCGATTCCTTAAATGCAATTGCAAAATAAGGAATCGCAAATTTTGCGATTCCTTATTTTGCACCAGTTTTGCTTCATACATTCCATTTAGCAAATTCGCATTCGCAAAGGCCGAAATTCTGCGAATTTCAGCCTTTGCGATTGCGAATTTGCATGATACATATGGCCCTATATCTTGTTACAAAAAACATATATTCGCATTTTTGCTTTATTTCATTAGTCATGGTAAGGTAAACAAGAGTACCCCATTATTGGAACCTGGGGTGGATTAATGTTTTGGGATACAATGGTTGCTATGTGGCTAAAATGGTCCACGTTTAGACACACTGGTTGTGTCAGAAATGGGAACACTAGGTCTGAGTTGGGGAAAGACAGTTAATGCCCAAAAAAGCAATGACATGTGCAGCCAGGGACACATTCAACTCAAAATAACATTTGTTATTTATTTTTTCAATATGTAAAAAGATATAGTTCAGGTGCTCACATTAGAAAAGTGACAACAAGCGTGATGTGATAAGTGAGAGTGACTTTAAAATATATACATCACATTGACAACAAACGAGAGAACTCCTTATGAACAAATTGTACAAAATGCATGAAGTTCTTGTTGTAGAGGGTCGACGGCGTTTCGATCTCAGTGACTTGAGATCATCTTCAGGACATAGCAAATGTAAGCAAGCTGAGTAAGGTATTAATCAGAGCGATTGGTGATTAGCTGAGCCTATTGTTGCAGCTGGGTAAGGAGCAAGTACGTAGGTTCCAGTTGGTTAAGCTATGATCTGCTAATTAGGAATTAAGACGGAGGTGCTAGACGGAGATATCGAGCAATGGAGGATAGTTAATTCCCTTCCGTGGTATTAAGCCTTTTAAGCATCAGACCGCGGGAGTCAGTCTGTGTGCGACAAACGGGCTGCATCTCCGGTTCTGAGAGGGCATTCTTATCACATCTCGCTTGTTGTCAGTTTTTTAATGTGAGCACCTGAACTATATATTGTTGCATAGTAAAAAAAGAAATAACAAATTTTATTTTGATTTTTTTTTAACAGTTCTTTATTAAGGTATTTACAGTATTTAAGCTAGCCCGTCCCTCCCCCCCACCCTACCCCTATACAGGCATTTTCATATAATATATACATACATTGCCAGGTGTAAACATATTGAAAGACAAATACAATATTAGATCAATCATATTACTACCAGTGCGTTTAGAAAATTTCTTAGTCGTTTCATTCTATCCACCGTGTAAGGGGATCCCATATTTCTAATCCTTTCTTTTTCTTATTCCTTCCCTGCCTGCTATAGATAGCTATCTCTAGACTATATGTTCCTAGGAGTCGTGCCCGCCATAGCTGGAATGTTGGCGGGTGTGGGTCAAGCCAAAACGATGCCAGGCAAATTCTAAACACTGCCATTGAAACGAACAAAAGTCCTTTCACTTTATCCGGTTGAGTATCCCTGTCTACCCCTAATATAATTTCTGCCGTTGAGATTTCTATTTTAGTTGCAAAGATTCCTGAGAGAAAAATAGAGATTTCCTGTCTAATGGGGCTGAGTGTATTGCATGTAGCAAACATGTGTATTAGGTCTGCTTCTGGCAACGCGCATCGTGGACATTGCGCCCCTTTACCCGTACTCCATTTGGTTGTTCTCTTGGGGGTATAATACAGTTGGAAATAGGTTTTATAGTACTGAGCTTGCAATTTGGTCGACATTAATAGAGATTGGGAAAGTTCAAACACCCTCTGTATTGAGGTTTCCGGTATATCTAATTCGTTTTGCCATTTACGGATGTGTTTATCCATGTCATCAGGAAAAACGGTTATTAAATCAATATATATTTCCCCAATTTTAACTCTAGTGTTTCCAACAATTGATTCGATTGTCTGGGTTCTCCGAAATGCAACTCTGCCTCCCCCTTTTTCATTATAAAATCTCTTATTTGTAAATATTTGAAGAAGTCCCTAAATTCTAGACCGTATTTGTTTTTTAGCTCTTCGAATGAGCTAAAACCAAATGAGTTATAAAATGATCCAAATTGAGTAATGCCTGATCTGACCCAACGCATCATACATGTGTCCCTAAAGATCCCTGGGAGGTTGTTATTTCTGTGCAGTGTTGTATAATAAGAAACCCTTCCAATCCCCAGAAGATTGCGTATATTATTCCATGCACTGTAGATTCCTTTTAGGGTTTTGAACCAAACTTTTTTAAAGTGGCAATCATATGTCAATCTCCAGAGATGTTCCCCTGTTTCATTACCTAGGATAATTTCCTGTGGAGTTGGAACTCCCCTCTCGTGATCGGGCTCACAATTTGGAATTAGGAGTGCCCTGCTATATTTAAGTATTGTGGCCCACCAGTAAGCTTTAAAGTTAGTCAAGGCAAGACCTCCTTGTTCCTTCAGTAAGGTGATGTATCTATGGGCTCTTCGTGACCTGCTATACCCCCAAAGGAAACGGGAAAAAATATTATCAATTTCTTTGAAAATCTGTTGGTCAAAGTTTAAGCAAATAGTTAAAAAAATATATAAAAATTTGGGAAAAAATAACATTTTGATTAGATTGCATCTTCCAATGATTGTTAGGTGTAAATTGTGCAGTCTACTTAGGCTCTTTTCTGTTTCTTTCATAAGTGGGTTTAAATTTAGTTTGACCAGGTCATTTAATTTTGAGGTAATATTAACTCCTAAGTATAAAGCATTGTCTACTATCCGGGTGTCATTATGATTGCTTTTGTTGTTGATTAATTATAATCTGGGTTTTATTTTGATTCAGTTTGTAGCCAGAGATTTTCCAAAAACTACTTGCTTCTTCTTCCATTGAGTTAACTGCTTCTTCTGGGTTGGGTGTGACTATTGCTATGTCATCCGCATATGCCAGGGTCTTAGTTTCTCCGTTAGGAGTCCTCATTGGTGTTATAGCTAAGTTGGTTTCTAGCCTAAGGATGAACGGATCTATAAATATGGCGAATAGTAGAGGGGAGCATGGGCAACCCTGCCTTGTCCCTCTGGTCACTTTTATAGTATTTGAAAGTTCCCCATTGATCATAACCACAGCTTCCGGATTGACATACAATATGCGAACCGCATTAATAAATTGTTCCCCGATTCCACTCGTTGACATAGCAGTCCATAAGTATTGCCAGGATACCCTATCGAACGCCTTTTCAGCGTCTAGCAATATAAGTGCCATAGGGTATCCTGCCACTTCTGCTATGTCAAAGAGTGTTATCACCCTCTGGATATGATCAGTGGTAGATCTGCCCGATACGAATCCGTGTTGTCTGGCTGAGATGATTTTATGAATTCCTGGGGCGAGTCTACCAGCTAGCAATTTTGAATAGATTTTACAATCACTATTTATTAGTGTAATTGGGCGATAGGCCCCTAGATCGGTGGGGTCTTTGTTCTTTTTGGGGAATACAACGATTTTAGCGCGAGCCCAGGATTCAGGTGGGCGCCCATCTTGGTAAACATGAGTCATTAGTTTTGTTAAGATCACTTTCAACTGCTTGTGGAATCTACAATAAAATTCCATAGGTATCCCATCTAGACTGGCCACTTTTCCAGGTGACAGACTGTTTATTGAGAGAATGATTTCTACCCATTGCAGTATCTCTGCCAGAGTTTCTTGATCGGTTTGCGGGAGCTGTATGCCCATAACTGAGTCCAGATATTCCTCAATTTAATCTCTCTGGAGTCTTGTTTAAGCCCATTAATGGGGTCCCTGATCTCTTTAATCATGTTTTCCAAACTTTGCTGTCTTGTTCGGACTGCTAGCTGATGTCCTACCTGCTCGCTTAGTTCGTAGATTTTCTCTTTATTCACGTTGGCTTTATGTACTGCTTTAACTGTAAAGATCTCTGTTATTTTATTCTTTGCAATGGCTACATCTCTTACTGCACCCTCAATGCCTGTGACCCCCTGAACTGCTCTTATAAGATATTCCTCCTTTGATACCAAATACTCCTGTAGATTTTTAAGGTTTTGTTTCACCTCTTGGTTGCTTTTAATTGAGAATCTAAGAGTTTCCCCCCTGATTCCCGCCTTGAGTGCGTCCCAAACCGTTTCCAACAGAGCAGTACCCAGGTTATACCCAAGAAATTCTGGGATCCAATTTTCAATGTACTGGCAATAGGTTTCATTTAACAATAATGCCCTTTCGAATGTCCAACTGCTGTGATTGTATTGTATCTTTCCTGTATCAATGCTTACTATTAGGGGATTATGATCTGATAGTATCCGGGGTAATCGATCTATAGAGCACTTAGTTATGATGGTGTGGGAGGCAAATATGTCATCTAGCCTGGCAAATTTAAAATGTGGGTGAGAAAAAAAGGTAAAGCCGGAATTATTTGGGAATTTCATCTGCCAACAGTCCGAAATCCCATGTGTGTGTCGCATAATACCTCTAGGGCTCTGAATACTTTTGGTTTCCTACCTTGATAAACAAAATTGTGCTTTGACGACCAGTCAGATGGTAGATTTAGGTTAAAATCACCACATACAAACATTGGGGCTGTCCAATGTACTAATTTGTTAGTCATAAATTCCAAGAGGTCTGGATCGTCTGTAACACACCCATATACCGAACAGATATTTATTTTTTGTCCGGCTCCATATAGACACTCCCTAATTGCCCACCGTTCCAGTTTGTCGGCAGCTGATCGTTTAAACTGGAGCCCCCACCTCCTGCCAAAATAGCCACCCCTCGTGTTTTATTTGTCTGAGATTTTGCCGTGACCAATCTGTATCCGAGGGTTTTCAAAAGATGCATTTAGGACCCTTCCACATGTGTCTCTTGAAGGCAAACAATATCTGCCTCAATTGATTTGAGCCCTATTGCTGTTCTCTGTCTTTTTTTCTGGTCATTAAGACCACAGATATTTATCGTTAATATTTTTAATTTAGCCATTCATGTGAATAGATTCTGCCTTGCCTAATTTTTAAATTTTGCCTATTCTAGTGGACCTTCTTTTTTGCAGATCTTATCTGTTATGAGTTTAAATTCCAGGACATTGGTCTTAATATCCCTGACTAAGATTACTGCCATAATTCCATGCCTGTAAGCACTCCCCTTCTCCCCCTCCCCTGCCCACCCCCTATGTAACCCTGAACCCCCACCCCAGAACCCCACCCCTCGCCCCTTACCACCCATTGAGGCTTCCTGGATCTGGAGGAACCCAGGTGTGGGCATCGGAATAGTCAGCACGCCTCAGCACGTCCCCTGTCCCGATCCCTGTATCCGCCGTGTAGATGAAGGAAGGGGTCTACTTTGATAGATGTTTCCCAATACATTTTGCAAATAACCATATATTAAATAATATTATGATTGTTTTTTAGACTTTTCTTCCCCCCTCCTCTTCCCTGCTCGGCCCCATCGTTTTCTTGTTCTTCTGATATTATCGCTGGTGGTTTAGTTATGATGTAGTAGTTATGTTTTCTTATAACTCTGATTATTTTTATATTTGCCCTTTCCTGAGTCTGAAATTTCTTTTAGGTATGCCTGTGCCTGAATTTCACTGGTAAAGCTTTTTGTCGCTCCATTGAAGATTATCTTTAGTCGTGCCGGGTTCTGTAGAAAAACTGTAGCGCCGATTTGCTCGAAGGGAGTAAATAGTTGTCTCAACCTCCTCCTTCGTTCCAATGTGGCATGGGCATAATCTGGTCGGGTAGAGAACATGAAGCCTTTATGCTCCCTTTTACGAGTAGGCCAAGCAAGATCAAAGATAGCTTCGCGCAAGAGAAAGTTTCCAAAACATACCAGCATTGCCCTTGGATATTGTACTGGTGTGTTAGGTCGCTTTGGGAGGGTTAGAGGAAAGCGGTGAGCACGCTGTACTTCTCTGTCTATTTCCCAAGATTGCAGTTCGGGAAAAGCTTCTTTGAGCAGGGAAGTCCTGAAGCCCCTTGGGTCATTCCCCTCTGCTCCTTCGGGAATTCCAAGAAAGCGTAGGTTGTTTCGCCTAGCTCTATTTTCCTGATCTTCGACCTTCAGCATCAAATCTTTTACAATTCCCTCCTGCTCTTTTCCCTGAGTTTGGAGAGCGGGGACGTCTTTCTCAAGGTTCTCGGCACGTAGTTCCACCGAGGCCATTCGGTCGGTGGTCTCCAAACAAGTGTGACCCACTTTTTTAATCGCTCCTTGAAGTTTTTGGATGGCGACGTGGTGCCTCTTGTTGTCCTGTTTAACGTCTTCATGAAAGTTCTTAATAGAGCTTAGTACATCACTCAGGGAGGGTTCTACTTGCTTTCCAGTGCAACCAACATTGTCATATTGCTTGTCCCTTTGGTATCTCTTGAAAGGCATAGATTATGGTCTGATTCGGTCGTGAGATTTGAAGCCAGGTTCTTCCGAGTATAGTTGATCTGATCTGTATTACTCCCCTGATCGGTAGTATGTTCATACATTAGTTTACTTTGTCTTTTTTGTCTTCTTCCAGCTTCTTTCTTGGGGTGTTATCTTGCGCAAACTCGTTTGTTTTCCTTATGTTTGGATCTAGGGAGTCTAATGACTCAGCACTTGATTGCTCTAGTCTCTGTGCTTCACTTGCCTGTTTCGTATATTTCTGAGTCTGATTCATCAGAGGTAACTTGGGGTTGCGATTGTGATCTCTTACCGAGAGAAAGAGTTTTTGCTGAGGGAGAGGAGGGATTTAATAGTAGAGTTTGATTGAGTACATGTGCTCCCCTGAACCTTCTTGTGATAGATTTATGTCTGAAGTTATCTCCGAAATTATCTCTGCAACTTCTGTTATTGTGCCTGGATCGTGATCTGGCTGGACCTAGATCAGGGCCTATAACTGTCTCAGCAGCAACTGCTATTGTATCCGCAATATTTTTCTGTATGGGGGATGAGATTGGGATTACTGAGTCCACAGCCGGTCCTGTCGCCGATTCTGATGCTGATGCTGTGATTTCAGTTGCTCCGCAGGCTTTAGTTATTTGGGTTGCCGAATTATCTAGCCAAGCCCTCCGTTTTTCAGATTTAGTGGAAATGTTCATTCCTTCCCTGCACAAAGGGCTAAAGCTATTGGAGATCCTTGGTTGAGACTCTATTGGTTGCCCACTAGTTTTGGCAGCCGACTTCAAGTTTTTAATTGTTTGCAGTCTCTTTGCTTTTTTGGCAAGCAGTTCCATTTCATCGCTGCCCTCCGTATCCTTATCCTTATCTTTATCTTTATTTTTATCTTTATTTTTATCCTTATCTTTATCTTTATCTTTGTCGTTATCTTTGTCTTTGTCTTTATCTTTGCAAATGTTATTTTGAATTGAATGTGTCCCTGGCTAGACATGTCATTGCTCTCTTTGGCATTAACTGTATTTCCTCAACTCAGACCTAGTGTTCTCATTTCTGACACAACCAGTGTGTCTAAACGTGGACCATTTTGGCCACATAGCAACCATTGTCTTCCAAAACATTATTTCATTAAAACACGAAACAAATATAACAATAAAGCGTGCTTTCATGCATTCATTCCAAAAGACAAAAAATATAAACCACATCAAAACAATTTAATGGGTCAACTACCTCAAGGTGGATGATGGACTCAAAGTAGTTAGACACACCATCTGGTGTTCTTGAATGGGCAATAAATGACCCATTACCTTGTTTTTATGTTTTTTATGTTATGTTATGTTAAAAGAATGTATTGAGCGCAACTAACACCATTAGGTTTCTTGGCGCTTATGCTGAGGGAGCGGTGAAGGGAACGTGAGACAGAATCTAAATATAGGACTCAGTGAAAAGAAGGGTTTTAAGAAGTGATCTGAACCCGGAATATGAGGGTGACAGCCTAAGAGAAAAGGGAAGGGAGTTCCAGAAAGATGGAGCCAGAAATGAAAAGCTGAGGCCACCATGTTTCTTCCTCTTAAATCTGGGAACTGATAACAAGGCCATCTGAGATGATCGGAGATTGCGAGAAGGGACGTACGGGTGGAGGAGGGAAGAGATAAAGAGAGGGCCTTGGCCTGCAAGAGATTTGGAAATAATGCAGCCGAGCTTGAACTTGCAGCGAGCAGATACCGGAAGCCAGTGGAGACTTTTTAGGAGAGGACGAACATGTTGATCTCTAGGTTGGTAGTAAATCAGGCGAGTAGCCTGATTTTGGATCAACTGGAGTCTCTTCAGTTGATAATCAGGAATGCCTACGTACAGTGCGTTTGCGTAGTCAAGCCGCGAGATGACTAACGCAAGCAGAGCCAGAGTAAGGGCTTCAGTGGTAAGTCGGCGAGAAATTTTTCGGATTTTCCTGAGTTGAAAATGGCTAGCGGACACTACTGCGCTGATCTGGGGTGTCATAGAAAGATAGTTGCTAATGACAACACCCAAGCTTTTGGCACAGTTAACTGGGGAGGGAGGGCTACCCAGACTAGCAGGCCAAAAGGACGGCTGCCAAGGATTGGAGGGTCCCCCGACAAGAATCAGTTCGGTCTTGTCGGGGTTGAGCTTTAGATGGTTTGAGCTCATCCAATTACTAATGAAGCCAAGCTTGTTTTGGAAGGTAGTGATGGAATCATCAGAAGAGTCTATGGTGAAAACCAGTTGTATGTCGTCCGCGTAATTAAACGCGGCGACATTAAACCCACGGAGGGAGCGAAGTAGAGGAGCCAGGTACAAATTAAAAAGAAGAGGGGACAAAGAAGAGCCCTGCGGGACACCACAGGTCAGCGCGGCCTGGGTAGCAGAGAACTGGGACAATCTGACGGCTTGTTGGCGTTCAGTCAAGAAGGACTGAACCCAGGCCAGGGCGGTGCCCTGGATACCGGCCTCTCTGACACGGCCGACCAAAATACCATGGTCGACCGTGTCAAAAGCGGCCGATAAATCCAAGAGGACCAGGGCCTGACGGATGTTAGCGTCGGCCCCTCTGCGCAGTTCATCCATCACGGAGAGGATGACTGCCTCCGTGGAGTGCGCAGGTCTGAATCCGGCCTGCTGGGGGTCCAAGACACATGAATCTTCGACAAAGGTGCTGAGTGTGTGGGTGACATGCGACTTCAAGACTTTGCTGAGGAAAGGGAGAAGAGATATAGGGCGATAGTTGCTCATGATGGAGGGGTCTGCCAAAGGTTTTTTCAAGATAGCGACCACCTCGGCCTGTTTAAAAGAACAGGGGACCTCCCCGGTGGCCAAAGAGTTGTTTAAGAGGGCCAAGGGGTGTTCAGGGCAGGAAGTGAAAGCTTCCCGAAGGGCCGAGGGAGGGCAACAATCGCGTGGAGAGCCGGAAGAGACTTTGTGCAAAAGGGAGAGAAAGTTGATTGTCGAAATAGGGGGGATCTGGGTTAAGATGTGAGGATTGAAAAAGTTGGTAAGGACGGTGAGCGGAGAAGGGACTGACGGGGCTTCGACAGAGATACTGGTTTTAATTTTAGTAATTTTATCAACAAAAAATTGATTCAAAGAATCACACAGGGATTGGGAGGGGGAGGGCGCGATGGTTACTCTCGCCGGGTTAGAGAGTTCCTCCACAATTGAAAATATATCCTTAGATTTGTTGGAGGAACCTAAGATTCTGTTGGAGAAATAGAGGGATTTGGCCGATGCTATAGCTGATTTATACTTTTTGAGCAGGGAAGAGAATATCTCCTTGGTCTCGGGGGAATACCCCCGGCGCCAGCGTCGTTCTGCCTGGCGGAGACCACGTTTTTGGGCTCTAAGTCCTCGGTAAACCACCTCTGGGCGTCGTGGCATCGTCTCGCTCTGACTAGTTTTAAGGGTGCTACCACATCAGCAGCAGAGGTGAGCCAATGGGTGAGGCTCAATGTCTGAGAATCGATGGAGACAGATGGACCGGTGGTGGGTGGGACAGATGAGCTAAGAAGGGATGTACATTCATTTAAGTCTGCCCTGTTCCAATTGCGGGCCAGGAAGTTGGTATCTCGGATCTTAGTGGCAGGGGAAGGCATCGCTAGGGTAAAAGTAATTAAAAAGTGGTCTGACCAAGGGCAGGGGAGGACAAGGAGAGCAGAGATGTCTAGGCAGGATGTCCAAACCTGGTCTAAGGTGTGACCCTTGATGTGCGTGGGTGAGTAAATGTGTTGGGTACAGTTTAGGCCTAACATAAGGTCTGAGAAAGCTAGAGAGCCTAGGGTTTCTTGGGCATCCGACGGCCAGTGTGTTTTTTATTTTTATTTTTGTCTTTTGGAATGAATTGAACAAACTTAGATGTGCGGTGAATACCTTATTAGAGCTATACTGACGACATAGGATGTCATGCAAATAAATTAGTTTTGTTTTGCTAGATTATAAATGACTTTTCCTCATGCCCCTCATTCTTGTACATGACATGATTATGGCCCATGGGCAGTTAGGATTATTGGGCATCCCTTTCTGGTATATATAATTAGGGCATGATGTTTGTAGTGGCATGAGGAGCCAGGCAATTAAACATACAAAAAACTCCATATCTTGACCATAAAGTTTGCTATCCTCCACCAAACCTGTTCCGCCTCATTTTCCTCTACGCATGACCCCCCTGAAACTGGCAACGTTTCCTTTTCCCTGTAAGGTTGGTAGATTTCTTATTTATGCAGACTGTACATTGTACAATTTATTGGGTTAAGACCATTTTTTTCACATAAAGGATATCATATTTAGAGCAGTGTGTGGACCAGCACACTGTGTATGTGTCTCCTGCGCATATTCACTGAGCGGAAGGGTCCCAGCAAATTGAAAAGGAATTAGGTAAAATAACAAAGGTATGAATCAAAATTAAATAGCAAACAGTTAGCATACATTGTTATTTATTCACAATGTAGACACATATTACAAATCACGACAATGAGTTGATAATATACTTCAAAGGTACTTAAGGAAGTGCCCCTAGAAGGGAAGGGAGTGGTAAGGTGAAGGATAGTGCGTAAGAGGTAGTGACATAAAAGACTGAATAGCCACACTGTACTATGTACATTCAATTAGACATAGATAAAGCCATCATCAAGAAAAAAGTTCCTTGGGGGTTAACATGCTCCACATTATACATTTAATGTTATGTTCGTGGGGTGGAGCTGAAAGCAACAAGAAGCTGTTGACGTTTCGACCCCTAGTAGAATTGGCAGGCGTTAATAGAGTCCTTGCAGCGGGGTCTTCATCAGGACGGGGGCGAGGCACGGGACCTATTCAGTAAATAATAAATAGATTCAATATATCGTATCAATCGATATATACTAGTATTGATAAGCACATGATTGAAAGACAAGACATACCGGAGGGTCGCTTGTACAACAACTTTTTTGTTGATGGTGGCTTTATCTATGTCTAATTGAATGTACATAGTACAGTGTGGCTATTCAGTCTTTTATGTCACTACCTCTTACGCACTATCCTTCACCTTACCACTCCCTTCCCTTTTAGGGGCACTTCCTTAAGTACCTTTGAAGGATATTATCAATTCATTGTCGTGATTTGTAATATGTGTCTACATTGTGAATAAATAACAATGTATGCTAACTGTTTGCTATTTAATTTTGATTCATACCTTTGTTATTTTACCTAATTCCTTTTCAATTTGCTGGGACCCTTCCGCTCAGTGCCTACAGTACCCAGGTCCCAGCGACTTATACTGGGTGAACCCCCATTGCATACCCCACCCCCCCCTCCTGCGCATATTCAGCTCACTCAGGGACTTGAGACCCTTACGGATGAGTAGTGGCGGTATAGAAACCCCTGATTGATTGAAAAACCTCTGATTGACTAATAACTATCCCTCACTCATTCACTTACTCACAGCAATACCCTCATTAATTCACTCACTGCCTCACAATGAACTCACTCACATTACACTACCCATGACCATCACTCATGCATTCAGTTTCATTATGCATTCACTCACAAAAACTCATCTATCACACTCACTTGTACTCTTACCAGCACACTTCACTGAGGCTTACAATTAACGCATTAACATAACATGTATATTTGTAAAGCGCATGTTCATCCGTAGGCATCTTGGTGCTGAATAACAGATGTTCATTGTTACCCAACTCAATGGTACTCATTTTATCGACCTCAGATGAATGTAAGGCTGGGTGGACCCAGCGGGATTTGAACCTGTGATGATGAGGTTGAACACAGGCCCCTTGCAGTGGACACATTAGTCCAGTGAGCCACCAGACCCGGCTCACACCTACGCACTCATGAATTACCTCATGATGGGCTCAGCAAGGACACAAGACATCAGCATGTTTGGTTTGCTTGTTGCTACTAGCAGGCGGGGCCTTGAAGTCTGAAAGGTATGCAAGATTTAGTATAGTTCAAACAACAAAGACCATAAGTTATTCTCATCAGTTTAAATTTTTACAGTGTGCATTAAAGCACAGTAAGCGATGAAGTGGGTAATAAAAGTAATCAATAAATATCTCGAAGGGGAAGGACAGTACCACTACCAAACGTAGATTTAGAAGAGACAAACACCTCGGTGGCGGTCTGGGGAAGAAAGTAAGAAAAATAACAACACAGAGGAGGGAAAATCAGAAGATTGAGAGAACAGCTAGGCAGGGGATGAGAAGTCTTGGCCTGAGTGTAATTCAAATTAGGGCTATTTTATCACACTATATGTATGGTGCAAAATGTGCCATACCAATTTCACTGGTGATATTTTGTACTTAAAATACATAAAGAAAACACATATTTTCCTTCACATGACTTAGTGTTCAGAATCCCAAGCTGCCCTCCAAGCCCAATGAGGGCTCATTTGAAGCTTGAATGCCAGCCAGGGCTTTAGGAGGCCAGATACACTATCTAAAACGTCACTGCTGTTGCTTGGTATGCATGGATTGGCACGGGGAGGCCTACCCTGCTTGCCTGGTAGAAGAAGCTCTGACTGGGCCCTGGATCAAAGTCCTGATGGGCCCTGGGATGGGAGTTCCACCCTGGGCTCACTTCTCCAGCCTGCTGGGTTGCAAAGTCATGGGATGAGGCTCACAGGCCTGGGGAGGACTCCCCTGCTTGTCTGGGTTCAGAAGCTTTGACCGGACCCCAGGTCAGGGCCCTGGTGAACCCATGAGTCTGAGCCCCCAGCCCTGGGCTCTTTTTTCCAGCACTCTATGCCGCAAAGCTCCCTGGGTGGGGTCCTGCAGGTCCGGGAAGGTCTCTACGGTTTGTCTGGGTTCAGATCTCTTAACAGGGCCCACGTCAGTGCCCTGGTGGACCCTGAGCTGGAAGCCCTGGCCTTGGGCTCCCTTCTGAACTCAGGACATCTGGTCACACGCAATGATTTCCTATGGTGTGCCCAGATGGCTGGGCTGCCCTGGAAGTTCAAATGAGGGCTCCAGTAGGCTGGGTGCGTTTTTGCCAACGGCCCCCTCTGTCACTCAGCATGCACAGATTACAAGAAAGGGGATAGCCTTGTTTCGTATTAGCAAGGACAAAAATTTGAGACTCTTTGCTTATTTTGCTGCCTGCTAATCTCTAGGAGAAGATATGATCCTTCTGATACATAATAATTATGAGACTAAAAGACTGTTTCTTACTGAGACCATTGGTGGAAACTAGTGCAATACATCAGGTATTATAGTCAGTGGGTTTGGCGTACAAGGATGTCTCGAAAAATATTTGTTTGCTACTATAAAACACACATCAAAAAAAGGTAAACTATGGGTTTGAATGTTGGGGGTGCATTTTTCCTGCATTGTTTGTCTTTAATCTTTAAATCTTTAGTGTGTCGGCTATACAGATGAAGACCTACAATAGAATTCTGTAGTGGTGGTTCTGTGCTCTCCAGATGTTGAGAATACTGTCTATAAATTGTGAAAAGTGCATTAAGGGCCTGATGTAGATCTTGGCGGGACTGGTCCCGCGGTCGCTTTATTGGCGGTCTTCCTGTTGCCGCCTTAGAAATCTGCCTGCCCAATTTAGATGTGGATGGGCATTGGAGGGAAGATTGTCACGGTCCCGCCAGGATTTGTCTCCCGTGTAGATACCTGCAGAGGCTGGAGCAGCTGTTGAAGGGAGTCCTGCCGAGATTCCCGCTGTCCAGATTACGAAGTGCCTTTCCGTCGAGGCAACTGTGGCAGGGAAATCTCCAAGCTCGGGTGGTGGAAGAGAAGAAAAAGAGGTGAAAACTCTCCTTTATTCAGAGTCCTACCTCCAATTCCGTCTTCAACACTTTTGTCCAGGTCCTCTCTGTCCTGCTGCTACTTGACCACGACGCTCAGCCACCGGATTGTCAGCGAGTTCTAAGGTATACTTTTGTGGTGGGTGTGCGTGTACCGTTAATGGTAACCAGTCAAAATATCGAGTTTTTAACTTCGACTAGACATAATATTGAGTCAAAAATATAGAATAGACATAATATCGACTAGACATAATATAGTCTACAAAAATATCGACTACAAAATTTTAATATCGAATAGAATGGACATAATATCGAATCAAAAATATAGAATGGACATAATATCGACTAGACATAATATAGACAACAAAAATATCGATTTTTAGGTAAGTTAATATGAATTTTAATTTTTTGAGTAATATAATTCTGTAGCGGGTTGTGGGTTTATAGGGGAATAGGGTGGGAAGTAATTTAATATGAATTAATTAAATATGTTAATTTATTTATTGTTATTTATTTAGAATTAATTGTTAATTAATTATTAATTGGTAATTAATTAAAATATAATTGGTAATTAATTTTAATTTCTGTAGCAGGTTGTGGGTTTATAGGGGAATAGGGTGGGAAGTAATTTAATTATCATTAATTAAATATGTAAATTAATTGGTAATTATTTTGAATTGATAATTAATTTTTAATTGATAATTAATTAATTGTTAATTTATAATTAATTTTAATTAATAGTTTAATTGACAATTATGTGAATAATATTTTTTTTTCTGTAGTGAATTGTGGGTTTATAGGGGAATAGGGTGGGAAGTAATTTAATTATAATTAATTCAATATGTTAATTAATTAAGTGATTGGTATTTATTTTGAATAAATTGTCAATTAATTTTTAATTGGTAATTAATTATTTGCTAATTGATATTTAATTTTTATTAATTTATTAATTGATAATTATGTGAATAATATTATTTTATTTTTAGCAGCGGGTTGTTGGTTTATAGGGGAATAGGGTGGGAAGTAATTTAATATAATTAATTAAACATGATCATTAACTAATTGGTATTTATTTAAAATAAATTGTTAAATAATTTTTTATTGTTAATTAATTCTTAATTGGTAATTAAAATGTATTAATTGATTAATTTATAATTATGTGATATAAATTAATTTATTTACCCTTACGCTATCCAACGGTTTCCCTACTGTTGCATTCGCTGGAGTGGGAATAGTAATTTTTACCCCTACGCTATCCAACGCTTTCCCTACTGTTCCACTCACTAGAGTGGGAATAGTAATTTTTACCCCTACGCTATCCAATGCTTTCCCTACTGTTGCACTCTCTGGAGTGGTAATAGTAATTTTTACCCCTACTCTATCCAACGCTTTCCCTACTGTTGCACTTACTGGAGAGGGAATAGTAATTTTTACCCCTATGCTATCCAACGCCTTCCCTACTGCTGCACTCTCTGGAGTGGGAATAGTAATTTTTACCCCTACGCTATCCAACGCTTTCCCTACTGTTGTACTCGCTGGAGTGGGAATAGTAAATTTTACCCCTACGCTATCCAATGCTTTCTCTACTGTTGCACTTGCTGGAGTTGGAATAGTAATTTTTACCCCTACGCTATCCAACGCTGTCCCTACTGTTGCACTCTTTGGAGTGGGAATAGTAATTTTTACCCCTACGCTATCCAACGTTTTCCCTACTGTTGGACTTGCTGGAGATGGAATAGTAATTTTTACCCCTACGCTATCCAATGCTTTCCCTACTGTTGCACTCGCTGGAGTGGGAATAGTAATTTGTACCCCTAAGGTATCCAACGCTTTCCCTACTGTTGCACTCGCTGGAGTGGGAATAGTCATTTTTACCCCTATGCTATCCAACGCTTTCCCTACTGTTGCACTCACTGGAGTTGGAATAGTAATTTTTACCCCTACGCTATCCAACGCTTTCCCTACTGTTGCACTCTTTGGAGTGGGAATAGTAAATTTTACCCCTACGCTATCCAATGCTTTCTCTACTGTTGCACTTGCTGGAGTTGGAATAGTAATTTTTACCCCTACGCTATCCAACGCTGTCCCTACTGTTGCACTCTTTGGAGTGGGAATAGTAATTTTTACCCCTACGCTATCCAACGTTTTCCCTACTGTTGCACTTGCTGGAGTGGGAATAGTAATTTTTACCCCTACGCTATCCAACGGTTTCACTACTGTGTCACTCTTTGGAGTGTGAATAGGAATTTTTACCCCTAAGGTATCCAACGCTTTCCCTACTGTTGCACTCGCTGGAGTGGGAATAGTAATTTTTACCCCTATGCTATCCAACGCTTTCCCTACTGTTGCACTCACTGGAGTTGGAATAGTAATTTTTACCCCTACGCTATCCAACGCTTTCCCTACTGTTGCACTCTTTGGAGTAGGAATAGTAATTTTTACCCCTACGCTATCCAACGCTTTCCCTACTGTTGCACTCTTTGGAGTTGGAATAGTAATTATTACCCCTACGCTATCCAACTCTTTCCCTACTGTTGCACTTCCTGGAGTGGGAATAGTAATTTTTACCCCTACGCTATCCAACGGTTTCCCTACTGTTGCACTCTGTGGAGTGGGAATAGTAATTTTTACCCCTACGCTATCCAAAGCTTTCCCTACTGTTGCACTCTCTGGAGTAGGAATAGTTATTTTTAACCCCTACGCTATCCAACGCTTTCCCTACTGTTGCACTCACTGAAGTGGGAATAGTAAATTTAATCTCTCGCTATTCTATGGAAAAAATATTGTATAAGTTTTGTTAATAATATGTATATATAGATATATATATATATATTTAAAAATATATGTATATTTTTAAGTTACATTAATTGTTTATTAATTTTAATTTTAATTATGTTTAAATTAATTATAATTATTATTATTATTATAGTACTTAAAATTTTTTACCCCTACACTATCCAACGCTGTCCCTACTGTTGCACTCTTTGGAGTGGGAATAGTAATTTTTACCCCTACGCTATCCAACGTTTTCCCTACTGTTGGACTTGCTGGAGATGGAATAGTCATTTTTACCCCTACGCTATCCAACGCTTTCCCTACTGTTGCACTCGCTGGAGTGGGAATAGTAATTTGTACCCCTACGGTATCCAACACTTTCCCTACTGTTGCACTTGCTGGAGTGGGAATAGTAATTTTTACCCCTACGCTATCCAACGGTTTCACTACTGTTGCACTCTTTGGAGTGTGAATAGTAATTTTTACCCCTACGCTATCCAACGCTTTCCCTACTGTTGCACTCTTTGGAGTGGGAATAGTAATTTTTATCCATACACTATCCAATGCTTTCCCTACTGTTGCACTCGCTGGAGTGGGAATAGTAATGTTTACCCCTACGCTATCCAACGCTTTCCCTACTGTTGCACTCACTGGAGTTGGAATAGTAATTTTTACCCCTACGCTATCCAACGCTTTCCCTACTGTTGCACTCTTTGGAGTGGGAACAGTAATTTTTACCCCTACGCTATCCAACGCTTTCCCTACTATTGCACTCTTTGGAGTTGGAATAGTAATTTTTACCCCTACACTATCCAACGCTTTTCCTACTGTTGCACTTCCTGGAGTGGGAATAGTAATTTTTACCCCTACGCTATCCAACGGTTTCCCTACTGTTGCACTCTGTGGAGTGGGAATAGTAATTTTTACCCCTACGCTATCCAAAGCTTTCCCTACTGTTGCACTCTCTGGAGTAGGAATAGTTATTTTTAACCCCTACGCTATCCAACGCTTTCCCTACAGTTGCACTCACTGGAATGGGAATAGTAAATTTAATCTCTCGCTATTCTACGGAAAAAATATTGTATACGTTTTGTTAATAATATGTATATATAGATAGATATATATATTTTAAAAAATATATATTTTTTTTAAGTTACAATAATTGTTTATTAATTTTAAGTTTATTTAAGTATTTTAAATATGTTTAAATTAATTATAAGTATTATTATTATTATAGTACTTTAAAATTACTTTTAAGATATTTTAAAAAATCGATATTTTTACTGTCTATATTTTTTCCTATCGATATTTTGGAGTCGATATTTTTGTACTTACCTGTTTGTAGATAGGAAGTCGATATTTTGGCATTCTATATTTTTACCTCGATATTTTGGTAAGTCGATTTTTTGACTGTCGATATTATGTCAGTGATTCACAGTTAATGGTATGTGTATGTTGGTGTGCATTGCTATATGTAAAAACAATGGGCAGTACAAATTACCTACATGTACATATTGACATAAACACAACATATTTGTGAATTGAGATGTAAATAAGTAGTTCTTACCTGTCTCTACGCCACTATTGCCCCACTATGTCAGGACTGTACTGCCAGGACATCGCCAGTACAACAGGACCATCAAAATCGGCTCAGCGCAATCCCACCTGCCTGACGGCGACAGAGTACTGCTAGCGAGCAGAGAAAACTGCAACCGCTGGTTCTCCTGTCTATTGCTGCATCATCTACATACAGTGGGTGGGTTGCCGCCAACTCATTGGAGTACTTGGGGCCGCCGGTGCGGAGGAACCACAGTAAGACCACCAAGCTCTAAATCAGCCCTTAAATTTGATGTCCAGTTAAAGTTGGCAAATATATCCTAAGTTTCAAATTTCACTGTATACAGGTTAGCGTAGGATGGAGCTGCTGAAAGGTCCATAACTGCGCTGTTTAATTATAAAAAATATTCTCTGATAATTTAAAATACTTCTGATATAGTGTGTAATTCAGGATTTGGATCAAAAAAGTTTGGTTGACACCCGGCATTTTGTTTCTGAGGAGCAAGCATCCAACTGACTCTATACATCTTTGTGTGGTATTAACATGTAAAGTTCTTGTACAAGTACAAAGGAAGAATTGCTGTTCCAACGTCAGATATTTTTGGGATATTTTTGAGAGCATGTCCGCGGTATCTTTATTATATGATGTCCGTTGTAACAAAGTTTGTAGAAAGTTGCCAATTTGTTTTCCAAATTCTCAGTTAGAGATCCGCACATTTGATCCTATGGAAGGGTTTGGCTGATTTTTATTTTATTTTGGGTAAGGGGTACTATTGCAAGGATCCTGCTCCTACACAGAACTGTGCACAGAGGCCCAGGACATCAGTGAATTGTGGTGTACCAGAAACTCACCTCAGTACCTAGAAAACCCCAACCAGCTAGCATCAGTGTCACATTAGCTCTTCGTCCAATAACAAAGTAACCAATGATTAGACAACCTAGAACATGAGACTTAGGACAAACTCAGGAATGGTGGGAAATGAGAACACTCTTTCGTTATACTCTCATTCCAGTCCACAACATGAGTAAAATAAGAGACACGGGTAAGGTAAAAATATTTATTTTAACGACATGCTCTCAGGTGCAGTATCTTTGCCAACATAAGCAGACATATAATTAGAAATAATATGACAGCATTGTTGCAATTCCATAAAATACAAAAGGAGAAATCATATTATGTAAATGTATTTGAGCTTGTAAAGCGCACTGCTACCCGTCTGTAGGTTTCCTGGCGCTGTATAACTCTGGGGAACCCGTCCTGGCTTTCCCTGTGGGATGGTCCCTGTGGGAGTCCCCAAGGTGGAGCCAGGCATCCCCGGAATTGATGGGGCCGTTGTGGAGATTAGGCAAGCTGATGCCCAGAGTTGCCGGGTGGGACCCCTGATTAGAGTAAGCACCGAAGCGAGAATTATCGAGTCCGCTGACCCAAGTCCACAACCCTGCCGCGTCGGGAATTGAACCCTGGTCCCGGGCTGACTTCTGCTCCCGGGTCTGCCGCCTCTAACCAGTGAGCCACACTACTCCACTTTACAATGAAACAGGTCTTATTGCGCCTAGTTATAACACCCTCCCTATATAGGAACTATGGGGCACATGCATCATTGGTTTTTGCATTCGCAAACGGTGTGAATCGCAAAATTCGGCCGTTTGCGAATGCAAATCCAATTTTTGAGATGCACCAATTTTTTTTTCCGCAATTTAAGAAATCGCTATTTTTTTGCGATTTCTTAAATTGTGATTGCATTTAAGAAATCGCAATTTTGCAATTTCTTAAATGCAATGCATCATCTAAAATAAATTGCGAATTCGCAAAGTAGAAGTGGTAAATTACCATGAAGTCAACCTTCATGGTAATTTGCAAAAAGTTTCAAAAATGCACAAAAGTGCATTTTTGAAACTTTCATTTTACACACACACATGCCCTTGGGGCAAGTATGTGTGAAAAATTGACTTTATGTTACATTTCAGGGGTGCAGGGGGGGTCCTTTGCACCCCCCTGCACCCTTGAAATTGCATTCTCATTTTGCGATGCCTTAATTGCGAATCAAAAAACGAGAATGTCTTCCCATTGGTTCCCATGGGCCCCTAGGCCCATAGGAATCAATGTAAAGGGATTCCTTATTTGCGATTCGCAAAATTGAGACTCGCAAATAAGGAAAAATAAGAAAACGCAAACATAATTGCGAATTTTTAATGCATAGGTATTTGCGATTTCTAAATTGCGATTCCTTAATTTTCGCAATTTAGGAATCGCAAATACCAACAATGATGCATGTGGCCCCTAGTTTATAAACTATAGAAGGTCTCTTAGGCTTGTATGGGGGACCCCATTACCTCTCCGCTCAGCAAGAGTAAATCACATCAGGATCATCAAAAGCTCTCTGCATCCCTGGAAACAGAAAATCTTCCAAGTGTGTGAAATCATGGCAACTGTGCAATAATAAAGGCGCCAGAATCTCAGTTGGCTCACAGTTGCCATTTGTTGTGTCTCAAAAACGTTAGCTGATCATTTCGAACAACAGCTACCATGTTATGATAACCTTGACGGCTTCAGCACTCACTGTGCAGACTAGGGGCACGATGTAAGTCTAAGGATGTTGAAAACAAGCCTTAAACAAGCCTTTTCCCATGTGCAGACATTCACGAAGCCTAACTTACAAAAACAGCTATATGCAGTGTCGTGTGCAAAAGCAGAAAAAGGTAAAATGGCGTTTAAACTTCTAATAAGCCATGCTAACATAAAATGTGTGCAAACCAGGCCTAGGCCACACTACACCCTCCATTGATCGGAGAACGCACAATAAAAGGGGCAATATGTATAGAACTTAGAGTTCATGTTCGAATGAGACAGAACAAAGTTCAGAAATGGTGCCGAACTTGATAATTGGGAGTAAAAAATCCCAATTAAAAAGTATAGAATTAATTAAAACATTCATGGGTGGCCATGGTTTGAATAAGACCTCAAAAAAAATGTCGAAAAAATTAATACATCTTTGAAAAAATCACAAGTCCAGTACGTGTCTATGAAGCAAAAAAAGTCTCACTTCTATCGAACAGCGTATAGGCACTGTATGTTGCAACCGCCTCCAACAGGAAGTTGTTGTTATCATCTGTGAACATTTCAGCCATCCAATTTAGTAATGGAAATGAACACACATGTTCTTCAATAGCCGGAGCCTCTAGCACCATCAGAGGACAACTCTGGCTTTCTTCGAGATGACTGCGTTCCAGAAAGTCATGGGCTGCAGTCCATATGTTTCACTTGCCCAGGACCCCATGAGCCGCTGCGCAGGCTGAAGAATATGCGTGCTTTGAATCCGTAGCTGCTTGATCGCTCCCTTCTGTGTAAATGATACAATGGAAATCCTCAAGTAGGCGCATGGTGAGAGGAGCGGGATGAACGAATTCATACTGCAAGAACTCCTGAGTCTGCAGAGAGAAATCAAAAATTGAAAGTGACATCCGGAGATATCAAGGACGTGGCCCATTGTATCCACCGTGGGTGCAAAGCTTTGGAATTTGGTACACTGGCTTTCGTCACTGCCTCCAAGGCAGGATACGGAGTAACGACCAAAATGCGTTTTCCCTGCGACAGTGCACTTTCTTTAAGAATCGGCATTTGCACTGCTGTCAAAACTTTTTCCATAGGGAAAAACCGCAACTCAGCCAAAGTGTACAAGTGTGACTTGTAAGCGATAGGGACTGTGTCACCCTAATTAAAAGTGATGTACGTGAAACCCTCCGCCCCTGGTATGATTCTTATCACCAGGTTGGTGTGGTTATCACGAGTCAACAAGAATTTAGATTCTAGAAGATCAGCCTGCAAAGATTGCAAGATGGCTGAATGTTCAGGCAGCCAGCACGATTTGGAGAAAGTAGGTTGTATCAAAGCGTAAAGTGGCTTGATACGCTGGGCATATTCGGGAATGTAGGTACGCCCCAAATTGAAAACGTCCAGTAAAGATTGTAGCTTTTTCAGTATTGTAGGAGCTCGCAAACGTGCGCATTTCTCCAGGAAGTGAGGAGCTAAACCCCAACATCCATTGTTGAGCTCGTAGACCAGGAACAACACTGTGTACTCTGCGATGTGACTTTCCGCAATGTTGAATTTATAGCCAAAATCCGCAAAGCGGCAAATTATGCGGTCAACACGGCAAGATGCGGCCATAATTCGTCTGTGAGATAGATGTCATCCACATACGAACATGCATCTGCGTCGACTCCCTCCAAAAGAGAGACTATGCGGGAGGCAAAGACGCCTGGACTATCCTTTTAGCCCATAGGCAAACGAAGAAATTGGCTTTGTTTGCCACCACTGGTAAATGCTGTCCATTGACTACTAAGAGGGGACAGATTGTGGGCAAAAAAACCATTGGATATGTCAAGTGTGGTTTTGAACCTTTTGCGCATGAGACTATCCACAAGAGCTGAGCTGTGAGTATTCTGTACTGCACAAGTACGACAATGTGAGTTTAAGTGGTGGTAATCCAGTACCTAACGGTACGAGCCATCTGGCTTAGTCACAGTAAAAAGCAGGTTATTTATCCGAGACACAGAAGTTTCAATTACACCTTCATATTCCAATTGTTCAAGGATTTCCGCAACGGAAGCTTTTGCTTCACGCCGCATGGGGTATTGGGGTTGAGGCTGTGGCATAGACTGCAAAGGATTCTCATGTCGGGGGGAAAATTTGTCCCATCCACAGTGAGTGCAGTACAAAGCAGGCGCAAGCGCCTTAGCTCAATCTTCTGCAAAATGCAGAGCCTGCTCTTTCGGTACTGTGTGCACGAAACTAGGGAGGCCAGTCGACCTCCGCCAACAAAATATCAAAGGTAGTAGTTAGATTTTCCCAAAATACCCCTTTTATGGTACGTTTTATGTCACCTTCAATTATAAGGACAATGTCATAAAGTCTTTCAGGGGGAGCCACTCTAGTGTCAGCTGTCTTTACTACAACAAAGGTGTCAGTCACTGTCATCTTCAGTAGTGCACCAACGCCTTTCGAACTATGGTAATCTCTGCCGCGCTGTCCAACAGTGTCAGCGCCCATGTCAGATTCCGAAGCTACGTTCTCGCTATCTGTGGCATATCTCGCTGTTACAGTAGCAACTTTCTTCTTTTGACACTGGGGTCTTTGATGCAGTGACTCATCCTGCTTGTCTTTTCCATCAGCCTTGCGAGGCTGCTCGTGGCTCTGTTGGGCACCTTGTCCTCTGCTGCCACCTCCTCCACCGGTGGGTGAGACCGATGTTTCCTGCAAAGAGCGAGGAGAACGTTGTTCAGGAACCTGAAATCTATCGGGTGACTTAATCGTAGTGAGGTCGCGCAACTCATATGTACACTCAGTAGAGGCAGCTGTAGGTGATGCAGGACGGGACCCCTGTTTCTGTTGCTGTTTCCCCTGTTTTTATTCTTACTCCAATTTTGTTTCGGAACTTTCTGGTGATCATCTTTATCAGAAGACGCAGACTGAGTTTGCTGCTGTGTTTGTTTCTTAGCAGAAGGCCTAACACCCAAACTATTATGGCCAATGGTCTTATAAGCCTCCGTAATAATTTTCGGTAAATGACGGGGTTTCTCGGCTTTGGGAACATCGCGCAAAGCATTAGGCACCTGGAAACTCACCGCATCTCCCTTAACATTTGCAAGGACGAGATCGCGAACCATGTCAAACGCTCCCAGGAGTCGCATTCCCAACTCTACAGCTGCCTCCGGACCGTGTTCATCTTAAACGTGTTTAGTGACGGAGGGCAGGACATCCATTGACGGGGTGCCAAAGCACCTAGTATTGACTGCGGCAAAAATTACACCCCATGTGGTACAGTCATTTACGTCCAGCATTAAGTCTTTCTGCAAACTAATAGTAAGGATCCTGTGTTTTTCCACAGGAGTGGTATTAGGAAATACTGCCTCCAGTTGGTCAAATTTCTCGGCAAGCCAGAAAGGCATCTCATCCTTACCCTGGGGACGCTTGCCCATAACCCCATTAACCATAACGGGAGTAAGTTTCAGCCCATTCGGTCCAACTGGTTGCGCCGCACCACCAGGGGTCCCACCTGGGAAGTTGCGGGAAATGTAATGAGCCAGACCCCTTATCACTTACACTGCAGAGGCATAAAGGGGCCTTAATTCAGCAGCTGTACAACTCCTTGCATTAGGTTGCGGGGTATAACCAGCTAAAACAGGCCAAGAAGCGCCTGCAATTGACAACGGTCCCATTCTGACGCCGTCAAAGTGTGGGGGTGGGCACCATTAAACCAAACGCTAAGCTGCCAAGCAGAAATCGGAAAATCCTGTGTTCTCTATGGAGCGTATTCTACAGGTATGGCAGTCGGAGTGTAAGTATGAAACACATTAGTACCAGCATCAACCACAGGAAACGTAACCCATGAGTAAAAGAGCTTAAACGTGTATGCTGTGCCAGCAGACAACAAAAACAACAGCCATGCCTTCCAAGGAGACGTTGAAATCCTGCAAATGATTGCACACAGCCAAGCGACTGTGTACTGGGATATCAACTGCAGCCATATCGACACAGAGAAAGATAAATACAATGCAATCAAATAAAGCACAACTGGGTAGTAATTCAATAGAAAACCGTTTTAAAATATCAAGCTTGAAAAGACCTATGTAATTAAAGGCAGGTTTATCCGTCACCACTGTCAACCGGAAACAATAGTGAGGGGGTCGTGGACTGAAATAAGCACTACTCGAGAGTCTCACAATAAGACCACTACGTTAGGTGCGCCATGTTGCAAGGATCCTGCTCCTACACAGAACTGTGCACAGAGACCCAGGACATCAGTGAATTGTGGTGTACCAGAAACTCACCTCAGTACCTAGAAAACCCCAACCAGCTAGAATCAGTGTCACATTGGCTCTTCGTCCTTTAGCAAAGTAACTAATGATTAGACAACCTAGAACATGCGACTTAGGACAAACTCAGGACTGGTGACAAGGGAGAACACTGTTTCGTTATACTCTAATACCAGTCCACAACATGAGTAAAATAAGAGACACGGGTAAGGTTAAAATATTTATTTTAACGACATGCTCTCAGGTGCAGTATCTTTGCCAACATAAGCAGACATATAATTAGAAATAATATGAGCAGCATTGTTGCAATTCCATAAAATACAAAAGGAGAAATCATATTACAATGAAACAGGTCTTATTGCGCCTAGTTATAACACCCTCCCTTTATAGGAACTATCGGCCAGATTCATCAAACGTAAAATCGGCTCGCAAAGGGCCGGATTCGGAGAATCTGGCCCTTTGCGAGCGCAATTTTTGCATTTGGGATTCTAAATCCCAAATGCAAAAATCGCTATTATAGAATTCGCAATTTTGCGAGGAATTGCATTTAAGGAATCTCTATTTGAGATTCCTTAAATGCAATTCATGAAACATTTAAAACTTGCGAATTCGCAATTTTGGGCCGCTATTTATCGCAAAGTCAAACCTCGTGGTAAATAGCGGAAACTTAGAAAAATGCACTTAAGTGCATTTTTCTAAGTTGTATGTTACACACACACATGTCCTTGGGACATGTGTGTGCGTAACACCAGCGTCCAATATCATTTCAGGTGTGCAACAGGGTGTCCTTTGGATACTCCTGCACCCTTGAAATCGCTAACTCAAAATGCGAATCGCTAATGGCGATTCGCACATTGATATGTCTCCCCATTCATTCCTATGGGCCGGCCCATAGGAATGAATGGGGAGTTATTCCTTATTTGCGATTAGCAATTAGCTATTCGCAAATAAGAAAGCTGTAGGAATCGCAAAATAAATTGCGATTTGTACATGAATCCCGTTTTGCGAGTCTGTAATAGCGATTCCTTAATAATCGCTATTACAGACTCGCAAAACGGGACTTTGATGAATCTAGGGGTATGTTTATAAACTATAGAAGGTCTCTTAGGCTTGCATGGGGGACCCAATTACCTCTCCGCTCAGCAAGAGTAAATCACCTCAGGATCAGCAAAAGCTCTCTGCCTCTCTGGAAACGGAAAATCTTCCAAGTGTGTGAAATCATGGCAACTGTGCAATAATAAAGGCGCCAGAATCTCAGTTGGCTCTCAGCTGCCATTTTTTGTGTCTAAAAAACGTTAGCTGATCATTTCGAACAGCAGCTACCATGTTATGATAACCTTGACGGCTTCAGGACTCACTGTGCAGACTAGGGGCACGATGTAAGTCTAAGGATGTCAAAAACAAGCCTTTTCCCATGTGCAGACATTCACGAAGCCTAACTTACAAAAACAGCTATATGCAGTGTCGTGTGCAAAAGAGGCAAAAGGTAAAATGGCGATTAAACTTCTAATAAGCCATGCTAACATAAAATGTGTGCAAACCAAGCCTAGGCCATACTACACCCTCCCTTGATCTGAGAATGCACAATAAAGGGGGCAATATGTCTAGAACTCAGAGTTCAAGTTCGAATGAGACAGAACCAAGTTCAGAAATGGTGCCGAACTTGATAATTGGGAGTAAAAATCCCAATTAAAAAGTATCGAATTAATTAAAACATTCATGGGTGGCCATGGTTTGAATAAGACCTCAAAATTTTTTTAGAAAAAATTTATACATCTTTGAAAAAAATCACGAGTCCAGTACGTGTCTATGAAGCAAAAAAAGTCTCACTTCAATCCAACAGTGTGTAGGCACTGTATGTTGCAACCGCCTCCAACAGGAAGTTGTTGTTATCATCCGTGAACATTTCAGCCATCCAATTTAGTAATGGAAATGAACATACATGTTCTTCAATAGCCGGAGCCTCTAGCACCATCAGAGGACAACTCGGACTTTCTTCGAGATAACTGTGTGCCAGAAAGTCATGGGCTGCAGTCCATATGTTCCAATTGCCCAGGACCCCATGAGCCGCTGCGCAGGCTGAAGAATATGCGTGCTTTGAATCCGTAGCTGCTTGCACGCTCCCGTCTGTGTAAATGATACAATGGAAATCCTCAAGTGGGCGCATGGTGAGAGGAGCGGGATGAACTAATTCATACTGCAAGAACTCCTGAGTCTGCAGAGAGGAATCAAAAATGAACGTGACATCCGGAGATGTCAAGGACGTGGCCCATTGTTTTCACCGTGGGCGCAAAGCTTTGGAATTTGGTACACTGGCTTTCGTCACTGCCTCCAAGGCAGGATACGGAGTAACGACCAAAATGCGTTTTCCCTGCGACAGTGCACTTTCTTTAAGAATCGGCATTCGCACTGCTGTCAAATCTTTTTCCACAGGGGAAAACCGCAACTCAGCCAAAGTGTACAAGTAAGCTGACTTGTAAGCGATAGGGACTGTGTCACCCTCATTAAAAGTGATGTACGTGAAACCCACCGCCCCTGGTATGATTCTTATCACCAGGTTGGTGTGGTTATCATGAGCCAACAAGAATTTAGATTCTAGAAGATAAGCCTGCAAAGATTGCAAGATGGCTGAATGTTCAGGCAGCCAGCACGATTTGGAGAAAGTAGGTTGTAGCAAAGCATAAAGTGTCTTGATACGCTGGGCATATTCGGGAATGTAGGTATACCCGAAATTCAAAAAACCCAGTAAAGATTGTGGCTTTTTCAGTGTTTTGGGAGCTCGCAAAAGTGCGCATTTCTCCAGGAAGTGAGGAGCTAAACCCCAACATTCATTGTTGAGCTCGTAGCCCAGGAACAACACTGTGTACTCTGCAATGTGACTTTCCGCAATGTTTAATTTATAGATAAAATCTGCAAAGCGGCAAATTATGCGGCCAACACGGCAAGATGCGGTCATAATTCGCCTGTGAGATAGATATCATCCACATACGAACATGCATCTGCGTCGACTCCCTCCAAAAGAGAGACTATGCGGGCGGCAAAGATGCCTGGATTATTCTTATAGCCCATAGCCAAACGACAAAATTGGCTTTGTTTGCCACCACTGGTAAATGCGGTCCACTGACTACTAAGAGGGGACAGATTGTGGGCAAAAAAACCATTGGATATGTCAAGTGTGGTTTTGAACCTTTTGCGCATGAGACTATCCACAAGAGCTGAGCTGTGAGTATTCTGTACTGCACACGTACGACAATGTGAGTTTAAGTGGTGGTAATCCAGTACCTAACGGTACGAGCCATCTGGCTTAGTCACAGTAAAAAGCAGGTTATTTATCCGAGACACAGAAGTTTCAATTACACCTTCATATTCCAATTGTTCAAGGATTTCCGCAACGGAAGCTTTCACTTCACACCCCATGAGGTATTGGGGTTGAGGCTGTGGCATAGACTGCAAAGGATTCTCATGTCGGGGGGAAAATATGTCCCATCCACAGTGAGTACGGTACAAAGCAGGCGGAAGCGCCTTAGCCCAATCTTCTGCAAAATGCAGAGCTTGCTCTTTTGGTACTGTGTGCGCGAAACTAGGGAGGCCAGTCGACCTCCGCCAACAAAATATCATAGGTTGTAGTTAGATTTTCCCAAATACCCCTTTTGTGGTACGTTCTATGTCACCTTCAATTATAAAGACAATGTCATAAAGTCTTTCAGGGGGAGCCACTGTAGTGTCAGCTGTCTTTACTACAATGAAGATGTCAGTCGCTGTTACCTTCAGTAGTGGACGCAAAGCCTCTCGAACTATGGTAATCTCTGCCGCGCTGTCCAACAGTGTCAGCGCCCATGTCAGAATCCGAAGCTACGTTCTCGCTATCTGTGACATATCTCGCTGTTACAGCAGAAACTTTTTTCTTTTGACACTGGGGTCTTTGATGCAGTGACTCGTCCTGCTTGCTTTTTCCGTCAGCCTTGCGAGGCTGCTCGCGGCTCTGTTGGGCACCTTGTCCTCTGCTGCCACCTCCCCCACTGGTGGGTGAGACCGATGTTTCCTGCAAAGAGCGAGGAGAACGTTGTTCAGGAACCTGAAATCTATCAGGTGACTTAATCGTAGTGAGGTCGCGCAACTCATATGTACACTCAGTAGAGGCAGGTGTAGGTGATGCAGGACGGGACCCCTGTTTCTGTTGCTGTACCCCCGTTTTTTATTCTTACTCCAATTCTGTTTCGGAACTTTTTGGCGATCATCTTTATCAAAAGACGCCGACTGAGTTTGCTGCTGTGTTTGTTTCTTAGCAAAAGGCCTAACACCCAAACTATTATGGCCAATGGTCTTATAAGACTCTGTAGTAATTTTTGGTAACTGACGGGGTTTCTCGGCTTCCGGAACATCGCGCAAAGCATTAGATACCTGGAAACTCACCGCATCTCCCTTAACATTAGCAAGGACGAGATAGCAAACCATGTCAAACGCTCCCAGGAGTCGCATTCCCAACTCTACAGCTGCCTCCGGACCATGTTCATCTTAAACGTGTTTAATGACGGAGGGCAGGACATCCATTGATGGGGTGCCAAAGCACCTAGTATTGACTGCCGCAAAAATGACACCCCATGTGGTACAGTCATTTACGTCCAGCATTAAGTCTTTCTGCAAACTAATAGTAAGGATCCTGTGTTTTTCCACAGGAGTGGTATTAGGAAATACTGCCTCCAGTTGGTCAAATTTCTCGGCAAGCCAGAAAGGCATCTCATCCTTACCCTGGGGACGCTTGCCCATAACCGCATTAACCATAACGGAAGTAAGCTTCAGCCCACTCGGTCCAACAGGATGCGCCGCACCACCAGGGGCCCCACCTGGGAAGTTGCTGGAAATGTAATGAGCCAGACCCCTTATCACTTACACTGCAGAGGCATAAAGGGGCCTTAATTCAGCAGCTGTACAACTCCCCGCATTAGGGTGCGTGGTATAAACAGCTAAAACAGGCCAAGAAGCGCCTGCAATTGACAACGGTCCCATTCTGACGCCGTCAAAGTGTGGGGGTGGGCGCCATTAAACCAAACGCTAAGGTGCCAAGCAGAAATCGGAAATTTCTGTGTTTTCTATGGAGCGTATTCTACAGGCATGGCAGTCAGAGTGTAAGTATGAAACACATTAGTATCAGCATCAACCACAGGAAACGTAACCCATGAGTAAAAGAGCTTAAACGTGTATGCTGCGTCAGCAGATACAACAAAAACAACAGCCATGCCTTCCAAGGAGACGTTGAAATCCTGCAAATGATTACACACAGCCAAGCGACTGTGTACTGGGATATCAACCGCAGTCATATCGACACAGAAAAAGATAAGTACAATGCAATCAAATGAAGCACAACTGGGTAGTAATTCATTAGAAAACCGTTTTAAAATATCAAGCTTGAAAAGACCTATGTAATTATAGACAGGTTTATCTGTCACCACTGTCAACCATAAACAATAGTGAGGGGGTCGTGGACTGACATAAGCCCTACTCGAGAGTCTCACAAGAAGACCACTATGTTAGGTGTGCCATGTTGCAAGGATCCTGCTCCTACACAGAACTGTGCACAGAGACCCAGGACATCAGTGAATTGTGGTGTACCAGAAACTCACCTGAGTACCTAGAAAACCCCAACCAGCTAGCATCAGTGTCACATTAGCTCTTCGTCCTATAGCAAAGTAACCAATGATTAGACAGCCTAGAACATGCGACTTAGGACAAACTCAGGACTGGTGGGAAGTGAGAACACTCTTTCGTTATACTCTCATACCAGTCCACAACATGAGTAAAATAAGAGACACTGGTAAGGTTAAAATATTTATTTTAACGACATGCTCTCAGGTGCAGTATCTTTGCCAACATAAGCAGGCATATAATTAGAAATAATATGATCAGCATTGTTGCAATTCCATAAAATACAAAAGGAGAAATCATATTACAATGAAACAGGTCTTATTGCGCCTAGTTATAACACCCTCCCTATAAAGGAACTATGTTTATAAACTATAGAAGGTCTCTGAGGCTTGTATGGGGGACCCCATTACCTCTCCGCTCAGCAAGAGTAAATCACATCAGGATCAGCAAAAGCTCTCTGCATCCCTGGGAACGGAAAATCTTCCAAGTGTGTGAAATCATGGCAACTGTGCAATAATAAAGGCGCCAGAATCTCAGTTGGCTCACAGCTACCATTTGTTGTATCTAAAAAACGTTAGCTGATCATTTCGAACAACAGCTACCATGTTATGATAACCTTGACGGCTTCAGCACTCACTGTGCAGACTAGGGGCACGATGTAAGTCTAAGGATGTAGAAAACAAGCCTTTTCCCATGTGCAGACATTCACGAAGCCTAACTTGCAAAAACAGCTATATGCAGTGTCGTGTGCAAAAGCGGCAAAAGGTAAAATGGCGTTTAAACTTCCAATAAGCCATGCTAACATAACATGTACGAAAACCAGGCCTAGGCCACACTACAGTACATTTTGTGGGATTTGGGCATGCTTTTGATATAGGTAGTCTGTGGTTTCTTCTTTGATCCAGTCCATGCTGAATGCATATTCTAATTTACTTTTGAGAAGGAAAGATAATTTCTAATTTGGATGCCCAGGAAGCTTAAGGTAGGCACTAATATCATTGACATGTTCCTGTACTTTATTGTTATAGTACTCTTTGTCTGATATTCTGTGGGTCATAGACAAATTGGTTCTGCTTTAACTCCTGTATGACATTTTGGGCAGTGTACTCTGTAGTATGCTTTCATATTTATTGATGACCCCATGAATTATGTTTAGCTAATAAGTGTGTTTGAATGTTTTGCCCTCCTCTTGCGGTTTGATTTCTAGTTTAAGTATATTTTCAAGCATATGTCTAAGCCTAACATCTGCATGAACTCGAAAAACGAATGTAAGTGTTGAGACTGTTAGATTTCTACTCAACCACATATGAGGTACCAAGTTGTCTAACTTCTAGCTCTTTGTTGGCTGAAGTTGTTGCTTGAAGTATTGATTGGTATGGATTTTTCTGACTTTACAGTATCACTCGATTGTCAATGTGTTTATGTAAGAGGAATAGTACAAAGTGAATATACAAGTAAGGGCTGATGTAGCACTCCTGGAATTGAAAGCACGGTACAGCAATCCTCACTGATTTGGAGGATGGTGCTTGACTTGCTGATGATGGCAGCGGCTCTTGCATCTATGGCATTAGGTGTGTAAGGAATCTACGTAGATGGTTTACTCGATAGAGGTCTGATTTTAAGTGCTTAGCTTTCCTGTAGTCTGAGGCAAGGGCGACCTTTACAGTAAGACAGGGATTTCAACTTTGCATCCCAGTGCTTTCTTTTTCTTTCTTTTTTCTCTGGTACTTTCCACTTCCTTTTCTCTGGTACTTTCCGCTTCTTTTTCCCTGGTACTTTCCATTTGTTTTTCTCTGTTTTATGTGTGAGCTCTACAGGTTTCAGAGCGCAGATCTTAACTGGCTGAGATGATCACACATGACATGGAGTTACTGAGAAATGATGCGCCTGTAAAGCACAACTCTGAAAAGTAAAACGTGTCGAGACGTCTATTTGCCTTAAAAAGGTAATTTCTTGCAGATCTGCCTTGATAATTTGAAAATCTATTTCAGCAAGTTAAGCACGTGCAATTTATGGCTGTGTTACAAGCTGTACGCAAATGGACATTAATTTATCAATCAATCAATCAATCAAGGCATTTGTAGAGCGCACTACTTACCCGGAGGGTCTCAAGGCGCTTGGGGGGGGGTGCTGCTTATGCTCGAACAGCCAGGTCTTGAGCTTCTTCCTGAAGGAGAGGTGGTCTTGGGTCAGGCGCAGGTCGGTCGGGAGGGAGTTCCAGGTCTTGGCGGCCAGGTAGGAGAAGGACCTTCCTCCTGTTGTCGTTCTTCGGATGCGGGGGACGGCAGCGAGGGCGTGACTGGCTGATCGGAGATGGCGCTTGGGAGCGTAGAAGTTGATGCGGTTGTTGAGGTAGCTCGGGCCTTGATCGTGTAGGGCTTTGTGTGCGTGGGTGAGGAGACGGAAGGTGATTCTTTTGTTGACGGGGAGCCAATGCAGGTTTCTCAGATGTCCGGAGATGTGGCTGTGTCGTGGGATGTCGAGGATGAGTCTGGCTGAGGTGTTCTGGATCCGCTGGAGTCTCTTCTGGAGCTTGGCGGTGGTTCCGGCGTAGAGGGCGTTGCCGTAGTCCAGTCGGCTGCTGACGAGGGCCTGGGTGACCGTCTTCCTGGTTTCGGTGGGGATCCAACGGAAGATCTTCCGTAGCATGCGCAGGATGTTGAAGCACGACGAGGAGACGGCGTTGACTTGTCTGGTCATGGAGAGGGAGGAGTCCAGGATGAAGCCCAGGTTGCGTGCGTGGTCTGTCGGTTTGGGTGCGGGGCCAGGGGCGGGGGGCCACCAGGAGTCGTCCCAGGCGGAGGGCGAGGAGCCCAGGATGAGGACCTCCGTCTTGTCTGAGTTCAGTTTCAGGCGGCTGGTCGTCATCCACTCGGCTACGTTTTTCATCCCTTCATGAAGGTCGGCTCTGGCGGCGGCGGGGTCGTTGGTCAGGGAGAGGATCAGCTGGGTGTCGTCAGCGTAGGAGATGATGTTGAGGTTGTGTTGGCGAGCGATGGCCGCGAGGGGGCTCATGTAGACGTTGAAGAGGGTGGGGCTCAGCGAGGATCCTTGAGGGACGCCGCAGATGACTTCGGTGGCTTCTGACTTGTACGGTGGTAGACGGACTCTCTGTGTTCTTCCGTCGAGGAAGGAGATGATCCATTCCAGTGCCTTCTCCTGGATTCCGACGTTGCTGAGGCGCTGCACTAGGGTGCGGTGGCAGACAGTGTCGAAAGCTGCGGAGAGGTCTAGGAGGATGAGGGCCGCTGTTTCCCCGTTGTCCATCAGGGCTCGGATGTCATCGGTGGCAGCGATGAGGGCGGTCTCGGTGCTGTGGTTGGCTCGGAAGCCAGACTGTGAGTGGTCGAGGGATCCATTCGTCTCGAGGAAGGCGGCCAGCTGTTTGTTGACGGTCTTCTCGATGACTTTGGCTGGAAACGGGAGGAGCGAGATGGGGCGGTAATTCTTGAGTTCGGTGGGGTCCGCTGTGGGTTTCTTGAGAAGGGCGCTGAGTTCGGCGTGCTTCCAGCTCTCCGGGAAGGTGGTGGTGTTGAAGGAGGTGTTGATGATGTCCCGCAGGTGGGGTGCGATGACAGCGTCGGCCTTGTTGAAGACGTGGTGAGGGCAGGGGTCGGTGGGAGATCCGGAGTGGATGGAGTTCATCATGCGGACGGTGTCTTCGGTGCTGATCGGCGTCCAGGCGCGGAGGGTGGTGGTGGGGGGCGGTGGATCGTTCGTGGCGTGCGTCGGTTGAGTGCTGAAGCTGTTGTGTATGTCCGTGATCTTGTTGTGGAAGTAGGAGGCGAGGGAGTTGCAGAGGTCTTGCGATGGGGTGATGTCGTTGTTTCCGGCGTTGGGGTTGGAGAGCTCTTTCACGATGTTGAAGAGTTCCTTGCAGTTGTGTGCGTTGTTGTCCAGCCGGTCCTTGAATGCAGTTTTCTTGGTGGCGCGGATCAGTTGGTGGTGCTTCCGGGTGGCAAGCTTGAGGGTGGTCATGTTGTTCGGTGTTGGTTCCCTTCTCCAGGCTTTCTCGAGGGTTCGGCAGTTCTTCTTGGAGCTCTTGAGTTCGTCGGTGAACCATGGGGCCTTCTTGCTGCCGGGTCTGCTGGGCGGGGTCCTCAGTGGGGCGAGTTCGTCCCATTTATCAAAGTGCCCCTGACTGTAGAGGGAACATCACATACCCTGTGACCTGGCATTTCTTTCTTAGGTCTCGCCTACAGGCAGCTTTTTGCTTTATTGTTGAAGACCTATTTTGTACAATACCAATATTTAAGTGGGCTTTGGGCTTCGAGTCAACCCATCGCTCATTGGTTGGCTTTCTTGCCTGTCTCATTTGCTTTAATCTTTTTGAATGGCTTTCAGGGCTCTTTTTATGTTTGTCCCTTCACTGGATCATAGCTTCTTTACCTTCATTTTGATCGATGACTTGCATCCTTCCACTGCTTGATATCAGGGAACTACTACTTTTGTTTACTTTTGTCACTCCATGTGGTTCCACCTCACATCCCCATCACTCACGCTTACTGCTTTACTCTTCCTGCTCCCGCTTCAGTTCATCTATTGCTTCCCTCAACTCTCCCTTTGAGGCACACCTTTTTTCTTGCTTTTTTTTACTCTCCCTCCTCTGTTCCTCAGGGGAAACATCAGCCCTCCATGCTTCCTGGCATCCTCACTTGATTTTCATATTTCTTATTCCATTTGTATTTCACTTTTCCTCGCAATATATTCCCTGTGACTACGAATACATGACAAAATATTTTCTCGGGTCAGATAGCTAATTGCACCTAAATGTATTTCACTGGTAATTTCGTAATGAAGATTTAAGTTAAATTAAATTTACTGTGTGACTAATTTTAGTAATTTATTACGACTGTGTTTAATTAAGTCTGGATGAAACCTACGATAATGACTTGGGCCAGTTGTTGACTCTACCTTAAAGATTTATTTGATTTCCTTTAAAAAACACCTAATCAACATTATCTCTGCTTGGGCTTCCAGGATTGTGCTTTTATGTATTGAGTTGCTGCAGTGTGGGGATTGGTCATCATGCAGTTGGATGACTCAGCACAAAGTCTCGTTTCGAGGCAGCATTCAGTGTATCAGTTGACCATCCTGCAGTTGAATGACCCAGCATACAGCACAGTTTCAAGGAAGCATTCAGTGTGTCAATTGGCTATCCTGCAGTTGGATGACTCAGCATACAGCATACTTTCGAGGTACCATTCGTGTCCATTTGTGGTTTCGGAATTACTTCTGTGTGAATCATTCATTTTGAGTATATTCAAAGTAGTGACATGTGATGTGTGGTTGGAACTACATATCTGGTGTGGAACAGTGGCTGCTCCTCGAGGGAGTGCTGCGTGGCGGTGGGGCGGGGCGAGGGAGGGGCAGGGTGGGGTGTAGTACAGAGACGTAGCTAGAGCTTGTGGCGCCCGGGGCTATCCCTCAGATTGCCGCCCCTGGGGGGGTGGTGCTGGGGAAAAAGGACGGCGAGCACTTGAAAGATGTCCAAGAGACACGTAGTATTGCCGCTAATAGTTACCTCGAGTGAAGTGTGTTGTAAGTGCATCTGTGATATGGAGAAAAGGAGTGGGTTTAATATACACCTTTGCCTTAAGTTATTTGGTTTCTGCATTTTTCTTGATAAAGCTCAATTCCTGACCAATTTAATTCTCATCCATGACCCTCCATAAAGTGCTTCGTACCATTTATGAACGGGCTCCCATTTAAAGGTGAAGGAACACTTAAAGTTTTCATTACATGCCACGATGTGATGTCCACCTACTGATAATGCCAGAGATTGCTCTAGGCATCAGCCTGGCATTGCCCACCTATTTCGTCTCAGGCCAACAAGACCACGGGCTCGAATTTCGTGGTCCATTAGCAGAAGGCAGTTGGTGCCAGGCTCCTTATTTTAATGCCCCCACACACTATGGTGTAAGAGGAAGGGGACCCCTATAGAGCCTGTGAGAAACATATTAAAATCCGTATTACTGGGATGACCAGGGCTTTAAGTGGGATGAAAGAACTGGAGGGTCTCTCAAAGGGGCGTAGTGAATGTAATTAAGGGCGTGGTTTAAAAACACTTCAGCTACAAATCTGTGCCTAGCATAGTGTGCCCCCCGACTTGTATTTTGCTGTTTCTGTCATTGCATCCAGATATATAATACAAGTAACATCATACCTACAATAAGTAAGGACTATTGGCTTTGTCAATGGTTGTTAGTTGCAAAAGATAAATAAGCAGCAACTATGGCTTGTAAACAGAGCCCGATAGAGACCCGTTTCGAGGCCCCTTTTTAAAAAACAGCCGATGCTCAGACCCGGTGAGACCCGGACCACTTAAAGCCCTGGGGACGACTCAGCTGGTTGAACGCACCCTGCAGGGATCTCTTCAGAACATAGGCTTAATTCCCAGAGGGCCCACTCAGCCTTTCAGCACCAGAAGCCGATGAAACGAAGACCACTGGGGTGCTTTGCAACAACAACTATCACACAGGAGAGAATTAAATGAGTGCCCTGTGCTGTACAATTACTCCGATATTACACTCATGTGAAGACGCCCACCCACAAGGTGACCCACTTGGTACCACCTCCCCACACAGGTGAACCGTGGTTTCCATTCCTCCACTGGGCTGACAGGAGCTGCACATTTCTCTGTACTCATGGGATAAGCACTACAGTCTTTTGAAACTAAAAACTGCAGTCGTTTTCATAAAACTTAAAACAAGACGCTGCAATAAATATGGTAAAAACGCACAACGTGTACACTCGAGCAGAACCCAAACGCTGGAGGAAATCTCCTTACCTTAGAGTGGATTATAAAGCGCCTCTAGCTGTACCCAAGCGGGGGGATGGGAGCAGCATTGCTTAACGCCCTGGAAGAGCAGGGAAAGCCACTCGCTTCCTCGTGGTGCTTTATGAAGTTCTCGGTGGGCTCCAATGCTCGGTAAACTCGCCTGTACTTCTGATCTGTCTCTGCCCTTTGATAGGTGAACAGCCCTGCTGTAGAATTGGGAAGGGCCCTAGGCCCGCATGGTGGACAGCAGCAGTAATGTGCACACAGACACCAGTTAGGGGTAGTGGGAATGGCCACGAGCACGTGCGCTCGGCCCCTTTTATTGGCAGCGTCATGTAACACCATGACGTCTGTGGTGGGTGGGTGTAAAGTGTGTTACATCACTCCTGAACACTAGACCGTGTTCATGCTAGGACTCTACATCCCTCCCATTTTTTAATCGCAAAAACCCACATACAGAAATCAACCTGTGGGAAAACAAACTGTATCAGGATGCAGTAAAGTGTTCACCTTCCGCTGAGTCCTTTTATCCGCCGCTGCTTGGAATCACAGATGATGTTCAATCTGCTGCGGGGAACATCAGTTCACAGTGGCACCGGTTTGGGGTGCTCGATGGAACCAGTCTTTTGACGACTCTGCGGCAAAATTGTCCTCACAGTCCTTCTTTTGCTAACTTCCATGGCGATGGGTGCAGTTAAGAACTCTACACCTGCCACTCAGGATCTGAGACCCCCCTTTCGTGCATTCCCTTGCTCCTTCTTGACAGCAACCATTCCCCTATAGGGGGTGTCCAGCTCCATCTTGAATGATCTGAGTGGAGGGTCTGCCTGACTCGCACGCACCACACCACCATGCGTGCAACGTGCGTGCAGTGTGCGTACGCTACACGCACATTGCACGCATGGTGAGTTTGCTTGCTTGCACTTCAAACTGTGCCGCCGCATGGGCACGGCACTTGTGGCCCGTTGCGGCGGCGTTTATAATTTATTTGGGGGCTGGGGACACTGACTGACAAAGTGTCAGACAGTGAATGCCCCCAAATAAATCATAAAAGCCGCCGCAACGGGCCACAAGTGCTGCGCTGCCTTGCCGCCCCCAAAACAGTGCCGCCTGGGGTGGTCCCCCCCCCTCACATCCCCCCCCCCCCCCAGCTACGCCAGTGGTGTAGTAAACTCCGGCATATGACAGAACAGAGTTAAGTAAAAAAATAAATAAAACAAATTACATTGCGCGGCTGCATCGCCATTTGGCGTTGCAACGCGCACAATGTAACTCTTTTTATTTATTTATTTATTTATTTATTTACTTAACTCCATTCTGCCATATGCCAGAGTTTACTACCCCCCACCCTGCCCCACCATTGCCCCGCAGCACTCCCTCAAGGAGCCACCACTGGTGTGGAATATAATTAGGCAATTTTGAATTAATGGAATGAAGGGAATGTTGACGGTAGGTCAGTAGGCAGTGGATCTTACACCTACCGAGATATTTTATCCCAGGTGTGCTAATGAAGACACTTTCAACTATACATTCATGTGTATGCGGTTCATTCAAAGACGATTGAAACATTTTGACTCATCAGCATCTTGCAAGACTTGCATTTATTCGAGATTTTATTTGCTTCTTGTTGTAAACGTGCTGGGCACCTACATTGTGTATTGGCCTGCGAAGATGGACCTCTGGAATAGATGTCAATTAGGGGCTGCAAGGGGTCGCAACTATGAACCCTAAGCCACCCCTTGCGACCCCTGCTACCTTGCTTGCGACCCCTGGCTGTTTGTCAGCCTTGTTAAGGCTCTGGTGAGATAGAATCAACCGAAGTGTGAGCAGCGCTTGATTGCACGGCTGTGCTGAAGCTCTGACTGCAGAGACATGGGGGCAGATTTATGAAGGCCCTGCGGCGCCGCTGCGTCACTTTTTCCCATGTTAAAAGTGACGCACCGGCGGCGCAAGGCCTTCATAAATCTGCCCCATGATGAGGGCCTGCACGCTGGGCCTGGGTGGGGAAAATAACTCGTCTCACTCGTTATGATGACCCTGGGCCGGGCTGGCCGGTGCAGTCCCTGGGCCAGGAAGCTGAGTGAATGAGCATGAAGTCCGCACAGCAATGCTGGGCATAATAATAATAATAATCCACATTTGTAAAACACGAACAGTCACCCGTAAGGGTCTCTAGGCGCTGGGGGCCATCGGGAAGATTAAGCAAGCTATTGCCCAGAGTCACATGGTGCTGGGCTAACGTGCCGTCGGAGCCGGGGATCGAACCGTGATCCCCAGATTACAGCGTCAGTCGCCCTGGCCGCGGCGCCACACCTCTCCCCCATGACACGTGCTACAGCTAGCAGCACCTGTGTAAGTACAAGCGTGCACCTGATGCATCCTACCCTAGCTGAGGTAGTTTGCCTAGTGCAGTTTGTGTACCCCAGTGTTTGGGACAGCCGACCTGGTCCGAGGGCTGTCAATCTGCTAGCATGCAAAAGCACTTCCAATGTTGACGGCTCTGACAATAATTAATGACCAGCTCCCGTGCAGCAGTAAAAGCTGTGCAGATGCAGCCCCCGAGCAAGTTGGACTTGTGCCTGCTGTGTGGGTGCTGAGTGTCAAGACTTTGGAAGGGAAACAACCTTTTCAACGCAACTTTTACAACGCACTACCATTACAACAAAACTTTTACAACGCAATATCCATTACAACGCATGTCATTACAACGCAGTCATTACAAAGCATACCATTACAACGCATACCATCACTACGCATGTCATTACAATGCAGTCATTACAACGCATACCAGTACAACGCATACCATCACAACGCATAGTACCCTTACACTATCCAAAACGTACCCTACTGTTGCACCCCCTGGAGTTAGAATAGTAAATTTTACCCCTACACTATCCAATACTTACCATACATGCAATGTAATGGTATACGTTGTAATGGTATGTGTTCTAAAGGTAGTGTGCGTTGTAATGGAATGCGTTGTAATGGTAGTTTTAGGAAATTTGTTGTAATGGCATGCGTTGTAATGGAATGCGTTGTAAAGGATGTTGTGTTGTAAAAAATGTGTTTGTAAAGGCATGCGTTGTAAAAGTATGCGTTGTAACGTCATACATCCCTCTGGAATGACTGACTAGAGTCAATGCAGGTTCTGGACCGGTCCGTGAGGGACTTGCTTCACTTAATTGTCACTCCCTGATTGGCCTCGGGCAGGCCATGAGGCAGGTGAGGTTGTGTGAGAGTAAGACCGACTGAGTCGTCACATGGACTCGACTAGCACCTCGACTCTCCGACTCCCCTGCTGGTGGTGCCCGGTCACTGTGACTCCTGTGAGCTTTTGGAGTTGACAAGTTTTTCAAATGCCCTGCAAAACTTCAGAAATGATTGTTAAAGAGCACACATTTCAGGTTCAACCATAATAGCTGTCTAGCCATCATTTATGTAATTGAATAACACATTAATTGCCATTGTTTTATGTTGAGCCCTGTATCCGTGCAGCCACAGCATGCGCAATCCGGTCAGTGCTTGTGGATTGTCCAACAAGACATTGTCTGTTTTGAACACCACCAAGCCTGTAATGGGCACCTGCCAACGGGTGAGCATTTCCACAGGAGTCTGGAAGGATGGAGGGAAGGTTTTGTTAGTGGGGGCCGGTTTTGTAGCAGTGCAGCCGTTTTAAAAGCACTAAAAAATTCCTTGTATGTTCAGAACTTTTCGGGCAACAATAAAAGTGTCAAGTTAATTCTGGTGATTTACTAATTTACCTACTGGAGAGGGATGGGAGTTTTGTCTAGTGACAGTTTTCACTTATCTAAGGTAGCGCAGAGGGTTAAGATGCCTGCTTCAAAGAATGTGTGCCATGCATATCAAAGCACAATATTTTATGTGGATAGCTCAGTGGGTTACTGATTTTGTGACAGAGATTCTGTTGTTACTGTGCAGTTCTTAAGTTACATTCGTAGTCTAGTACAGTGTTCTATAAACTGCCTTCTAAGAGCTCCATGCAAGCTACATGGTACAAGTAAGAAAGTGATGTTTTTCCCAGTTTTTTTTTTTTTTTTGGGTTATAAACTTTTATTCGACATCAGAACACACACACAGCTTTTCGCCTACAACCCTGGGGCCGGCAGCAAATTTAAGTCAACTTCAATACTAAGAATAGTGACAGTACAAAAAGGCGGTTCGTCGTCGATCCGAGGGTCCGTCCATACATGTCCCGGGGTTACCATCCCCGTCTGACAAATTTTTTTCCCCCACCACCCCTCAACCTACCCCTCCCACCCTGTGCAAACTTGAAAATGTCGGCAGCTGCGCCTCCTGGGAGTATTTGGGAAGTGTGTGTGTCCGCAAACATAGCCTCAAATATAACCTCGCTCTCATAACAAACCCGCCCAACCGCCCCCCCTGCCTGCCTGTGCGCCAAACATCTCTGCTGCCCTACCAAATCAATTCCCTGTGCCGTCATGCCTAACACTGCACTGCTGCAATTCCCTCCACTAGTCTCCTACCTGCTCTTGCCTGGCCACCCTACTCCTACTCGCTCCTTACCCGTGTACCTTGTATAGGTCCCGTGCCCCTTTAGCCGCCCCTGTGTCTCCCACGCTTGTCCGCTGTCCAGCCTGAACTATGGAGTGCTCTGTGCCGAAGCTTCGACACCTTTCTTTCCGCCCCGCTGTCCGTCACTCTCCTCCTGAGCTGCTTCCGCGGTATCCTTGTTAGACCTGAAAGTCAATTACAGTTCCCAGAAATGTTTTGGTCTACTAACCGGGGGCAGGAGTTCGCTATAATGCTGTGATTGGGTGCAACTATACAGCAGGTCCCTTGCCCATCGGTGCTTAGTCGGGAATGGGCCGCGCTTCCAGCATTGCGCCACAGCGCGTCGTGCCATGAGTAGCCCCATGTCTGCCAGACGGCGAGACTCCGGTGGAAGTATCCTGGTGTGTCCCAGCAACGCCAGTGCCGGGTCAGCCGGGAGCTCCGATTCAAGTACTAGTCCTAATTCTTGGAAAACTTCCTCCCAGAATTTGTTGATTCCCGGACAGGTCCACGCCAGATGCATGAAGTCCGCCACAGGTGCATGGCAGCGTTCACACTCCGGCATTTGTCTGAGTCCGTATCTGTGAAGACGTTCCGGGGTATAATAAACTCGCTGCAGAAATTTAAAGTGAATGAGTCTGTGTCTGGCATTGAGCGATACTTTTTTAGTATTTTGGCAGCAGTATTTCCACATCGAATCATCTATTTGTGTCTCCAGGTCCCGCTGCCACGCCAGTCGGGCTTTCGAGGTAGGCTGTTCCGCTTTGTGCTGCCCTGCCTTGTATAGTCGCGAGATCAAGTGACTGGGTGAGGGTGTCTTTATGACATATGTCAGTTCCGGGATTTCGGGTGGTTCTACCATGTCCGGTCCCAGCAGCTCCCGCAGTGCTGCGCGGACCCTGTGGAAATGAAAACGGTGCAGCAACGACATCGAAGTCTGGGATGTGTCGACCTGCTCCCAGGTGACCGCCACGCCATCTCTGAACAAGTCTCCCAGCGTCCGGATTCCCAGTTGTTCCAGGGCGCGTGTGACCCCTCTCTCCCGCAACGGCGCCAGCCACCGGGCCCACCCAATCGGCACTAGAGGAGAGTATAAGAACACGGCGTCCCGACTCCTGGCCAAGGAGTGCCATGCGTGATTCGTTGTGGCGATTGAGTCCAGCATCCCGACCCGACGCGTGGCCGGCTCAAATATGGTAGCCTGTGGAGGGAGTGGGTCCGTGAATAAAGTTTCCAGAATCACATGTGGGATCTTGCGTTCCCCGTGAAACCATGTATGTAAATGTGACGCTTGCGCCACCCTGTAATATCTCTCCATATCAGGAGCAGCCAGGCCACCTTGTTCATATGGTAGCGTCAGAATCTGCCATTGGACCCGTGGTTGCTTACCTCCCCATGCCAGCCGTGTGAGGGCTTGCGTCATCATTTTAAAAAAGGCTTTGGAGAGGATCACCGGTATATTGTTGAAGAGAAACAGAAACCTCGGGAGCACAATCATTTTCATTAATGCAATACGGCCCGCCAGAGACAGCGGTAATTTACACCATCTGTCTATGTCCTCAGTCAGTTTGGTATAGGCAACTCCGTAATTTTCCCTCACTAGGATTTCCGGATTCGGATGTAGCTGTATGCCCAGGTATCTAACCGGGTCGTCTGACCACTGTAGTGGGTAATCCATAACAAATTCGCTGGTGACCGGGGTCAGTGGGAAAGCCACCGATTTCTTCCAGTTCACCTGCAGACCAGACAGCGCCCCGAATTGGACCACTTCCCTAAGCACGGAGGAGAGGTTTAGTTCCGGGTCTCGAATATACAGGAGCGTATCATCCGCGTACGTGGAGATACAAATCTTGTAAGTTGGAAAGCTAATGCCCTCATGACTGTGGTATTCCCGCAACGCACATGCTAGCGGTTCTGCCACCAGTGCGTACAGCAACGGCGAGAGGGGGCAGCCCTGTCTGGTCCCCCTGCAGATCTCAAACGGTTCTGTGACCCTATCCCCTATTCGGAGTCTGGCCGTTGGTTTGTAGTACAAGGCCCGATCATTTGTAGGAAGGGTTCGCCCAGCCGCAGCTTTCTAAGTACTCTCGACATGAAGGGCCACTCCACAGAGTCGAACGCCTTCTCCATATCGAGGAAGACCGCCAATGCCTTGTTCTCTGGTTTTACATGCTGCATCGTCCCCAATACCGTGCGTATATTGTACGTAAGGTTCCGTGAGGGGATAAATCCGGCCTGTTCTGGGGCTACCAGTTCCGGAACGAGCAATGCGAGACGGGTCGCCAGTACTTTGGCGTACAACTTTGCATCGACATTGATCAGAGACAGAGGTCTATATGAGCCGCACTCAGTGGGGGGCTTCCCCGGTTTCAGGAGTGTGATAATGAGGGCTTCTCTCATAGAGGCAGGCATGCTACCTTCCATGCAGATATCATCAAAGAGCATGGAGAGGTGAGGCACCAATTGATCTTTGAAGACCTTATAGAAGCCCACCGTCAGCCCGTCAGCTCCTGGGGCGCTGCCGGACCGCATGCCCTCCAGGGCCTCCACTATTTCCTCTTTTTGAATGGGCATCATGAGGAATTCTCTCTGTACGTTTGACAGTTGCGGCATTCGGATATAGCTCAGGTAGTCGTCGATCGCCTCCTCCATGCCAGATGACCTAGATTTGTACAAAGAGGAATAATACTGCCGAAATTCCCCCAGGATCTGCTCTTCGTCTGTAAGGATCTCACCCGAGCTCGCCGCCAGCTCGCCTACTCTCAGTTGACGCCTTTCGTTCCGAACTATCTTGGCCAGAAGGGAGCCAGGTCTCTCACCTTCCCCATACGTGCGGGCCGAGGCGTTCTTGCCCATATGCTTCACTTCCCTGTCCGCTTCCGCATTAAACTCCGACAACAGTTGTTTGATTGTGGGCAGAGCGTCTCCGTCAGGCTCCTCCCTCTGTTTCGCTTCCAGTTCTGAGAGCTGATTCTCGAGAATTTGGAGTCTTTGCCTGATCGATTTCAGAACACTGGAGTGTTTGGCCATGGCCATCCCGCGTACATAGACCTTAAAGGCCTCCCAAAGGGTCTGAAAGCTGTCAACTGAACCCACATTGGTCTCAAAAAAGGCGTCTATGTCGTCAGTAAGTTCTCCCCGGAAAACCTCGTCTAGCAGTGAGTGCGGAGGGAATCGCCACGTAAAGGGGGGATCTTGTGTACCGGCGTCTCCAGAAGCAGGAGGAGAGGAGAATGATCTGACAGCGTGCGCGGCAGAATCTGGCAGTCCCTAATACTATTGCCTAGCTGTTGTGAAGCCAGCCAGTAATCTATCCTAGTGTGTAGTTCATAATATGCTGAGTAGTGAGTGTACCCCCCTCTGGAGTGGTGTCGGCTGCGCCACACATCCTGGAGATCTAATTGTGTTAGTTCAGACTGAACCATCGCGGCGGCAGCCGATAGGCTCCGGGGGGGCCCCGCCGACCTATCCAAATCTGGATCTAAGATTAGATTAAAATCCCCTCCCCAGAGCATATTCGTGTAGGCATACGACTTGCTTTTCCGGGCCAACTCTGTGTAGAAATCAGGGGAGTCATAGTTCGGACCATAGACATTCACCACTAACAAATCGTGTCCCTTTCCCCGACACCTGCATATGACAAAGCGACCTTCGGGGTCTACCTCAAGCGGCGTGAGTGTGAGTTTGGAGTGTGGGTTGACCCAGGTAAGCGTTCCCCTTGAGTGTGTCGTAAATCCCGCCGCCACACTACAGCCCGCCACTCCTCTATGTGTCAGCATTTTACTGTTAAGGGGTAAGTGAGTCTCCTGTATGAGGGCAAGGTCTATGTGGTGTCAACGCAAATAACTGAGAACCTTCCGCAGTTTTCTGAAGTCATTGAGGCCCCTAACATTCCATGTCAGTGCCCTTAGGTGGCCCGGCGTAGCGCCCGCCTGCGGGAGAGAGGGATCAGCCATAACCCTGTCGGTTAATGTAAGTGTTACAGTGATCGTGAAAGGGTTTCGGGCGCCCCGAAGGGACGCAGTCGGGCAGGCTATGTGACATGTAATTTGAAGCAGTGTTCACAGCAGTACCAAACCAATAGTCAGCAAGGAGCACCATCGCAGGCAAACAAAAAAACAATATACATCTAACCCCAGTCCCCAACATTCCACCCGCCTCCCACAGCAGACCCACCCCAACTAGGCCTTGCAGGTCCCCATCCCTCCCACCCCTCCCTTGAAACAAATTCAACAGTCCCATTTGCATTACGCTCGGGGGCAGAGGTAGCAAGCCCTCGGCTTCCGCACTCAACTCTCGAGTCTGGGGTCTAGCCCCCTTCCCCCCGCCCCGCACCACCAGTCATATGACATCGTTTCTATATGCAAGTCACAATGATATAACACCACGTTGTATCTTAGTCACCCCATCTCCTCCCGCCACCCCTCTGGTGATCACCATAAGCCATCAACCCATATATGCGTTAGTGGCACCCAGTGAACGAATTCTGTAGGGATCAAACTATGGGGTGGATCCACCCTATTCCCACATCCCGGTGCCACTTATCTGACATATCGTCCCAATGATCGTCTTCTCTAGTGCCAGTCTCTTCCCGTCGCTAGGTTATTGAGGCCTTCTTCCTGAGATTTCCATGCACCATGAGCCGGACCTCTGCCTCATTCCTGGTCGTCCAGTTGACTGTCATCTGCCTCCTTCCGATTATCATCCTGGTCATCTTTGCTTTCCCTAGCCCACGTTTTCAGGGCTTTCTGCAATTCCGCCGGGTCCGTGAAAATATGCGAATGTCCTTGTCTATTCACTCGCAGTTTGGCAGGGTACAACATTGCATAATCGAGGCCCATGTCCCTGAGATGTTTTTTGTGAGGAGCGAAATGTTTCCGTGCCTCCTGCACCCTGGCCGTGAAATCCGGGAAGATGGAGATCGCAGATCCCTCGTACTGCAGTTCCCCCTTGGCGCGTGCCAACCTGAGCGCCGTGTCTCTGTCTCGATAGTTCAGCAGCTTTGCTATTAGAACGTAGAGGGAAATCTAGGTTTGGTTTTGGGCCAAGCGTGCGATGTGCGCGCTCCACGACAAACATTGCAGAGAACACTCCGTCCCCCAGCAGGGTGGTGAGCAATCTTTCTATGAACAGTTCCATCTTCCCCGTCTGGGTAGTCTCTGGAAGGCCTGTGATGCGTAGGTTGCAGCGACGGGACCTCGCCTCCAAGTCCTCCGTCTTGTCCTGTAGCGTTTTTATGAGCGTTTCCGCTCGCCGTCGTGCCGTGTCCAGCTCCGTCTGGGCCTCCTCCACCTCCGTGATCCGCCGTTCAGCCATGTCATGCCGCTCCGTATGTTTATCGAGTCGTTCCGCCATGCGGTCCATTCTGTAGGACATGGCGTCCTTCTTGGATCCTAGCGCCGCTATGTTCGTCTGAATGTTTTGTTCCATGGAGCGGAGCATCGTCTTAATATCAGAGTCTTCTGTGTGCATCTCCACCGTCCGCACCTCCTCATCTCGATGCGCCGCGGGGCTTTGCGTCGGCAATCGCCTCTGTGAGAAGGGGAGCTTGCTCTGCGTCCTGTCCCCTTTGCCCATGTTCGATTGCGCCACGTGGTTCGCTGCACGTCTCTGGGAACTGTGCACTATCACCAAAGGGGGCTGCAGCGTGTCCGTCGGTTCCCCAGTCTTCAGGGTGCTACTCACTTTGCCCAGCACGGAAGGATCAGGGGTGCGGTCTCTCCCCACTCGCCCCCTCACTCCCTCGATTCAATGGAGAGGGGGTCCGGCTGCCCAGGCCAGGCCGAGGGTCACTCAGCCACTCGGTAGTGCTGTCCTCCTGTGAGTGTAAGGTGAACACTAGTCTACTCCCCAAAAGAGGTGAAGCGGGCCGCTGCAGGGGTCGCTTTTGCCACCGTCATGTGGCAATTTGATATCGCACAGCCGAAAGTCTATGTGCCACCTGGGTGAAAGTAATGGAGGGGGGCCTCACCGGTCCCGGGGGTCCCTCGTAGCTGCAGTCCACAGTGGCGCCAGGCTCCTGATCCAGCCGAACGCGCCGCGGCCTCTCCCGCCCACCGCAATATTCGCGGCAAGCAATGGCGCCGTCAATCACCTCTATCTCTGCGGAGCTGACCCGCCGTTATGCCTGTGCGTGCGTTGCAGCCGCGAGCGGGAGCCGCCGGGAGCCGATCGCGGCACCCGCTACCCGCTGCCAGACCCGCGGCTGCCCGTACCTGAAATGGCGACCAACCGGGAGATCGTCCCGCCCGGCGGCCGCACGCACCCCCACGCAAGGCTGGCCGAAGGATCACCAGGGGCCGCGGTCTGCAGGCCCAGCCGGCGCTCAGGAGAGCGAGTCTTCCGCCTCCGTCCAATCTGTGGCGAGCTCAGCCCAGCCGGTTCGGTTCGGGCCTCGGGGGTGCCGCCAGTACCTGGGGTGCCAGTAGTGGTTATAAATGCTTAGTCAGTCAGGATAATGCCGGATTTTGGTGGTGGTGCCTGCGGAGCACGGAGACTACACAGCCATTCCTGTCGCCGGCTAGCTCCGCCCCCCTTTTCCCAGTTTTTCTATTCTGATGTTGCTAAGAAAGGTTTGTTTGGGGAGAGGTAGAAATACATTCTTATTAAAATCAACCCTAACCAGTTGTCACAGAAGCCATATATCTTGGGGTTCGTATAACTGCCACAGTTGAAGCTATTCCGGATTTAAACATCCTCCCGGTGGTAGAGGCGGTTAATACTAAATTAGAGCGGTTAGACCACCCTCATCTTGCTCTATACGGTCGATGCAGTGTCCTTAAAATGTTAGTACTCCCGAAGTTTTTATACCTTTTCAGGACGATTCCTTTAGAATTGTCTCAAAGTAGTCTGAGTAAGGCATATAGGATTTGCTATAGATTTTTTGGGGGGTATAGGCGCTCACGTCGGGCAGTTAAGTGGATGTGCTTGCCCCGGGATCGGGGTGGTTGGTCTGTACCAAATTTATTACTTTATTATCGGGCAGCTATGGCTCAGACACAGGGTGTACCGCTACTTGGAGATAAGGCAGTTGTGCCACTATGTAATCGTTCGACCATCTTTGAGATAGGCTTAGGTGCGGAAGCCAAGGGTATTCTATTGGAGGTGTTAGAACCAAGCTATTATAAAAGAACGAGATTCAAGGTCATAATGGCTATGTTTGTCATCTGGCGGAAAATCAGGCGGAATCTACGTATCCCCAATTTGAATATTTATACCCCCTTTAAAGCTGCTCGACTTCTACCTGGCTTATTTCAGGATCAAACGATGTTTAGATGGCAAGTGCTTGGAGTTCGGACGATAGGGGATTTAGTTGGGGATGGTCAATTTCTATCTTATGCTTCTTTAAAGGATAAATTTAAGTTCTTATCACGTGATTTCTTTAAATATCTTCAGATTCAAAGCTTTCTTCATAAATCTCTGAAGGCTGCACCTACCATGTTAGATAAACTGCCCATTATAGAATTAATTAAAAAAAAGAAGTAGAATAGGAATACTGTATCAGCATTTATTATCTATTTTTCCTGATGATTTGTTGGTCCACAGTGTTAAGTGGGAAGGTAAGCTTGGAAGGACATGTATTGATTTAAGGCTAGCTCTGGAGCTTGCCAGTGAGGTTTTGGTTTCCGGAACCCTTAGAACCAAAAGTTATATGGCAATGTTAGACCTATATTACACACCGGCCAAAATCTCAAAATGGGGTAGTAGAAAGGGAGATTCTTGTGCAAGGTGTGGGCTATGTGCAGCGAAAATCATTCACATGTTTTACACTTGTCCATCTGGCAGACATTGAGCGTTTTATTTATTCTACGCTCAAGATGAATTGTAGTCTGTCTCCAGAACTGGTGATATTTAGTGTGGATGTTGGGATCAATGAAGAAGTCAGAAATTCACGACATATATCAGCTCTTTTGTTTATAGCTATGTCCCAGATCCGGTTGTGAATAACTACTCAATGGTTGTCCCCTGAAGCTCCCACCTTCATGAATTGGCGAGCTAGATTATTAGCTATCCATAGGCTCGAAGTGTCAGTCTTTTCTTTAAAGGGCAGGAGAAGGAGGGAGATAACTTCTAGGATATGGGCACCGGTCGAAGATTGGATTAATTGAAATTGAGAAATTGAAATCGTAGGATAAGCTTATTTATTCCACTTATGCCTATGTTTTTTTTACCTGTTTGGAGATTAGCATTTCTATGTCTCTTTTCAGTTTGTTTTCCATTACCTGCTCTGTTAGCTCATAAGAATTTGTTTCTAAGATTGATTGCTGTAATGAATTTAATTTTCTCTTTTTTTCTGTCTCTTGATGTATTATTGCCATGACTGCACTGTTTTGGATGTAAACTTCTGTCAATAAAATTTAAAAAATAAAAATAAAAAAATCAACCCTAACCATTGTGTTTTGTTAATAATCCTGAGTTTGTGCTTCTACTTACCAGACACTCTTAAAAAGTGCCTACCAGTATGGATGGCATGTGAATGCTACACCTTATAGTCTCCTTTGCATTATGCAACATTTTCTATGCACTGATTTACACACGTATAATTCATTGTCTCTGTCTGTGATGAATTTTGAAAATGTGGAACGCTTTGCTTTAGGAGCAGTGATTAATGGAGTAATTTTTTTTTTTTGAAAAACCTTTATTGTAGCATTCAATAAAAATACAAGCATGGGCCTACAACCGCAGGGGCCGGCCGCTAAACAAAATTTAAGACCCCCTATATCACAATACGACACAGCTCATCAGCTGACAGCCCTGAGGTCCAGCAGCGATTCAGGATAGAACTTGTATTAGAATGCACAACTGAGTCCCAGGATGAGACAGAGGTTCCATTTTATATTATTTAAGAAAGGATCAGGTGCCATACAATCAAACAGAAGAGTACGGGGGACAGGGCAAGAGAAAGGATATGCGCGTAAGAACCGCTATAATGGAACATTGGCGCCAAAGCATATGGATCGATGCGAACGACAATACAATATACACTCAATGTTGAGCGCCAGTTCTCAGGGCCTGCCCACCCGGATACCAGGATATCATAAAAACATAAGCATTAAATACAGTACACGATAAGAATCCAAATGATTCACAAGCTATACTGATCCTTTAGGAAAAAGGGAAGGAAAGAAAAAGGCCATAGAAATAAAAAAAGGCAAAATAAAAAAAAACGTTCCAACCCCCCACCCTGCACCCCTGCAAATGGCTACAGCCTAACCCCACTAGCAGCGTGCCTGTCGCCCCTAATAACTAAAAACCCTAAAAGTAGGAAAAAGAATGGAGGAGAGCTATCCATTTGGGCTCCCAGCCCCTTTAGTCCCCCCGCCAGAAACAGACACCCCCTATCACTAAAAGACCAACGTATGACAACACTTATTGAAGAAATTAGGGGGCACCGTAATACACCGCCCAGCCGTTTAGATCAATCAGTTGCGGGTCGAACACCCGTAAAAAACACTCTAACCCGTCCCAACCTAGTTGGTCTTAACCTTGGCCCTTCGGAATCAGCACACGAACCCCCCCAGCGAGACCCAAAGGCACACAAAGGAGTAATAGAGGAGAAGGGAGTCATCAAGAATCAAGCTATGGCAACTCGTATGCAGTAATTCCACAAGAACTTCAGACGCAGATGAGCTCTCCCTCTTAGATGGACAGTCCCAATGTATCTTGCCCAGGAGTCGTAAAGTCACAAAAAAAGGAGAAGGCAACCACAAAATGAATGGAAAGTCAAGAACAAAAGTCTCCGGGAGGGGAACGCCTTTCTATACCTCCAAAGTCGATAGTGGTGGAAGGTTCGGCAATACATTGATGACCTCGGGGACACCTTCCTCCAGGGCACCATCCGATGGTTGCAATACTTGCTTCCTCACGGGGTTCTCGCACAGAGGCAAAATGGCCGCGGTTTGAATGGCTGCAGATTGCTGTTCCAACAGTAAGGCTGGGTCCGGTTCTGCCAAGAGCATCTCAGATAGGCGCGTGTCCAATTTGCACAGTAAGACATCCACATGTGAATGAAACGCCCTAATTTCTGCCAATATTGACCTCAGCGATGGCTCAAGCACCGTTCGATCCATAATCTCACACCCGACACCAATCACAATCACCTCCCCGGGTAAATCTGGCATCCTCAGGGGGGACAAACAGGGTCACGAACGTGCAGATGCGGAGGGTGACCAATCTTTATTCGCAGCCACGGTAACCCGGTTAAGGCCGCAGGCCAGAGACCCCGACCCACCGAACCCCGGCAGGCCCAATACCGGGTCCGCGGGACGGGGTCCCCCCACCCGCAGCTGACAGCGAGCAGAGTCACTCCTCCATCGATGCTGAGCAATAGAAACGATCGCCGCCAAATTCGGGCTTAAACAAAGCCTCCACTCCGATTGACCGGACCCAGCCTGGGTTTCCCGGCCGATGTTGTTGCACTGCAGTCCGGCTGTGAAAGTACTCGAGGCCCCGGCTTCACCGCTGGAGTAGGCCACAATCTTCAACTCGATGTAACTTCGTCAAACCAGCCGATAAAAGTTCCCGGATTTCACCATCGGAGTGCGGAACAGTTCATGTACACAGAGGCTAGGCGAAAAATCAGGATAATGTACAGGATATTGCGGCTGGATACAGAGGTCGGCGGAGCCGGGTGCCTAAGCGACCATCTCGTTTGCTGACGTAGCTCCTCCCAATGGAGTCATTTTTAAATGCGGACTGTAACATCGGCATTTGTAAAGCAAGCATTCATTCTTTTGGACATTCTCGCTGTTGGATAAGATGCTTGTTACTGATAAGGTATGCTAGCACAGAACAAGCATATTATTGATCGACACAAGTACTGCACCAGTGATGTGCATGTTTTCTCTAGAAGAAATTAACCCCTTGCCTGCGCTGAACATTCCGTGCTAGTGCGGATACGTTCTATTGCGCGGGCGGGGCCGCGACGTTCAACGGACGTGCGCAGCACTACCCAGGTAGTGCACGCGACGTCCGCTGAACGTCGGCAGCAGCGATGGGGTTAATGATAGTAAACCTGGAAAGGTTTAATGGCTCCACAGGTTTAGAAGTGTATATACCATGTCATGGAAAGGAAGGTTGTTAGGAGAACTTGATGTGCATTAAATAGCACTGTTATCTACGTTTCAAGACTGATATGTAATTACATGGTACACTTAGTTTGTAAAAGAAATGATGAATTGAACTTGTTTTGAACATCATAGGCCCATCAACCTTCCCATTTTATGTTATTTGATGTTGATATCGACTGATTCACCCTGACTAGCGTATTTTCCATTGTTGTACACTATATGTTTATAGGGTACTTGTTTTGTATCTGTAGATATTTTGTCAGTTTCTGTGTGTGATGTAAGTAACCAAAACTTAAATTCACCACTTCCTGTAATAGCACCAAGCCAAAGCTCATTTAATGTCACCTCCTTTGATTTCATGGTGTTCAAAGGTCACTTGGTGTCACTTCCTGTAATGTAACCAGGTCAAAGTTCACATGATGTCACTTCCTGTGACATCAGGCGGCGGTCATATGGCATGTGATGTCACTTGCACTACCCCTGGCATTTTGACGAATCAACATCTATGGCCTCTGGCTCTTCAAACGGTGACAGATGTGAGTTGCACTCCTCCTCATTAGGATTGTGTTGGGACAGATAAAATATTTACAGTTTATATTCCGCCCTGTTCTTTATTGTACCATGGTCAATTTGGATTTGGATTCCGGAGAAAAGGCAACACTCATCCTTTGTCTCCAATATTTTCTGCATTATACACCCTTGAAAGCCTTGCATGTTTTTTGGGGGAAATAAAGAAAGCTCAATGTAGTACTTTACAAAAAGTGTGATGTTTTGGGGGTGGCAGGCATAGTTATTTTTTTTAGATTTTCTTCATCGTGTTTGTTTGTTGCCAGATGATCTGGAGTTTGGACTAGGGGGTATAGTGCAGGCCCACATGGGTTTAAGGTATAAGAGTGTTACAGCCACAGACATTTTCGAATGGTGGAAGTCTGGGATAAAATATATCTTCTCCTTTTCCTTTTGTTTTGTCCAGATTCAATAAATCAATCCATCAGGGATTTTTAAAGCGTACTACTCACCAGTGAGGGTCTTAAGGTGCTGGGGGGGGGGAAGGGGGTACGAGCAGCTCAATAGGTCATCTGGAGAGCCAGGTCTTGAGATCTTTTATGAATAGGTACAATGTCGGGCTTCGTGTGATGCGGAGGGGGAGTCTGTTCCAAGTCTTGGCTGTGATATAGGAGAAGGATCTGCCACCCGTTCTGGCTCTGTAGATGTGGGGGACCGTGGCTAGGACTAGGTCGGCAGAGCGGAGATTTCTCTTGGGGACATGAAGGAGATTCGTTCGTCGACGTATTGGGGTCCGGTGTTATGGAGGGCTTTGTAGGCATGTGTGAGCAGTTTGAAGGTAATTCTTTTGTTGACAGGGAGCCAGTGGAGGTTGTGGAGGTGTTGGGTGATATTGTCATGTCGTGGGATGTCGAGGACGAGTCTGGCTGCGGCATTCTGAACGACCTGGAGTTTGCGGAGAAGTCTTTTTGTTGATTCCAGCGTAGAGAGTGTTTCCGTAGTCCAGTCTGCTGGTGATGAGTGCATGGCTGATGGTCTTCCAGGAGTCAGGGGGATCCATTTGAAGGTCTTGGGGAGTGTGCGGAGGACACGGTGTTGATCTGGCAGTTCATGGTGAGTGAAGAGTCGAGTATGATCCTGAGGTTGCCAGCGTGGTCCAAAGGGGTGGGTGGGTTTCCGAGGGTGGGGGGCCACCATGTGTTGTCCCGTGAGGGGGTGGAGCTGAGGATGAGGACTTCTGTTTGCTCCGAGTTGAGGTTCAGGCAGCTGCTGCTCATACAGGTTGGTAGCTGGGTTGTAGCCAGATATTTTCCTTTGTTCTCAGCTACTATCTTCCCCATGTGCTAGCCCACCTTTGTGTCTGTGTGTAGTGAATAGTCTAAGTTTATTTAAATATTGTTTTATTATTTCAAATAATTATAATAACCCATTGTTTAAAAATACAGTACATTAGTTTTATAATGCAACAGTACTGTGGATTTCCCAAATACATGAAACAGATTAAAAGATAAAAAGTTTAATTCTACAGTTAAGCGCAAGAAAAGTACACAGAACTTTTTGGCAAGTTGTAGACAAAATGGGAAATAAAAAGGCATTTACAGAAATTTACGAGCATTATGTTTTTCCCGGCATTAATAGTTGCAACCAATTACCTCAATTGTTTTTTTCAAGTTCCAAATTAACTAGGCTCACAAACTTTACAAGTTGGTTAATGAAGAAATTGTTCATATTAGTAAATCAGAATAATATAGCAGTGTTACGAGAGTGTAAACCTAGATTCCTAAATTGAATAATTCACCACTGTCTGCACAATTAAACTAGAGCTAAGCAGCAGCCTACAAAATACGCTATGCTAAGCTCACATGCTAGTGCTGGCCTCTTGTTTTTAATGTTTGAGTAATTTTTCCTGCATCAAAAAGGCTGAATCGATGGCACAGGTATTCAAAACTTAGTTAAACACCCAAGATGATGGACGGAATGTTGCACAATGGCAAAACATTCACCCCCAGTCACAGATCTGGGTTTAATCCATCGTTATTTTGCTCACCAAGCCACCCCAGTTCAGACATGGCCATATGCAAATCAGTCTTGACCCTGTGCCTCATGGGAAGAGTCCAGCCCGAACTGCCAAGCCTTGTCTTCCCTGGACCGGAATCAAGCATTCTAGGACCGGTTTCTGGCTATCAGCCGTCTTCAGCCAGGATAGCTTGACTACAGTGGCTTAGTGAGCGCAGGACCCACGTCTGGGCATACCCTTCCCACAGGGGGTGAACAGCAAAACACACAAGATGATGGACAGAATGTTGCACAATGGCAAAACATTCACCCCCAGTCACAGATCTGGGTTTAATACATCGTTATTTTGCTCACCAAGCCACCCCGCTTCAACAAAGCAAAGCAGGATTGCTTTTGAGCAAGGGGAGCTGGATGTTAGCAGCTCCCCTTGCTCAAAAGCAATGCCAGCTCCCGCAGGAGGTGGGGAGCCACACGGCCCCCTAAAAAGAATTAAATACATTTAAAAAAATGACTGCCCATCCCCCAGGGCGAAATTGACCTCGGGAGGGGGGCCACGCAGCCCCTTTCCAGATTCTTTATTTTTTTTATGAATTAAAAGGGGTCAGGCCCTGGGGATGGGGTCCCCAGGGCCCCAAAAATGTAAAAGTAGGAGGGCCACACAGCCCCCCTTGTAAAACAAAATATTTAAAAAAGGCATCTAGCCAGAGGCCATGCCCCTTTCTCCACCACACTGCAAACGCGCCCCCTGGCGCTTTGTTGGGAAATAATTCCCCTTGAATACTGATGGTGCCTGGGGGCCAACTAGCCCACCAGGTACCTCCAGTTTGCGCCACAGAGCAGCGTTGTGGGGAGGTGGTAAGAGGCCACGCCCCTTTTTAAACCACTCTGTAACGCAGCTGTGTGGCACAACGGGCCCCCAAACTGAAAGACCGCATGCCTATAGGCACCCTCCCGTCTGCATCCTAATATGGATGGCGGTGTCTAGCAGACACTGCCACCATATAAACCCTTCTCCGCCCGGGTTGCAAGGCGACCGGGGCGGAAAAGTGGCGGACGGTGTTTCCGTCCGCCGCGGTCCCCCCACCATAGTAATATGGCGGGGAGAAATGGGTGGCGGGCGGGCAAGGATGTCGGGCGGATCGCCACCGCCCGCATGGCAGTGGCGATCCGCCCGACATCCTAATGGGCCCCTAAATGTGTTATGACATCACTATTAAAAGTATACAGTTATCTATACAGTCACTCATGCAATTAATGAGTTTTATGTATAGTTATTTATATACAGCAACTGTCATATACACTGCCTTTTATTTTTCTACTTTGTTGGACATATAGTATTGACAAATATATTTGCTCATCACCACACCCATAAAGACATTCACTCACCCAAACAACTATTATAACATGTAGTCTTAACCTCATATACTTACTGAATCAAGTATTCACACATCTTTGGGCAGTCACACACACCCCACCGATCCACACACACATTCACTCTTTCATGCAAATACTCAGTTAACTAATCAATAACTCATATAGACTTTCACATAGCTAGTAACCAACCGGTGCAGCAGTTTACACAATAACTGACAAAGTGATACAGATATTCACACAGTTTAGTCACTATCCAATATATTTAGTGAGACACTATGAATTAGTCAAGTAAACAGTCAATCACACTGCTACTAAATCCTCCATTGAGATATTTAAATTTATATATCCTCTCATTCTTCAATGCAGATTGCTATATATAATACAAATTTAAATAACGAGCAAAACCATTTTCACAGGATGATGTCATCAGTGATGTAATTTGAGATGTCATCAGTGATGTCATCAGTGATTCTTCAATGCATATTGCTATATATATAATATATATTTATATAACAAACCAAACCACATTCACTGGATGATGTCATCAGTGATGTCATCAGTGGTCATTTGAGATGTCATCAGTGATGTCATCAGTGATGTCATTGACCATGTCATGAATGATGTAATATGTGACCGAGGCACAAGAAAACAGAAAAAGAAACTTGAAAAATGCCCAAAGGGGGCAGGGTAGAAACACCCTGACCCCCTAGGCCTGCTTAGGTGGTCCCACAAGGACCCCCAAGGCCACCAGAATTATTTTATTTTTTTATATCACGGGATACACGTAGGGTACGCATACCCTGCCAATCCCCCAAAAAAACGAAGCGCGGCTCCCGCGCTTTAATGTAAATTAGCCCCCGGGGGGGCCAAATCCCAGGGGCTTTATACATATAAAGTGTGGTGGGGCCCAATGCCCCCCCACACTGCCCCGGGGACCGTCACCCCCCTGGGGCAAAGTACGTATTATAGCGGGGGGCACACGGCCCCCCGCAGCCCCGGGGACCGCCACCCCCCGGGGCTTAACTGTATAATGATGGGGGGCCTCTAAGCCCCCCACATGCCCTGGGGACTGCCACCTCCAAAGGGCACTACATATTTAAATTGGGGGGTCCGTGATGGACCCCCCAGCCCCGGGGACCACCACAAATGTTCGGAGGGGGGCTGCGCTGCCCCCCTCCTGGAGCCTTGGGGTGGCCCTTGGGACCGCCACCCCCCAAGGCCGTCTCCTGCAGTGTCCCGGGGTGCCCACCCCCGGAACACTGTAGTTTGCTATGGTAGGGCGGGAGCATCGCGGGTCCCGCCCTACCATAGCAAACTGCTTTAGTTTTTGAAAGAGAGAGCAGGAAACCTGCGTTTTCTTTCAAAAACCAAAGCTGATTGCTTTTCTGCACGGGGAGCAGCATGTTATCTGCTCCCCATACAGAAAAGCAATGCCGGCTCCCGCAGGATGCGGGGAGCCGGCAGGGGCCATGGGGGGTTTGGGGACCCCCCACGGTCCCCAACGGAGAGGGCTAGGCCACGGGGGATGGGGTCCCCGGGGACAGAAGTAGCCCGGGAGGGAGGGCAAGCGGCCCCCTCCCCAAATATATTATTTTTTTTTAAATTAAAGGATGCAGGCCGGGGATGGGGTCCCCAGGGCCTTAAGTGGCCTGAGGAGGGGGGCTATGCAGCCCCCCTCCTTAAATTTGTTTTAAAAAATGTGGCATGCCCCGGGGGATGGGGTCCCCGGGGCCTGGATTAGCCACAGGAGGGGGGCCACGCGGTCCCTTCCCATTAAAAAAAAAATAATAATAATTTTTGGGGTCCAATCCAATGGACCCCCAATTTTGGGGGTCCATCACTGATGACATCAGTGATGTCATTTGAGATGTCATCAGTGATGTCATGAGTGATGTCCCTGACCATGTCATGAGTGATGTAATATGTGACGTCATCAGCAGTGCATTGCGGGCGCGCGAGTTATAGTGAGCTGAACTAACTATAACAGGGGAATTTCAATGGTTTTGTATGAGTGAAATGTCCAGCTAAACATGTGTGAAACCTATGGTTTTTTCAGTGAATTTCTAAGGTTTTTTAAATGCTAATTCCTAACTATAACGTGGCTGAAACCTATGGGTTTTTCAGTGAATATATATATATATATATATATATATATATATATATATATATATATATATATATATATATATATATATATATATATATATATATATATATAGACATACACAAGAATTTCTCACATCAATCTTTTAGACACTTTAATTGTATGACCTGATCTTGTTCTTGGAAACTGGGAAATGTCATCACCAATGTCTAGGATCTGCATCAGCGATGTAGAGGCAACAGTAGTCAGTGAGGTTTCAGACCCAGTCTCTCCTTCAACAGTTAGATCTGATGAACGATTAGTTCATTTCATAAAGCTTTATTCGGAGCATTTAAAAAACATGTCCATAAAAGCACATATAGTTACAGATACAGACAATTCATACATATTTCATTAAAGAAAACACTTAATATACAATTCATTATACAAAACATAACACCTTAAAAAGAAACACATAATTCAATATATCCAGAGGGGGAAAGAATAAATATGTAAAATGTACGAGTGTACAAATATTTAAAAACACATGCTTTTCCTGGCGCTAATGGCTTTAAGCACGAAAGAAGCGGTAAAAAAGCAAATGTCCGGGTGATTCAGGTTAAAAAGCAAACTCATAGCATCCACAATATTTCTCACTCCAAATCTATTTAACAAAGGCTTCAAGTAGAATTTCCGTAACTCCCTATACAATTCGCATGTCAATAAAAAATGCTTGGTACTTTGTTCTGTTTTGTTATCACATACACATGGGCCGATAGGGCGCTTTTTAATGTTAGGGCACGCAACCAGATAATGCACAACACCCATCCTCATTCTAGTTAGTACAAACTGGTGCGAGCCTCTGGTTACATGTGACAAATATGGGCTAAAACCAATAAATTCATTCATGCTATTGTACAGTACACATGTGGTTAGCTTAGAATCCTCGAGAGTGTGCCTTTCATTGCAGTGATTTAAAAAGATTGCTTTCACATTAGATTTGGGAATGTCCGAGAGACTATGAGGGTCCATCAGCACATTAATCCCAAATAATTTTTGTGAACAATCAATAACATATTTGAGCCAGGGAATCTTCAGGTGCTGGTCCAATAAAAGACAGTCCGTGATAATAGCTCTATTCAGGGAGGTACCATCACTGAGCCAAATAGAGCGCCAGAGTAATAGGGGCCTTAACATAATAAAATCACTTAGGGCTTGAATCCCTGTTTCCTTATGAACCAAGGAGTTGGAGGTAGACTTAGGTAAACACAAGAGCTTTTTCAGGAAGAGATTCTCCTCTACCTGAAGGCTCTTAGCAGATGAAACACCCCAGACGCCTGCCCCATATAGGGCCGCAGAAAGACATTTCGCTTGGTAAATTTTTAACATGTCTTTAATACGTCTATTCCCCAGCTTCTTGGCGAATAAAAAGACCCCGTTAGAGCTCCTAATCATCTTAGTTCTGACTACTTTATGTTCAGTGGCCCAGTTTCCATTATTGGAGAAGGTAATTCCCAAATAGCAGAAATGATCGACTTTTTTAACCGGTTCCCCATCAATTAAATAATGGGTATTACCTTTAATTTTTGCTTTTCCCGATCTGCACTCCATTACATATGTCTTAGACTTGTTGATCACCAGTTTCCTACTCTTAATAAAAGATGAAAAACAGTCCATCAAACGTTGGAGACCCAAGGGTGTCCTGGACAGTAACACCGCGTCGTCCGCATAGAGTAATACAGGTATATTAAGATTATTAACTCTAGGGACATCCGCGGCGACTGCCTGCAGGACGGATTCGACCTCATTAATAAAGAGAGTAAAGAGTAGGGGTGCTAGAACGCACCCCTGTCTAATACCTCTTCCAATCCCGAACTTGGTCGTACATTCCCCATTGGGTCCATAACGGACACTCGTACGGAGCTTTTCGTACAGGCGGGCTAAGAAATATATAATACCCTCAGGTGCTCCCATTTCCAATAATTTGGCCCATAATATTGTATGATCTACCAAATCAAAAGCGCTACTAAGGTCAGCGAAACATAAATAAAGAGACCCTTTCTTTGCCTTGGTATATTTCCCTACCAGTAGCTCTAAGTTCAGGCACTGTTCAATGGTACCACGGCCTTTCCTAAAGCCAAACTGACAGTTACTTAAAATATCATTGGTTTCTGCCCACTCCTCTAGTCTTACAAGAAGGACCCTACTCATGATTTTTACCGATGAGTCCAGTAAGGATATAGGTCGATAATTTTTAGCGTCCCCTCGGTCACCTTTTTTGTAAATGGGGACGATTATTGACTCTTCCCATGTAGACGGTATTATACAACAAATAGCTGTATTAAAGATTTTGGTAAGCAATGGACCCCAAATCTCTGGTGCAGTTTTATACACGTCTATGGGGACGCCATCCGGCCCCTGGGCCTTGCCTCCTTTACTAGTTCTAATGCTAGCCATGGTTTCTGCAATAGTAATATCTAAGGCTAAGATGGGCCAGCCTTTTCCATGGGGGACTATTTGGTTATATGAGTCGAAGATGTTAGAAAAATGCTGGATCCACTGTTCCATACTCACATTAGATGTGAGTTCAGGAACCTTGTCGTCTTTTAAGAATGGGCTATTCACCGTGGACCAGAACAGAGTACAATTATTCGTGTCCGCAGCTTGGGTAAGGTTATCCCAGGCTTCCTGCTGTAATTCAGCTTTTCTATTTTTCAGGGTCGTATTATATCCCTGTCTAAGTTGGCCCACCAAACTCTTATCTCTTGGTTTCGCTGCAAGAGCCTCTTTAAGATCATTCCGGGCAGTAGAGCACGCATGGTCGAACCAGCCCCTTTTACACCTGGCCCTAGTCCCTGCCTCTTTGTAAAATTTCTTATTAATCCTTAAATTGATCCTATTAAAGTGGTCGATACTGTCGGGCGTGATATCATCCTGTTCTAAAATTGCCACAATCTCTGTCTGACAACTAGAAATAATGAAATCTGATGTTATGTCCGCTTTTTCCCCCTTCCACCTCAATCTATATCCGTTCTGTCTATGAGGTTCGATATTGACAATGATACCCTGTTCACAGACATAATCATATTTCCAGAAGGTTAATTCAGTGGACAAACAATTATGATCACTCAACATAATATCGATCACTTTGGGCATTGGACATAGCGGAGCAATGCTTGAAGACATACAAATAAAATCAATGCTGGTATTAGCGCCCCTTCCTTTAAAAGTAGGTATATTTTCGCCCATGTCGTTTTTAGCATTGTCCATAATTTCCATGTCATATTGAATCAGAAAATTGTTCAAGGTTTCCCCATAGGTATGATGGGGAAAATGAACTTCAGCTTCCCCCAGTCGGTTATACACACCGCAAACCTTCTGGGCGGATAATGGGCACACACAAACGTTAAAATCCCCCACAAAAATAAATTCAAATACACCATTAAAATTCTTCACGAAATTGTTCAATGCCGCATCTAATTCATTAATTGCAAAATGTCTGGAGCTGTTGAAAATATTATTATAGAAATTAATCAGTAGAATATTTCTCCCGGCTTCTTGTGTAAGCCATAAGATTTGTGAATGCGCCCCCACATTGACAAACTTTTTCACTGAGATGGGTAGTTTAACTGAAATTAGCACCATCAACCCACCTTTAGCTCTACCATGGGTTGAGGGCAATGCTGGAAGCTCATAGGATACATACCCATCAATGCCTTTGAAATCTTTACACCATGTTTCCTGTAGGCACAGAATGGTATATAGATGCACAAAATCCTTCCATCCTAATGCAACCTCCTTGGCTGCAATTCCAGCAATATTCCAGCTAGCAATGTAACAAGATAACTTCCCTCTCTCTTGGCTGACATTTGGCAATTCAACGCTAGATATGGACATGTTATTCTCCATATTAAAAGGCTCTATGTTAGATATAAAATTTGAGACGTCACCCCCTGTCAGCGTACAGTTCAAACACACATCATTGCCCGTTGTATCTATAGACAAAATTACATTTTCATTAAGGGTACTATTTCCTACATCCCTTAGTAAGTCGATCTCATGTCAATCGTTCTGATCTAGAAAACTCAGGCTCTGAAACCTATTCTGGGTTGGAACCTGGTATACCATTCCATTATCGAACAAAGGGGGACTACCCGATGGTGCAAGTAGGTTGGGGGTATACATTAAAGATGGAACATTCCCCCCTAACATAGAATTCCCCTTGTACATTGGATGAGTAAATAGACCAGGAGGTACAAATGAGTTGGGGGTATGCATTAAAGATGGAACATAACCCCCTAACATAGGGTTCCCCATATGTATCGAAGGGGTAGATAGACTATTTTGTGGACCAAAGGGAGAATTAGGCATCGTTGGTCTATTTGCAATAGATGGATAGGTAACATTACTCAATATCCTCTCCTTACAATTAACATGGGGTTGCCTACTTAGATGGTTGTAAAAGTAACCCAGTGGTCTAACAACTACTTCTGTCTCCGACTGCGTAATTGCGGCCGCTTTAAGCAAGACGGTCGCAACATGTTGCGGATATTTAAAATTAATTATCACACAATCCCCCTCACAGACTTTTTTGGTATTACCTATCCAGTTGACTCTTCTAATTGAGATGATTTGATCAGAATAGCCAACTGGATAGCCACAATGTAGGTTTAACCAAGAAATAGTTTTATTCCTCAAAGAATCAGCAGTCTCATGATCAATTGAGGGCTGGGAAAGGATTGGGACATTAGTTAACACCACAACGTAAGGTACACATTCGGGTGGAAGGTCAACTGGACGTCTGCATATCCTAGTAGGTACCCCATTTGGTCCCCTTGTCGTATTGGGTGGGGCTACCACCACTGGTGCCGACACTTGCACGGGGGCTGATAGTATGGCACCCGACAATGTGCTTGATACCCCAGTATTAGATTGTATTAATGATCTATCTGCCTCCTGAGTCGATGTAGATATTGGCTGCAGTGGTACTTTGGGGGGGTATTTCCTGGTAGTGCTAGAAGGCGCACTAGTTGAAGCTTTAGGCTGCTCCTTGTCTCTTATGGGGGCAGTGGCTGAGCAAGTTGTCTTTTTAATATCAGCTAAAGACTTTTCTAAGTTGTCAGCCTGCTTATCCACCACACCCCTTAGCCTAACTATTTCCTCCTGAAGATCTCCTATTTTATTTAACAGGGGCTCTACCGCCATATTAATTTTACTTAGAATATCACTCATTAGTAAATCAATTTGGTCAGGCTTAATGGAAACATATTTATCTAGGCTCGGAGTTCCTATGTCCTCAGTATGCTCCAAATGTTTGGTGTCTTTTTTCTTTCTTGTGATAAGACTACCTCGCTTAGGGGCCGTTTTTCTACAGGCTCGCATATATTTGGAAGCCCTACCAGATTGCTGTGGGGTTCCCCTAGCATTATCACATGAGTCATCTTCCCCCCTTATCGACGTATCTGGTACCATAGTTAGATCAACATTAGTACTATTATCAAACTCGGCTGGGACATTCATCTCATTTACAAAATTGTCTGAGTTAATATTGTTAGTTACATCTACAGATGAGTTCGGTGGATGGTCTACAATAGTACTTTTTCCCAGTGATTTCCTTCTGTCACAGTTGATTCTGGAGACCACTTTCAATAGGTAATTGTCCGGTAATGTACTTTGGACTGACATTTTCAGGGCTGTCAGGGCTTGGTCAAAAGTCTCAATAAATGTTAATTAAAACAAGGGAACCAAATTTAGTTTCCACGATGTGTAGAACACTTGTACTCACAGTTGGAGCCAAGGGGGGTGGCCCTGCCCGGCCTCCTCCGGCCCCTGACGGCCACAGACGGCCCCGCCCTTGTCCCGGGCTTCTCCCGCGCGCGACTCGCGTGGCGAGAGGGGGTGTCAGCCTTTTACAGGCGCCTCCGGGCGCTCCTCGGCCGTCACCGGCGTGTTCCCGCCCCAGGGGCTGCTGGGGATTGTGGTCCGCTGCCTTGCGCTGCCTCCCGGCGTACTGGTGCGCTTTCTGCAGCGCCGCCGTTCCCCTCACGGCTCCTGGACACAATGGTGAGTTCTTGGTGTTCCCCCGCTGGGCTCCCGGGGGGTCAGCCTTTTACAGGCGCCTCTGGGCGCTCCTTGGCCGTCACCGGCGTGTTCCCGCCCCAGGGGCTGCTGGGGATTGTGGTCCGCTGCCTCGCGCTGCCTCCCGGCGTACTGGTGCGCTTTCTGCAGCGCCGCCGTTCCCCTCACGGCTCCTGGACACAATGGTGGGTTCTTGGTGTTCCCCCGCTGGGCTCCCGGGGGGTCAGCCTTTTACAGGCGCCTCCGGGCGCTCCTCGGCCGTCACCGGCGTGTTCCCGCCCCAGGGGCTGCTGGGGATTGTGGTCCGCTGCCTCGCGCTGCCTCCCGGCGTACTGGTGCGCTTTCTGCAGCGCCGCCGTTCCCCTCACGGCTCCTGGACACAATGGTGAGTTCTTGGTGTTCCCCCGCTGGGCTCCCGGGGGGTCAGCCTTTTACAGGCGCCTCCGGGCGCTCCTCGGCCGTCACCGGCGTGTTCCCGCCCCAGGGGCTGCTGGGGATTGTGGTCCGCTGCCTCGCGCTGCCTCCCGGCGTACTGGTGCGCTTTCTGCAGCGCCGCCGTTCCCCTCACGGCTCCTGGACACAATGGTGAGTTCTTGGTGTTCCCCCGCTGGGCTCCCGGGGGGTCAGCCTTTTACAGGCGCCTCCGGGTGATCCTCGGCCGTCACCGGCGTGTTCCCGCCCCAGGGGCTGCTGGGGATTGTGGTCCGCTGCCTCGCGCTGCCTCCCGGCGTACTGGTGTGCTTTCTGCAGCGCCGCCGTTCCCCTCACGGCTCCTGGACACAATGGTGAGTTCTTGGTGTTCCCCCGCTGGGCTCCCGGGGGGTCAGCCTTTTACAGGCGCCTCCGGGCGCTCCTCGGCCGTCACCGGCGTGTTCCCGCCCCAGGGGCTGCTGGGGATTGTGGTCCGCTGCCTCGCGCTGCCTCCCGGCGTACTGGTGCGCTTTCTGTTAAATGCCTAAGGTGGGAAGAGTTTCTGGTAATATACTTCCCAGGGCACTGGGCAGTCACCATGTGTCCCTTGGTAGACACCACTTGAAATGGTTCTGCATTAAATGGAGCCTCAGATTTTCTCCTCTGTATCTGTCATGTGAATACTTGGCCTGCGGATACAAAGCATGCTCTTCTGATGCTTTAAATTCTAATGCTCCAAGAAATCTTTAAACTCTGGACCATTGAAAGGTGGGCCATTGCCAGACTTTATTATAGCTGGAACTTCCCATGTTGCAAATATACCATCTAGTCTTTCAATGACTCGTTCTTGAGTAGTAGATGAAAGATCTTCTATTAATGGAAATTGTGAGTATTCATCCATAATCACCAGCAGGTTATGCCAAATGTCGAGTGGGCTGAAAAAGTCAATGGCTATTCTCTCCCATGCATGCTTTGGGAGTTCTGACCTATTCAAGGTGTGATGAGTAGTTTTTGTAGAAAGGCAGTTGCATATATTACAGGCCTTTAATTCTGTATCAATCCTGTCATCAAGATAAGGAAACTAGACTCGGTCTCGGAGAGCTCGTTTTGTAGCAACGATTCCACGATGTCCTTCATGGCCCACTTCAATTATTTTCTGTTGTAGACACTCCAGAATCAGATTTCTCAACCCTTGTAGTATAACTCCTCCCTGAGTTATGGACATTTCATCCTTGACATTTCTAATCTCGCCATCAACAAATATGGTGGTTCCTTGACTGATGTGTAATTAAATCCTTCAACTTTAACCTGTCACTATCAAAACTCATGGCAGTGTTAATCTGGCCTAACAAAATGGCAGCTGTTGTATTTCATTTTACAATGAAGTTAATATAGGCCTCAGCCGTCTTGGATGGAGTACAGTGATCTTGTATACGCACTCTGGAAAAGTAGACAGAAGTTCTGATCCTTCCCTGGACGATGCACAATGCTATAATTATACTCTTGTAACCATAGTCCCCTCAGTTCAATGCGAGGAGGTATTTTGGCCCTTAAAATGCCAAATATAATCAGTACAGCTTGATGATCAGTTACCATAGTAAAAGTTTTCCTATAGAGGACTACAAGGAAATGTTCACAAGCCCATACCGCGGCCAGGCTTTCTTTTTCAGGTTGTGAGTAAGCATGTTATTTTTGGGACAAACTTCTACCTTCAAGCATTTGGTGTCCACTGTGGTGTGCCAGGATAGAGCCTAACCCGACTTGGCTAGCGTCAACAACAACCCCTGTATTAAGCTTTGGATTGAAGTAAAATTTCAGTAGCATTCTCAATGGCTTGTTGGATTTTCTTAAAACATTTCTTACATTTATGTGCCCAATGAAATGAAACATTCTTTTTTATCAGGTCTCTCAACGGAGCACTTACAGTGGCAAAATCTTGTATGTATCTGGAACAGTAACTGCCCATACCAAGAAATGAACGAACCATAGAAACATCTTGTGGGGTATCAACATTTGACAGCATTTGTACTTTAGCAGATTCAGAAAAGATATGGCCAAAGAATGCTAGCTTTTTCTTATGATTGATTGATTGATTTAGGCTTTTGTATAGCGCATATTGTCACCCTACGGGTATCCTGGCGCACAGATGTCTGCATTCAAAGTCAAACCTGCTTCAGCAAGTAAAGAACATACATATTTGAGAGCTTTATGGTATTCTTTTAATTTAGCCCTAAAAACCAATATATCATCACTGTAATTGAACGCGTTCATGACAGGCTATATGGTACGTAGAGTGACGTCTTGAAACAGTTTTGCAGGAGATGACACACCAAAACTTAGGGCCGGATTTAGATCTTGTCGGATAGGTTACAACGTGACATAGTAACCAATCTGCCAAGATCTAAATCAGGCCTTTAGACTGCGACAATTTGCGATTCACAATTTGCGACTGGAATGTATGATAGTGTCTCAGACACTGTTTGCAATTTCTAATGGCGTCGCTAAAGACCTATTTCATCAATATTAATAAGGTAGGCCGCAATTTGCTACCCCTTAGGAATCTCACATATCACAGTGATGGTGGCCTGCTGGGGACAGCAGATCACCATGTCTGTGTTTGCTTTTTTAAATAAAGCAACTTTTTTTTCAAATGCAGCCTTTTTTCTTTAAAGGAAAACAGGATTGTTTCAAATGAAAATATTACAAGTTTTATTTTTATTTTTTAAGGGCAGGCAGTGATCTGTGGACCACTGCTTGCTCTTAAAAAATATTTTCACATACATTCACAAAGGGGGAGGGATCCCATGGCGACCTATTCCTGTTTGCGACTGGCTTACCACCTACTTGAAGTAGGTGGTAACTGCAATTGTTTTGCAACCACATTTGCAGTCGCAAAATAATTGTACATACGAGTGCTACTCGTATATTTAGGAAGGGACATTCTTGGTATGCCCCTTCCTAATAGCGACTCGCAAACCCTATTTTGCAAGTCGGTAATAGGCTACCGACTCGCAAAATAGGGTTTGTACATACACACATCCCTTTGTAACTCTTCAAGTTCCAACTGATAACTTTTATTTAAATCAAGGTGAGAGAAGACCTTTGCACCATTTAATTGCTGTATCATGTAAGCAATTTGTGGACCTGGGTGTAATTTTCGTTCAATTGCCTTGTTTGCCGTATGCATATCAACACATATACGTAAAGCTCTTTCACTGTCACTCTTAGGCACTAGTACTTTGGGAGAAACCCATTGCGTTGTACCAGTTGAACACTCATAAATATCATGCTTATGTAATGCTTCAAGTTCATTTCCAAAAGCTTCTTGCAACTGAAAAACAATTTGTCAATCAATCAATCAATCGATCAGGGATTTGTGAAGCGCACTACTCATCTGCAAGGGTCTCAAGGTGGGAGGGGAGGGTCGCTCAGCTTTGTCTCATCGAAAGAGCCAGGTCTTGAGGCTCTTCCTGAAAGCTTGCAGTGTGGGGGTTTGTCTGATGCTGAGTGGGAGTTAATTCCAGGTCCTTGCTGCGATATAGGTGAAGGAATGACCCCACTCTGGCTCTGCGGATGCGTCGGATTTCGCCTTGATCAAGACCTTCGGATCGGAGGCTTCTTTTGGGTGAGTAGAAGGAGATTCCTTTGTTGAGGTATTGGGTCCGATGTTGTGGAGGGATTTGTAGGCATGGGTGAGGAGCTTGAAGGTCACTCTTTTCGACAGGAAGCCAGTGGAGTTCTCGTAGGTGTTGAGTGATGTGGTGTTGTCATGGGATGCTGATGACAAGTCTAGCTGCAGCGTTCTGGATTGTCTGGTGCTTGTGGAGTAGAGATTTGTTTATTTTGGCTTAGAGGGCATTGCCGTAATCTGGTCTATTGGTTATGAGTTTGTGGGTGACAATCCCATCTGGATTTGGGGAGGATCCATTTGAAGGTCTTGCAGAGGATGTAGAAGGTGTTGACGTATTTGGAGGATACTGTGTTGATCTGTCGGTGCATGGTGAGGGAGGAGTTGATTATGATGCAGAGGTTGCGCGCATGGTCTGTGGGTGTGGGTGGTTCACCGAGGGTGGAGAGCCACCATGTGTTATCCAATGCTGAAGGGGTGGAGCTGAGGACCTCTGTTTTCTCTGAGTTGAGCTTTAGGCAGCTGTTGCTCATCCATGAAGCGGTGTCTTTCATACCTTCCTGGAACCTTTGTCTGGTGATGTAGGGTTCGTTGGTGAGGGAGATGATGAGCTGGGTGTCGTCGGCATAGGATATTATGTTGAGTGCTTGTTTTCTGACAGTAGTTGTGAGAGGGGCCATGTAGATATTGAAGAGAGTGGGGCTGAGTAAGGATCCTTGGGGTACTCCACAGCTAAAACCCTGTGGGTTTGGAGAGGAAGGGTGGGAGTTTGATTTTTTGAGTTCGGCCGGTGAGGAAGGAGCGAATCCAGTTGAGGACGGTTCCCCTGTTGCCAGCGTCGTGGAGTCTGGTGGGTAGTGTGCGGTGAGAGACAGTGTCGAAGGCTGCTGAGAGGGCTAGTAGGATGAGGGCTGCTGTGTGGCCCAGGTCGAGGAAGGTGCGGATGTCATACGTGGCAGCTAGGAGGGCGGTCTCGGTGCTGTGGTTGCTGCTGAATCCAGATTGGGAAGAATCGAGGATTGAGCTGGCTTCTATTAAGTTTGTGAGCTGGTTGTTGATGATCTTCTCTGTGACTTTGGCTGCAAAGGGGAGGAGAGAGATGGGTTGGTAGTTCTTGAGGTCTGTCGGGTCTGCGGTGGGCTTCTTTAGGAGGGGCTTGACCGCTGCAGTTTTCTAGTAATCGGGGAAAGTGCCTGTTTCGAGGGAGCAGTTGATGCTACGTCGTAGTTCAGGTGCCATGGTGGAGGTGGCTCAGTGGAAGATGTGGGGCGGTCAGGAGTCAGTGGGTGCTCCTTTGTGTATACTTCTCATGGTCTTGGCGGTGTCTTCTGTGGGGACAGGGGTCCACGCGGTGATGGTAGGATGGGTTGTGTTGTCAGTTGGAGGTGTAGGGTCGGTGTCTAGGTTTTGCTCGCAAAGTTGCTGTAGAGAGGTCTGATCTTGAGATAGAAGTAGGAGCCGAGTTTGTTGCAGAGGTCCTGAGAGAGCAGGACGTCGGATTATTTGCTGGGGGGTTTGGTAAATTCTTGTATGATGCTGAAGAGTTTTTTAGAGTTGTGGGAGTTGCTGAGTATTGTCTATGCCTCTGAACCGGACGGATGTCCTCATAATATGTAACTTTACTTTCATATTCTGAAGCTTTCTCAAACCATGAAATAACAAAGGAAACGGACTTACTATTTAGTGGTGAACATTAATGTTGTAATTCGTGGAAATCAGTCTCATATCAGTGGGTGTACGGAAACTGAGGAGACAGGCATTTGATGCTGTGCCTTGAAGTACATAGATGGGTGCTTGTACTTTGTTTTCTTGTGTTTCATTGTTGCTACAAATGAACCTTGACTTTTGTAAGGACATCAATGCAGCCCATGTAAACACTTTGGTTTTCAATGGTGTTAGTTGTGGCAATGGAGACAATTCATTGTATTTCCCCTCAATGTTTAAGCGTTGCACCGCTGTCGCTAATGAATGATATCAAACAACCATTTACTTTCAGTGTAATCTTCGGACAGTGTTTGAATGCCTTTGGTGCTTTGGTATGTATATTTTCTTTGACTGACATTTGTCTTTACACGCAGCCAAACCAACATGTGCATGCTTTTTCTGAGGTATTCATGTACATGGCACAATCATTATCTTCACCTTCACTTGATACTGATATAGAAGAACTCTTTAACGATGATTTAGATGATGATCAACTTCGTTCAGTGTTGATTTGTCTTAACTGAAGTAGCTGCTTGGCCTTGTAGGTGCGCATCGAATGTTGCTTCTGGAACGTTCTGAGGGTCATATTGTCTTTGAACCATGACGCACTTACTTTCGGTTTGCAAACTGTCACAAAATGGTTCTCCTTCCCAGAGCCTTTATATATCTGTCCAAGAGCAGCACATTTACCCTCATATGGAAATGAAAATACATAACTTCTTTTTACATGTAGACTACATCACTTTTTGTCCATCAGACTTTTATTTCGGCTTAATCTTCACACTCGTGTGGGATTCATTGTAGGCATCCCCAGCCTCCATGTCAGCAGCTTGTCTATCAGAATGCTCTTCAGCTCTGGCAGCCATTAACACTCGCTCCAGACTAAGAGTTTCACTCAGCATTCGGCTTCTGAAAGAATCTGACACGCATCTGTCAATAACTCTCAGACGGAGAGCATAGCTGAGTCGAGTCTATCCACAAATTCATCAATGGTTTCACCACCTTTCTGGCATACTTGGTTAAAGATGTATCGTTCGTAATCAACATTTGGCATTGGATTTAACTTGTGATTCAACACTTCTTTAATCTGACGATATGTGACTTCTTCGTCAGTTCACAGCGTTTTCTTTATGGCTTCTTTTACACCATCACCAAAAAGAGTTTTGAGATCCTTAATAATCTTTCTGTTATCAATCTCTTCAAGTGCATCAATAAAATCATCAAATGTCTCTATCTAAGCAGCCGATCTATTGCCAATATTTCGCTGTTTGGCGGTATTGAACAGTGGTGGTGATTTCCAGAAAGCAACAGCATTGTAGCCATTTCTGGGAGTGGCTGACATTGAAGTTGAAGTTCTCGCTGGCTCCCTCAGCTGTTCATCTTGAAGCTGTTCATGTGAGCCATCTCTGAGAGCCTGGGGCTGGCCTCTGGATCATCCTTGATGACTTATGGAAAGAAGGCATCTGTCTTTGCTCCCATTGGAAAAGCAGTGTTTCATTAATCCAAAATATCTGCAACTGTTCTGATTGTCGCCTACTGCTATGTCCCTGACCCAACCACATTCACGCCCCTTCAGTTGATAAAATCACTGCAACTTTTGCAGTGAAAATATTGATGAGTTATAGTTACCTTAGGGCACGAGTTGTAGTTACTTATGATAACTATAACTATATCTACTTAATTTCTATGGTTTTATGTGTGTAAAATCTGAATCTAACTAAAACATCCCCGTAAACTTTGTTTTTTTCAGTGAATTTCTAAGTTTTTTAAAAATTTGATTCCCCAATTATAACATCCCTGTAACTTTTGGTCTTTCAGTGAATATATATATATATATATATATATATATACACTGAAAAAACCATAGGTTTTACACACGTTATAGTTAGGAAGTAGCATTTACAAAACCTATGAAATTCACTGAAAAAACCATAGGTTTGACACCAGTTATAGTTAGCTGGAAATTTTACTGATATAAAACCAATGAAATTCCACGTTATAGTTAGTTGGACTCACTATAACTTGCGCGTGTAATGCACTGCTGATGACGTCACATATTACATCACTCATGACATCACTGATGACACCATCCAGTGAATGTGTGTCTTTCTGAAAAATAAATATGTGCTACATATGTATATATTATTGAATATCTTAGTGAATACATATATTACTGAGTAATGCTTAAATATTTAAATATATGTATTAGTGTTTCACTTTGTGTATAAGTGGCTGCATGGGTTGATGAGTAAATACATGTGTATGTATATAGGTTATTAGATGTTTTTCTTAGTATCAGTATGAGTGTTTGCATGCTTTGGTGGGAGTATTACTTAGTACATAGATGCAAGAATGACTGAGTCTCTGTTTGTATGTGTTTTGAAGACAGCATATGTGCAGGACTGTATGGGTGTATTAGTGTGCATATGTCTGTGTTAGTGAGTGAATGACTGTCTTATTAGTGTCTTTATCAGTAACTACATATGTTTTAACGTAGTATATGTGAATATTGATGTATATAAGTGACTATATGTGAGAGTGAGGTATTGTAAGAGTTCCTGTTTAAATTAGTATGTGTTTCTATAAGTGATTTTTAAGAGAGTAAGTATGTGTAAGTTTCCTTAGAAGTAAAGTGGTAGTGTGTGTATAGCTGTTTATGCAAATAAATGGATGTTCAATAGTTTATTTGCATGTGTGAGTATGTGTGTGAATAACTTTTGGATGACTGTCGGTGTGTAACAGGATGTGTAGGTGTATCACTACATATGATTAGTGAATATATGTATGAGTGACTATATAGAACTGTTGGTGAATTAGTGCATGTGTATATAGATGGTGGAATTATTGAATTGGTTGTTGTAACTGGTATGAGTATCTCCATTTTTTTGAACATTTTAGTTTCTATTTTTGAATATGCGTTTCAAGGGTTAGATTACAGTGAAAGGAGGTCTGTCACTGTGTCACAAGGATGGTGTTATCAGTGATGTCATGAGTGATGTAATATGTGACGTCATCAGCAGTGCATTACACGCGCAAGTTATAGTGAGTCCAACTAACTATAACGTGGAATTTCATTGGTTTTATATCAGTAAAATTTCCAGCTAACTATAACTGGTGTCAAACCTATGGTTTTTTCAGTGAATTTCATAGGTTTTATAAATGCTACTTCCTAACTATAACGTGTGTAAAACCTATGGTTTTTTCAGTGAATTTCATTGGTTTTTAAAATGCTAATTCAAAAATATCTCGTGTATACAACCTATACTTTTGTCCATAAAGTTCTGGCAATATTTTTTTCGGAAACAAGCCGTTTTCTTCACTGTTCAGGTTGCATAGAGACTCCTTGTAAAGCGATACAGAATTAGAAAGTCTGTACCTTGCCTTTTTTTCAACGCATTAAAATTTGTCTGTAAATAAAAATAGCCTTTCTAAACTTTCGTGCGCGACCCGGTGTGCGCACTCTCGGCAACAGTTCTCAATAAAATGGATAGCGCATTTCCAGGCTTTCGTGCGCGACCGTGTGCGCACACCCACCTATATATTTCGTGAAAACTTTGCAATCTGAACTTATTGAATTTCTTCATAGACCCATCAAAGAACTTATAATACGTCAAACAGACTAAACCTAGGCTTCTTTTTTAATATTATGAAAATTTTCATTAAATGGAGCCGAATGTCTTTTTAAACTTTCGTGTGTGACCGAATGTACACACCTTGGTATTTAAAAAAAAAATATAAAAGGTTTTATACTTTAACAATTGTATGCTTGAATCGAGCTCAAAAGATATATTAAATCCGAATATGTTTGAATTTACTTCTTTTCACGTTTTGAAACTTCGCTGAATTAGACCGCTACTTCCAAATGACGTACGTGACTAGATACTATCACCGCGTACACGTCCTGAGACGCGCATGTGAAGTCATGTGACTTGAAAACAACACTTCCAATTGGTTCTTAGTAGTTTCTATTCTGCAATTTACACGGAGGACTCCACCCACTTCCCTCACTATCTTTTGTACTCTCAAAAGAGAACAACGTTCAACACCCTTCGGAAGACTTTGCTGAAATGGCTGCCGCCCCGCATTCATCTTCCGAATCTGAAGGAAATGAGCGACTACCTTTAAAAAGAAAAAAGGAATCTTTTATTTGGAAATTTTTTACTTATCCTGAAGAATTAAAGAAAGTAAATGCGCCAAAAGTTACCTGCACGATATGCAATTCGGTTATCTCAAGAGGAAATCCAAGAAAAAAAATATTCCTTTTCCATACATACCATGATGCGGCATGTCAAACAAGTGCACCCTGTGGAATTTGCAAAGGCATCGACAAGAGCCCTGGCCACGCTATTACCATCAGAGGTGGCCAGCACATCTTCTGGTGGACGACCTGTATCTCCATCGAGTGCTGTGATGGACTTGAGACCATATCTTGCAAAGGTGCACATGAAATGCAACGAGTGTGGAGAAATTCTTCTGTACGGAGAGCAGAGCCTCATTCTTACTAAACAAAAAATTGAGAGTCATAAATGCCCCGAGAAAAGATACATTTCTTCATTTCATTTAAAAAACAACATAACAGTTGTTTTAAAAAAAAAAAAAAAAAAGTTCTTTTCAGAACTAACTCATTGTACCAAAAACAGCTCCAGGAGCATATTATAAAGGGCGTTTATCTCCCAGTTTTTGGCTTTCGATCGTGCGCGACCGTGTGCGCGCACCCGCCGATATATTTCGGGAAAACTTCGCGATTGTAACTTATTAAATTTCTTCATAGACCCATCATAGAACTTATACTACTCAGAAGATATATTCAATCCGGATGTGTTTAGATTTACTCCTTTTCACGTTTTGAAACTTCCCTGAATTAGACCGCTACTTCCAACCAGATACTATCACCGCGTACACGTCCTGAGACGCGCATGTGAAGTCATGTGACTTGAAAACAACACTTCCAATTGGTTCCTAGTAGTTTCTATGCTGCGTCAATACCTACGCCTGCTTCAAACACATGCACAGTTTTGAAACAGCATGGACCTGAAAGTCACTGAGTGAAATATCATACATTACAGTCAGCCACTTTCAAGACGCATTCCTTCAGAGGAACACTTACCGTTTATTAGAGGTAGATCGTCCGACTCCACCGGAGGACACCCCTAATAAAAAAGACATATATATAAAATGCGGACTAGCCGCTGTATCGTGCTAGCAAACTTTAACTTAAAAATCGTTAGAGAAAACAAAAGGAATCGAACAAAATCAGTAGGCCACTGATAGGATCTCTTTTTGACCTTGCTAAAATAGAAACATTAGGAACAACCCCTCATGAGAAATATGAAACTAGTGAGAGAAACCGAGCTCGACGCCATCTTGCCCCCTTTTAGGCCCCATCACGAACATAGATAGCCCCACATAGCAAAACGTGATCTTATCGCCTGCCCAACTTCAGATCTGACCCCCCCCCCTTTTGCTCTCATGTCCTATCGGAATGTCCGGCTGTAGATTACAATCACATGTTACATTTGGGAGGGGAAACGACATCAGAGCGACAAATATTAGAAATATACCACACGACAGCAAAATAACAGGTTAAAAAGTTTTTATTCTTGAACAAAAATATATTAAAACAACTATGGAGAACCATTACGCGAATAGTCCGGAGGCGACACCACGCGCCAAGGCCTGTCCCCAGGATGAACCAAGGGATCCGTTACTGGGGCCGTGGCAAAGAGCAGCCGGCCGCCATCGGCCGGAGAAGGCATGGGCCCGACCCGAGATGTAGTTGTGGTCCCATTCTCTTCCTCTTTCGGCGCCTTGCAGGCCACGAGGGGGGGATGTCTTGCATATGCCTCCGACCCCCCCCCTCTCTTCATCGCCTGGTCCGGCCATAACAAATGTCAGCAAGACGCCGTGGGGTGCACTGGGAGGGAGAGGCGGCACGGACGATCCTCTTTCGGCGCCCTGCAGGCCACGAGGGGTGGATGTCTTGCATATGCCTCCGACCCCCCCCCCTCTCTTCATCGCCTGGTCCGGCCATAACAAATGTCAGCAAGACGCCGTGGGGTGCACTGGGAGGGAGAGGCGGCGCGGACGAGCCTCTCCCGCCTCCCCACGTGGAGGCCCCTCAGCTGCACCCCCAACGCTCCACGCACCTGTCAAAGGACTCGTCCACTCTTGTGGTGCAGCGACGCTCCACGCACCCGTCAAAGGACTCGTCCACTCTTGCGGTGCAGCGACGCTCCATGCACCCGGCAAAGGACTCGTCCACTGTGGCGGTGCAACGATGCTTCGCCCGACAGGCTAGAGTCCATCAGCTCCTGCAACCCAGTGACTGCCGGTGGTTGCAGATCTTTCCTTTCAAAATGCTGCCAACAATATTTTCTGAATGGCGTAGCCACGAGACGTTGGCGCTCTCATGCTGACGCCAGCCTCAGTTTGAATGACCAACAATCCGGGGTGCGGCGCGGAGCGCGTAACGTAAGCATAACAGGTCATATGACTTGTTAATAAAGCTTTTCATTGGTTTAGAAATATTTTTATGAGCATATTTGACTATTTTATTAAAAACACTACACATAACCTGTTTTTCAAGTTATGTTTGATTTTAAATGAAACGGTTTACATTTTCACTTTTTATTTCCAGTACATTTTAAAAATAAATGTTTATAGTTCCATATGCTGAAGCACGTCAGCTTCCCACCCTATGTCATACAATTCTGACAAATCGGCATCCTCATCATGTTCTTCATCATCCTCAGGATTTAATTCATCTAAGGGATCCACTTCCACTGACGTTTCAATGACAAGTTCAACGATAAGATCGAGATCAACGGATTGCTTATTATCACTCATGGTTAATGTTGTCGTTATCTTTAAAGAAAGAGAACAACAATGAGATGTTGCAGAGTAAGAGACAAATCTCAGAGACTATAATAGTAAATTTTTTTAACAAGAGTAACATTTTGCAGCTATTATTTAGCCATGTCCAGCGATGCTGAGGAGGTGAGTCCTATGTCCAAGTTTTCAGTGAACAGGACTCATCTCTTTTTAACCTTGGATAAGCCTCACCAAAACTGTGTCCCCTGCTCATACTTAAATGTAAAGGGGCAGATTTATGTTAACTGGCGCATCCCCAGAGATGCACCAGTTAATGTGCACCGCTGCTCTGCCACCCATGGTGTGCCGCATTTACAATGTGGAGCACCATTGAGCAAAAACAACACAGATGCGTCACGCACCTGTGCCGCAAAAGCAGCACATTGCAGGAATCACGTCGTAAGCACGACATGTCTACTCCAATGAACAGGAGCAAGCCACACATTGCATGGTGCATCACTCCTTATGCCTGTTTCAAACAGGCGTAAGGATTTGATTCAGGAATGCTATAAAGCTGACTCAGTGAAATCTTCTAAATTTCACTGTGTTAGTTTTACAGGGCTTTCATGCAAATGAATGCCCACCTGCAACAAAACGCCTATATGAAACCTGACGCAGGTTTCATGTGGTGTAGAAAATGAAAATGTATATGTACATAAGCGGCGTTCATTTGTGTTCACCCTCACCACTGTTGGAGTTAAAGCGAAAGTCACGGCACAGTGGCCCCGCCATCTTGCCCCCTTTTAGGCCCCATCACGAACATAGATAGCCCCACATAGCAAAACGTGATCTTATCGCCTGCCCAACTTCAGATCTGACCCCCCCCCCTTTTGCTCTCATGTCCTGTCGGAATGTCCAGCTGTAGATTACAATCACATGTTACATTTGGGAGGGGAAACGACATCAGAGCGACAAATATTAGAAATATACCACACGACAGCAAAATAACAGGTTAAAACGTTTTTATTCTTGAACAAAAATATATTAAAACAACTATTTACATGACAAACGGCCGCAGCAACAAACCCACAATGCATTTCGCCGTCTACTTGACGCCGTCCCTGTCCCTCCTTCCCCAAAGTAGCAATGTTGGGCTACTTTTGGGCTGCTTTCTAGTAGGGTTTTTGACCGTCAGAAAGTCTACAAAAGCCGTCGGCAACGGCCTGGGGTGGAGAACCATTACGTGAATAGTCCGGAGGCGACACCACTCGCCAAGGCCTGTCCCCAGGATGAACCAAGGGATCCGTTCCTGGGGCCGTGGCAAAGAGCGGCCGGCCGCCATCGGCCAGAGAAGGCATGGGCCCTACCCGAGATGTAGTTGTCTTCCCATTCTCTTCTTTTTTCAGCGCCTTGCAGGCCACGAGGGGGGAATGTCTTGCATATGCCTCCGACCCCCCCCCCCTCTCTTCATCGCCTGGTCCAGCCATAACAAATGTCAGCAAGACGCTGTGGGGTGCACTGGGAGGGAGAGGCGGCGCGGACGAGCCTCTCCCGCCTCCCCAGGTGGAGGCCCCTCAGCTGCACCCCCAACGATCCACGCACCCGGCAAAGGGTTCGTCCACTGTGGCGATATAGGGACGCTCCACGAGCCCAGCAAAGGGTTCGCATACTGTGGCGGTATAGGGACGCTCCACGAGCCCAGCAAAGGACTCGGCCACTGTTGCGGTACAGCGACGCTCCACTCACCCAGCAGGGTCTCGTCCACTGTGGCGGTGCAACGATGCTTCGCCCGACAGGCTTGAGTCCATCTGCTCCTGCAACCCAGTGACTGCCGGTGGTTGCAGATCTCCTAAAAATGGCGGTCGACTTTGCAGGAATGGGCCTGGCGTGAAAAGTTGGCCTGGACGCCTGTTAACCAGAAAATGGGCCCCTGTCTTTCCTTTCAAAATGCTGCCAACAATATTATATCAGACTCTGCATCGGTACTTACTTATAAATGCAGAAACAACTCAATTAACACAAGGGCTCTTTTCAGAGCCACCTTATATCAAAGCACTCAAACTTCTGATTTATCTCCATTTTCACACTTTTGTAAATAGTTGTGCGCGCCCGAGTGCGCGCACCCCGCAACTTTTTTCGGAAAAAAAAAATATATATTTTAGCGTTTAAGGTCCTTACTGCACACCCTGAGAAAACCTATGCAGCAAAACAATCTCTACCTTCACCCCTTTCCATGTTCCAACGCTTTGAAACGAGAATATATTTACTCGCGCGCACCCCGCAACTTTTTTCGAAAAAAAAATATATATATATTTTCGCGTTTAAGGTCCTTACTGCACACCCTGAGAAAACCTACGCAGCAAAACAATATCTACCTTCTCCCCTTTCCATGTTCCAACGCTTTGAAATGACAATATATTTACTCGCAGTGGCAAAATGGCGGTCAACACTTCCTGATTTCCTTCGAATCGAACGTTAACAGACGTCACGCAGCAAAAACAAATTCCGCGCGCCGCAGCCGCTTGAGTGCGCGCACCCGTCCGCGCTTATAGATATATAATTGATTTTAACTTTAATTTTCTCAACAACTACTGAACGGATTTACACCATTCCACAAAAAGCGCAATCTGCGAGCCGGACTCTACAGTTTTGCCAAATTTCTTATAAATCCATTCAGCCGTTCGACCTGTAGCCGTGTCTAAACGTCCTATGGAAAATAACATGGAGAAAACACGTTTTGGGACCCCCCTTTTATCTCAGCCCCCACTTCACCAATCCCCCCCAAATTTTCAGGGAAGGAGCGCAGCGGACCGAGCCATCTTCTTTGAGAAATTCGCAAAGATTCATCCACCAGGGCCAAAGTCAATCCAAATAGAATGTTGACGATTTCCTATGGAAACTAGGTCCTAACTATAACTACCTACTGGCGACTGCCAGTAGGTAATATATATACGAACGGAATTACACCGAATTTGGCAGAAAGCTTGACCCAGAAAGCATGCTTTTTGTGATTTGGTGTAAATTATTTCAGTAGTTTTGAGAAATTGTAGTTCAAAATGTATGTATATCTGGATCGTTGAGGTGAGTCCGCAAGAGCATGAAACCTTTAATACTAGAGCAATCTGATTGGCCGAAAGGGCATCTTTTCCGGGCGGCAATCACGTTCCTACAGTTCCCGCGAAGCTGGCCGCAACATGCGAAGAAAGGCTGCAGCTGTCAAATCAGGACACTTGGACCCTATATCCTAAAATTTTAAAAACAAAAAAGGGGTCAGTGTAGCAAGGTAGATGTACCCACACCACCTGGACTTTGTGGAGCTATCTCAAAGGGACCCATTAGAAAGGTTCAAAGGTCCACATAAAGAGTCTTCTTCTTCCTTTTATTCGAGTAGTTGTGTCCAGTACGTTAGAAGCAAAAAATCAGTGAGCAGCTCTTCAATTCACCTCCTACTCTGTTTGAACCATAAATGTGTTCTCTAGAGCACTCAACATTCAACCCTTCCAGAATTACCACAAAGCCACTTTTATAGCATACCACATACAAACAAACAGTTAAATCCCCTATAATTTCAGAAATAACAATTAACTGATATCTGATACAATACACATATCGAGTAGCTACACATTTACACAAAATCCTTGAGATGTGTTGGTCTCCTACTCATGCACAAACTTTTACTTTTGCCTGTCTGCAATTTGTTGAGATTGCAATAATCCATAGGGAAAGGCTTACTATATTCCTGCTTGCTCTTGGAATCAGAGCTTTCAAGATCATGTTCAGAGTTAGTAACAAGTCTGTTTTGCACAGCACTCTTCCACAATGCAACTTTACTCATATTCCAAATTTGATGATCCTCTGTTTTAATCGCATTTTTCAAAAGGTTAATAACTCTTAGAAGTTGAGTGAATTTGTTCATCAACCCACCTATTCTTTTTATCTTCACCCAATCTCCAACATTGACCCTTTTATTATTTACAGCCCTCCCCTTATCAAAGTATTCCTTTTGCTTTCTCACAATTTCTCTCTACTTCTCTACTCTCAACTTCTTACATAATGTCTGACTCCCAGAGATCAGTTTTATTTCAGACATCCTCACTTTATTTATCCACACAGGACCAATCATGTCATTAGAAGATCTCTTCTTTAATAGTAAGTAAGGTATCATTCCAGTTGAAGAATGGGGAGTTAATCTGTACATGCAAACTTTCCATTTCAGTTCATCCACCCAATTCATACCGCCTGCCACCGCATGCTGAATACACTCTTTGACAACTTTGTTAAAGCGCTCAGTCATACCATTAGCATTTGATGATACAAGGATGTAGTTTTGTGTTTGATACCCCTGTCATTCAAACATTCCACCATTATCTTGGATGTCAGTTGTGCATCATTATCTGTTAGCAAAGAAACAGGAAAACCTTCTCTTCCTGAGAGTTCCTCTAGAAACAAAATAATATCACTTGTTTCCAAAGCATTGACCACTGTGAGTTCAGGCCACCGAGAGAACATGTCCTGCAAGTGATGATAAACTTATCACCACCTGAGACTCTGATTGGTCCTATTATCTCCAAAGCAACCTCAATCCAAGGTCCAGGTATGGGCTCTCTGATCAACAAAGGTTGCATTCTACATTTTAAGATCTTGTCACTTTTGTTGCACTCAATGCAGTCATGTACCACTCTCTCAATCAAAGGATCCATGTCCAGCCACCAGTAATTCATTCTCACTCTCTCTTTCATTTTAGATATACCTGGATGGCTCTCAAGGGCATTCTCAATGAGCCTCATCCTTTCTCTGGCGGGTGGGACTAGTCTCCCCCTCCTTATCTGGCCATCTTCCAATGAAAGTACACCTTTCACTTCCCAAAATCCCTTTATATCTTCACATGCCTCATCTACTTCAGACCAACCTTTCCTCAATCTGTGAAGTATTTCTTGCAATTGCATATCATTCATCTGTTCTCTTCTCCACTAAACTTCTTGAATAATACCACCTGATATTGCACAAACCATTACACTTTCATCACCAAATTCATCCTCAAAGTTCATCCTCAAAGTTCATCCTCCACTAGATCCACACATGCACAACCTGGAGCAACAGTCTGCAATGATGTTAATAACTCTAGCTACATAGAACACCCTGAAATCAAACTTTGCAATGCCACCACCCACCTTCGAATCAAGCGAATGGTGTCAATTTGTTTTTTACAAATCATTCCTTTAAAGCTTTGTGGTCCATTTTTACCTTGAAAGCACTACCCCACAAGAAATATTTTTGTTTTGTTTTTACCCAGTATAGAGCTAGGGCCTCTTTTTTTCACAAAATATTTAGTTTCCGCAACATGCAACGCCCTAGACTGGAATGGGATAGTATTCACCTTGCTAGAAGTCTTGCTCCAACACTGCTCCCAACGCTTTCGTGCTGGCATCAGTTCTCAAGACAGTGTTAGCTCCCAGTTCAAAACTACACAAATGAAATGGCTTAGGCAGATTTCCTTTCTCTCCCAGGAATTCCTTCGCACATTCCTTCGCCAAGTGAATTCCGCACTTTATCTTTATAACTCTCTCATGCTACTACACCACTCGGCAAAATTAGGAAAACATGTAATATAAAATTCTGCAATTCCTAAAAATTTGAGCCGTTCTTCCTTGGAAGTAGGGCTGGGCATCTCTTTTATAGCATTCACAAGGTCTCCCTTGGGGCAAATCCCATCACCAGTAATCAGTTGTTCAAGGTATTCTATGTCTGTCACACCAAATTTGCAATTTCCGAGCTTCAGAGTCAGATCACTGGTACTCAATCTCCTCAGCATCTCACATACCCTGAAAACATGCTCCTCATGGGTTCTGCCATATACCAACACATTGTCTTGGTAGATATTCACCCCATTGGTACTTTCATGTACACGCTCCATAGCTCTTTAAAAGACAGTGAAAGCAGAAATCATACCAAAAGGCATCCGTTAATATTTGTAAGACCCAAAAGGTGTAATAAACTAGGTTAATTCTTGTGAATAGGGTTGTAATGATATCTGATGGTATGTTGATGTTGAGTCTAATGAGGTGAAATGTTTGGCACCACCTAGAGAGCACAACATCTCTGTGATGTTGGGTAAAGGATAGTGAACAGCTATACTGCCTTGTTCAACTCACTCATATCCACACAAAGTCTGGCTTCCCCATTTCCTTTCTAGCTATGATCACTGGAGACACCCATTCAGTCGCTTCAACCTCTTGAATCACTTCACACTTCTGCAATTTGTCAATTTTTTCTTTATAGCTTCTTTAACCATTTGAGGTAAACTTACTTTACATTCCTTGGGGATTATTCTAAATTCAAGATGTATGCAGTTCTTGAGATGGCCTAATTCTTATCGAAATACCTCAGGGACGAGTGCTTCATAGTCAGTAGGTTTGTGGGCACTAGCTACCCCTGACATCATGACTCTTTCTTTTGCAACCCAGCCATCTCTCAAATTCACTGACAGTATTTCATTTGGATCTCTCTGGTGAAACCAACTAATTTGGGAATCACCATTTTAAGACACATATATTTTAACTCAACTTATTCTGTCATAAAACTCAATTGTTCCCCAGAAGCATCCCATCAGCCTGATAGGCTTTCCACCATGTGCTTTGGGCTTGATATCAGGCTTCATTAATATTACTGAATTCTTTAGACACGCTTCAAAATATTTCCTGGGAATTTATATTATTTTTGCCCCAGAATAAAAAAGCATCTTTACAAAGGAACCATTGACCTGCACCGTCTCAATCGGTCCTTCACACTCTCCATTTTCTATTTGCAGAACTATTGTCACACACTCTGGTTCAGAATCATATATCACTTCACTCACTTTCTTCATACTTTTAGCCGACCTGCAAAAGAATTTAAAGTGACCTTGTACCACATGTCTTGCATGTGGCTTTCCATCCTGGACATTTCTTGAAGTTTGCCACTTCTAAAGGATATGCTTAGAGATTTCTTCACCACCTTCCCTCCTTGCTCACCAGAAGTGGCAAGAAAACTCTTTGATTTCACTACCTGTACTGTTTCTTTTTATTCATCACCAGACTTTTGGTTGCGTATGATCTAAACACGCACCAGAGAATGCTCACAGGTTTTAGCTGCTGTCAACACTTCAGTGAGGGTGGGGTTATCCTTCAGCTACAGAGCCTCCCTTGCTTTGTCCAGTATAGATTCCAGCATAAATTGATCACTCAACGTTTAATTGGTTGCTGTACCAAAATTACACGTGGAGGCTAATTTCCTCAATGCTGCTATACAACCCTCAATTGACTTCCCCACATGTTGCATCCTTCTTCCAGAGTGATAGGGTTCTAAAATGGTGCTAATCTTTGGCAAATAGTGCAAGTTCAGTTTTTCGAGACAGGCCTCATATTCATTGAGATCATCAGCATCTTCTGAAGATAATTCTGGCAGGTATTCAAACATTCCTTGTCCCTCTGGACCCAAACAATGCATTAGCAATGACATTTTCCTCTCCAGTCCCAGAGAGGTTCCGCATACCCTGGCGTAGTGCATTAAAACCTCCTCCGTCTCCACCACGTAATTATTGGAGGTGCTGTCACATTCTGCTTATTATCAACAGTGAATGTAATTACCAGCACACACTGAATGTAATTACCAGCACATGCACACCCACACAGATTCACACACTATCCAGTTGTTTGGATCCCCAGTACCCTGATATGGAACACGAGTGTCCCAGAGATCACTAGTAGCCACATAGGTACTCGAGTTTCCTGAGAAATGTCCCAAAAGGTGAGTAGTCTCCTCACTTGCACTAGTTTTTTATAAGTTGCCACAAACCGTATAAAAAGTAAAAATTTGAAGACAGAAGGAAATAGTGCGTACCACTAGATTGTGCCAATCCATTTCTATTTCCTTCTCAGTGCCAATGGTAGTTCATTACCACAGGAGAAGGCAGATTCCAATAACAATTGATGGGCAGACTCAAGTTCCACACCTCAATGTGCACGTAAAGTTGGGATTATGAATCCAAATGTAAAATGCCCACCGACTTAACGCTCATGCATCTGTCCATCACCAGGGTTGGATTGGGATTGAAAATCGGCCCGGGCACGCAAAAAAAGAAAAATCGGCCCACATGTGCATAATGCCTTTCCCCAAATGACTGCTTCGGCGTAATCTTATAAAAAAAAAAGCGGGGGTAAAAAAAAAATGCACACGTTAGTTTACAGTGCTGAAACACACCTGGAAACAAGTGAGGCCACTTCTCCTCAGGCCCCCTGCCCCTCGCTCAGTATGTGCACAAGTTAATGGCCCGTCCAGCTAGACAAAGGGAGTGACACCTCTTGCTAAACGGAGGTAATGAGAGCCCATCTGCCTATAGAAAGGCCACTCGGACACCTACTGGGCCGCTGGCTGTTCGAACAATAGAGACAGCTCCCAAATCGGCCCCCAGACTGCTCAAAAAAGCAGCCCACAGCAGAAACTCGGACACCAGCCCCTCGGGCATTGCCCGAATGCCCGCGTTACCAATCCGACGCTGTCCATCACCAAGCAGCTTACGTCACGATGATTCCTCACCAGCTTCAGAATGATGGTGAGCCGGCCGGCTTCTGAATGACGAGGATGCTGAGTTCTGTGCAGCGCAGCTGTAGCACAGGTGAGTGCCTCACAATCTTTTTTATATAAGAGGAGTGCTGTGTTCAGTGCAGCGAGAACATAGCGCAGATGACATAAGCTCCTTGTATGCAAGTGCGGGAAGCAACGTACGAGACACCTGTGCTTTTGGCTCGCAATTGTACACCTGTTCTTATGTCTCACGATTATAACCAAGTATTCAGCCAAAGTGCACTCACAGTACACTGTGCCATTGTCTAATCCTTGACAAACTATGCAGAAATGCATTGATTTTTCCCCGATACAACTTCCAACATGCACAGTATTATTATGTTGCCAAACTTATGCACAGATGCATTGATAACTCCCCGACAGGACTTCCAACACGCACAGCAACATTAGGCAGCGGCAAAAAATAATTATGGCTACTGTGCTTTTGTCCAAAGTTTGTACATCATGCCAAGGTACTATAACACGTAGCACTAACCCGCACAACAGTGCCAACAGATGTAAAGACTGTAGGTGACTTAAATCGGTAGAAATACTTTACGCCCACGAAGTTGTCAATAAATCCAGTAATGTTGAGGTCTGAAGCTTAGGTAGGAGTGTCCAGTCATCTGCAATGTAGAAATGTACAAAGATCCAGACAAAGCACCCTTCCAGAACTTCACATATATTACCACAAAGCCCCTAGTATAGCATTCCACAGATGCCCTCCAGGCCCAATTTTAAAAAACATTTTTGGGGTGGTTGTGATCCCAATGAACTCTTGTGGGAGTCACAGTGGTTCTTGCAAGAGTCCCACAGGATCAGAAAATCATTTTAAAAAGGTGGGGTCATGAGTGTCAGTGGGGGGTTTGCCACGCTTGGGCAGTTGGCCTTGCGACTAACTAAAGCTGCACACAGCCATAAGCTGCACGTGACTGAGGTGGCGGCTCACGGGGTTGGGTTAAGGGCCTTGCCAGAGGCCAGGCCCTGGTGCCCACTCTATGCTGGACATGGCTGTGCATGGTGAAGGATTGAGTGCCCATGAGGGGAGGGGGCAGGGCATGGCAGTATGTGGCTGGGCGTTAGCATGGTTACATATGGCAATAACATTTTTTCGTTAAAAAAACTAGAAATTCACTGACAGAAACCAAAGGTTAAAGTTACATTATAATTAGACATGATAAGAATATCTTCCTTTGAATTAAAAACACTGCAGAGATTCACTGAATAAAAACCAAAGATTAAAGGGACACTATAGTTAAGTGAGTGTCAGTTTAAACGTAACATTTTAAACTAAAAAAAGTACTGAAATTCCATAGTTATAATTTTTTCAAGTAACACTACTCTACATGTGTGAGATGCCCTAGCACCTGAGAAACAACTGTCCTCAAAATACAATGTGGTAACAGCAAAATTTCCTTACAAAAAATGACTTGATTTTTCGATTGGACGTAGCAGCAGTATTTGGGCCCTGGCTTGGCCACCTCCCAGGGAAACCTACTAAACTCAGGCATTTTTAAATACTAAATATCTGATGGAGTCCAGAGAGGTGTGCCTTGTGTGGATCCCACAATATTTGCTTACCCACAATTCCTTCTAAACCTCAGTGTCATGCCTGCACTCTCTCATGAGTCTGGCCAAGGGACGCAGGGGCGGAGCCTCACTGGAATATCTGCGGTGTTCGGCGGGCAGGAAGCTGCTTGTCGTTATAGTTGTTCTCGTTGAGAGCAGCTTCCTCACGTACAGGCACTTCTCGGTTTCCTCGCTGATCGCAGCGTCCTGTACACCGTTTGGATCACTTTAGAAATCCTCTGGCTCCTGGAATCCTGGTGACCTTCCACATCGCTCCTGCAAAGAAAAGACAAAAGACAATTAAAAGTGTTTTGTCCGGGGCCGTGGCTAGCGGGCGTGAAAGATGGCAGCTGCCTGAAGGAGCTCCGGAGGCGATGTAGCCCTTCCCAACAATCCGGACACTAATCCGTAATACTACAGTTACCCAGAGCCACACGCTGGGGCTGAGGACCAAGCGGCAGCCGCCGGTGTCACTTTGGAGGCGATCTGAGGCCGAATTCCGGTAATGCAACACGACGAACTATCAAGGCCTAATCCCCACGCCAACTCCAGGGACTAAATTTCAGCGGTGCCCGGCGCGGATTGAGGTGGAGTCGAGGTGGCCCAGGCGAAGGTGGGAGGAACGGACCACACACACAGGAGAAGGGCTGCTGACCATCAGGAGCGGTGACGCGGCCGCCTCTACACGGTGTGCCGGATCTACCTGGCCCTGAATGTGGAGGGTGAGGCCTAGTCGCCGGAGTGAAGCCGGGGACTCGATTTTCGGGGGTCCTGATGAGAAGTGTCTGGTGGAGCTGGTGCCGAGTTAGGGGGGGTCGCGCCCACATAGACCACCTCGCGCCCTACGGGGGGTCCCGAAACCAGCAGCTTGAAGTGGAGGACGGGGGGGGCAAGTGCCAGAAGGCGGGAGTGTGCCGGGCCCCCGTAGCTGAAATCCAGAAAAGACAGTGGGGGTGCCTGACTGGAGTGTTTCACTCCGTGCCATAACTCCTCGACTGCCATGCTTGTGGGGAGTGCCTCGCTGAACTGAGGGCCCCGAGGACTAACTACCCCAGAGATACAGACGCTGCTGCACAGGGCCCTTCACTACCGGCCCGGGAGGTCAACATGGCGGGCAGAGCCCCACGAACGCAGAACACCCAGGCCAAGCTCGACAAGTATGCCTACGGAAAAGATTTTCCGCCGCTTCCCGAGGGCAAGAACCCCCCTGGCAAAGCCGAAGATGGCAATGGCACCAGCAAAGTGACTCTGGAGGACATAATGGCGGCCCTCACAAAAGACCAGACTCTAGTAGGCACAATATCAACGGACGTATCGTTACTGAGGGCTGATTTTCAAAAAATAACGGCCAGAGTCGTGGAAGTTGAACAGGTCACTAAAACATTGATGGTGGATTCGGCAGCACTGCAGAAGACAGTGTCAAGGCTCGAAACCGAAAACAAGTTCCTGATGGACAAGCTGGATGACCAGGAAGGACGCTCTCGCAGAAACAACGTCCGAATTATCGGAATTCCGGAGAGTGAAGGCGCTCAGGCCATGGATCTCTTCGTTGAGGACCTTATTAAGACCAGGTTGCAGCCGAAGGGCCTCTACAACTTCTTCTCCGTAGAGCGGGCGCATAGAGTCCCGGGGGGTAGGCTGAAGCCGGGAGTGCCCCCAGACCAGTGCTTGGACGGCTATTCCATTTCCGAGACCGAGATGCGATATTACAAGCTGCACGGTTATCTCCCCAATTCTCATTTTGAACTCGCGGTATCCTTCTTCCCCGATTACACAGCAGCAGTCTCACGGAGGTGGCGGTCCTTCCTGGAAGTTTAAAAAGCACTGCGGGATAAGGACCATGCCTTATTAGATGATCTTCCCAGCAAGGCTCCGAGTTGTAGCCGATGGAAAAACTTGGTTTTTCGAAACTCCTGAGGAAGCCCATGACTGGCTTGAAGGATGGCGAAGAGTAGATGGACCACGTCGCCGACACAGAGTACATCGTAATCGAACCGAAAGCGAGATTGAAGGCGGCCAGGATCAGCTACACACGGACGGGTGACGACGAACAGTGACCTGACACAGAAGACCTCGGACAAGGTTAATCATGACCACAGGAATCTGGCTCACCATGAGACTTTCACACAGAATCAAGACGGCGGCAACTCTGACTTAGGACACTGGGCCACAGTGGGCTCTGGAAGGACGGAGGGGTCTGCGTTTCTCCTTGGACTTCCTAACCCCTTCACGTAAGTACAATGGTTTGGGTGGGGATGAAGCACTCTGCTGAGTTGGGGTGGCAGGCAGTTCAGAATCCGTCGGGCAGGGAGGTAAGGTGGGGGGTTGGGGCGGGAAGTTGGGGTTCATGGGTTCGGAGTTTCTTTGTTTTAGTTTTCAACGGCAGTGGCAACACGAGGACATACACTCAAATTGGCAGGATCTCACATGACACAGTTAGATTGTGGCACACGCCCACTGATCACCACTACTATGGCGACACACACTATGGCAGATTATACCCGTGACACAGCCTCTGAGGCCACAGTGACCTCCCTCACACTACTTACTTGGAATGTGCATGGATTGGAAGACAAATTCAAGAGAGGTTTGGTACTCCAAGCATTAAAACGTCACGCTCCCACATTAGTACTTCTGCAGGAAACCGACCTCACGGGCACGGCATGTAAGGCATTAGATAGATGGGGGTACAAGATGGTGGTACACTCTGAGTTCTCGACCGGTTCTAGAGGAACGGGTATACTAGTGCGAAAACACTCTTCCTTCATAGTACTCCAGAGTCGTACGGATGATCTGGGTAGATTTGCAGCACTACAGGGACAATGGGAAGGTAAATTTATCAATGTAGTTTCGGTATACATTCCTCCGGCGCTCCACACAGTGGCACTCCCAGCCCTTGGTGAATTTTTACTTACTCTGCCGGAGGGTGACCTAATTATGGGAGGGGATTTTAATGCTACAATGGATGCAGGCCTGGACAGATATCCAGAGAAGGGGCGGACAGCGGGGGTTTCCCACTTGCAGGGCTTCACGGAGGCACTGGGGCTGGTAGACGTATGGAGACACATCCACCGCACAGAAAGACAATACACTTTTCATTCTAACGTTCACAACAGTCTTTCTCAAATAGACTACTTCATGACGTCAGAGGCCAACCTACAGAATGTTTCTGACATTACCATCAAACCCAGGGGCTTATCGGACCACTCACCCGTGCTGCTAACTTTCTCCTACAATCATAGGTCCCGTAGGAGGCTTTACCCAATCTACCCTGGATACTTACAAGTCCCGGCCATTCGAAGGGAAATTCGCAAAGCCACAAAAAACTTCTTTGCAGAAAACGCTACATCAGTGGACTCCCCATCAGTCCTGTGGGAGGCCTACAAGGTGGTTATTAGGGGGCAAGCCATAGACTCCATCACGGGGCAGAAGCGATAGAAACAGAGAGAACTTACGGAGCGGGAGCTAGAATTACACTCAGCGGACACGTGACACTCAGCAAATCCCACCCCCGAATCAGCACATGTTTTACACCTCAGGCAACAACAATATAGGGACTATTTGCGACAGGAGACGGTATCCCACATCACAGCGACTAGACATAAAATATATGATGTGGGGGATAAGGCGGGAAGGCTCCTGGCGTGGCTGGACAGGCGAGAGCGGGGCTCTAGGGGAATAACGCAACTGCGAACGGCAGAGGGACAGCTCACGGCGGATCCACGGGCTATAGTGCAGGAACTGGCGGGCTATTTCCGAGAGGTTTATACCTCAGCGTCAGACGTGTCGGAAGCGGAGGCGAGGGCCTCCATACAAGCTACAGACATGCCCAAACTCACGCGGGAGGCATCCTTAGAGCTTGAGGCGGATATCATAGAGAAAGAGGTTCACGCTGCGATCCGCTCGTTACAGTCGGGTAAAGCATTGGGACCCAACGGGATCCCGATAGAATTGTATAAGCAGCTGGCGGACACTATTAGCCCACACCTTCTGAGAATGTACATTGATAGTTTAGATAGAGGCGAGCTTCCTCCTGATCAGAGATTGGCTACAATAGTGGCTCTCCCGATACCCGGTAAGCCTCCGTCCGAATGTACCTCATACCGCCCTATCTCCCTGCTCAATGCAGAGGCAAAAATTCATGGCAAGACTCTGGCAACTAGGCTGCTGGCACACCTTCCACAGTTAATTCACCTAGATCAATCCGGCTTCATGCCCAACAGAAACACCGCTCTGAATCTTAGACGCCTACACGACGTTTTGGCAAAGGTGTCGGCCCTGTCTGAACCAGCGGTTGTCCTCTCCCTAGACGCGAGCATGGCCTTTGACATGGTGGAATGGAATTACCTCTTTGCAGTCCTTACTAGCCTGGGTTTTGGCCCAAAGTTGTGTTCATGTGTTCGTCTACTGTACACCAGCCCGCTGGCGTGTGTGACTGCAAATGGCCATATTTCAGATACTATCCCTCTGGTGAGAGGGACGTGCCAGGGATGCCCCCTGTCGCCACTCCTTTTTGCATTAGTATTGGAACCCCTTGCGATGCGAATTAGAGGACATCCATTGCTCAGAGGCATTCAATGGGTAGAGGGGTGGGAGGACCGCGTCTCGCTCTACGCCAACGACATTTTGGTGTACCTGACAGACCCTGAAAACTCCATTCCAGTGCTCCTTGAGATATGTAACGACTTCAGTACATTATCAGGGTGTACGATCAATTGGACTAAATCGGTGTTATATGTACTGAAGGGTCCCCCGCCGCGACTCCCCGAGACTTTCCCACTAGTGATTGCGCAGGACTCCTTTAAATACCTAGGTATCCACATTACAGCGGATCCAGCGGCATTCTTCTCCAAGAATTTAGTGCCTCCCTTAGAACATTTGAAAAGGGACGTGACGCATTGGGAATCCGTTCCCCTCACGCTACTGGGGAAAGCCGCCTTGTTTAAGATGATGGCTTTGCCGCGGTTCTTATACGCCCTGGAAAATACCCCATTCCCTGTACCGCTAAAATACTTTAAACAGATAGCTGCTCAGGTATCCACATTACTCTGGAGCGGGAAAACGGCCCGCATAGCACAGGCGAAACTGCACCGCGGATGGTACGACGGAGGCATTGCACTCCCTAACGTCCACATGTATTATTGGGCTGCACATCTCAAGGTCATTAACCAATGGATACATACCGCTAAGACAGACCCAGCATACAGGGCAGACAGGGTACAGTTAGGGGCAGGAAACATACTGGCAGTTCTGTACAACAGGGGACAGATCACGAACTTGGTGGGCCCAACAAAACATACAGTCCTGCTCTGGCATGCGGCGCAGACGCGATTGGGATGCAGGGGTGTAATCACTAGACTTACCCCACTCTGGGACACAGAGCGGTTGGGGCACTTAAGGAACAGCAAGGTATTTGATCGGTGGCATAATATAGGTATTTCTACGGTGGGAGACATATGGGACAAAGGGACTGTGATACCGCTTGCTCAACTGCAGCAGCAGTATGGTCTGGCCCCCACTGAGGTTTTTCGGTATACTCAAATACGACACGCGCTCTTGACGATACTAACACTGGACTCGGACGTGCCGGCGGACTCTCCACTAGAGGATCGCCTACTTACAGAACACATGCCAAAACGTGCCACATCCCTCACTCCGCAACTTAAAATCCTCCACTGCACTTATTACACTAGAAGCACATTATTCAAAATGGGAAGAGCACAACTCTCATATTGCCTTAGAGGATGCGGGGAGGAGGGGTCATTCTACCATACACTACACTGTGAGGCTGCAACAGAATAGCAGACTACTGGCGTGAGGTACTACGTACGATATCACTGGCAATGAATGTATCGCTTACACCGGAGCCGCGCAGGTGTCTCCTGAACGTGTGGGAGCCCAATGACCTCACAAGACACGGGCAGAATTGGGTCACATTGGGACACATAGTAGCGAAACGCAACATTGCACAAAAATGGGGGGCGATAGATGTACCGTCACTAACAAACTGGTGTAAAGATATGGACCTCATTATGTCAACGGAGAGAACAGTGTATACAAGCTGGAAGTGCCCCCAGAAATGGACCAAAATATGGTCGGCATGGAACGCATATCGAGGGGACATCTGTGAGCCAATACCAGATATTGACGATGACAGCACTGATGATGAACTCGGGGAGCTCTAGGGGCGTTGTGCCAAAGGAACTGCCCAATGTTATGAATATTGTCAACCAATCTAGTGTGCGATCTACTGCAGAATTGCTTGAGTGGTTTTATAGTGTACTCATAACATGTGAATGTATGTATTCTGAAATGCATGCCGATGTTTTGAGAAAAAACAATAAAATAGATTTTTTTAAAAAAAGTGTTTTGTCCAGCATGATTCTTGGTAACGTGCTAATGCACTGATTTATTGCAAACTCTGCATTTACGTTTATGCTGTCATATACTTATCTGACTTGTGCTCTTCTCCTTTTTCGCTGGATGTTACGACTCCTACGATTCTTTTCCCTATAAGGAAAGGAAAACATAAAACAAATTGCAGTGCTATACACTACGACATTGTGTCATTGAAAATCCTTCTGCATTTCAGATTTTTTGATTAGGCTTGTTTTTGTTTTACTGCTTTATTTTACTCTGGCATTATGGCTAACATAGTGAGTGCATGAAGTAATGTGTTTCCACATTGCACATGTAGAATAATGTGTTCTTTCCTATGTTCTCTCCAGCCATGCCACATAAAGCCTACATTTAAGAACAGTAGGGGTCATTGGAGGTATGCAATGTTAATTGTTATGTGATAGTTCAGGAAATGCTATATGTTGTTATGATATGTACACAAATTTGTCTTTCCTCTATCTCCTTATTAGAGATACAATCTTTATCAGTTGACCTTACTACTTTCTACATTTCCTGGAAGAGGGGTTTAACACGTGTAGAAAATAGCGCATAGTGTAATATAATGGACAACTCATTGTTTATCTGTTAGGCGTTGTTTCTGATGCACTGTTGTTCATTTCACACAGGAAGGAACAGAACAGCCCTGATAGAAGCATTACCCGCAGCGCCATCATCAGTGGATGTTGTTTTCTTTTCTCTTCCATTCCCCTCTTCCCCTTCGGTCGAGCTTGGCGTTGGCTTATGTTGGGTCATCTCGATTGACAGGAGGGTTGGGATCTAGCATTGCAACCTCCTCTTGCTCCCTCGTAAAAGCAGGTGAGATTCTTTCAGACAGAAACAGAGCAAACTATGGATACTTCCTTCATGAGACCCGTTGATTACTGCCATACCCAGAGGTAGACCATATAAAAATGTCCTACATTTTTTTTGTTCATTTTATATCAAAAATCTATCTTTTAGCATGTTTACCCTTTCATCCTAATGTTGAAAAATAATTATATTTGTCAAATGACAGGTACTTAAATAAATGTTTTTATATAGAATGAAGGTAAGGAATACATTTAAAAAATCTTATATTTATGTTGTTTCAAAAGCTTTTAAAATAATTATATTGCACAAAATATAATTAAAAGAATTCATATTAATGCTACTTTTATGTATACTACTTACACCTTAGCTACTATGCTCTGCAGCTGCCCCACCAATTTAGATTAGGCCACCACATTTTAGAAGACATAGACCACCACACATTTCTTTTTCTGCTGTTTGGTCCTCCCCGGCTGATGTAATGCAGTTAATCTGCTCCACCAGCGTAGGTTCTCCCAGTGCTTGAAAACTGCAGTACTGATAAATTCCCCTGTGCATACATACTCTTTGCAAGGCCTGCCATTTCTTCTTCTTGGCATGGGGGCTGACCTAAATAATGAAATGAAAAAAATAATTAGAAAATCATAAATATCACACGCTATTTTTTTTAAAATACATACAAACATATACCTTTTTAAGTAATTGATCATATTTTCTTTTTTGTATCAAATGAAAAATTATAGTGATTCATAAACAAAAAATTGAAAAAGGTAAAAACATACTAATACTCTGAAGGCCTATCAGCATCACTAAGGCATGTTTCAAGTCTAACATTTAGACATGCAAAATTAACCAAGGCAGCAGAGTATTTGTCTCTGCTGACCTTTCAGATTTGAATACAGTCCTCAAACGCTTGCCTGAAACCCTACGGTCCTCATTTATAGTTTTAGGATTTTAAATGTGGTCACAATGCAGCAGATGCCCAGCGTGTCATATAAAAATGTATATTAGCCTTTTGCAATATGTTAGACTGCACACACACCTTTTAAAAAAATATATTTATTGTATCATTTAAAGTATAAATAACGTCACACATGATTGTATACAATAAATAATAATGTACAAATAAATTGTAAATATACAGACACTTATGAATATTTCTTTAAAATATATATGTTTATAGAAAGATTGAGGACCTAAACTCCATCCTGCAAGTATGCCATAACCTTCACTCTATAGCACAGTACCAAAATATTGCCTAGAAAAGGAAACCCAATATGACCGTCTGTATTGTATTGTATTGTATTGTATTGGCACTTGTATAGTGCTTGGCTACCCGGAGGCATCCCAGCACTGCACGGGGCTAAGGGGAGGAGGACGAGCTCTTATCTGAACAGCCAGGTCTTTAACTGTTTTCGGAACTTCATATGGTTAGGTTCGCTCCTTGGATGCAATGGGAGGGCATTCCATAGTCTTGAAGCATTGAGTGAGAAGAAGCCTACCACCACTTCTGGCCTTCATGATCCTGGGAACCACCGCAAGATGGAGTTCATTTGATCAAAGTACCCTGCTTGCTCTGTACGGACGAATCATGGTCTTTGTGATTAATGGTCCGTATCCGTTCAGTACCTTGTGGGCTATGCAGAGAGCCTTGAAGTTTATTCTCTGCTGTACTGGGAGCCAGTGGAGAGAAAGGAGGGCTAGTCTTGCTGAGCAGCGGTTTGGGGTGTCAGTGAGCAGCCTTACTGCACAATTCTCTATGACCTGTAATTTTCAAATAACCTCCTTTGGGACACCTAAATAAAGAGCATTTCCATAATACAATTTAGACAGAATCAGGGCCTGGGTCACTAGTCAAGTCAAGTCACAAATCTTTATTTCGGTTAAAACAATAAAACAAGAACCATAAAAGATATACATACAATATAAAAACAGAAACCAATATTCCATTCCGCGCCCATTTTTCCCACAGTTCATTTATACCAATTGAAGACCAATCAGAGGCACGCACTTGCGATTATAAAACAATAAATACATTTTTTGAATCTAAAAACGTGAACCATTCATCAAAGATGTTACAATCACGACATTACAATTAATATTTAATTAAAACATACTTTGCATGAGTGGTATTGCTCCTTTTTCCTAGAAAAAAAAGAAAAAAGGTCCAAATATTTAAAAAAGAATTATAGGCAATACTGACACAAACTGGTGGTTCCCCATCCCACATCTAGTAATTGGGTTAATTCAGGAGAAAGTCTAGCCAAGTGTCACTAGAACTTAAGACCCGTCTCCTATTGCCACAGAGAAGAGATATCTGCTTACACTGAAGACAGTGGATTGGGTTGTTTCAGTTCTAAAAATTCTTTCCGCCTCACTGAAACGTCTGAAGCCCAAGAGACGGCAGATAGGTTTTATCCACATTTTCCTAGAATGTGTGTATGCAGAGCAAAAGAATAATACATGCGCTTCGTCCTCTTTGGCACCAATACTACACAATTCACATCTAATCTGGTCGTCCTTCCCTACATTACCCTCATTACATGCCCATCTCGCGGTATTTGCTTTGATTTGTAGTATGCCATAACGAAACTTTAGATGCAGCGATTTAGCAAATGTTAGTAGAATCTCATCCATAAAGTATTCAAATCTACTCTCTGTCTTCATGCCTAGGTACTTGAGAGTTAAGGTCCCCAAGTCCGGGTTGTGTAATTTTGAGTTTAAGACAAACACCCAGTATCTTTCTTTTAGCAACTTTTTACAACTCAAAGTAAGGCCCTCAGGATCTGTCCAGTAGTGACTTAGCCCCAACTTGACAAACCAGTCCTTGATATGGTTCAACCATACCAGCTTCGTGGTATTTTTTATTTTCAAAATTTCTTTTAGGGCTTCTCTATAAACAACTAGTTCGTCTGTTGACCACACGTGGACCCAGTACAACAGGGGTCGTAAAACCGCATGGTCATCAGTACGATGAATATCCAGATCCATTATGAGTGGGAGTAAGGGTGTACGCCGTGAGATTGCTAGTATTTTCCTAAAAAAGATGTTCTCTTGTATCATAAAGGCATGTTTAGCAGCATAGCCCCATAATTCGGCCCCATAAAGTAAAGCCGTTTGGGCTTTATATTTGTACAGCTCTAATGCTGGAGAGACAGCTTTGGAGTAACTACTCTTGTGGCGCCTTGTTATCTGAACTAGATTCTGCGTGAGGATAGTTTTACTTTTATATATTTGGGTTTTCCAATCTAGTTTAGTGTCTAAGGTAATGCCTAGGTAATTAAAATTTCGCACATATTCGATTGATTCAGTTTTAACAGTCAGTGTTCTTTTTAAAAGTTCTATGAGGATTAACCGCCATATACTTAGTTTTGGACAAGTTAATCTCCAATCCTTTAGTATCACAGTAAAACCAGAAGGTGTCTAATACATTTTGTAATCCTTTGGGTGTCTGTGATATTAAAATAGTGTCATCTGCGAATAACAATGCAGACACTTGGTCACCACCCAACTTGGGAGAGTCATGCTCGCAGCCCAAGAGGGTATCTGGTATATCATTGACATACAAGGAGAACAGTCTCGGTGCCAGCACACATCCTTGCCTAACACCTCTATTTATATTAATACAATCGGTCAGTTCTCCATTTGGGCCCCATCTCACCCTGGCGTAGTTTGCCTCGTGCAACCTGACAATCTGTTCCAAAATTTCCCCAGGAACACCCTGGTCCCTCAGTCTTAACCACAGTAATTTTCTAGGGACCAGGTCAAAGGCCACCTTGGGGTCAACAAATGCCATGTACAAATGTGCCCCTTTATTTTGATGTACTTCCAGATGATACATAAAAATCTAAACACCTGGTCGATTGTGCTGATCTTTTCTCTAAAACCTGCCTGGTACTTGGTTAGGGTACTAGTTTCCCCAATCCAAGAACTCAGCTTGTTTAAAACTTGTCTCGCAAATACCTTCTGTAGGAAATCAATTAGACTAATAGGTCTATAATGGGCCGGGTTCATGCGATCCCCCTTTTTAAAAATGGTGACAATCTCGGCGCCCTGCCATGTATCAGGGACAGGGGCACCCTTAGCAATATTGTTGCAGAGACAGTTAATATATGGGGCCCATATCATGTTTTCATGCTTCCATAGGTCCCCAAGGATCCTGTTCGGTCCAGGGGCCTTCTCTGGTTTTATTGCTTTAATGACTTCGATAGTTTCTGCCATACTAAACGACAATGGTGTCACACTCTGATTAGGTCCTAAGTCATCATTGGTAAAAGTAGGCTCATTATTAGTGGAGGAGTATAAGTCGGAAAAATGCGAAACCCAAATATTGGCTTCCAAAAACATATCCCTACTAGGGGTTCCACCTCTGGAGCCGTTAGCAGTCAGGCCCCAGAATAAGGCCTGGTCATTTACCCTACAAGCTTCCAACAGTTCAGACCAAATTTTTTCATCCCAGCATTTCTTTGCCTTAGCGATTGTGCCCTTATAGCACCTCCTTTTCTCCCTTAGTACTAGTGCATTGTTGCTTTTTGCAGCCGCTATGAGTTCCTTTTTAGCGTTGCGGCAGCCTTTGTCATACCATATATCAACCTTGACTAAATTTCGCTGTCCCTTTTTTAGTGGCCTGAGAGTTTTAGTTAGTAATTCTCCGAGTCCCAGAGACATATTTCCATGAATCCGCATAATGGGGATCTCCTGTACTGGGAAATTAATGTACGGGGAGAATAAGTCTGCATACAACTCATAGATTTTTTTTAACAGTAATTTCATTCCCCAATACTACTGGTCACTTTAATACTCTACGGTTGTTTGAGATCAATGGGTCAATATCAGTATGTTCGAGGCAATCTCTCCCCTTGGGCGGCAGATTAAATAGTGACACACTAAGGGGTCCATTAGGATGGCAGGCGGATTTAGTCCACCCGCCATCCCATCGGTATTCGGGACCGCCCGCCATAAGGGCGGGGGTCCCGCGGGGGTTATTAGGATGCATCCGCCACTGTGGCGGACGCATCCTGTATTTTTAGCATTGTGGCGGGCGGCGCTCTCAGCATCGCCCGCCACAATGCTAAAAATGCACTTTTACATTTGCATAAACAAAGGGCAGGCACCGTGCGGTGCCTGCCGCTTTGTTTATGCAAACACAGGGGGGTACCACAGGAACCCCCCCCGTGTGCACCCTCACCTCTCCTTCACTCTGGGGGCCCCCAGAGTGAAGACCGCATGCCTTTCCGTGGCGTCATCGCCGCCACGGAAAGGCATCTCCCGAAGCCCATTGTAATATGGCTGGCGGTGTCTAATAGACACCGCCACCATATTAATCTTTTTCCACCCCGGCCGCAAGGCGACCGGGCGGAAAAGCGGCGGACGGTCTTTCCGTCCGCCGAGGTCCCCCCGCCATACTAATATGGCGGGGGGAATTCGAATGCAGATGTCGGGACGATTGCCCCCGCCAGGCTGGCGGTAGCCACCCCCAGCCTGGCGGGGGCAATCCGCCTGATATCCTAATGGGCCCCTAAGTGTCAAGCTGAGTGGGTAGTGGTCACTCTCAATGCGGTTCTCAACTACAAGGTCATTTACCATCGGCCAGAGTGAGATTGAAACCATTACATAATCTATGTGGCTGTTGCAGCTGCCCCGCTTAAAGGTTGGCTGGCTTGGGTTTTCTGATGGCAAACCCCCGTTACAAGCACGTAGGCCATGCGCTGCGGTCAGTCACAGTAACTGTGCTGCCGCCGTTGAGCATGGCACTGCTCAGCTGGTCTCAATTCCAGGAATATTATTAGAATTCACCTCTGGTTTGAAAATATTTTCCAGGCCTATTATCGGCTCAAATTTACGATTAAAATCCCCCCAATAATTATCAAAGTTCTCTGATCGAGCATGGAAATAATATTGTCTAATTGCTCGATAACTTTTGCTTCTTTATTAGCCGCCAAAGGCCTACTATAAACGTTTAAAATACAGACTTCTCTTTTATTAGGCCCTGTAAACCTAACTCCCAGAATATTCAGGCTATTAGAATCAATTTGCTTAAAATTGATTTCCAACGTGATTTTTGTCCAAATTGCCAAGCCTCCCGAAGGTCTTCCTTTAGTTGCGGCAATTGCAGGTACGCTAAATGATCTACAGCCAACTTTAAATTGGCTTTCAACAGCCCAGGTTTCTTGGAATAATATAATTTCACAATTATCAATGTAGTCCTGCCATATGGGATTGTTTCGTTTTTTTTTATACCTGCTATATTCCAGGACCTCAATTTAATACTAAATTCTGCACCTATGTCGAGTGTGTTGCCGTTCAGTCTTGTGTTATTAGCTTCTGCTAATTGTGAAGCCTCAATAGTAGCATATTGGACACTACTATTTGGGGTGTCACCTTCGATTAAGTCACCCAGATTTGGATACAGAGAATAGGGGTCGTGTCCACTCACATGGGATATTATGTGAATGTGGCTGCTCTCCCAGTCTTTTTCATTAAACATTTCAGTAATCATAACCTCATTGTTAGTGGTGGTACCCAGGTCTAAGCCCTCACCCATACTATTTAGAGGTAATGTAAAGTCCGGGGTATTAGAAACTAGCCTTACTTGCTTCTTGGGGTATTTTTCAAAGATCATTTTATTAAAAACACCCGCTGATCTATTATCCCCCAGATCCAAAGCTACTAATCTACTCGGTCCTTCATCTCTCAGTCAATCTACTCATTCAAGCCCATATAGCTCCTCAAAACGATTCATAGTAGGGATGGTGAAGTGATTTTTAAGCCCACCCATAGTCCCTACTCGTTGTATCCCAGAGGGGTTATAGTTGGATAATGCCATGGGAGTTGGACGGTAAAAGTAACTCAGGTCGTAAGTGTGTATGCCACTCCCATCACTTGGATAGAATCGGTCACAGATATAGCCAGCTACCCATCTATCCCTAAAGTTGACAATAACAGAATCCCCAGCTATATCCTTAGTTCTTTGCCCAACCCAGCTTACTCTTCGGGCATACAATATTTCCCCATCAATATTGCTTGGGAGGGGTCTATTCTTGTTTAACCAAAAGGTTACCTTATTTTTCAGTTCTGGGTAAGTTTCTGTTTTATCATTCTTTAATTCAGGAACCCCAGTGAGTACAACAACGTATGGGAAGGAATCCGGTGGCAGATCAATGCGATTTAAAACTGTTTTTTTCTTTGTAGTATTGGTAGATTCCTTAGCTACCAATTAATTATCCTTGGTCTGCCTCACAGTTCCGTACTCATTTGTCTGCCTCTCCTCCCTCACCCCTCGGCGGCTTCACACTCTGCTTTCAAAAGGTGTAGGGGCCTGGTTATTACTAATGGGTACCACGGGGTTATATTAGTTGCAATCGGGATAAACGGCGAGGATGCTCCAACTACGGGTGCTTTCGGTATATTTATTTCACCCGTGTTGTCTCTCGATGTCTGCTCGACCAGCTTTTTAGTGTGCCGAAGTTCTCTGTAGTATTTTGCTCATGTCTCTCCAACCTTTCGCTAATTACCTTTATCCTCTCTTAAAGAGGTAAAATTAAGTTGTTCCACATGGACCATAAAGCCTTCTGTAGTGTAGTTCCTATTTTCCCAATAGGCTCTGCGCATTGGAATAGTACCTACAGCAGTAAAGGCCTAGGCCAGACGTTAACTAGGTCTACTACTGTCGATACTAGACTTAATTTTTGGGTTTGCCAGCTAAGCTCAGAGTTCGCTAGAAACTTTCTCGAATGTTCAAGGAAGGATTAACTTCCCTGATTAGACAAGAAGGGATTTAGTTTCTGACAACCATAGAACATGACAACTTTGCTCTCCCCTAATCAAGAGTCAATCTCGAGAGTCGTGTGAGCACAAGGCAATTATTTTACTCAGTCAGTACGTGCATTCTTAGTCTCATCAGAATGTAGAGAAAAGGAAGAGACGGGCGTGTGCAATAAAAAGGTGTTATTTATTGATCAGTCTCTTTTCTCGTACAAGAGAAATGGATCGATATTATTGCAATACTTATAGTTAAGTAAAGTGCATACATTAAAAGCAATAGTATAAAATAATACTTTAAAAACATTGATATGGTTTCTGAGCCATATGATGTTTAAGATGATTAAAATATATTTACATACACATATACATTTGACTAAACGTACTCAACTGGTGTTTCTAAATACGCCTACCCCGTGTACCTGACCTAAGTCTAATGCGTGGGCGGGAATAGAAAGTTACAGTTTAAGTTAAGTTTGTTTTTGCCAAGTGAATGACTAAGGAATTCTCTGTGAGGGGTTATTCAGTTCTGTACCTGGAAGTTAGGATGAATGAGGAATGGTATCTCTTTCTCTGCTCTCGATATTCCAGGCTGCCTGCGAGGGCTGCCCAGAAGCGCCGGTGCTGGGTCTCTCGGCTTGAGATAGCAGCGCGTCTCTCAGCGCGTCAGGAAGGCGGGGCTGCTGCCAGCGAGGTCTGCTTCTGCTCTCGGCTTCGGCAAGTATGGCTGCTCCGTCTTGTCACCACGCGTGTGTTTGCATAGGGCAAGGTCGGCAATATTTATACCTTAAAGGTGCCGAGATTGACGTAAGGATGGACATAGATACGTCAATAAAGATGTCATACGACTTGCTCGTTAGCACATTCTTTACTAAAGTTCTCTGTGAAATCAAAACAATGGCCGCACGGATTTTCCAGGTTGTCATAGGTTTGATTTGTTATGAGAACGTCGTATGCCTTATCAGGGGCTGGAGGAATGTCGCTTGTCTAATTAGATCTCAAGCGTTATGACCTAATCAGATAACACGTTCCTGTGCCGGAGTGTGACTGCGTCAGATAACGGTATCTGCATCATGGGGGTTTTCTTGCCTCATGGGCTGACTGTTAGTTAACTTGATAGTTAGTTTAACCAGAATAGGGTCAGGAATAGGGGGACTGATTCAGAACCTATAGAAATACACGACACCCACTCCACGCTAACTATGGTCATATCTACTAATCTATGCATAGTATAACATAGTACAACATACTACCCTTACCACCCCAAAATACATAAATGCATTTCGAAATTTTCAAATATACTGAAAAATTGCAGTCATATATATTGTATGCACTTAAGCTATGAATTAAATGCAAAAGTAAACACGCATTTTTATGCATTATTGCTTATCGGTATATGAGAAATACACATGAAATGGCTCTTAATATGGCTATACAGAAAGGAAGTCCGAGACCATTTCATCACATAATAAAATATTTCTGAACCTACCAAGGGGCAGCTAAAGTCTATAAAGTATCTAAAAATAGAAATTTTAGTTCTCTAGGAATAGTTTCTTACTTTAAGCAGAAGATCAGTGTCCCGGGAAAAAATATGTAGAAAAATATTTTAAGGGGCATGCTGAAAAAATTGCTGTCCGTGAACTGGAGTGAAATTGTACATGTGACTTTATTTTTAAAGTTGAAGGCCGAATTCAGGGAACGCCGTGTGCGAGTTTACTCAAAAGTCTCTATTTCTGTTCTGGAGAGAACATCATATCATTCAGGCTTTCGAAAAAACTGTCAACAGCTTCATGGGAAAGTTCCACTAAGTCGGAAATAGGTGTAACCATGCATTCGTGCGCATGATTGTCTCCATTGACATTCTGATTCGCATTGCTGACAGAAGGTCGTACCTGTTCGATGCTGCTTTCATCTTGAACTTCACTACTCTTCAATCGCAGTGGTGAAGATTCCAGGAATGCCGTCATCAGGATTGGCAGCCTTTGAGGGCAGCACAAAGCGTGAACCTTGGTAGGAACCAACAGTGTATCTGCATCCACCGGCGCATCCGATTGTAGCGTCAGACAGGTGTCTAACACGCATTCTTCTCCGCATAGCAGACACCTTAGTACAGGTAAAACACACCTTTGCCACATTGGTCGAAATGATAGAAACCAAGTCATGTTTAGGTCTCTAAGCCGGGAGAGTCCCAGGATTTTTGATATCCGGTCCCGGTATCCAATGGCTAGGATCGTATCTTCCATTGTCGCGAGAGTTTGATCTGTGACATGGGTTGCCATAACGAAAAATAAGGACTAGGAATAGGATTCCTGCAATTAGTCCCAGGATCAGGGGAAGTCCGCCAAAAATCGAATGGACGAAATCTGGAAAAATACCCAGTATGGCTTTGAATGGTGTTAATGCCATCGAAAATACTTTCTTAAATACCCCTGAGATCCCATTGGTATCAGAAATATTTAAGATTTCGCTCAGGATTTCCGCGAAATGTACGGGGGAATTAGTTGATAATAATGTATGTATCTCTGCAGTCGTCCTTGCGACTTGTAGATCATACGTTTCTTTTGATGACGTGAGCCTTGTAGGCGTCTGAAGAAGCACTGTTTTCATTCTGCTTAAAGTGTCTATTCGAATAGAAGTAATGTTCAAACTGGGCCATGCCCTTGCCTCCCTGTCTGGAAAGGAGCTGGGGAATAAAGAACGTCCACAGCACTTGACCTTCGCCGTTGTAGTGACTAGATAAGGAGTCCCGGGCATAAGACTGCAACATCTGCGGTCTACAATAAGAATGTAACTCCCATTATAGAGTCTTTGAAAGAATGGTTCTATTTCAGTTGCAGGTGCGCCTTGCTGGTGACATGAAAGGTTGTATGAATTCCCTTCACAGGCTCCATGCAAACTAATTCCGTTACACAGAAGCGTGCCGCTTAGTGACATAGCACAATTGTTGTCACTAAGAAACACTTTCTGTCCTTTATTACTGACACATGCATGTGAATAGGGCAGGTTCCAAGTTGTTTTAAGGTACCCCTTTCCCAATTTCTCGTACATGCCAGCCTGTATATATTTTTGGCAGTATTGAAACCTGAAGGTTGAGATTGGTATATTTATGATTCCGTGGATTATCCATTCACTGACAGGTCGTTCTGACATTGTCATTGGTAATCTTTCTAGTTTTTCAATGCTCAAGATTGTATAATCAGCACCCTTTTGCGCCATACCGATTTGTCTATCAGTAAGGTTAAAGATTTGGAATAGTGACGTTGTGTTGATTAAACGCCAAGGCACATAGCCTGAACGCAGATTTTGTAACGTCCAGCCAAGCTGTACAATGGAACGCAATTGTGACTGACCATGTTGTAATAACAGTAAGTCTTGCGATAATATATCGATTGCTGAAGACACAATGCTGTCCAATGAAAAAATTCTGGAGGACAGAGTCATTAACCCATTGTCCACTACAGAAAGTGATTTTTCCAAATTAATACGGTCAATTTCCCGTATTCTTTCTGCTGTCTCAATTTGAGTAACCTTCCAGGCCTCATTGTATGCTGCATATACAGAGGCTGCTATGAAACGCTTTTGACGCTGTTTGCGTGGTCCCATTATGAAATCACGCAAGTCAGCACCATCAGTAAGTAAAGTTAGGTGTTGCTTAATTTCAGGCAGTGTGGAAGTCTGTAGCCATTGAAGGCATAATTTGCCCACACTGTAGGTTGTTATTATCCCTGGGTGATGTCTTTGGGGATATCTAGGGTCTGGCCTGGTCATTTTAAAACCCTGTGTTTTATTCAGGAATCTATCTTGACAGTTATTTGTATCTGTGGGCCAGATCAACCATTGTTTCCAATCAGGATGTGTTCTGTTTTGGTTTAGTATATGGTTTACGTCTATCTCTTCATCTGTATCAGAGTTATTGCTAAACATTGTTGGCTTTGGAATAGACGGATTATTTAAATCTTTGATTTTGGCTAAGCCAAGACAGGTGGTTTGTTGAACAGTGTCATTTAAAAATATCATTTGTTCTGGGATCATGCAGGCTCTAAACAAAGCTTCTAAACCCTGTACTTGCCATTCTTTTGTACCCCAAACACTTTTTAAATCAACATTTTTGTCCCAATAATCAAATCCAAATGTATTAATTTTTTCAAAGAATGAATCTGAATATATCAATTTTGTGTTGGTTATCATTGTTTTCATCCCTGTCTTGTTTGACAATTTAAATTAAACTGATTCAGCATTACTTATGTTAAAACCTGAAAAATATGAATATTTGTCATACACGGTTCTAGAGCTCCCTTTTGGAGGTGTAGCGCAATGTTCCCATTGATTATAATTTAAAACATTTCTAGGTTGTGCAGATTTATGCAAAAAATGGTTACCATAATGGTTATAGCAATACATACTATCATAATTTGTAGAACCTTGCAAATAATCATGTTTTGTAAATTTAGCAGACATTACTAAGTCAGACATCATGTTGTTAATACTCTCGAAGTCCCAATCATCAGCAAATGAGTTTGGTTTTGCAAAGTCACTCAAAGAGATCTTGATTTGGTGTGGATATTTCAGGATCTCGACCGGACCATAAATTTCATAGTCAGTGTTGTCCCAGGCTACCCCACCAGGTATAGGATTGGCTGTGAAGTTTGCTGAAGAAAGTTCTGAAGAAAGTTCTCTTTTCTCGACGTGTGAAGATGTGTGTGGTTTGAGGACCAAGTTGATGTTCTGACTTGCTGTGTCCATTTTAGCATATTTTCCCTCAATGAAGCGTCCCAAAGTAAATACCATGATGAGCCAAAGTATGAGGATAAATGCACCAAAACCCACCCAAAATTCAATCCATGGAGAAACCAGATATGTTTCTTTCAGATGTTTCAAAAGTTCCTTAGCTTTGTCTTTAAAGGATTTTGATGATGGCTGTGTCTTTGATTCACTGAAGCCGTCAGAGGAATCATCGAAGTTGATGAAGTACCCGGATGCAGTTCTGTCAATTGTTCCAATTGCTTCAGGATTTTTGTTCCTTGCATTTTCACTTGGTACTTCAGTATAGATTGGTGTGTCTCTGCTAAATGTCTTTATTTGGGTTTTCAGAGGTCTTAGTTCTATTGCATTGTTGCATAGTCCTTCTTGTTCTTCTGCAGGCGTTTCGAATGTGATGAGCCTTTTTGTTAGGACCTCTGTACTGGTAGCAAACCTTGGTGTTCTGCTACTTATTGGGAGTCCACTTGGCCTACTGTTTGTTATCGGCCACATGTTGTGGTTTTACCAGGTCGATGGATACAACTCGGTTCTCCTTTTTTACAGCAAGTGGCGGTAGTACAACTGATCTTGTCCCGTTGACAGACAAGACAGGAACTGCTTTTCTGTAAGAGGGCCCAAATTCCTTCTTTACCGCGATCTTCTCCCTGACTAGATCCCCGACTTTTGGAATCCAGACAGGTCTTGCTGGGACAGGTGGTGATTCTTCAGTGGTTGTTGGCTGTTGTTTCAACTGTATGTTGCCCAGGTCTTTTCTTGTTTTGTTTAAGTCCTGCAAAATAGCCAAACGGTCTTTGACATCAAAGGTTTTTTCTATTACCACTGAAGTCTGACTATCAAGGTCAGAGATCAACATCCTAGTTCCGAATAATAATTCGTACGGACTGAATCCCTTCAGAGAATTTCTTGGCAAGTTATTTAGACTACGTTGGACACTTATTAGATGTTTGACCCACCCAGCTCCCGAACCTAATATCCTTTCCATTATAGATTGCTTTCTGCCTTGGTTTTTTCTTTACACCATCCCGTACCTTCAGGAAGGAAGTGAGAAGATTCCCGCTGGGCTGTGCTCATTTGGCCATGTTTCCCCCCCAGGCTGGATTGCCTGAGTGAAAACAATGGTCGAACGTAGCATGCTCTTAGCGTATATGCCATTTAGACTCGCAAATCTTGTATAATAGTCCGGACGTCAGCCGAGTGCTGGTGATCTACATTATAAGTGGAAACTAGCCTGTATATGTTAATCGCAAGCCATTCTTTTTGCTGGTAATATTATCTGCCTTGATACGACGAGGTATTAAACTGCTTCTCTCCCCACTGCGATCTCTGTTGCAGTTTGGGCAGTTTTTTACAAACATGGTGTAGTGCAGGCTCATGCCTGGCCACCAGTACCGTGATTGTAATTCTTCCAGAGAATCTTTTAATTTAAGGTGTCTGTGACCCTCGCCCATGTGTGCGTCTGCGATTAACAAGTTTCTCCTGTCCATGTTTGGAATCACTCTATCCCCCACTCCAGGGATTCGAGCAAAAGGGACGGAGTTTGCATCGATTATGTATGTATAATTGAGTGGATAGTTGATCGGTAACGCTGAGCAGTCGCCTTTTGATGACGTTTTTACCGCCAGCATTGTTTCACCGTCAATGTATTTTAATGTACGCTTTTTTCGATCTACGGGAGCCGATTTAGTGGCTGCCGCTGCGGCTGCTTCAGCCAATGAATTCCCTACAACGTGAACGCCATCACGTTGATGACTCAGTGAGTGAGTCACGTGAGTCTTTGGTAGTTCTTTTTTCAAAAGAGCTACTTGTTCCCAGAGCAGTCTCTGCTTTATTGATGCATCTGTGTCATCTTTGTAACCGTTCTGAATCCATGTCTGCAAATCCTTGTTATATGCTTTGACGCAGTAATATGAATCTGACACTATAAGTGTCGGGAATTCGCGATCCGCATTATCTAGCGCCATTTTCAAAGCTATTATTTCAGTTTGTAGTTCTGAATTAGTTTTTACTGAGTGTGATTTTGTTAATAGAGGTCTTAGTTTACCTCCGTGCCACACTTCTTTTGTAATCTCACATGTGGGGTTGTATGCATGTTCTCCCCAAACGGAGGGTTGAGCATGTCCGTCTGTATAGATTACACAGGCGTAATGTCGTAGAGGAAGAATGTCGATTGGCAGAGGATACGTCTTTTCATATTTTAGATTTTTTAATTCTTCTAGTTCTGGATCAAAGAAGTAGTATACTTTGTCCATTGTGATTGAATTCACCCATTGTATCCATTCCGGATTCAATGTTGTTGTTGGTAAATTACACGGTGCTGTTAGTGCCTCAAAGGCTGATTCTGCTGTTCTGACTGTGATATGTCTACCGTCAGCTATGTCTTTTTCTCTAGCTATTGCGGTTTGAACTGCACGAATGATTTTTTCTGTATTACTGAATTTCTGTTCAGCTTCTGTGTACAAGTGTGATTTAAATGCAATTGGTACCTTTTCTCCTTCATTAGAGGTCAGGTATGTGAATCCACATCTCCCTGGGATGACTCGGATCACAAGGTTGCGTGTGTTATCACGTGTTTCTAATTTTGTTTTAATTAGCATGTCTGTTTGTAAGGATCTCAAAATTTCTGTGTGTGTTTGAGTCCAATTGGATCTTTTAAAGTCTGGTTTAATTAGATCGTAAAGGGGTTTGACCCTTTCTGCGTAATTTGGAATGTATGTTCTTCCGAAATTTAGGAAGCCTAGAATTGACTGTAGGTTTTTTAGTGTTTTAGGAGCTTGGATTACGGCACATTTCTCTAGGAAATTGTCTGCCAGGCTTTTGCCTTCACTTGATAACTCATATCCTAAGAATAGGACTGTCAGATGGGCAATTCTGGACTTTTTGAAGTTGAATTTGTAACCCTCTGCAGCGAACCTAAGTATTATGGTGTTCACTCTTTTCAAGTGAGTCTCCAAGTCATCATCTGTTAGGTAAATGTCATCAACATAAGATAATGCTTCATCATCATATAGTTGTAGTAATTCTGTTACTCTCGCTGAGAATACCCCCGGGCTGTTCTTGTACCCCTGGGCTAACCGACAGAATTGTTTTTGAGTGCCATTTACTGAGAATGCAGTTAAATATCTGCTCTCCGGTGCTATGTTTTGACAAAAGAATCCATTGGAGATGTCCAAGGTTGTTTTGTATTTTTTGCGCACTATGTTATTCATTAGTGCAGCACTGTGTGAGTTTTGCACTGCAAAGGTTTTGCAACATGTGTTAAGGTGTCGGTAATCCAAAACTAGACGATATGAATTGTCTGGTTTGGAGACCGGAAACAAAGGATTGTTCATTTGTGAGGTGCAAGTTTCAATCACCCCCTGGTATTCTAGCTGATCTAGTATTTCATTTACCTGTTTTTTAGCTTCTTGCTTAATTGGGTACTGCCTTTGTGCAGTAGGTTGTGATTTTAACTGGATTTTGTGAGGAGGGGAGTCCTCATCCCATCCTACATGATTTTTATATAAAGCAGGTGCTAAGGCCACTGCCCACTTTCTAGCAAGTGTATATTTTTTATGAATCGGTATTTGATTCGAGAAGGCAGGCATAATTACTTCTTCGCCATGAGGGCACTCCCTGACAAACTCTGGTGGCCAGTCTTTTTCAGTTAGAAGGATGTCATAGCCTTTGGAGAGGTTATCCCAAAATAGTCCCCTAATTTTCCTAGTCTTATCTCCCTCTATACGTAATGTTATTTCGTATATCTTGTGGGGCTTGCTAATTCTGGTGTCTGCAGTTTCCACTTGAAGGTATTCATTCGTGTCCACTGTCTCCAGATGATTCATAAGGACTTTGCGAGCTATGCTCACCTCTGCTGCGCTGTCTAGCATTGTCTGAGCCCACTCTCCGTTTTTCAGTTGTGTCCTCAGTATTCTCGGCATTGTTAACTACCTTGATACTGGCTACCTTCTTTTTTGGAAATTGTAATTTCTTTTTTAGCTGAGCAGGTTCCTTGTCTTTGGACTTGGCGTGCTCTTCTGATCGTCCTCTTCTTTCCGATTTCTGCGAGGAATTCTGAAAAGATTGAGAGGGACGTGTATCAATGTCTTGATATCTATCAGGTTTTTTAATATTATCCCTATTTCTAAGGTTATATCTATTCCCAGAGGGGTCACTCTGTGGTGACCTCTGTCTTTGGTTTGGAGATTTCTCTCTTCGCCTGGGAGACCTCCCTCGGGACTGGAATTTCTTTTCTTTAGGATTGGATTGTTTGTTTCCATCCCAGTTCTTTTTTGGTGAATTATTATTAAAAAATATTTTTTCTGGACTTGTAGTCAGTTGCGGTTTTACTGGTATTCCACCTAGGCTATCTCTGCCTAGTTCCTCATAGGATTTTTCTATGATTCTGGCAATTTCAGCTGGTTGGTCTGCTATATCTGTTTCTTTTAACCTCTGGCGGATCGCCACGTTTGCTGCTTCACCTTTTATGTTGGCTAATAATATAGCCGAGACCTGCTTGAAGTCTTTTAGTAATTTCATACCAAGAGTTAAAGCAGGTTCTGGACCGTATTCATCTTGAATTTGTTTAAGCACATCTGGTATTACCGAAATGGATGGAACACCGTGCGTTTTTGTGTAGATGGAAGCAAAGACTGTACCCCAAGTGTCACAGTCCTCTATGTGTGGTGCGATTCCCATTGGGAGACATATAGTCAGAATCCTGTGTTTTTCCAGCGGGGTGGTGTCAGGAAACACCGCCTCTATTTGGGTGATTTTCTGTGCCAACCAGAATGGTATTTGTTCCCGTTTAGCTGGAACTTTACCTAGGCAGGATTGGATGTTCTGTGGTGTAATTTTATTTGTGTTCCCCTGGTGAGGGGTCAGCTGTGGAAGTTTAATCGCTGGCTGAATTGTTGAAGTCCGCATTACATACTGAACTAATTGTCTATGAATTTTTAGTAGTTGTTTTAGCTGTATTAACAGCTCTGCTGCAGGCATTCTTTCGATGTCTGGATGTGGTGTGTATCCGGCTAAGACCGGCCATGTTGCTCCTGGTCTTCCTAAAGGACCGAGCCTTGTAATGTGATTATTATGTTTTAGGGCGCCATCAAATAAGAGCAAATGCTCTTGGAATTTGAGTGGTACTTCCACCTCCTCGAAAGGAGTGTACGTTTCAGGAGGTTCCTCTACTTTGTAATAGTGGAAGTACTTTGTTACAGCATTTGCTGCTGGAAAATGTATCCATGAATAGTATACCTCTGTCTGCCGATATTCGTGTGCCTCGATTACGAATATGACTGTGCCACCTCTAGGTGTCAGTCCATTTTTTATAAGTTTTAAGGTTATAGATCTCCTTTTAATGACCGGAATGAGTATTATATCCGCGTCTGCTGCTTGCATGGTAGCATCAGCATCTGCGAGTTCAGTTGCTAATCTAACTGCCTCTCTTTCATCATCACTCTCTGCCATTTTACCGACAGGAAGCTTATGTCTTTTGTTTGCAGATCAGGTTTCTTTATGGAACAAAGATTAGATGCACAATATTTTGGAACTGTTTTATCCTTCAACGTTGACTTGACCAAGAACCATACATAGGAGTTCCCTCCTGCGAGGTTTTGGAGGATATAACCTTTCACCCACTCCAGACGTCTTTGGAGTATTTGGGAAAAGGGGTCTGAGTGAGAAAGCATGACTGAGTTACTCTAAATGTCTTACGTTAGTTTTATCGCCCTTTCCAAACGCGTTGGGCGCCATGTAGTGTAGTTCCTATTTTCCCAATAGGCTCTGCGCATTGGAATAGTACCTACAGCAGTAAAGGCCTAGGCCAGACGTTAACTAGGTCTACTACTGTCGATACTAGACTTAATTTTTGGGTTTGCCAGCTAAGCTCAGAGTTCGCTAGAAACTTTCTCGAATGTTCAAGGAAGGATTAACTTCCCTGATTAGACAAGAAGGGATTTAGTTTCTGACAACCATAGAACATGACAACTTTGCTCTCCCCTAATCAAGAGTCAATCTCGAGAGTCGTGTGAGCACAAGGCAATTATTTTACTCAGTCAGTACGTGCATTCTTAGTCTCATCAGAATGTAGAGAAAAGGAAGAGACGGGCGTGTTCAATAAAAAGGTGTTATTTATTGATCAGTCTCTTTTCTCGTACAAGAGAAATGGATCGATATTATTGCAATACTTATAGTTAAGTAAAGTGCATACATTAAAAGCAATAGTATAAAATAATACTTTAAAAACATTGATATGGTTTCTGAGCCATATGATGTTTAAGATGATTAAAATATATTTACATACACATATACATTTGACTAAACGTACTCAACTGGTGTTTCTAAATACGCCTACCCCGTGTACCTGACCTAAGTCTAATGCGTGGGCGGGAATAGAAAGTTACAGTTTAAGTTAAGTTTGTTTTTGCCAAGTGAATGACTAAGGAATTCTCTGTGAGGGGTTATTCAGTTCTGTACCTGGAAGTTAGGATGAATGAGGAATGGTATCTCTTTCTCTGCTCTCGATATTCCAGGCTGCCTGCGAGGGCTGCCCAGAAGCGCCGGTGCTGGGTCTCTCGGCTTGAGATAGCAGCGCGTCTCTCAGCGCGTCAGGAAGGCGGGGCTGCTGCCAGCGGGGTCTGCTTCTGCTCTCGGCTTCGGCAAGTATGGCTGCTCCGTCTTGTCACCACGCGTGTGTTTGCATAGGGCAAGGTCGGCAATATTTATACCTTAAAGGTGCCGAGATTGACGTAAGGATGGACATAGATACGTCAATAAAGATGTCATACGACTTGCTCGTTAGCACATTCTTTACTAAAGTTCTCTGTGAAATCAAAACAATGGCCGCACGGATTTTCCAGGTTGTCATAGGTTTGATTTGTTATGAGAACGTCGTATGCCTTATCAGGGGCTGGAGGAATGTCGCTTGTCTAATTAGATCTCAAGCGTTATGACCTAATCAGATAACACGTTCCTGTGCCGGAGTGTGACTGCGTCAGATAACGGTATCTGCATCATGGGGGTTTTCTTGCCTCATGGGCTGACTGTTAGTTAACTTGATTGTTAGTTTAACCAGAATATGGTCAGGAATAGGGGGACTGATTCAGAACCTATAGAAATACACGACACTTCGAGTGGTTGGAGCGAAGGGAGAGTTGAGTCAGCCACCTTGGCGGGTGGAAACGTTAGCAAAGGGGTAAATGACTGTGCCTGAGGTGGCAATACAGTGTCTTGAAGGGTCACGGCCTCTTCTATAGTGTTATTAGACACTTTGGAGGTTTTTATTACCTTTGGGCATCTCCCCTTCTGGGCGCCCCTCCCTGCTTCCTCTTAGCAGTAGTGGATGATCCTGTAATTTGCTTTGACATATGGGTTTTTGTGCTATTCTTCACACAGGACCTTAACACTGGTATATCGGGTAGACTCTCTGCCTCATGTTCAATGTTATCTTCCTCATTGATATGTATATTGTTATTGGCTTGCCCTTCTAAATGGTTTGGGGAGATAACCGACATTATTGCCCCTAGAGATGATCGCCTTATATACATTGGTTCGAGAGAAAGGCGACGTTCTGTCAGGGCTATTTCATGCTCAAGTACCGATGTTGCCCTGGTAATGAACTGATCAAGTTCCCCCCAACGCAGCCCTCCTCCCCTTCCCTGCACGTGCCGCCATTGCTATACTGAGTGCAGGTCGGCACGCCTAATCTACTCCCCAGCAGTAGGTTACCAACCAATCTCAATACAACAATCTACTAATGAAATTGATGGTCTCCTTACAGATCTGAAAATGTTCGGGGGTGGCCCAGCCCAGCCTCCTCTGGGCTATTACGGGCGCGGATGGGCCCGCCCTTGGCCCGGGCTTCTTTCGGGCAGCGCCCGGAAACGCCCGCGCGCGTACCGCGCTGCGGGAAACCGCAGTCCGATTTAAGCGCCTCCTGGCGCTGGACTGTGACGCGCTATTCCTGCGCCACCTGGAATTCTGGGCAATGTGGTCCCCCTCGTCACGGGTAGCAGTAACGGCGCAGCAAGGTGGGTGCAGCCGCGCCGAGCAACAGAAGCCCCCCTCCTAGGACCAAACAGCGGCAAAAGAGCACACAGCGATCAGGTGAGGGCGTCCACAGGGCAAAGGTAGAGCGAAGCGTCCCGCACTGCGTGAGTCCGCGGTCCGATTTAAGCGCCTCCTGACGCTGGACTGCGACGCGCTGTTCCTGCGCCACCTGGAATTCTGGGCAATGTGGTCCCCCTCGTCATGGGTAGCAGTAGCGGCGCGGCATGGTGGGTGCTGCCACGCCGAGCAACAGCAGCCCCCCTCCTAGGACCAAACAGGGGCAAAAGAGCACACAGCGATCAGGTAAGGGCGTCCACAGGGCAATGGTAGAGCGAAGTGTACCGCGCTGCGGGAGTCCGCGGTCTGATTTAAGCGCCTCCTGGCGCTGGACTGTGACGCGCTGTTCCTGAGCAAACCTGGAATTCTGGGCAATGTGGTCCCCCTCATCACGGGTAGCAGTAGCGGCGCGGCAAGGTGGGTGCAGCCGTGCCGAGCAACAGGAGGCCTCCTCCTAGGACCAAACAGGGGCAAAAGAGCACACTGCGGTCAGGTAAGGGCATCCACAGGGCAAAGGTAGAGCGAAGTCTTTTGGCTAGCGGGAGTAGGAGAGGGAGGATTTTGCGAATAATTCTTAGTAGGCCATAGCATGAGGCGGCTGACTTCCTCACCTGGGATTTGAATGTGAGGTTCTGGTCAAGTCAAATTCCCAGGCTTTTAATCTTGGTTTTGAGGGTCGGCAATGATCCCATAGAGGAGGGCCACAAGGTTTTTGGAAAGGGACTCAGTGAGTCGTCCAGCATCATGAGTTCTGTCTTCTCACCATTGAGTTTCAGGTGTGAAAGACTGCTTCCTTCAGACATGGGAGGAGACCATTAGCTTGTTGGCTAGGGTGGCTCAGCGATATGACCAACTGAGTGTCGTCGGCGTATGTCATCATGTGGATCCCAAAGGGAGACATTATTTTTACCAGTGGGGCCATATAAGGATTAAAAAGGGTGGGCTTATTGAGGAGCCCTGTGGGACTCCGCACTTTAGGGGCATGGGCCGTGAGATGAATTGTCCTAGAAGACCTGAAAAGATCTCCCTTCTAGGAAGGACTGCAGCCATGTCAGAGATGTCTATGCCTTCAGGTTGACCTGTGTACCCAGATTCTTTCATAGACAGATGAGTCAGCAAGCCATACATCTACCAAGAATATGCCACCTTGCTACGCATAGTTTTTTACCACATGCAATTAACGCAGTTGTTACAATGACCGCGTTGTAACAACACATGCCATTACTCCGCAGGTCGGAACAACGACTTGCTCTAGCAGGGGCCCTGGATGTTTGAATAGTATAATTTACTATTCCAACTCCAGTCTGTGCAACAGTAGATAAGGAGTTGGATTTTAAATCCAACACCTTCTGACCCCTAGCGGAAGTCTTTATTCCGACTTGCAGAGTAATGTCATGCGTTGTAACAACCGCTTTGTAATTGCATGCGGTGTTCCAGATTCGGGGTAAACAATGTTTACCATCTACACAAGGTGCACTCAGTCAACCGTTACAATGACATAGATAAATACCTCAACATTACTTGTGAAATGGTGGAGCAAACAACGATGTATGTACAAAAATGTTTAATAATTTTTTTAATGTTTTCAGTGATGTTGTAAGTTATGTCATTTAATATATCATCAGTGATGTCATCAATGATGCCGTTTATCATGTAATGAGCAATGCAAAATGTGAGGCCAAAAGTATTGCAAGAGTGTGTACAAGTTATGGTTAGTTTACCAAATCATATCTGGTGAATTCTAGTGTACTTAGTTTTTGTTTTCTAACCATAATGTCCAGGCCCTGCCCCCCCCTCCATGCTCTGAGGGTGGCCAACACAAGCTGCCACGGATTGTGATGAGGCCCTTTGCTCCTTCCTCCGCACAGGTCCTGCACCCCTGATCGTGCATAGTGGGAGTGGGCCCATGTGGACTTCTGAGCCCCACTGCATACACCCTTTGGGCTTGCCCCCCAACCTCCAGGGACATCTGACCAACAATATGCACATCTGGGGTAGTCCAAAGACGCTGATGGGTCAGGCTTCTAGAAAACATAATGGATCGTAGCTCTGTGGATCCTACAATAGGCTAACATGGGTTTGTGAACCCTGTCCTGGTTTCTCACATGAAGCTGTTGAAACTTGCCAGTGCTGCGAATCCCACTCTGGGACTACAGCACTCATTTGGTTGTGGTGAGAGCTGCAGAGGATCTATGTACCCAGTGAATAATATGACTTTTATTTCCACTACAATGGAGGGCCACTTGATACCTCACCACATGGTTCTGAAGATCAGTGTGTGTTTACTCTTTCTCTTATGTGCATTTTGTTTTACTTCAGGACACAGGGATTGAGCTGCTGCATCTTTTAATGGTGGCTGAAAAATTATAGCCTTATTTTTCGCCCAGCCAATCGGAACAGTCTGGTACCCTGGATCCATTTTCGGATCCAAGGTATGGAAAAGGATGATGGTGATTTGAATTTTGAAGCCGCGGAGGTTCATGGGCACGTACTAGAGGTATTCAACAAATTATTTGTCCAGATATCTCTGAAATTGAACCTCTTCATACCTAACACCTTTTTAAACACTAATTTCTCAAAAACAACTGAATGGATTTAGACCAAATAAAGAAAGGCACAATCCTTTAGAAACCCTCCTAAATGTTTGGCAAATTTGGTGCATTTCTGTTCACCTATTTTTTTCTCTATCAAAGAGCAAAGAATCCTTTTGCAAATAAAATAGGAAATGGCACTTTAGGCCCCCCTTTTTCTTGGCGTCTGCTTGATGAGCCTGCATGAAACTAGCCATGAAGGACCCAAAGACTACGTGCCTTCTTTTGAGAAACATTTGTTCAGATTCATTTAACAGTGTCAAAGTTATTAAGAAAAGAATAAATGGCTTTCTTCTGTAAACAGTAACCATAACTATAGTGGCTCTATCGGTGTATGTGTGTGTGTGTGTATATTGTGTGTATATATATGTGTATATATATATATATATATATATATATATATATATATATATATATATATATATATATATATATATATATATATATATATATATATATATTATATATATATATATATATATATCCGAAGAGGGCTCCAACCCCAAAAAGAAGAAGAGTAAGCCCAGAGTAGAACAGGAAAGGCAGCCTTTATTCACACGGTCAGATCTCTGATGGCGGCGAATGCATTTCGGCGTGTGCCTTCATCAGCGCCCAACACCAGCATGACTCCTGGTTCCTCCCTGCTTCCATTTGCATGGTGGACACGAGTTCGCCCCTCCCCCTTTTGTAAGTACAACTCATCAGATTGCAGTCCGTTCTTGATTCTCCGAACTCCAACTCCCAGGATGCCTTGTGCTACAGGTAACCCAGGATGATGAGTGAGATAATGGACAGCTGCGGAGTTGTGATGTGACTCTGCATACCCCACTGTGGTCTCACCTCTTCATCAACATTGTGCTCCAAGGCAGACTACTCACTGAAGGAGGACAGGACATTACACTACAGGTACCATGAAGCCCTGCGACCGGCAACGCCCACCTGGGCGGGTACTTGTGCCGTGGTTTTGCCTAAATAATGCCTGCCTTGAAGCTCGAGTCAGTGCCTCTGAAGAAGTAGCAATACGAAACGCGTCAGGCTGACTTTTTATTGAATTTGCTGTTTTTGCATCCATTTCGCAAGCTGCGCTCCTGACAAAGAATTAAATGCGGAAACCTTTACCTTGCTTATGGGCCCCTCTTTCTTCCAGGCAAACTCAGTTTTGGATATTTCAGTGGCGTGCCTGAGCCGCGGAGGTCAGCCCTGGGGCTGTTTCAGCCCCCCACGGAGACGCCTAACAACGCCACCGATTTGGGGGCAAGGAGCGTTTGTTGGGGATAATGGACAGCTGCGGAGTTGTGATGTGACTCTGCATACCCCACTGTGGTCTCACCTCTTCATCAACAGTGTGCTCCAAGGCAGACTACTCACTGAAGGAGGACAGGACATTACACTACAGGTACCATGAAGCCCTGCGACCGGCAACGCCCACCTGGGCGGGTACTTGTGCCGTGGTTTTGCCTAAATAATGCCTGCCTTGAAGCTCGAGTCAGTGCCTCTGAAGAAGTAGCAATACGAAACGCGTCAGGCTGACTTTTTATTGAATTTGCTGTTTTTGCATCCATTTCGCAAGCTGCGCTCCTGACAAAGAATTAAATGCGGAAACCTTTACCTTGCTTATGGGCCCCTCTTTCTTCCAGGCAAACTCAGTTTTGGATATTTCAGTGGCGTGCCTGAGCCGCGGAGGTCAGCCCTGGGGCTGTTTCAGCCCCCCACGGAGACGCCTAACAACGCCACCGATTTGGGAGCAAGGAGCGTTTGTTGGGGATAATGGACAGCTGCGGAGTTGTGATGTGACTCTGCATACCCCACTGTGGTCTCACCTCTTCATCAACAGTGTGCTCCAAGGCAGACTACTCACTGAAGGAGGACAGGACATTACACTACAGGTACGATGAAGCCCTGCGACCGGCAACGCCCACCTGGGCGGGTACTTGTGCCATGGTTTTGCCTAAATAATGCCTGCCTTGAAGCTCGAGTCAGTGTCTCTGAAGAAGTAGCAATACGAAACGCGTCAGGCTGACTTTTCATTGAATTTGCTGTTTTTGCATCCATTTCGCAACAGGGGCTTGGGGGGGGCAGCCGACCGTAGGGAGCGCCCGCGTCGTGAAGGGGTAAGTGACCGGGCCGTTCTCGCTCTAAAAAGGCGGCCCCGGAAACTGCATTGCAGCGTGCTGTTGTGTGTGGGCCTCCGGGTGGGCTGGGCCGCGGTGAGGAGGAGATAGAACGTGCTTCGGATATGGCAATTGAGGTGGAGGTGCCGCCGGCGTTTTCCCTTCTGCCGGCGGCTCCCGTGAGAGCAGTGTCAGCCCCTGCCCAGCGGGGGAAGCGAGGCGGTAGGCGCGGAAGCAAGAAGCGGTCTGCTTCGGCCTCCGCGCTAGGGGACAAGGAAGCGCAGTTGGGAGGGGGGGGCGGGGTTAGCGCGTGTGTCCCAATGGCAAGAGATTGTACAGCCTCAGTCAGGTTCTTTTGTAGAACCGAGGCCAGACAATTTTGTCGCCCCTTCCTTGCGTGAGGCTTCGGATGTGGGGAGGGGTGTGAGGGAAGGGGGGGGGCAATTTTTGTGACGCCGGTTCGCTCCTCTCGGGGCCCACAAGGCCCATGTTTGAGGGTCGAGGCTACGCAGGAGATAGGGGCAGGTGTTGGTGGAGGGCAGTTTGTACCTTTTAGCCCTCTTTTGTTTCCCCCTCCAGTTTCTAATAGAGGGGAGGTGGTTTCTGTGCATAGTGGGTCGGTGGGGGAGGGGGAGTGGGCACAGGTTGGAGGGTGGGGGGAGGATAATTTGTGGGGTCAGAATCCAGTTACTGGCAGGTTGCCTGCGCCCCCTCATGTTTATTCTTCTGTTTTGGATGTTCCGCAGAATCCAGTTCGGGATGTCCATGTCTCTCCTTTCCAAGTGGAGGGTAGGAGGCAGGGTGTGAGAGAGAGGTCTTGGGAGGGGTTGGATGTTTTTCCCTCTTGGTCGGAAGGGGTGCGTGAGGCTGGTCTTGGTAAGAGCGACATGGGTTTGGATGCACAGGGCAGCTTTAAAGGCAATTGGTTTTTTCCAGGTTTGAAAGTAGGGAGGCGGGGGATGACAAAAGGGGATCAGGAGGTGACATTTCAAGAAAAGGGGGACAGGAGTGGTCAAGTGTTGGGTCTAGCGTCTGCAATAGCTCAGGCATGGTTGGATTGGAGTAGTGGCGAAGAGGAGATTGAACCCTCTCCCCCTCCTCGTAGTATACCTGTTCTGTCGTCGGGGGCAGTTTTTCAGTGTAGTGGTCAGCAGCAGATTCAGAGGTCTAAGGGTAGTGTGGCAGGTGGGGTTGAGGAGTTTGGATTTTTTGGTAGTAAGGGACCCGGCACATCAGTCCAGCCTTTCTCTTTGCAGGTCAGGGAGAGTCATGGAGCAGCAGACTCGGTAGGGCGTAGTGCGGCCCAATGGTGCCGAGGAGAAGGGAGGGTGGAGCCTGGCGCGGCACCTTCCGTACCGTCGGGGGATCCCGGCGCGGTCAGCAAACGCAGGTCTGGCGCGACCTCGCTGGCCCCAACCTCTTTTCGGCATCAATGGATGGACTCGACAGCTGCTAATTTGTTTAAATCTGGGCAATGTTTAGGGGAGTACCGGCGTGTACAGTCTGCTCCTCCGCCAGGTATACAGAAAAGGGTTGGTAAGGCCCAGGCAGGTCGGCAAAGTTATGAGGTGGTTTCAGGCCCTCCACAGATGGAGGAGTCTTTGGTGTTGGACTATGATGAAGAGAGTCCAAAAGAAGGTGAATTACGTGATACTGTGACCCGGGGGGGGGGGCAAATTCATGTTTCTGATAGTGTTTTACAGGCACCGGTGGTGGTGCGCCCAAAGAAAGCAGTGTTCGACCAGATCTCTGGAAGGGTTCCTCGGATGGTGGACAATGTGGAGCACATTGCATGGAGATCGGGGCCGGGTCAAGCCCCCTTGTTAAACCCAGGTGAACTGTTTGAACCACGGGCCAAACAAAAAATGGTGTCTGTGGGGACGGGTTGGGAGTCAATGTCTGAGGGGACCGATTTTCAGCTACATAAAGGTCGTTATGTTAAGGATCAAGGGGTGGGTACGAGCGATGGGGAGGCAGGCACTAGGAACAAGGCTGAAGTTGGTTTGAGCAGCGAGTTGGCTGAGTTGGCTAAAGACACTCTTCATAGTAAAGAGCTCAAAATAAAGAAGTTACCTTATATGGGGGTTACCAAGCCTCTAGGAGCTCATTTAATGTTATCCACAAAAGAAAGGATTTGGAAGGGTGAGTATGTGGAAATATTGAAGTTGCTACATAGGGAAGTGTGTTCTAAAGAAGGTTCAAAAGAGGAGGAATATGAGTTGGCCAAGCGCCCAAAAGTTCCTCTTACAATTGAAAATTGGACGGCAGCATTTTTGATATATGCTAGCGTGTATTGCGAAAAGTTTCCTGAGCGCTGCGTAGCCATCTTTAAGTAAATGGACGTTATCAGGAAAGCGCAGATAACGGGTAGCGGTTATGCATGGGCCCAGTATGATGAGGAGTTTAGAGCAAGGTTGGCATGGGATCCTGAGGCCAAGTGGGATGAGTTAGACATGGATTTATGGCAACATACCATGGGTGCCTCGGCCGGTGGTAAGACAATTTTTACCGCTAGTGGCTTACCGTTAGTTTACCGGCCCTTTCAGGGACAACCCACCAGGGGAGGGGTGGGCAGTGCAACAACAACGCAGTCTGGATCGGGAGCATGTTGGGACTTCAACAAGGGCCTCTGTACCAGGGAATACTGTAGATTCCGTCACAAATTTTCTCAGTGCAGCAGGAAACACCCATTGCTTAAGTGTTGGGGGCCTCGCCCCTCAGGTGGCCAGTAGTGGTCACAGCAGACTGCCAGTGTTCCAGGTTCCTCACAGCAACCTCAGTCGAGCAGGTGTGGAAAGTCTATGTCAGGGGTTGGGCCCAAAGGCTCATACTCCGGTTAATGTAGAACAGCTTGCAGAAGGTTTAGAGGGCTACGGGGATGCTGGGACACGACAATTGTTGCTGACAGGATTTCAGGAAGGATTCCGTCTTGGATATTCGGGGCCGCGGCTGCGGAGCTGGTCTAAGAATTTGAAATCAGCTGATGAGCATAAGACAGTGGTGCAGGATAAGCTGGATAAGAAAGTGCAGAGGGTAGAATTTCAGGTCCTTTTGACGATTGGCCTCTAGATGATCTGATTGTTTCTCCCATTGGTGTGGTTCCTAAGAAGGAGGCTGGGCAATACCGATTGATACAACACTTGTCGTGGCCGGAGGGGTACTCTGTGAATGACTTTATTGACGAAGAAGCAGCTTCTGTCTCTTATTCTTCAGTGGATGTAGCTATGTCCTTAGTAGTGTCTGCGGGCCCAGCGGCAGAAATGGCAAAATGCGATATAAAATCTGCATTCCGACTGCTTCCAGTCCATCCTGAAGATTGGAATCTTCTGGGGATCCATTTTCATGGAAGTGGTATGTGGACAAAGCATTGCCAATGGGTTGTTCAATGTCTTGTGCCCTCTTTGAAACCTTCAGCACCTTTTTGCAGTGGTTTTTCACGCAACATTCTGGGCATAAGTTGGTGACACACTATTTGGACGACTTCTTTTTTGTGGGCTCACCGAATTCTTCTCAATGTCAGACAGCTTTGGTTACATTTCAGAAGCTTATGCACCTTCTGGGAGTCCCATTGGCAACGGAAAAGACAATGGGTCCTTGCGCGACCATGTCTTTTTTAGGGATTGAGATAGATTCACATGCAATGCAGGCACGCTTACCAGTTGACAAAAAAGACAAAATGCTGGAGCTTTTGGAGTCTATGTTGAGGAAAACAAAGGTCACTGTCTAAGAAGTGCAAGTTTTGTTGGGCCATCTTAATTTTGCATGTAGGGTGGTCAGAACAGGCAGAACTTTCTGCAGGCGCTTGGTAGGGCTCTATCCGGGCATCACTTGCCTCATCACCATGTGCGATTATCAGCAGGGATCCGGGAGGATCTGCGTATGTTGGAGGCTTTTTTGCATTCATTCAATGGTGTTCCTTTGTACAGGGAGGAGGACTGGGTGTGGGACGTTCAGATTTTCTCCGATGCAGCAGGCAGTGATGGTTTTGGTTTGTATTGGCAAGGCAGGTGGTGTGCGGAGCAATGGCCGGATCATTGGAAGAATGGGGGCAGAAGTATTACATTCTTGGAACTGTTTCCAGTGGTCGTAGCATTGACACTTTGGGGCCATGAGTTTGCTCACAAGAAGGTGCTGTTTTGCATTGACAACTTGGCTGTGGTGGAAATCATCAACAGGCAGTCAGCCATGGACATGCACATTTTGAAACTGTTACGAGTCTTTGTGTTGGGTTGCCTTAGGTATGACATCAGTTTTAGGGCCCTACATATTCCTGGTGTGGACAATGACATTGCGGATGCTTTGTCTCGTTCGCAGTGGGAGAGATTCCATGGGCTAGCCTCGGAGGCGGACAGGACACCGACCCCCATGCCAGAGTATCTTTGGAATGTAGGCGACACAGGGTCTTACAGTTGGTGATAGGTTCGCTGTCTGTGTCCACTAGAGCGGCTTATGAATTGGCTTGGAGAGAATTTCTGTCGTTTGGGGCCTGCAAGCGGGAACAGGGCTGGAGACGGTCTGAAGATGTAGTTCAGTTTATCCTTGATTTAATGGATAAAGGCCTGTCCAGAGTTACCATAACAGGAACGTTAGCTGGTATTTCTTACATGGGCAAGCTATTTTGGGGTTACTCTCCTTCTGCTGGGGAGGTAGGGAAGAGGATGTTGGAAGGTTGGTCCCGGGAGCGGGGCAGGGTGCATTTGGTTAGGAACCCCTTGTCTTGACAGAATTTGGCCCGGGTTTTGGAGGTCTTGCCTTGTGTTTTTAGAGATGATTTTGAAGCGTGTCTTTTTGCCACGCTTATGGTTTGGATGTTTTTTGGGGCTTTTAGAGTTTCGGAATTGTTAGGTTCCAAATTGTTTGGGGGGTGGGGTGGATTGACGTTCATTTGCATGACAGAGGTGTACATATATGGCTATCTCGCTCAAAAACTGATCAAAGAGGGATGGGCAAGGGAATTTGGTTGGAGGCGTCTTCTCCTTCTGCAACATGTCCTTTGCAGTGGGCTCGGCGTTGGTGGGTGGTTTCTGGGGGAGCCTTTGAGGCTTCTGTATTTCATTATGCAGATGGTTCAAATGTTTCTGAATATCAATTGCGGATGGTGCTGCGAAAGGCCTTGCGCTATATCGGCCTAGATTACAAGAAATATGGTACTCATTCCTTTAGGATTGGTGCAGCAACTGAAGCCCATAACAGGAGTTTGTCAACGCAGGACATTATGCGCTTAGGGCGTTGGTCGTCTAATTGTTTCCAGCGCTATATAAGGAAGGAAGCGGGGGAGGCGCTTGCATCATCCTCTTAACTTAAAATCTGATACTGCTTTTCTTTTTCAAGTTCAGTGGCGGGCCCTCGTTCTTCGGCTATGACCATATGGATTGTGGGGCATTCCTTTGTGAAACGTGCCTATCTTCAAGCGTGTAATAGCTATTTTGGTCATATGCTGGGTTTTAATGATCGCATGTTCAATATTGTGTGGAGGGGGAATGGGGGCATGCTTTGGAAGGAGTTAATTCCTGCTTTGAAATCCTGGTTGGTGGGGGGTATTTGCCCTGATGTTTTGGTTATTCATCTAGGTGAAAATGATTTGTGTGGGGTTAAAGGTGTTGTGTTGTTGGGAGCCATGAAGAAGGATCTTTCCCTTTTAAAACAGCAGTGGTCAGGTTGCCATGTCCTGTGGACGGAGTTGGTTCCGAGGAGGTCTTGGAGAGGTGCGATCAAGCCCAAGGGGATTGATAAAACACATAAGAAGGTTAACCTGGAGGTCTCACATTTTTGCCGAGGTTTGGGTTTTGGGCGGATTTCTCATAGCGATATTCGGTATGACACTTTGGAATTTTTTCGGGGTGACGGTGTTCACCTTTCTAAGATTGGCATGGATTTATATCTCTTGGAGTTGAGAGAAGTTTTGTCTCAGTGTTTGAAAATTCAGGGTTTTACTGTTTAGGTTTTATCTTTAGGTGGTTCAGCTGGTTTCTGTTTGGGGGGCAGAAAGGGGGTTCCTTGTTATCCCCCCCGCTTTCTGGGTGGGGGAAATTGGTGTGTTTCTGCCAGGCTTGGCAGGATTGTAGTTGGCATTTGTGGAATTGGGGTATTGTCAGGGGAAAGTGGCCAGGATGATTTGTTGGGGAGGTTTTATAGGTTGGGGTACCAAGAGTTGTTGGAGGGCAAACGGGGGAGTTTGTGTTATGCTTTGGGGGATTGGATAAGTTGAAATGATCATGCGGGGTTTTTCATTGTTGAATTTGTAATAATGTTATGTACGGGCGGGGGTGGGTTTGATGACGTTTTAGGGGCGGGGACTGTGATTGGGGGTTAAGGAGATATGCTAATTAGTGAGGTCTAGTTTTGTAAGGCGATTGGCCGAGGTTTTATTGTGTAAATGTACACCTGTTTCAATAAAGCGGCCTTTTTCACACAAACACTTTGTCTGGTGGTCTGCTCACCCCCCCCACCCCTCCCTCCCAAGGGGGGCTTGGGGGGGGGGGCAGCCGACCGTAGGGAGGTCCCCCCCCCGGGCGGTTTGGGAGGGGCGGGTGGCGCTGATTAGCAGCCCTGCCGGCGGGTTTTTTCTTAAATTGGGCTCTTTTAGCCTACCAAAGGGAGCCCAACCATAAATTCCTCGGGCTCCTCCTCCCGGCCACCATTTTAGGCATGGTGACCTGGTGGCCGGGAGGTTTTGAGAGAGAATTTTTTCCCTCCCTCCCTCCCTATGAAATTTTTTCCTCCATTTTTTCCTTTCTGAGTTTTTTCCTTTTCGCTGTTATGCGTTTTTTGTCTTCTTTTTCCTTTCCTTCATTTTCTAGGTTTGACTTTGGTTGTAACAGGTGTATATGGGGTTTTCTTTGTTTGTATTCTTGTCGCTTGGAACAGGTGCGGTGCCGAAATTGGTGTTTTTCTGCCAGGCTTGGCAGGATTGTAGTTGGCATTTGTGGAATTGGGGTATTGTCAGGGGAAGTTGGCCAGGATGATTTGTTGGGGAGGTTTTATAGGTTGGGGTACCAAGAGTTGTTAGAGGGCAAATGGGGGAGTTTGTGTTATGCTTTGGGGGATTGGATAAGTTGAAATGATCATGCAGGGTTTTTCATTGTTAAATTTGTAATAATGTTATGTAGGGGCGGGGGCGGGTTTGATGACGTTTTAGGGGCGGGTACTGTGATTGGGGGTTAAGGAGATATGCTAATTAGTGAGGTCTAGTTTTGTAAGGCTATTGGCCGAGGTTTTATTGTGTAAATGTGCACCTGTTTCAATAAAGCGGCCTTTTTCACACAAACACTTTGTCTGGTGGTCTGCTGACCCCCCCCCCCCCCCCCCACCCGCCCTCCCAGGCTGCGCTCCTGACACAGAATTAAATGCTGAAACCTTTATCTGGTTCGTGGGCCCCTCTTTCTTCCAGGAAAACTCAGTTTTGGATATATATATATATATATATATATATATATATATATATATATATATATGAAAGCTCCAAAGTTGCCCAGCTGGCAGAGGGCACTCATGGAATCAGCAATGCCCTGTTGACTGTGAGACTCAAGGATTGCAGCCTGACGCGTTTCAATAAAATCTTCCTCAGAGGCCGTTTTCATGTGTAAAATGGCATGAAGCGCCACACCTTTAATTTCGACTGCTACCTCCTGATAGGTTGCCGCTCACAGGGCGGTTACTGCAGTGTCCCACAGCATTGTGGTATTAGTAGTGCGGCGCTGATAGTACCTTGATAGGTGCCATTCGACTCATGTCCACTGATTCATGCCCTGGATGGGCTCCCAGAGTATCAGAGTCTATATTTCGGCGCTGATCCCATCGTTTGCGAGCTGCGCAGGATGACAGCTCGCCGACCCGCTTCACTTCTCACGGCGGTGCCTCCCTCGCGGCAGGGCCTGCCGCGTTAATATGAAAGCTCCAAAGTTGCCCAGCTGGCAGGGGGCACTCATGGAATCAGCAATGCCCTGTTGACTGTGAGACTCAAGGATTGCAGCCTGACGCAGCTCGCAAACGATGGGATCAGCGCCGAAATATAGACTCTGATACTCTGGGAGCCCATCCAGGGCATGAATCAGTGGACATGAGTCGAATGGCACCTATCAAGGTACTATCAGCGCCGCACTACTAATACCACAATGCTGTGGGACACTGCAGTAACCGCCCTGTGAGCGGCAATCTATCAGGAGGTAGCAGTCGAAATTAAAGGTGTGGCGCTTCATGCCATTTTACACATGAAAACGGCCTCTGAGGAAGATTTTATTGAAACGCGTCAGGCTGCAATCCTTGAGTCTCACAGTCAACAGGGCATTGCTGATTCCATGAGTGCCCCCTGCCAGCTGGGCAACTTTGGAGCTTTCATATTAACGCGGCAGGCCCTGCCGCGAGGGAGGCACCGCCGTGAGAAGTGAAGCGGGTCGGCGAGCTGTCATCCTGCGCAGCTCGCAAACGATGGGATCAGCGCCGAAATATAGACTCTGATACTCTGGGAGCCCATCCAGGGCATGAATCAGTGGACATGAGTCGAATGGCACCTATCAAGGTACTATCAGCGCCGCACTACTAATACCACAATGCTGTGGGACACTGCAGTAACCGCCCTGTGAGCGGCAACCTATCAGGAGGTAGCAGTCGAAATTAAAGATGTGGCGCTTAATGCCATTTTACACATGAAAACGGCCTCTGAGGAAGATTTTATTGAAACGCGTCAGGCTGCAATCCTTGAGTCTCACAGTCAACAGGGCATTGCTGATTCCATGAGTGCCCCCTGCCAGCTGGGCAACTTTGGAGCTTTCATATATATATATATATATATATATATATATATATATATATATATATATATATATATATATATATATATATATATATCACCCGGTGATACCCTGCATGTACTTTATACCTAAAATTCATAAGCATCCTTCTAATCCACCCGGCAGGCCCATTATTTCCGCCTGTAGCAGCCTCCTTGAAAACACTTCCAAATATATCGACTTTTTTTACAGGAACACATGACTAGTTTACCCACCTCTATACAAGACACAGGAGATTTCCTTAGGAAGTTAAAAGACATTACATGGCAGGAGGATTACTTACTTATCACATTAGACGTGACCTCTCTCTACACCAGCATCAATCATGTTGATGGCCTTAAAGCTGTGAAACATTTCTTGGACAAGAGGTCACTGCACTGTCATTTGCATAACAATATGCTTGTGAACATGATTGAAATGTGCCTATACAATAACTTTTTTATGTTTCAGCAGATGTGCTTTCAGCAGACTAGAGGGGTGGCGATGGGTTCCTGCTTCTCCCCCAGCTATGCGTGTCTGCATATGGGGCTGTGGGAGAGGCAGGTTCTCGCAGTCCAGTTTGCTGAAGTTATGCACAATAATGTTGTATGTATATATAGGTACATTGACGACCTGTTTTTGATTTGGAGAGGGGATGAAAGGTTAGCGAATGTATTTATTGATGATCTGAATAATAATTCCCTAAACCTAAAATTCACCTCCAATGTAAGTAAATCCACAGTAAACTTTCTGGATGTTGAAGTTTTTATTGACAAACAGGCAATCCAAACTAAACTGCACCGTAAGGCCACGACAGGCAATACACTGCTGCATGCGACTAGCCACCATCCTCTCCACTTGATTCATAGCATCCCCTATGGGGAGTTGCTACGCATCAAACGCATTTGCAGCAGATAACAAGATGTGGTGGAAGCTCAAGCAGCCTGCCGCATACGCTTCCTGGCAAGAGGCTACACGGATAAAATTATTACATCAGCCATTAAGCGCACAGAGGCCTTACCCAGAGATGCAGCATTGATAACAAAAGCCATGAAACAAATAGACCTCCCAGTGACTGAACCTAATCCCATCCGGTTAATAATAACCTACAACAAACAACACCAGGCAATCAGGAAAATCATGTGTAAACATTGGGCACTTATCCAGAATGACCCAATCCTAAAGATGGGGTCTTTGAATTCCCCCACCATCACATACAGAAAGGCAGGATCAATGCTAAACAGCCTGGTGAGCAGTAGCCCAGAGGTCTTGGCCAAGACCGATTGGCTCAGCTCCCCGACGTTTTTTTTAAATGCATGACCTGCAAAGCCTGCAAGCATGGGGTCAATAAAAGATCTTATACCTCTCGCTTTTTTGAGAAACAAATTCCCATCCTCAAATATTTAACATGCAAGACTGAATATGCTATTTATGTGTTGGAGTGCCCCTGGGCACTCAGATATGTCGGAAGTACTAAACTTCCAGTACACAAGAGGGTGTTGCAGCACATGAGGGCCATCACTAACTGTGATGAGGCTTATCCTGTCGCGAGACATTTTAATGACTGTCACAAAAGAGATCTGAGATTGTTACAATTTTATGTAATAGATGCAGTCATGCCCTTGAGAAGAGGTGGCGACAGAGAGGGAATCCTCCGTAAATTAGAAACCCACTACATTCTTAACCTGGATAGTAAACATCAGAATGGTTTAAATGCAGGGGAGGATTTCTATACGTGCTTATAATCAGTTAGCATATTCACCTATTTGTTCTAGATCTGTTTTTTAATTGATAGCGAGTTATCTATTTGGTGTCTATATGGGAATAATATATCTGAAATAAATTATCTGTTTTTTCTTAAATTTTAAGACTAAAATTGATTTTAAAGTCATAATCAATTCTTTTTAACACAAATTTTCTTAAAATATGCATTTATTATTTATTGGTTTTAGATAGTAAATTGCGTATTTTGCACATCTTGGTTTGCACAGGTTTATTGCACTAGTTTTTGCACAATTTTGCACTTTGCTACTGATGAACTTTGTTTATCATAAATTGTGAACAATCATCCGACATAATAAATCAGCAGAAGTACATGGCAGTGTCGATGTTTGGAATGACTACAGACAGATGTGTAATATATTACATTTGTCAGTAACTGTATTTTACAATTATTTCCAGACACAATCCCAACAAGCATGTAATGTTTACATGATATAATGTCTAAATGGTTTTTAATTGCTATTTTAGCGGCAATTGTGATGACCTTTTATCTTTCTGGTTTTACTAAATGATTTTTTTTGTAAACAGGTTGGTGATTTTAAAACAGTATTCATTGTGTGTTTTTGTATAATAGCCGAGCTGCTAAATTTGTATTTCGTTTACGTCTATGATGAGGATTTCCATAACAACGTGCACTGTCACTTTAAATTGTTGAGAATCACTCCATAGCGTGTCATGTGATCAAGGGCCAAGGGGGCCCGAAACGCGTCATGGCTGAGGTGCGGGGTACTTGCACAAATAAATAATTGCACCTTAAAGACTTGGGTCCGCTGATGTCCTTTCTACAGCACAAGGCTTCGACTTTCCTTTTATATATATATATATATATATATATATATATATATATATATATATATATATATATATATATATATATATATATATATATATATATATTTCAAACAAACCAGGTTGCCCTTGGTGAGGAGCCCACTCGGTAACATAACTTCGTACAGCGAGGTCCACAGACACAATTGCATTCTCTATTCTGGCATTAAAAATCAATAGCTTGACGCGTTTCGGAGGCAAATCCTTGTTCACAAGCCTTGACAAACAGTGCACAGCAACTAAAACAGTGGAACACCTGCTTTTTATTAACTAACAGTGACGCCTACAACGGCAGTAGCACCCGCCTTCTGTGACGTATACATTGTTGCATTGTGGATTAAGCAGTCCAAACTTTTCAAATGAACCCCAGTGGGCGCCGCTGTGAATTGCATGATATTGTCATTAACATCCCCAGTGGGTAAATGTCAGATAGGACGGCCAATTCTGCTGCAATATTGAAACACACGCTTGTTGAAAGTTACCGTCCCTTGCGCAGCACCGGGTTCTCCCGACACTGCAGGTCCGCTCCTTCGCGGCAGTGCTTCCTCGCGGCTTAGGGCACAGCCGCTAAACAATTCAAACAAACCAGGTTGCCCTTGGTGAGGAGCCCACTCGGTAACATAACTTCGTACAGCGAGGTCCACAGACACAATTGCATTCTCTATTCTGGCATTAAAAATCAATAGCTTGACGCGTTTCGGAGGCAAATCCTTGTTCACAAGCCTTGACAAACAGTGCACAGCAACTAAAAGAGTGGAACACCTGCTTTTTATTAACTAACAGTGACGCCTAAAATGGCAGTAGCACCCACCTTCTGTGACGTATACACTGTTGCATTGTGGATTAAGCAGTCCAAACTTTTCAAATGAACCCCAGTGGGCGCCGCTGTGAATTGCATGATATTGTCATTAACATCCCCAGTGGGTAAATGTCAGATAGGACGGCCAATTCTGCTGCAATATTGAAACACACGCTTGTTGAAAGTTACCGTCCCTTGCGCAGCACCGGGTTCTCCCGACACTGCAGGTCCGCTCCTTCACGGCAGTGCTTCCTCGCGGCTTAGGGCACAGCCGCTAAACAATTCAAACAAACCAGGTTGCCCTTTGTGAGGAGCCCACTCGGTAACATAACTTCGTACAGCGAGGTCCACAGACACAATTGCATTCTCTATTCTGGCATTAAAAATCAATAGCTTGATGCGTTTCGGAGGCAAATCCTTGTTCACAAGCCTTGACAAACAGTGCACAGCAACTAAAAGAGTGGAACACCTGCTTTTTATTAACTAACAGTGACGCCTACAACGGCAGTAGCACCCGCCTTCTGTGACGTATACACTGTTGCATTGTGGATTAAGCAGTCCAAACTTTTCAAATGAACCCCAGTGGGCGCCGCTGTGAATTGCATGATATTGTCATTAACATCCCCAGTGGGTAAATGTCAGATAGGACGGCCAATTCTGCTGCAATATTGAAACACACGCTTGTTGAAAGTTACCGTCCCTTGCGCAGCACCGGGTTCTCCCGACACTGCAGGTCCGCTCCTTCGCGGCAGTGCTTCCTCGCGGCTTAGGGCACAGCCGCTAAACAATTCAAACAAACCAGGTTGCCCTTGGTGAGGAGCCCACTCGGTAACATAACTTCGTACAGCGAGGTCCACAGACACAATTGCATTCTCTATTCTGGCATTAAAAATCAATAGCTTGACGCGTTTCGGAGGCAAATCCTTGTTCACAAGCCTTGACAAACAGTGCACAGCAACTAAAAGAGTGGAACACCTGCTTTTTATTAACTAACAGTGACGCCTAAAATGGCAGTAGCACCCACCTTCTGTGACGTATACACTGTTGCATTGTGGATTAAGCAGTCCAAACTTTTCAAATGAACCCCAGTGGGCGCCGCTGTGAATTGCATGATATTGTCATTAACATCCCCAGTGGGTAAATGTCAGATAGGACGGCCAATTCTGCTGCAATATTGAAACACACGCTTGTTGAAAGTTACCGTCCCTTGCGCAGCACCGGGTTCTCCCGACACTGCAGGTCCGCTCCTTCACGGCAGTGCTTCCTCGCGGCTTAGGGCACAGCCGCTAAACAATTCAAACAAACCAGGTTGCCCTTTGTGAGGAGCCCACTCGGTAACATAACTTCGTACAGCGAGGTCCACAGACACAATTGCATTCTCTATTCTGGCATTAAAAATCAATAGCTTGATGCGTTTCGGAGGCAAATCCTTGTTCACAAGCCTTGACAAACAGTGCACAGCAACTAAAAGAGTGGAACACCTGCTTTTTATTAACTAACAGTGACGCCTACAACGGCAGTAGCAACCGCCTTCTGTGACGTATACACTGTTGCATTGTGGATTAAGCAGTCCAAACTTTTCAAATGAACCCCAGTGGGCGCCGCTGTGAATTGCATGATATTGTCATTAACATCCCCAGTGGGTAAATGTCAGATAGGACGGCCAATTCTGCTGCAATATTGAAACACACGCTTGTTGAAAGTTACCGTCCCTTGCGCAGCACCGGGTTCTCCCGACACTGCAGGTCCGCTCCTTCGCGGCAGTGCTTCCTCGCGGCTTAGGGCACAGCCGCTAAACAATTCAAACAAACCAGGTTGCCCTTGGTGAGGAGCCCACTCGGTAACATAACTTCGTACAGCGAGGTCCACAGACACAATTGCATTCTCTATTCTGGCATTAAAAATCAATAGATTGACGCGTTTCGGAGGCAAATCCTTGTTCACAAGCCTTGACAAACAGTGCACAGCAACTAAAAGAGTGGAACACCTGCTTTTTATTAACTAACAGTGACGCCTACAACGGCAGTAGCACCCGCCTTCTGTGACGTATACACTGTTGCATTGTGGATTAAGCAGTCCAAACTTTTCAAATGAACCCCAGTGGGCGCCGCTGTGAATTGCATGATATTGTCATTAACATCCCCAGTGGGTAAATGTCAGATAGGACGGCCAATTCTGCTGCAATATTGAAACACACGCTTGTTGAAAGTTACCGTCCCTTGCGCAGCACCGGGTTCTCCCGACACTGCAGGTCCGCTCCTTCGCGGCAGTGCTTCCTCGCGGCTTAGGGCACAGCCGTTAAACAATTCAAACAAACCAGGTTGCCCTTGGTGAGGAGCCCACTCGGTAACATAACTTCGTACTGCGAGGTCCACAGACACAATTGCATTCTCTATTCTGGCATTAAAAATCAATAGCTTGACGCGTTTCGGAGGCAAATCCTTGTTCACAAGCCTTGACAAACAGTGCACAGCAAGTAAAAGAGTGGAACACCTGCTTTTTATTAACTAACAGTGACGCCTACAACGGCAGTAGCACCCGCCTTCTGTGACGTATACACTGTTGCATTGTGGATTAAGCAGTCCAAACTTTTCAAATGAACCCCAGTGGGCGCCGCTGTGAATTGCATGATATTGTCATTAACATCCCCAGTGGGTAAATGTCAGATAGGACGGCCAATTCTGCTGCAATATTGAAACACACGCTTGTTGAAAGTTACCGTCCCTTGCGCAGCACCGGGTTCTCCCGACACTGCAGGTCCGCTTCTTCGCGGCAGTGCTTCCTCGCGGCTTAGGGCACAGCCGCTAAACAATTCAAACAAACCAGGTTGCCCTTGGTGAGGAGCCCACTCGGTAACATAACTTCGTACAGCGAGGTCCACAGACACAATTGCATTCTCTATTCTGGCATTAAAAATCAATAGCTTGACGCGTTTCGGAGGCAAATCCTTGTTCACAAGCCTTGACAAACAGTGCACAGCAAGTAAAAGAGTGGAACACCTGCTTTTTATTAACTAACAGTGACGCCTACAACGGCAGTAGCACCCGCCTTCTGTGACGTATACACTGTTGCATTGTGGATTAAGCAGTCCAAACTTTTCAAATGAACCCCAGTGGGCGCCGCTGTGAATTGCATGATATTGTCATTAACATCCCCAGTGGGTAAATGTCAGATAGGACGGCCAATTCTGCTGCAATATTGAAACACACGCTTGTTGAAAGTTACCGTCCCTTGCGCAGCACCGGGTTCTCCCGACACTGCAGGTCCGCTCCTTCGCGGCAGTGCTTCCTCGCGGCTTAGGGCACAGCCGCTAAACAATTCAAACAAACCAGGTTGCCCTTGGTGAGGAGCCCACTCGGTAACATAACTTCGTACAGCGAGGTCCACAGACACAATTGCATTCTCTATTCTGGCATTAAAAATCAATAGCTTGACGCGTTTCGGAGGCAAATCCTTGTTCACAAGCCTTGACAAACAGTGCACAGCAACTAAAAGAGTGGAACACCTGCTTTTTATTAACTAACAGTGACGCCAACAACGGCAGTAGCACCCGCCTTCTGTGACGTATACACTGTTGCATTGTGGATTAAGCAGTCCAAACTTTTCAAATGTACCCCAGTGGGCGCCGCTGTGAATTGCATGATATTGTCATTAACATCCCCAGTGGGTAAATGTCAGATAGGACGGCCAATTCTGCTGCAATATTGAAACACACGCTTGTTGAAAGTTACCGTCCCTTGCGCAGCACCGGGTTCTCCCGACACTGCAGGTCCGCTCCTTCGCGGCAGTGCTTCCTCGCGGCTTAGGGCACAGCCGCTAAACAATTCAAACAAACCAGGTTGCCCTTGGTGAGGAGCCCACTCGGTAACATAACTTCGTACAGCGAGGTCCACAGACAGAATTGCATTCTCTATTCTGGCATTAAAAATCAATAGCTTGACGCGTTTCGGAGGCAAATCCTTGTTCACAAGCCTTGACAAACAGTGCACAGCAACTAAAAGAGTGGAACACCTGCTTTTTATTAACTAACAGTGACGCCTACAACGGCAGTAGCACCCGCCTTCTGTGACGTATACACTGTTGCATTGTGGATTAAGCAGTCCAAACTTTTCAAATGAACCCCAGTGGGCGCCGCTGTGAATTGCATGATATTGTCATTAACATCCCCAGTGGGTAAATGTCAGATAGGACGGCCAATTCTGCTGCAATATTGAAACACACGCTTGTTGAAAGTTACCATCCCTTGCGCAGCACCGGGTTCTCCCGACACTGCAGGTCCGCTCCTTCGCGGCAGTGCTTCCTCGCGGCTTAGGGCACAGCCGCTAAACAATTCAAACAAACCAGGTTGCCCTTGGTGAGGAGCCCACTCGGTAACATAACTTCGTACAGCGAGGTCCACAGACACAATTGCATTCTCTATTCTGGCATTAAAAATCAATAGCTTGACGCGTTTCGGAGGCAAATCCTTGTTCACAAGCCTTGACAAACAGTGCACAGCAACTAAAAGAGTGGAACACCTGCTTTTTATTAACTAACAGTGACGCCTACAACGGCAGTAGCACCCGCCTTCTGTGACGTATACACTGTTGCATTGTGGATTAAGCAGTACAAACTTTTCAAATGAACCCCAGTGGGCGCCGCTGTGAATTGCATGATATTGTCATTAACATCCCCAGTGGGTAAATGTCAGATAGGACGGCCAATTCTGCTGCAATATTGAAACACACGCTTGTTGAAAGTTACCGTCCCTTGCGCAGCACCGGGTTCTCCCGACACTGCAGGTCCGCTTCTTCGCGGCAGTGCTTCCTCGCGGCTTAGGGCACAGCCGCTAAACAATTCAAACAAACCAGGTTGCCCTTGGTGAGGAGCCCACTCGGTAACATAACTTCGTACAGCGAGGTCCACAGACACAATTGCATTCTCTATTCTGGCATTAAAAATCAATAGCTTGACGCGTTTCGGAGGCAAATCCTTGTTCACAAGCCTTGACAAACAGTGCACAGCAACTAAAAGAGTGGAACACCTGCTTTTTATTAACTAACAGTGACGCCTACAACGGCAGTAGCACCCGCCTTCTGTGACGTATACACTGTTGCATTGTGGATTAAGCAGTCCAAACTTTTCAAATGAACCCCAGTGGGCGCCGCTGTGAATTGCATGATATTGTCATTAACATCCCCAGTGGGTAAATGTCAGATAGGACGGCCAATTCTGCTGCAATATTGAAACACACGCTTGTTGAAAGTTACCGTCCCTTGCGCAGCACCGGGTTCTCCCGACACTGCAGGTCCGCTCCTTCGCGGCAGTGCTTCCTCGCGGCTTAGGGCACAGCCGCTAAACAATTCAAACAAACCAGGTTGCCCTTGGTGAGGAGCCCACTCGGTAACATAACTTCGTACAGCGAGGTCCACAGACACAATTGCATTCTCTATTCTGGCATTAAAAATCAATAGCTTGACGCGTTTCGGAGGCAAATCCTTGTTCACAAGCCTTGACAAACAGTGCACAGCAACTAAAAGAGTGGAACACCTGCTTTTTATTAACTAACAGTGACGCCTACAACGGCAGTAGCACCCGCCTTCTGTGACGTATACACTGTTGCATTGTGGATTAAGCAGTCCAAACTTTTCAAATGAACCCCAGTGGGCGCCGCTGTGAATTGCATGATATTGTCATTAACATCCCCAGTGGGTAAATGTCAGATAGGACGGCCAATTCTGCTGCAATATTGAAACACACGCTTGTTGAAAGTTACCGTCCCTTGCGCAGCACCGGGTTCTCCCGACACTGCAGGTCCGCTCCTTCGCGGCAGTGCTTCCTCGCGGCTTAGGGCACAGCCGCTAAACAATTCAAACAAACCAGGTTGCCCTTGGTGAGGAGCCCACTCGGTAACATAACTTCGTACAGCGAGGTCCACAGACAGAATTGCATTCTCTATTCTGGCATTAAAAATCAATAGCTTGACGCGTTTCGGAGGCAAATCCTTGTTCACAAGCCTTGACAAACAGTGCACAGCAACTAAAAGAGTGGAACACCTGCTTTTTATTAACTAACAGTGACGCCTACAACGGCAGTAGCACCAGCCTTCTGTGACGTATACACTGTTGCATTGTGGATTAAGCAGTCCAAACTTTTCAAATGAACCCCAGTGGGCGCCGCTGTGAATTGCATGATATTGTCATTAACATCCCCAGTGGGTAAATGTCAGATAGGACGGCCAATTCTGCTGCAATATTGAAACACACGCTTGTTGAAAGTTACCATCCCTTGCGCAGCACCGGGTTCTCCCGACACTGCAGGTCCGCTCCTTCGCGGCAGTGCTTCCTCGCGGCTTAGGGCACAGCCGCTAAACAATTCAAACAAACCAGGTTGCCCTTGGTGAGGAGCCCACTCGGTAACATAACTTCGTACAGCGAGGTCCACAGACACAATTGCATTCTCTATTCTGGCATTAAAAATCAATAGCTTGACGCGTTTCGGAGGCAAATCCTTGTTCACAAGCCTTGACAAACAGTGCACAGCAACTAAAAGAGTGGAACACCTGCTTTTTATTAACTAACAGTGACGCCTACAACGGCAGTAGCACCCGCCTTCTGTGACGTATACACTGTTGCATTGTGGATTAAGCAGTCCAAACTTTTCAAATGAACCCCAGTGGGCGCCGCTGTGAATTGCATGATATTGTCATTAACATCCCCAGTGGGTAAATGTCAGATAGGACAGCCAATTCTGCTGCAATATTGAAACACACGCTTGTTGAAAGTTACCGTCCCTTGCGCAGCACCGGGTTCTCCCGACACTGCAGGTCCGCTCCTTCGCGGCAGTGCTTCCTCGCGGCTTAGGGCACAGCCGTTAAACAATTCAAACAAACCAGGTTGCCCTTGGTGAGGAGCCCACTCGGTAACATAACTTCGTACAGCGAGGTCCACAGACACAATTGCATTCTCTATTCTGGCATTAAAAATCAATAGCTTGACGCGTTTCGGAGGCAAATCCTTGTTAACAAGCCTTGACAAACAGTGCACAGCAACTAAAAGAGTGGAACACCTGCTTTTTATTAACTAACAGTGACGCCTACAACGGCAGTAGCACCCGCCTTCTGTGACGTATACACTGTTGCATTGTGAATTAAGAAGTCCAAACTTTTCAAATGAACCCCAGTGGGCGCCGCTGTGAATTGCATGATATTGTCATTAACATCCCCAGTGGGTAAATGTCAGATAGGACTGCCAATTCTGCTGCAATATTGAAACACACGCTTGTTGAAAGTTACCGTCCCTTGCGCAGCACCGGGTTCTCCCGACACTGCAGGTCCGCTCCTTCGCGGCAGTGCTTCCTCGCGGCTTAGGGCACATCCGCTAAACAATTCAAACAAACCAGGTTGCCCTTGGTGAGGAGCCCACTCGGTAACATAACTTCGTACAGCGAGGTCCACAGACACAATTGCATTCTCTATTCTGGCATTAAAAATCAATAGCTTAACGCGTTTCGGAGGCAAATCCTTGTTCACAAGCCTTGACAAACAGTGCACAGCAACTAAAAGAGTGGAACACCTGCTTTTTATTAACTAACAGTGACGCCTACAACGGCAGTAGCACCCGCCTTCTGTGACGTATACACTGTTGCATTGTGGATTAAGCAGTCCAAACTTTTCAAATGAACCCCAGTGGGCGCCGCTGTGAATTGCATGATATTGTCATTAACATCCCCAGTGGGTAAATGTCAGATAGGACGGCCAATTCTGCTGCAATATTGAAACACACGCTTGTTGAAAGTTACCGTCCCTTGCGCAGCACCGGGTTCTCCCGACACTGCAGGTCCGCTCCTTCGCGGCAGTGCTTCCTCGCGGCTTAGGGCACAGCCGCTAAACAATTCAAACAAACCAGGTTGCCCTTGGTGAGGAGCCCACTCGGTAACATAACTTCGTACAGCGAGGTCCACAGACACAATTGCATTCTCTATTCTGGCATTAAAAATCAATAGCTTGACGCGTTTCGGAGGCAAATCCTTGTTCACAAGCCTTGACAAACAGTGCACAGCAACTAAAAGAGTGGAACACCTGCTTTTTATTAACTAACAGTGACGCCTACAACGGCAGTAGCACCCGCCTTCTGTGACGTATACACTGTTGCATTGTGGATTAAGCAGTCCAAACTTTTCAAATGAACCCCAGTGGGCGCCGCTGTGAATTGCATGATATTGTCATTAACATCCCCAGTGGGTAAATGTCAGATAGGACGGCCAATTCTGCTGCAATATTGAAACACACGCTTGTTGAAAGTTACCGTCCCTTGCGCAGCACCGGGTTCTCCCGACACTGCAGGTCCGCTCCTTCGCGGCAGTGCTTCCTCGCGGCTTAGGGCACAGCCGCTAAACAATTCAAACAAACCAGGTTGCCCTTGGTGAGGAGCCCACTCGGTAACATAACTTCGTACAGCGAGGTCCACAGACACAATTGCATTCTCTATTCTGGCATTAAAAATCAATAGCTATGTATATATATAGTTAGGAAAACTAGGTGGGCAGTAAAAAGTAAAACCTGGTCCGCCAGTGGACTTTGCACGTTTTTGCTACCCTACACTCCTCTTACAGCTAGATTCATGAAAGGGCCGTTTTGCGAGTCTTTAATAGCGATTCATAAGGAATCGCTATTAAGGACCTGCAAAACGGGATTCATGTAGGAATTGCTAAATAAATTGCGATTCCTACACATTCCTTATTTGCGATTAGCAAATTGCTAATCGCAAATAAGGAATAACTCCCCATTCATTCCTATGGGCCTAGGGCCCATAAGAATGAATGGGGAGTTATTCCTTATTTGCGATTAGCAATTTGCTAATCGCAAATAAGGATGCGATTTCAAGGGTGCAGGGGTGTCCAAAGGACCCCTGAAATGTGAATTTACACTGATTACACTGATGTTGTGCACACACATGTCCAAAGGACATGTGTGTGTGTAACATGCAACTTAGAAAAATGCATCAAAATGCATTTTTCTAAGTTTTCGCTATTTACCACGAGGTTTGACCTCGTGGTAAATAGTGGTCCTAAATTGCGAATTCGCAATTTTTAAATGTTTCATGAATGGCATTTAAGGAATCTCTAATACAGATTCCTTAAATGCTAATCCTCGCAAATTTGCGAATTCTTTATTAGCGATTTTTGCATTTGGGATGATGAATCTGGCCCTTTTGCGAGCGCATTTCGCTTGATGAATCTAGCTGTTAGACCCTAAACTCCGGACACCAGCCCACCCCTTCCTTTTGGGAGAGCAATGTTGCCCAATTTGAGTGTGCTTCGGGCTGTGCACATTGGTAAAGTGAAAGAAGATTTACGCCCTGCAGCAAGTGTGCTGGTGTCACTCTCAATATGGTAGTAATAGTATCCAATCCGTAGGCAGCTAACTCCAGCCTGAGCCGTGCGGTGTGTGTGTGTTTTCAAAGTGTGATCTGTGTGTAGTTTCGATGGGGGAAGGCTCATGATCTTTGAAGTTAGCAGCAACAGCTGCTGCTCTCACTGACCAGGCTCTGGCTCCACATGATGCAGCAAATACACATGTGATTAATATAGCTCCTCTTAAGTAGCACCTAAACTCTTCAGTCTGGGCCAAAATAAATACTGTTATCAACCAAGTTACTCTTTTTATTTAAATTGTTAATCTGTTTACGTGAATGTACATGTGGAATCAATGTATGCATGCAGGCGATTGCTTAACGCTACCCGTAAAAGTAAAGCACTTCATATATAAATAGCATATGGAAAGGATATATCCTACAACAACCATGCACAGAACAGAACTATTGCAGCTCAATAACCACGAAACTTCTTCTTGCACAGTGTTTACCGAGGTGCACAGAATGTTGTAACTGGTAGGAAACCGGTAAAAACATAAAAGACATACACAATTGACTATTTAACGATATGTGAAAACTGAAAAGACGGTATTTGGGTGACAAATATTGCCTTGTCTCCACATGCTTGATAGTGAATGAGTGGATAACAGGACCTACAAATGACTATTCTATGCAGTTGATGGGTGGCACGGGCTGGGTGAGCAATGCATTTATTTCAGGGGCTCCTACTAAAGGCTCTTATAAGGGAGTTGAAGATTAAATAATTGACCAGGAACTGGATTTCAAAATATAATTTGCATTCATCTTGCTATAAAATCTTGAGCGAATATTCCACGGCTGGGTCGGCCGCACCCCACAGTGAGTCATGGTCTGTGGCTGAGATGACTTCAAAACACTAGAGCAGATGCCTTTGGGTGAAGAATATTTCAAACCGCACATGTCGGATAAGATTTTGGATCTATCCATCTGAAATGATTTTTCAGCATGGTGGGAGCATGCAACTGTTGTAAAGGGCACGGTGGGGTAGTATATTGTGGTATAGTCAAGAGGAGTAAAATGGAATGAGGTATAGGGAAGTAGTGTACATTGGAAAGGCATAGAGTGGAGGCACATAGAGTGGAGTAGCATAAATTGAATTCGGATACAATAGGGTGTCATTTATTGGCGTGGTATACAGTGTGGTGGTGTATAGTGCAGCGGTATGCAATGTGATAGCATAAAGTGGAGTCTGGTAAAGTGGATTGACATCCTGTAAATATTGTAAAGTGTGTACCAGTACACTATAGTGGAGTAGAGTAAAGTGCTATCACTGGAATATTGTACAGTTTAGGGGCCTACATTGGAATATCGTGTACTGAAATAGCATACAGTGGAGTGCAATACAATGGAGTGTGGTACAGTTGAGTAGCATAAACTTAAATAGCGTACACTGGAGTGTGATATACTCGAGTGCTATGGAGTGTAGTGGGGTAAACTTGAATGATGTACAGTGGACTTAGGTAAACTGGAGTGTGGTACAGTGTAGTGTTGTAAAATGCAATTGCATAAAACGGAGGGGCATATGTTGGAGTGCTGTACAGTGCAGTGGTGCCGAGAGGTATACTGTAGACTACAGTGGAGTACAGTAAATACAGTACAGTCCGATAGGGTATAGTAGAGTAGCATAAACTGTAGTGTGATAGAGTGCAGTACCTTAGAATTTAGTAGTGTTTAATGTAATAATGTTGAGTTTAAGTTTAGTGGTGTTAACTGTTCAGAGGTACAGTGGAGTGCTATATAGTAGAGTAATGTACATTAAAGTGGCCTCAAACTCTATTGGGTCAATTATGGAAGCGTAGAGTGTAGTTGCATACAGTGAAGTGAGGCTTATTGGAGTGGGACAGAATGTACTCTTGTAAAGTGAAATAACATACAGTCGATTGTGGTGCAATGAAATGGGGTATAGTGCATTTCAGTACAATGCAGTGGCATAGAGTGTAGTAGCGCAGACTGGAATAGCGTGCACTACACTAGTGTACCATCAAGTGGGCAATAGTGGAATAGCATGTAGTGGAGGAGCATAAATTGCAGTAAGATATGGTGGAATGGCATTGACTTGCAAGCAGTTCAGTTTAGGGGCGTCCACTAATCTAGCATATACAAAAGTGTAATAGAATACAGTGGAGAACAGTATAATAGCGCAGAGTATAGTGGTGTACATTGCAATGATGCACAGTCCAGTTGAGTTGAGTACAGTGGAGTAAGGTACAGTGGGTTAGTGTAAAATGCAGTGGCATATACTGTAGTGTCACAAAGTGGAGTAGCATACTGTAAATTCCGTACAGTGGAGAGGTGTAAACTAAATAGACAGTGGAGTGGCATAAATTGGAGTTTGTAAATTAAAAGAAAAGTAGTGTTAAAGTATGTCCAAAGATGGCAATGTTTTTTCACGGAAATATATCCTATAATATGTAAATGTTGTGCAGGTCCAAAAGGTGGTTAAATTCAATGCATGTTGCTTAATTTGTTTAAATGTGTGTTTTGCAAAGTCTGTCATTTGGATGTGGTTAAAATCTGGTTATATTAGATATAATGTTGTGCAGATGCTGATTTTGGGTAGTGCAGCTAAGTAGTGTAACTGTTTCAGAACGTTTAATTTATGTAAAGTTTGTGAGATCAGTTTGTGTGGTATGTTTGGGCAATATGGGTATATTTCACTCCACTATCACGGTACAAAGTGAAGCCAAATCATTAGGTGAATGGCTAATGACTGCCTTTACAAAAGTTCAAGGCAGGCATGTTGTGTTTGGGTACACTTTCCCTGTGTTCTGCGTTACGCTTTCGGATATAGGGGAGCAATTGGTTAGGTATATTTGCCCTACCTATTAACACATACTAAAGTGGTAATAGGTTTTGCTAAATATTTATGAGTTCCATTATATTTCTTTATATAAATCAGGAGTTGTGAGATGCTACCGCGGTACCACAAAATTATATTGTAAGGTTACCATTGTTATTTCTAAATTTCTCTCTATTATTTTAGCACTCTACAAGGAAGAGCATTTTATTCTATGTAGCATGGTCATTTTTAGTAATTAACTCGCTACACTGTACCCATTTTTCAACATTTTTAAATTAGGTTGAAATTGGAAAATACACTTCAGCATACCATATTTAAAAAATATATTGCCTTACTTTGTTTTTCTATAGTAAAAACAAAAAATCATTTTTTTTTAGTACTGCAGTACTCTGTATTTATTTTGTAAGAGATATAAAGTTATAAATATTTTCTCTACATTATAAAAATTCCAAACCTAATTGATAGATGACCATGTCATGAGTGATGTAATATGTGATGTCATCAGCAGTGCATTGTGGGGGTCCTAGTTATACTTAGCTCAGCTAACAATAACTGCTGAATTTCTCTGGTTTTGTGGAGTGACATGCCGGCCTAACTATAACGTCCCTGAAACCTGTGTTTTTTCAGTGAATATCGAAAGTTTTTTAAGTGCTAATTCTTAACTATAACGTCCATGAAACCTGTGATTTTTTCAGTGCATTTCTAAGGTTTTTTATATGCTAATACTTAGTATAATGCCCCTGAAACCTGTAGTTTTTTCAGTGAATTTCTAAGGTTTTTTAAATGCTAATTTCTAACCATGCCTACATAGGTAGGACATGTACAGAAAGGGGAAGAAAGGTGTAGAAAGAAGCAAGAAAAATGCAGAAAGAGCCAATAGAAGTCCATAAAGAAGATGAAAGGTGCAGAAAGAAGCAGGAGAAGTTTAGAAAGAAGCAACAGAGGTGCAGAAAGAGGCAAGAGGTGTGCAGAAAGAGGCAAGAGCAGTACAGAAAGAAGCAACAGAGGTGCAAAAAGAGGCAAGAGATCTGTAGAAAGAGGCAAGAGGATGCAGAAAGAGGCAAGGGAAGTGCAGAAAGAGGGAAGAGGGGTGCAGAAAGAGGTAAGAGGGGTGCCGAAAGAAGCAAGAGAGGTACAGAAAAAGGTAAGGGGGTGCAGAAAGAAGCAAGAGAAGTGCAGAAAGAAGCAACAGAGATGCAGAAAGAGGCAAAAGAAGTGCATAAAGAGGAAAAAGGGGCGCAGAAAGAGGCAAGAGAGGTGCAGAAAGAGGGAAGAGGGTGCAGAAAGAGGCGACAGGGGTTTAGAAAGAAGCAATAGAGGTGCCGAAAGAAGCAAGAGAAGTGATGATAGAGACAAGAGAGTTGCAGAAAGAAACAAGAAAGGTGTAGAAAAAAGCAAGAGAAGTACAGAAAGAGGCAAGTGGGGTGCAGAAAAAGGAAAGAGGGGGACAGAAAGAGGCAAGAGAGGTGCAGAAACAGGCAAGAGGGATGCAGAAAGAGGCAAGAGAATTGCAGAATGAAAGGAGCAACATAGGTGCAGAAGGAGGCAAGAGAACTGTAGAAATAGGCAAGAGAGTCACAGAAAGAGGAAAGAGGGGTGCAGAAAACAGCAAGACAGGTGTGGAAAAAAGCAAGAGAAGTGCAGTAAGAGCCAACAGAGGTGCAGAAAAATGCAATAGAAGTACAGAAAGAAGAAACAGAGGTGCATAAAGAGGCAAGAGAACTGCATAATGAGGCAAGAGAGGTGAAGAAAGAGGCAAGAGAGATGCAAAAAGAGGCAAGAAGGATACAGAAAGAGGGAAGGGGGATGCAGAAAGAAGCAATAGAGGTACAGAAAGAACCAATAAAAGTGCAGAAAGAAGCAACAGAATTGCAGAAAGAGGTAAGAGGGGTGCAGAAAGAGGCAAGATAAGAACAGAAAGAAGCAACAAAAATGCAAAAAGAGGTAAGAGAAGTACAGAAAGAGGCAAGAGAAGTACATAAAAGAGGCTAGAGGGGTGCAGAAACAGGCACAGAGGTTTAGAAAGAGGGAAGAGGGGTGACGAAAGAGGGGAAGATGCATAAAAAAGGAAGAGAGGTGCAGGAAAAAGCAAGAGAAGTGCAGAAAGAAATAGCAGAGGTGCAAAAAGAGGCACAATGGGTGCAGAAAGAAGCAAGATAGGTGCAGAAAGAAGCAAGGGAAGTGCAGAAAGAAGCCAGAGAAGTACAGAAAGGCAAGAGAGGTTCAGAAAGAGGGAAGATGGTAAAGAAAGAGGCAATAGAAGTGCTGAAAGAAGCAACAGAGGTGCAGAAAGAGGCAAGAGAGGTACAGAAGAAAGAAGCAAGAGAGGTGTAAAAGGAGTAGGAGAGGTGCTGAAAGCCGAAGAGATGTGCAGAAAGAGACAAGAGAAGTACAGAAAAAGGAAGAAAGGTACAGAAAGAAGCAAGAGAAATGCAGAAAGAATCGAGAGAGGCACAGAAAGAAGCAAGAGTGGTTTGCACACCATTAGCACAAATTTAACACCCATATAATAAGTAACAGGTGACCATTTCAGCTTTGCAAAGGGCCTTCCACCACTCTGTAACACTTGTTGCTGCATTTTTGGTAATGTTGGAGCTAGAAACAAGGTTTTTTTTATTCAAATCTGCAGATTATGTAGCAGATGATGGAATATGTGGCAAACGCGGTAAACTTATAATTGTGCGAAAATGGGTGCAGCCGAACAGTCGCATAATTCCAGTGGTCAGGCTCATACCTCTGACTAGGTCCAGAAGTGCTCCTGAGTTGTTTGTTTTTTTGTCTCATCAAGTTCATAGTTTAGCTTCTATGGAAACAAGGAAGACTAAACCTGAGGTTACCACTCCACAACACAGACTACCATACCACAGAAGTACTCTCCATAACACATAATCCCACTCTACATAATTCCTATACACTAAATAGCACATACTTTCTAGGCACATCATTTCACCGCACAACATACCACATAATTCCACAACACACAACGTACACCCACTCCACTCCATAAGCAGGAGCGCCCCCACACCTTTTATTTAAAAAAAAAGCCCTGGGGAGGTGGCATTCCCCGTGCCGTGGCTGCGGGGGGTGAGTCCCCTGCATTTAAAGATGAAAGCCCCGGGGAGGTGGTGGTCCCTGGGGCAACGTGGGGTAGGCAGGACTCACCCATGCCTTTTTTAAAAAAAATAAAAAGCCCTAGGGAGGTTGCGGTCCCTGAGGTTGCTGGGGGGCCAAGTGCCCCCGTATATCATTAAAATTGTTCCTGGAAGGGGCCCTGCGGGCCCCGTATCCTATTTTGACATTTTCCCCAGGACCTGGCCCACCCGGGGGCTTAAACAAAGCGTGGAAGACCAGACTTCATTTTTTTATTTTTTTCATCCGGATTCGTGGCCCCTACAGGAATTCCACTGAAATAAGGTTTTTTTAAATGCTTTATTTGGCCCTCTATGTCCTTGTGTGACCTGCGGAGCAGGCCTAGGGGGCCAGGGTGTTTCTACCCTGCCCCTTACTGCTTTTTTTGTGACTCGGTTTAACCAAGTCACATGATGGCTGCCAACGCCGTCCTGGTTTGAAGTGTTGGCAGCCAATCTGAGTCAACCTCGAGATCGGAAGGGTTCGTGGATCCACTGCAGTCACCAGATACTAATATTTCTAAATATATGAATTTCTCAGGAACTACTGAATGTATTGACACCATTTTAAAAAAAGGTTGCTTTCTGAACCAAAAGCTACCTTTTTGCTACAGGTTGGTGTAATTCTGTTCAGCAGTTCGGGTTGTAGCCTTGTATAAAGTTTCCTATGAAAATTAACATGGAAAAAGGTGTTATGGAACCCCCCTTTTTCTCTGTCTTAGCCTGATGAATCACCCCAAAACTTTCAAGACAGGAGCAAACCGGAGTGCCCCATTAGTTTTAAACATTTTGCTAAGATTCATCAAACTGCGCCAAAGATATTGACAAAAGAAAAAACGCTTTTTGAATAGAAACAAGGTCCTATCTATAACACACACACACACATCTATATATCATCAAACACTTCTCCTCAAGCCCATAGTCACACAAGTATTCGCTCCAAGTCTCGACACAGCATCTGGTCTGAAGGTTTAAGTGGCACAGCTTTCTTTGTGTTAGTCCTTTATTTTTAGAAATGCAGCAGTGCAATCATGACCAGCGTGCTGCGGCTGTAGCCTTCTATTGAGCCACAAAAAATCCCAAACTCCCTATCTCTGGTGGTGACCCTAACTATAACTACAAAGTGGCTACCGCAACTCTGTAATATACATATATATTTTGCAGATGAGTGAATGGATGTGTGAGTCAGTAGGTCTGTTAGTAGCTGTATGGGTGAGTGAGTGGCTGTGTGAGTAGCTGCATGGTTGAGTAGCTACATGGGTGAGTGGCTGTTTGAGTGAGTGAGCGGGTATGCATGTATGGGTCTGTGAATGGGTATGTAAGTGAGTGTGTGGGTGTTTGCGAGATTGTATGGTAGTGTTAGTGGGTGTGTGAGTGGTTCTGTAGATGATGTCATCAGTGATGTCATTTGAGATGTTATCAATGATGATGTCATCAGTGTTGTCACTGACCCTGTCGTGAGTGATACAATATGAAAGTATGAGAGATGGTGAGCAGTACATTGCTGGGGCATAAGTTATAGTTAGCTCAGGCAAATATAACTGCTGGATTTCAATGGAATTCTCAGCTTAACTATAATGTCCCTGTTACCTATGGTTTTTTCAGTGAATTTCTAGTTTTCTTCAGTCTACTTCCTGACTGTAACATCCTGGAACCTTTGTTTTTTTAAAGTAAATCTCTAAGGTTTTTTAATGCTATTTCCTAACTATACAAGTTTCAAAATGAACTGCAGCAGTTGTAGTTGACTGTTCAGAATTAAAAGCATGTCCAAGTTTGCATTACATTTTTGATTTTTACCATAGCCAATCCCAGATCTACTTACTTATCCTTTAAAGACACTACCTAATTTTATCATTCTACATATTTACACCACCCAATCAAATATGTATTTTCTTAAACCAGGTCCTGTCCTACATTTTAACTTCCTTTCATTTTGAAAACTGTCTCATTAAGCTCCAGCCTTCTCCTTTGTGCTACTTCACCTTGCCTTCAAAATGTTTAGAGTGTGGATTGTTGGTCACAGCTTTGTGTTTTGGGCTAGAAAGTGTGCTAGAAAGAGTGGCATAGAGAGGGACTTGGGTTTGCCTAATGTGGACATTACTTGGATTGGCCAGAGAGGTTTAAGTGGTTTCAATTGCTGCCTTTGGTTGAAAGCATTGCGGATTGCTAACACCCTGACCTCATGATATCGCACTGTGGTGGCAATGACCTAGACACACTTACATGGGTAGGACTGGAAATCCTAATGAAGGATACCTTTGCTCAATTATTGGAACTTTTCCCTCAGACTGCCTTGGTATTCTCCAACATATGCCAAAGGCAAACATGGCAGTGGTCAAGCAAATTCTGTCCACAAATATACAAAGCCAGGAAACAAGTCAATAAAACTGTTTCTGCATTCTTCAGAGAACATAACATGGGCTCTATCTAAATGAACATATGATCTGACATGTATGGTATTTAAGAAACGTCTGCCAACATTTGTAATAGTCCTATTCTTCCAGTTGGCAGCAGTATCTATAGAAGTGATGGTATTCATTTCACAGAGAAAGGCAACAGGGTGTTCCTCAACAACATGAAAGACTGCATACTGTTTTATTTGTAGTTATCAACACACAATAAACACAAAGGCTCTTTTCAGAGCCACCCTATTTCACAAAAAATAGTTTATTTGCTTTTTAAATACCTTTATTCAAGTTATTTTTTCAAATTTGCAAATACGGCTATGTAAAACAAAAGCAGACATTCAGTAGACTGAAGCACTTTTAAAATTCACAACTGTATAAGTTACATCTGTCTGGGTACATGAGTGACTCAGTTGGTCTGTGAGTGTTAGAGTGGGTCTGTTAGAGGCTGTGCGAGTGTCTGAGTAGGTCTGTCAGAGGATGTGTGAGTGTCAAAGGGTCTGTGAGTGGGTGCATGAGTTTCTCAGTGGGTCTGTGATTGGGTGCATGAGTGTCTCAGTGGTTCTGAGAGTGAGAGTATCTGAGTGGATCAGTGAGTGGCTGTATGAGTACCTCAGTGGTTCTCTGCCTGAGTGTATGAGTGTCTGAGTGTCTGAGTGAGTCTGTGTGTGTGTGTGTAATCTGTGACTGCGTGTGTGAGTATCTTAGTGGGTGCTTGAGTGTCTGAGTGGGTCTGTGAGTGGGTGCGTAAATATGTGAGTTTGTCTGTGAGTGGGTGCATGAGTGTCTGAATGGGTCTGTAAGAGGGTGCATAAATGTGGGACTGGGTCTCTGAGTGGGTCTGTGAGTGTCTGAGTGGGTCTGTGAGTGGGTGATAAGTGTCTGAGTGGGTCTGAGAGTAGATGTATGAGTGTCTGAGTGTATGAGTAAGTGCGTGCATAAGTCTCTCTGAATGGGTGAGTAAGTGGGTGCAAGTATTTGAGTGGATCTATGAGTGGGTGCATGATTGTCTGAGTGGATGTGTGATTGGCTGAGCAGGCCACTGACTGGGTACATAAGTGTCTGAGTGGGTCTGTGAGTAGGTGCATGAGTGTCTCAGTATATGAATGAGTGGGTGCATAAGTCTCTCTGAATGGGTGGGTGAGTGAGTAGGTGCATGCATGTCTGAGTTGTTTTTTAGTGGGTGTATGAGTCTTTGAGTGGGCCTGTCAGTTGGTGCATGAGTGTCTGAGTGGGTCTGTGAGTAGTTACATGAGTGTCTGAGTGGGTCTGTGAGTGGGTGTGTGAGTCACTGAGTGGATCTGTGAGTGGGTGCTTGAGTGTCTGAGAGGGTCTCTGAGTGAGTGTGTCAGTGTCTGCGTGAGACTGTGAGTGGGAGAGTGAGTATCTGAGTGGGTCTGTGAGTGTGTGCGTGAGTAGCTCTATGACTTGGTGTGTTAATCTCTGATTGGGTCTGTGAGTGAGTGTGTGTGTCTCTGAGAGGTCCTGTGAGTATGTGTATGAGTATCTGAGTGGGTCTGTGAGTGAGTACAAAAGTGTCTCCGTGCATTTGCAAATAGGTGCATGAGTGTCTCACAAGGTCTGTGAGTGGGTGCATGAGTCTCTGAGTGTATCTGTGAGTAAGTATGTCAACTTCTGAGAGAGTCTGTGAGTGTTTGCATGAGTGTCTGAGTGGGTCTATGAGTATGTGCATGAGTCTCTGACTGGGTTTGTGAGTGGGTGCATGCCTTTGACTTGGTTTGTGAATGAGTGCATGAGTCTCTAAGTAGATGTGTGAGTGGGTGTAAGAGTGTGAGTGGGTCTCTGAGTAGGTGCATTAGTGTCTGAGTGCATATCCAAATGTTTTTTTTATTTCAGCAACACTCGCGAATTCATCGCGACCTTACATAGGGGGACCATGCTGATCATTGCGACAACTTCGAGAATATCACCCTAGGGAAAAATAGTTTTTGGATGTGTTGTACACGTAAGGGGTCGGGAACAAATTCTCGACATGTTGTACACATAAGGAGTCCCACAAATACACCTATATTCCACCCATTAGGTCAAGATACCTTTACCCTGATCCCTTCTATAACTCTCAATGTTTATTTTCGGCACTCAGGGACTGTGTCTCATTACATAAAATGGTGGCAGTAACTTTCTACACAGGTTGAAGCTAGCCAATCACAGCATTCCTGTTGGCATGTCAATTTGCGACTCACTGCGTAATAGTTGCGAAGGCTTTGCACATCTAAATATTAAAATGTGTCTTTCCTTGAATTTCTCCAGAACTACTGAACGGACTTACACCAAGTAACAAAAAGGGCTCTTTCTGGACCAAGAGCTACCTTTCTGCCAAATTTGGTGAAATTCCGTCCAGCTGTTTAGGCTGTAGTTGTGTTCAAAATCCCTATGAGAAGTAACATAAGAAATGCACATGCTTTTTCCCCCCCGCTTTTCCTCAATCCCAGCTTGATGGATCACCCAAAAACTTTCCATGCACAATAATACCCAGTGGCATACTTTTTGGGGGAAAATTTCATAAATATTTATCAACCAGCATCAACAATACAAGCAAGTCAAAAAATGCTTTCCCTATGAAAACTAGGTCCCAACTATAAGTACATACTGGCGACCACCAGTAGAATATATATATATGTCATCAGTGATGTAAAATGCGAGAACATAAGCAGTGCATTGCGGAGGCCTAAGTTATAGTTAGCTTAGGTAGCTATAAGTCCAGAATTTCTATGCTTTTGTACGAGTGAAACCTGAGCCTAACTATAACATACCTGTAATAAATATATATATATATATATATATATATATATACATCTCTACAAACCGGCATTGTGCTTCGCTGGTTTTTGGATGACCCCTTCTCTTACAAGCGGCGGAGCGGCAGGAAGCCAAGACCTCTGGTGACCCGGAAGTCGTATGTCTATCTCCCGTTAGGAAGTAATTGCTCCAGCCCCCGGCCACTGTGGACGCCGACTGCAACACGCATCTGACGAGGAGTACGGAGGGGGTATCGCTCCCTAAAGACACCTGAAGTCAGGCAGCAGTGTTCGAGTTGTGCAGCAGGATAGCGCCGGTAAGAGAAGTGTGTGCCCGGTCACCCGGCGGCGTGCATTTGCTTGTGCCATTGGGAGGCGGTGAGAACGCATTGCGCGTTAGGAAACCAGGAAAGCGGCATGTCAGCAGACGCAATAAAGGCGAGAGAATTGGTAGCATTGAATGCGTTTGATGACTCCCCGGCGGGGGGGCCATCTGGACCAGCAACACAGAATGTACCTGTAAACGAATTTGGCAGCATTCGAGACAAATTCAAAAGACTGGAAAAACTCATGAAACGGGAACTCTCGAAATGGTGGGAGCATCGCTCCTTGAGCCGTTACCTGGAAGTGAATAGAATAGCACGGGGACTGCGTGTGATGCTAGCCCCTAGCTATGAGGATCCAGACCCCGAAATGCTCAGGGAGTGGGCAGATTGGAACCTTGAGTCTTCGCGTGGGTTAGTCCAGATACTTGTGCGCTATGCAGAAAGCGACCGTCTGAAAGCACAGATCAAAATAGAGGAACTGAATCTGGAGATTGAATCATCCTGTGGTGAGTTCACCACCGAATGCATGAAACTACGCGGTGATATGATGGCAAGGCTTCAGAAAGAAGAAGAGGATATAAGCAAAAGGAAAGCCTTCAAATTCCAAAGAGACAAGGCGGACTATGCCGAGGGGCGTATCTTTACTTTTGCTAAAAAATTTGAAGCCATTAAAGCCAGTAGAAGACTCAGGTTCGCAACAATGCCAGGCCGCTCCACCCAAGGGCCGGGGGCAGGGGCAGCTCAGCGAGATGATTCTTCAGAGTCTAATTTAAGTTCGTGTATTAACAGCGACTCAGATTCTAACACATCTCAAACAGATGCGCAATTGGGGTTTACCAGACTAACACCAGCAGAAGAGCTCGAATGCTTACGGAAGAACAGGCGCGAAACGTTACGCTCAAGAACCCAGGCACCTGCAGGAACAAAATCCGCAATGCCAAGCGTTACCAACGCCGAAAAGCCAACTCAAGAAGAAAAAAGTCAGCAGAAAAAGAAAAAGAGCACCAGGAAATGGAACAGGAAGTGAGCGATCATTTAGAAACATCAGGTACTGCCTCCTCAGTCATCAACCTTACTGATATGGTACTATCTCAGTCCGAACTCCGCATCCTATCGATGGGTCTCACATTTTGTCCACCCTGTGATTTTATTTATGTGGACACTAGGATAGACCTATATAAATTTGTCCGCAAGTTGAAATTGCAGAAACATTTCTCGGGTGGCAAGGCACGCAACACCCCCCTGAGGGTGGAATCATCCAACCAGGGGCTTCTAGCTCGTGATGCCCCATGCTTGGAAGCCATGGAATCACTCGGACGTGAGCATTCAATATCGCAAGAAGACTTGGCTCAAACCACAAGTAAGGTAGGGGGGCTCACATCGTTCAAACCACGCTCTACTTACACTCCTGTGACGGTATATGATAATATCGACATTTTCCATGATGCTACTGTTAAAGAAATTAAGGTGCTCCACTCTAAACTGCTCAACTCCAAACGTAGGAAATACACACAGAATGATCAATACTTGAAGCTCATCAAAAAGATCCAACAAAATGAAAATGTTATTGTTAGGCAATCTGACAAGGGGGGGAATATAGTGTTATGGCCGCGACAACTATATTTGGAGGAAGCCCTCTCCCAATTGAACAATCCTGATTGCTATAGACACAGTGACATCACCCTGGTGAAGAAAGCCCAGGCAGACTTCTATTCATTATTGATGGGGTGGAGATCTTTTGGTTTGTTAAGCATGGATGAGCTTAAGTACTTGAAAAATGACAACCCGATCATGCCGGTCTTTTACCTAATCCCAAAGGTTCACAAGAACCCGGTCAACCCTCCAGGTAGGCCAATCATTGCAGCTTGCGGGGGTCTACTAGAAAAAACAACTATCTATGTAGACTCATTCTTGCAAGAGCATGTACAAAGCCTACCGTCATTTGTTCAGGATTCTAATGACTTTGTGCGCAAAATAGATGGCATTGAATGGGGTCCTGATTTATGGCTAATAACACTAGACGTAACGTCTTTGTACACTAGTATAAATCACCAGGATGGCCTGCGAGCTACGGAATTCTTTTTGGGACAGAGACCGATCATAATGGCTGATCACAATCGTATGCTGTTATCCATGATTTCATTTTGTTTGTATCACAATTTCTTTTTGTTTAACAACAGATATTACCAGCAGGTCAGGGGTGTTGCGATGGGGGCCTGTTTCTCTCCCAGTTACGCCTGTCTCCATATGGGCTATTGGGAGAGACAGGTCCTCTATGGTGAACACTCTGACATTGCTTTGCGGTCTATTGTATGCTGGTATCGTTTTATTGACGATGTGTTCCTTGTTTGGAGGGGCACTCGTTTGGAAGCTGAGCAATTTATTGAGACTTTGAATTGTAATAACTACAACTTACAGTTCACTTCTGATATCAGCAAGGAACAGGTACATTTCCTAGACATGACAGTATCCATTGGATAGGACAAACTGGAAACCAGGCTATATAGGAAGCCCACGGCGGGCAACACAATACTCCATGCCAATAGCCACCATCCTCCCCACCTCATACGCAGCATCCCCTATGGGGAGATGTTGCGTATTAGACGGTTGAGTAGCACTGAAGCTCAATGTCATCTAGCACAGCAGGCTAGTAGGACTAGATTCTTGGCAAGGGGGTATAATCCTGGGCTAATTGACAAGGCTATGGCTAAAGCCAATGCCTTGTCAAGAAGCACAATCCTACAACGTAAGGTTTCTGCAGGGCCCACCATCTCCCGTGACCAACCAGTTAGACTGATTTGGGCCTACAATAGGCAACACAGGGTGCTCAGTAAGATCATTTCTAGACACTGGGATTTAATTAAATGGGACCCTGTCATAGGTGATAAAATTCCAGCTACACCATCTATCGCCTATAGAAAAGCATATTCGATGCAAGATGCATTGGTCAAATCTAGCCCAGAGGTTACAAAAATCAAGAACTGGCTAGACAAGAGCAAGGGCTTCAGGAAGTGTTCTTCCTGCAAAGCATGCCAACATGGGCTTAATAAGACAGAATATGCAGTCCCTTTTACACCTGGTGCACGCAAAATAAAGAAACAACTGACTTGCAAAAGTGAATTTGTGGTTTATGTGCTGGAGTGTCCGTGTGCCCTGCGGTATGTGGGTAGCACCAAGCTGCAGGTGCACAAGAGGATACTCCAGCACATAAGGGCCATCAATACCAGTGACCCGGCATATCCGGTGGCCCGCCACTTCAAGGAGCACCACAATAATGATAGTACCCTTCTGAGATATTATGCCATTGACAGCATAGACCCATTGAGAAGAGGAGGGGATAGGGAAGGTGCCCTCAGGAGGTTGGAGACCAGGTACATACTGGAAATGGACAGCAGATCACCGGGGGGGATGAACTCCACGGAGGACTTTTACACCTGTCTCTGATTCATAACTCTGTAGTAATTTCCTGTTTTTTTGGTTCTCCTACCCTTCCATTGTACCAGTAATGTTAATTTTGTAGGACGTTCCTATCCATATCTGCCTATGAACATATATAGCCTGGTTGTCCCCTTGTGTATGAGTAGACAGGGACATACGGTTGGTTCTGTATACTACATGACCTGTGCATGTCTAGGGTTGCAAGTGACCCAGTTGTGAATTGTAGCCTAGGCTTAGGTTACATTACTTTACAACAAACGCTAAACTGTACTCTAAATGAGAAAAAGTATAAAAGGCAAAAAAATACAAAATAACTACAAAAATTTTAAAAAATAAAACAGTAAAAATAAAAATTAATTGATATTATTCACTTATAAATGCCATTTTTTGGATATAAAATGGTGGGTGCATATCTCAATACAGTTAAATGAGAAAAGAGGCTGCGATATTGTTACCTCCTCTTTCCATTATTTCACCTTAGGACACAGACAAACCACGGGCTAGTGCAATAGAGATATTCAATGTCAGGAGGCTGTGATTCCAGGGATGTGCAAATGCATTTATGCATTTATGTATTCTGACCATCTGATATTCCATCCAGTGTAAATAGTGTATGATCATTGTAAATATATCAATTATCAATGTATTGATACATGTATATATTTTACATTTTTTAACATTGTGGTGTATATGATGATGGACTTTTTTTGACATTTCAATTGAATACATGACCCTATCTGCACTTTAATGATGGTTGCACATTGCTGAGTTTGCACTTTTCAAACTTCACGAGGGATTATCCCGTGATGTAAGCCTGCTAAATACCAGAATATTGCCTTGATTGAATGTTGAAGGTATTTTGTATTTTGCACTTTTAATATGCTTCTTTGGATTACCGACAATGTTGTCTATGTCCATTATTGAGGTTAACCTCACATGTGACTGTATTCCACCAATGATGTTACATTTTCAATGGCATTTGCACTTTAAATTTTGCCTCCTCCCTTGCATGCGTCATGTGACCAAGGGCTCCGTGAAGCCCGAAACGTTATGCTGAGGTGTGCCGCTTTCCTTACTAAATAAAACACTGCTCACCTGCACTCTGGGTCTCCTCTCCTCCTTCTGCGCCGACGGTATCCAGGACTGGGCTCCAGGTGAAAGAAAGCTGAGATTGTTTTCATATATATATATATATATATATATATATATATGTGATCAAGGTACTTTGGTGCTGAAACGCGTAATGGCCAACTGAGCGCAACCTAAAAAATTATTCTGTGCACTTAATGGTGGTCCGTGCTCCTGTCTTTGTGGAACTACAAACGCCGGCTGTGGCAGATGAGTTTTTTGCGATATATATATATATACATATATATATATATATATATATACATATATATATATATATATGTATATATATATATATATATATATATATATATATATATATATATATATATATATATATATATATATATATATATATATATATATATATATATATATATATGTGCGTGTGTGTGTGTGTGAAACAATGGCCCAGAAGCATTGAGGACGCACTCCCAGTCGGTGAAGTCTTATGATTTATTTAAAGGACACCAGCAGCTTCAGTCTGGTATTTGGATCAATTTTTTTTGGATCCATTTCTTTGTTCTCTTCCTGATGCGTTTCGAGGCTTCAGCCTCTTAATCATAGGAAACTTGGGAGAGAGACTCTTGATGCTTTGCTTATTTGCATACTTTTGAACCCTCAGTGGGCGGTGCCATTAGTCTTGCATCTCGGGACTTGTAGTTCATTCAAGCCAAATTTGTATCTTTTAGTAAGTTCCGTCTTATTCCACAAAAGTTGCAGTGTATTCTTTACCCCTCGTGGGCCCCCAGAGTGAGTTGCCGGCAATTAAAGTCCCATCTCCTGAGCTGAAAAAAGGCTTGGACGTAGTTCCAACCACAGCTTCGCTATTCACTTCTCAGCGATGGTGCCGCCCTCCACGGCAGGACTACCGTGTAAGTTTATGTGAAACAATGGCCCAGAAGCATTGAGGACGCACTCCCAGTCGGTGAAATCTTAGGATTTATTAAAAGGACACCAGCAGCTTCAGTCCGGTATTTGGATCCATTTCTTTTGGATCCAATTCTTTGTTCTCTTCCTGATGCGTTTCGAGGCTTCAGCCTCTTAATCATCGGAAACTTGGGAACTGCACGCAGAGACTCTTGATGCTTTGCTTATTTGCATACTTTTAAACCCTCAGTGGGCGGTGTCATTAGTCTTGCATCTCGGGACTTGTAGTTCATTCAAGCCAAATTTGTATCTTTTAGTAAGTTCCGTCTTATTCCCAAATGTTGCAGTGTATTCTTTACCCCTCGTGGACCCCTAGAGTGAGTTGCTGGCAATTTAAGTCCCATCTCCTGAGCTGAAAAAAGGCTTGGACGTAGTTCCAACCACAGCTTCGCTAATCACTTCTCAGCGATGGTGCCGCCCTCCACGGCAGGACTACCGTGTAAGTTTATGTGAAACAATGGCCCAGAAGCATTGAGGACGCACTCCCAGTCGGTGAAATATTACGATTTATTAAAAGGACACCAGTAGCTTCAGTCCGGTATTTGGATCCATTTCTTTTGGATCCATTTCTGATGCGTTTCGAGGCTTCAGCCTCTTAATCACAGGAAACTTGGAAACTGCATGGAGAGACTCTTTTTTTTTTTTTTTAACTCTTTATTAGCGACTGCATATCATCACAATATACAATAAAACATTCTATCAGTGAGCAGTCTTTTCCTTTAACTCCCACAACTAGTAACTCCAGACCATCAAGATGTAGCCGTAAGAGCTTGTTACTAACAGATCGTATAATTTGCGCACAGTCTTAAATCATAAAACAGTATGCTCCATTCACCTCCATTATAGTTTCTCTTACATTGCTGTGCCTGCGGCGCATATATGTACCAATAGTCCATGATCTATTCGGTCTGACCTTTCCCCACCCACCCCTCTCCCTCCACCCCTTTTCGTACGTCTCCCGGTCCATTCAAGTACCTGGTATACTGTCCAGGCCTTAATCATCAGCTTCTCAGCTAGTGTAGTCATGCTCAGCTGACCAACCTGTACGCTATCCGGGCTAGGTCGCTACACATCCAGCCCACCCCGCTCCTAGCTCTGTCCCTCCTAGGGGCCGTCTGCATGAATTAGCTCCTGCTCTCCCTCCATTTCCTCCACCTCCAGTAGCATCTGCTCCCACTCCTGCGCAATCGGGTATTTCCGTTGTCCTCTCTCTTCTTCCCTATGCAGAACCATTCCCTCTGCTCTGCCCCATCTGAGTAAGTCAGAACACCATACCTCTAGGTCGGGAGGCCTGGCAGATTTCCACCTCATGGTTAGGACCCTGATCGCCAACAGCAAGGATAAGTCTAGGAACTTCACCTGGGCCCTGCAGTGTTTGGGGCGTCTCTGGTGACCCAGCAGACAAGGCAGTACCTCCTCCGGGATCGGGAGGGCCGTGATTGTACTAAGGGCCTGGCTAACCCCCCCAGTAGCCCCGCAGACGGGGGCACGCCCACAGCATATGGAGAAGGCCGGCCTCGTCGGCTCTACACCGAGGACAGCAGTGGGGGGATTCTGGAAACATTTTATGTAGTCTGTGGGGGGTGAGATATGCCCTGTGTAATACCATGGCTTGTATGAACTTAAACTTAACATTCCGGGACACCTTCCTAGGGTGTTCTAGGATACCTTTCCAAGCTCCCTCTGTCAGCACCTCGCCAGAGTCTAATGTCCAGGAGTCCCGGAGCGAGTTAAGAGATATTGCAGCGTGTTCCCTAACCCCAGTGTAGAGCCAGTGTACCAGGCGTCCCCCATTACCCATATAATAAAGAAGGTGTACCAGTTCGTGCTGTAGAGGTTTAACTCGCTGTGGGGCCCAATGAGTTCGTACATAGTGTGACAGTGTGGCATGTAGGATGTAGAGCCTCGGGGGTGCCCCCGTGATGTGCAAAAAGGAGTCGTGATCTAATAGTGTGTCGTCCCCAAAAAGATCACCCACTGTGTCTACCCCTGCATCTGTCCAGGGTTGCAATCTGACTTGTGTCAGTCGTCCTTGCGGCGTCGGCACGCCTAGTAGAGGTATGTTGTCAGCGTAGGGCGAGGCCTCTGACGTGTACGCCAGTGCTTTCCGCCAACACAGTAGGGCAGTGTGTAATAGAGGGTGGCAGCCCGAGGGATCCTGGCTCCAGGCAGGAGCAGAGAGTGTCATTCGCCCTGTGCCAGTCTATCACGGAGAGACTCTTGATGCTGATCCAGCGCTCCTGTAGAAAAACTGTCTCACAAACGCTACCCAACACCATAATACTCACCATTAATCATGAATCACTAACCAAGGCCCATATACCAACGAGACAATTTTTGAGCGACTGAATCAGGTGACCTAATTAATCAGAACCTATTCACAAACTATTTACACATTTATATACAACTGCAGTATAATGTTTCTTACCATGGTTTTAAACATTTATCATTTAATTAAGTCACTAAGGCAATGGATCAACTGATGGTAACAAGACCATGAATAAACAAGACCAGATGGTCGTTTCAAAATCTTATTTATTAACTTTATTAATCAAAGAAAGAGCATTTTCGATTAAATCTTTATTTTATAAGCAAAATAAGAGCTGCATTTTATAGAGGAAAGGGCATATTAGACTGGCAAAGTAAAGCAAATCAGTCAGTATGATTTAGTTAATAAACAGTTTCCATTCCCTAAGACCTATTTTCCCTGTCTAAAACTCGTTCCACCTAAAAAGAAAATCATTAAAGTCTATTATCCTTACGTGCGCCAACAAGTCCTTCAGCACGTCACGCCCTTCAGGAATCGGAAAGCGAGAAGCGCCCTCCTGCCCATGGGGGCAATTTTTATACCTTTCTGCCTAGCTAATCTCACTAAAAAGTATATTTTTCTCTTGCCATCCAGTGTTCTCATTGGCTGAATGATGTCATCTCATATGGTGTCACCACCTTTCTCCAAGCCTAGATCAGACTTTTCTTAGAGTCCTTTGTCTCTTATGCTCAAGTCACGTAGCTTCCTCAAAAAGAAACATCTTTCAAGTCACAGGCCGTGACTTCCTTAGCTTGGCAAGCTTTGCCGGTTCCTGTCCTTGATTTAATCCTTCCAAGAGCACGTATAATACAATTTTCATTTGAGTTTTAAAATATTTTTCAACGTGGTAAAAGTTTCCATGCAGGGCTCTTGCTCTCTCTGGACAGTATTCGAAACACCGTCTTTAAAACGCTAGGCCTTAAGCATCTCCCTTGAAAACTAGTATTCAAACAAACACAAGACAATAATTAATTAGAGAATTAAGATTCATTTTGTTACCCTCCTCCTTTGCTAATTATTAACCCATTAATTTATGTTACCTAGCTCTGCACACAAAGCAGCATTTATATTTACTTTCTTCTTTTAGGCCGCAGGATCCTCCTCGAACTTATGCCACATAAAGATGAAAAGACTTAACATAAGCACACAAAATAAGCACATGCCATTAATTAAAACAGCCACATTTAATACTGACAAAGACAATAGACATGGTTCAGTTATTATTTTTCACGAACTTGCAGTTGCAACATAGAGCACATGAGTTAGTCCCTTATGTCGTATAAATGCATTTTAAAACTAGGTTGATTAGTACTTTTCATTTCGTGCTTATTGATACAGTCATAATATTATGGAAATTTAACTTTGCGAGTCAGAACAAAATATTATTCTGAACCTCGCTCCATCAACTCCCTCATCTGGTGATATCAAAATCACCAAACTACACCCATAATTTTAGCAAAATTTTAAGCCTTGAACATGTTTTGACAATCACAGTGTTAGTGTTTCTAAACTTTTGATTCTGCTGTCTGCTTGTAACTCTCATATTGTGTTCTACGAAACTCTTCTAGTTCTATATCCTTTTCTTGTTCCTTTCTGAGCTTATATATCCTCTTCTTCGCCCTAAGATATTTCTTTCTCTTGTGTAACATGCAACTAATTTTTAACAGAAGTATCACAAAAACTATAACTAATAAAGGAGTCAGTATTTTGCCTAAAATTGAACTACCAATCTCTTGAAACCAGGTTTTGATTGCTGCAAATCTTTTACTCAAACGTTCTGAAAAATCTTCATCTTCTAAAGGTTCTATTTCTGTATGTAACTCAGTAATATTTTTAATATACATTTCAATATTCTGACTTGTCAGGAATGTATGTGCAGCAATGCTGGACATGTAATATTCCACAAACTCCTCCCTCTTTAGCTAGCAGAATATCTAAAGCAAGACGGTTCTGCATTACCATAGATCTCCTAGCAATAAGTTCAGCATCCACTAATTGGAAACCACTAGCAGTATCAGTAGACAATCTGTCAACAATTGTAGACAATTTTCTGATTTTAACTGCATTCAGGGTTATACCCACCAAAGGTATTACTGCACCAAAAATATCTCCCAAAATTTCTGAAAAACTTTCTCTTTTGAATCTATTCAGATGATTGCTGATTTCAAATGAACCCTTTGCATTTCTGTCAACATGAAAATTTTTTGGAAAAACTAATCCAACAAAACAAGTCCCATACCAGTGGTCTGGGAGATTGTAATAGGCTTTGTCCCCACACACAAAATAAATTCCAGGAAAGATTCCACCTTTGAATCCCCAACCTCCTAAGATCTGGTAAGTATCTTCACATTGATTAGCACCTACAAAATAATTGTCAAAAAGCGTGTTGTCTCTTCTAATATAAAGCTTTCCACTAACAGGTTTATCTATGTGAATTGCAACATTCTCTATTCTACCATTAAGCTTTTCATCTTCAATTGCCAAAACTTAGATTTGGTTTGTTTCAACATTTCGTTTCTCTTATAAATTGCCTTTCTCTCTTCAACCAGATTCAAGAAAGACTTCTCTTCAGTTCTCAACTTACAAGTTAAATTGTTTCTAAAAGCATACTCATAAGTAAGTTCATTAGTTACAATGAAAAATTCCCTCATTTGCTTAGCATGTTTATGTTTATTCAAGCTTTTATCAACTTTTAAGTTTGCAAAGATTTCGTCATAATTCGAATAATAGTACTCTAAACGACCTGTTTGATAAAATAAACTGCTATCATACTGCAAGTAATACCATAAGTAATGGAAAGCATGTTATAAGTCACCCCCTCCGAAACAGAAGCGGGCAATTTCACACATATGTAGCAATCGTTGACATCCATAACCTTAACATATTCAGATAAAAGTCTTGAAAAAGTATTACTAGAAAAATCACCAACAGATCTATCTTGGTGAATCTCTGGTTTATGATCAATAACTCTGTTCGTTTTGCCTGCTGCACCATGATTATCTTGCTTAGCCATAGCTTCACTTGTCATATTAGCTTTGTACAACTCCTTGTCAACTCCAAAAGGGAAAATGACAGCTAAAATTAACCAGACTAAAATTAATAAAATCACACAAATAGAAGACATTTTGCAACATCTTCTTAGAATAGAACATCTAGAATTGCTTTTAGTAGAAGGCATCTTTACTTTGCAACAAGAGCCATACTAAAAAAACAAAAATTCAAAAATTACCAACCCCTCTATTTTACTTTTTTTTTTTAAGAAAACCCTATTTTCTAACAGCTTTTCTTCAACCTTGCGTCTTACATCAATGTGTTTTTCCAGCTAACACAATTTCTTCGACCTTGTGTCACCTAACACATTTTCTTCAGCCTTATGCCAAAAATAAATTTCAACCTTGTTTTAAGAAAAACAAATCAATCGTTATCACTTGTGTCATCTATATCTTCCTGACTACTACTATTCACTTCCACTACTGGTGGGATAATTATGTAAGTCCATTCAGGGGACTTGTACTTCTGGTTAGGTTTCACTACTCTCTTTGCTCTACTGCTAATTACTTCTATTTTCTTTCCTGCTTGATTTATCTTTTCAGAGTCACTTTTCTGACTTGAGACTTCGTTGACTTGTTCTTTTGATCTGTTCACCGATTTGAATTTTAAACTTTCATTTTCATCAGGCCAATTATCTCCTTTTCTAAATAATTTCTTTTTTGGTTCAGTCACGTTACACTCTGTTCTTCAAGCTCTTTTTCTAAAATTTCTTATTTCAGATTCTTAATCACTTTCATCTGTATCGCTTTCTGAAATTTGAATTCTAGATTCAGGTATTTCTTTACTCTGCAATTTCACTCTGTTAGGAATATCATCCTTATAGCTGGTACTTGGTAACTCGTCTTCTTCTTCTGGAATTACTTCCAACTTCCCAGTTTCAGAATTTTCGTTCCTTCTTCCAGAGGTTCCAATCTGCTTTTCAATACTTTCCTGATCTTGAATAATTTATTTTTCAGACTCCTTTTCTGCTTATTTTTCTAGCAGATCTTCATCATTTTCAGAGTCTAGTATTACAACTTCTTCAGTATTTTCATTCAATGCCTCATTTGCATTGGAATTTTCCAGATGTCAACCTTCTTGTCGATCTTCAGAATCTGGATCTCTTTCAGGTTCTTCTTCAGAATCTGAATCAGTTGTAGTGTCACCTTCGTCAGGATTTTCAGGTGGTGGTACACGAATGGTGTGACTAGCATGAATCCACCTTTTCAATCCTCTGCACTTTACTGCATTTGTTGTGACAAGTATCACCTGTCTTGCCTTTTGCCACCTGGACAGTAGGCAGTTTCTTCTTCGGTGAGCTTTTGTCCTCACCCAGTCTCCGAGTAACAGATCATGAGCTTGCTCATTTTCTCTTGTTATCACTTCAGTGCCCACCTGATGGAACACAGAAGTCACGACGTCAGAAAGGTTCCTGCAGTATTCCAAAATGACGCTATCATTTATACTCATTAATTTACCCACTGGTACAAATGCTTGTCTCATGACTCTGTCCATGACAATTTCATGAGGGCTTAGACCTGTCTTTTTATCAGGAGTACTTCTCAGAGACATTAAAACAAGTGGAAGTGCGTCTGTCCACTTCATTCCTGTAGCTAGACACATTTTAGCTATTCTATTCTTAATTGTGCCATTTACTTGTTCAACAACACCTGATGCTTCTGGTCTGTAGGCACAATGCAGCTTTTGTTTTATATTCAATGCTTCACAAATCATTTGTAATAGTCTGTTTTCAAAATGTGTTCCACGATCAGTCTCAACAGTCACTGGAAAACCGTACCTAGGTATAATTTCCCTTAAAAGCAATTTTGCAACAGTAACTGAATCATTGTGACGTGTTGGGAACGCTTCCACCCATCTTGAAAACAAACAGATTATCACTAGGACATATCTCAACTTATTATGAGGTGGCATGTCAATGAAATCCATTTGCAACCTGGTAAAAGGACCACCCTCCCGTCCTATGGTTCCCATGCTCACAACTGTTTTCCAGTTTGGGTTGATCTGTTGACAGATCAAGCATCTCTGACAAAAAGATTCTGCAATCAGTCTGAATATTGGATTGTACCATGTCTGCCTAAACAATCTAATCATTGAATCCCTTCCAATATGACCTGGACCATGATACATTCTAGCCATGTCAGCAATCATGCTATTTGGCATAACGGGTCTGTCATCTTTGTAAACCCAAATCTCATCTTCTTCTCGCTGTCTGAAACCTGCTTTTAACCATGTGTCTTTTTCCTCATCGTCTGTTTCCTCGTGTTAATCTTTTACTCCTTGCCATGTCTCAACTACAGATGTTAGCATAAGTGAGTTCAAAACATGTTCTTTGTCTTTTTCCCGATTAATTGACACATTATTTTTCGCACAGAATTTTGCTACTTCGTCAGCATAGGCATTACCCTTGGTCATATAATCCTCTCCTCTTTTATGCGCTGTGCATTTCATGACAGCGATTTTTTCTGGTAGCTGAATACCATTGATCAATCTTTTGATCAATTTTAGCATTCCTTATTGGAGTTCCCGCGGAAGTTAAATAACCTCTTTGAGACCAGAGCTGGCCATAGTCATGGACTACGCCATATCCATACTGACTATCAGTCACTATGGTAATTTTTAATTCTTTTTCTCTTTCACATGCACAAATCAAAGCAATCAATTCCACTACTTGAGCTGAACGAATTCCTTCGAGACAGGAAGCTTCAACTACATCTGCAACTGTGCAGACAGAATATGCTGCTCTCAGACTACCTTCATCTGTTCTCAAACATGAACCATCAACAAAGTAAACAAAATCTGATTCAGGTAATGGGACATCTTTAATGTCCTGCCTGAGTTTGGTGCAATATTCTAAAACATCCAAGCACTCATGATCAATGTCATTCTCATTTTTTATTTCAGTTACAGTACCATCAGGCAATAAAGTGGAAGGATTTAAATTCACACACCTCGCAATCGAGACATTATCTGATCCCAGAATAACTTTCTCATATTTGGTTAACCTATTACTTGTCAAATGCTGTGTTTTGCTTCTGGTAAGGAGAATTTCAACTGAATGGGGTACATAAACGTTTACAGAAAATCCCATTATTATCCCTTCACTTTGTTCCAGGCTTACACTTGTTGCAGCTACTGCTTTTAAGCAGGCTGGAAATGCTTTTGCAACAGGATCAAGAACTGCTGAGAAATAAGCTATTGGCTTTCTCAGTTTTCCGTGTCTTTGGATTAGAACTGATAATGCACATCCTTCTCTTTCACTGCAATGCAGTTCAAATTCCTTCTCATAGTCTGGCATACCTAATGCAGTTGCTTCACACAAACTTTTCTTTAACTGTTCAAAAGCTTCTAACTAAATTTCTGTTAATCGGGTCTTTTATGACTGCTTTTGTCAGTCTCTGCAGTGGTTTTGCAATTACTGAAAATCCACTAATCCATTGGCGACAATAACCATCCATACCTAGAAACATCCTGACCTGTTTCTGCGTTTTTGGAGGTTGCATTCCTTGAATCATTTTTATTCTCTCCATTGTCACTTGCCTGATTCCTTTTGCAATTCTGTGACCAAGATATTTTACTTCTTGTTTGCAAAACTGTAATTTTGCAGGAGACACTTGATGTCCCTCACATGCCAGATGATTCAAAAGAGTAATAGTATCTGTCACACAGTTATCTCGTGTTTTTGCAGCCACAAGGAGGTCATCTATGTATTGCACTAATGTTGATTTTCCAGGCAAATCTACATTTTCCAAGGATTTCTTTAACAACTGATTAAAGATAGATGGACTCTCTGTATACCCTTGAGGGATACGACACCATGCTAAGATACGCTCTTGGAACCTGAACGCAAAAATTTGCTGGCTATCTGGATGCAATGGAACAGTAAAGAATGCATTACAAAGGTCTATGACCGTATACCATTCTACATCATGCGGAATCTGATAAAGAATTACCGCTGGGTTTGGAACAACAGGGCAACATGGAACAACTATCTGATTAACCTTTCTCAGGTCTTGAACAATCCTGAAAGTTCCGTTTGGCTTTTTAATCCCCATAATCTGTGAATTACATGGACTACTTTCAATTTCTTTTAGAACACCTTGTTTTATGAATTTGTCAATTACGGGTATAACACCTTCAATAATTTCTGCCTTCATTTTATACTGAGGAATGTTTGGAAAATCTACTCTTTGTTTCACTGTAATGTTAACTGGGTCTACATTTTTCATCAAACCCATATCATTTCCTGTCAAATCCCAGATTTTAGCATTGACTGTTTCTTTTAATTCTTCAGGAAGATTGTTTTTTATCAAATGCAGGAAATAATTTATTTTCCTCTGCTTCAACCATTAACATTGTTAGTCTGTAAAGCCCATCTTCCTCTTGAGTTTGGAGCTCAATACCATCCGGTGAGCAATATATTTTGCAATTCATCTTAGAGAGTATGTCCCTTCCTAACAAGTTTACAGGACTGCTAATACAAACCACAATATTCATGTTTGTCTTTAAATTGACTCATTTCAACCTCGACTGGTTCTGTTAAATCTGTTTTAATTTGTTGATTAGCTATGCCAACTACTTGGATGGTGTCCCCAGAGAGTGGCAGGTTTTCTATTTCCACTGGTCTAACAGTAGAACGGGTAGCACCTGTGTCCACAAGAAAAGTGATTTCTACATCATTCACTTTACCATTTACAAATGGACCTGATTGGTCTACCTCAAGAGTGGCTCCAAGCACACACTCTTCCTCCTCTCTCAGGCACCGTCATAAGTAATCCTCAGAATAACTCCCTCCATTTTCTTTCATCAAATATTGTTGAGAAACATTTGGCACATTCACTCTTTGCGGTCTATTTACCTGTTCACTTCCGCAGAATCCCGTTTCTGTACTGTATCTCTGCACATTCACACAGTTTGGAAGTGGCGGTTGTGGAATCTGACTTTGCTGATTCACTACCTGTCGCTGTAGCTGTTGCTGCAGATTTATCTTATTCTGCATCTATGGATTTAATAATGCATATTTAAAATGTCTGGGTGGATTTTTACATTCATGCTTCCAGTGTCCAATTTTGCACAATTAAAACATGGGAGTTTTTGCTTTAATTCTTCAATATTACCCATCAATCTTGGCTTATTAAAATTACCTTTAAATTTTCCTTGATTCTGTTTAACATTTTTGTTTTCCAAAGTTGCAATTTGTTGTTCAGCCACTTTTACTTGTGCCCGCTTAGCTTTTTCTTTTAGCTTCTTTTGCTTGGCATCTATTACATCACTACAGTATTTTGCTTTTCTCAAAATATCATCAACTGATAGTGATTGCCAACCAACAATTCCATTTCTAATCATTTCGCCAATTTCAGGTCTTAAACCATAAACAAATCTATATATGAAATGGCTCATGTCCTTTTCACTTAATTTTTCATAGCCACTGTATTGTTTAAATACCAGCAGTAATCTTTCATAAAATGAATGTACTGATTCTTTTGGCTCTTGATTTGTTCTGTCTATTTTAACCCAATCAACTTCTTATGGAGCAATCTTATTTTTCAACCACACTATTACTTTATCATTCAGATCCATAACATCTGGTGATGGAGCACCTGTTATTCTATCTCGAGCAGGTTCTTCTTTTGGCCAACTTACAGAAATTTTACATTCTGTCCAAAAATCCGATGGAACAACAATGTCAAAGAATCCATCAAGATCAATCCACAGAACTTTTGAAACCTTAATAAATCTATCCACCTGTCGATACCATTCCACAGGCTTTTCTCTCAACCGGGGGAAATCATTTGTGAACAGTAAGATGTCCTGTCTTGTCCATGGAACATGCACATACCCACCACCAGCTATTTCTCTCATTGGGAACTGGTTTGCTACTTCCCCTCTTTCTCTTCTTTCTTCCTCCCTTTTCTTTGTCCATTTTACTCTCCATTTACTTAATTCACCTAAGCTTTTTAAGAACACAATTAATTCTTTTATGTGAATTATTCTTCCTGTGGTGTTCAGGTTTTCAATGTCTTTTTCAGTGAAATCTACTCTGCAATGTTTTCCCAAATTCTTCTGCCTGCTCAAATCAACTTCTAATTCAGTAGCTAATTCTTCTAACTGTTCATACTTGGTTTTGGTTTTCCATTGTATGCTTTTACAAATAAACAATAAATCAGCATCCTGATATTGCTTTAAATTGTCAGGTCCAATTGTGCCAATAATTAATTCTTCCAAATCTGCTTTTAGTTTTGCAACATCAAGTAATTTAAATTCTGGAGTTTTTGGAGTATGCGTTAAATCTATTTTATTTATGCCCTTTTCTGGAGTATCAGCATTAGATTCTGCACCAGTTGGTGTTCTACATATTGGACTTTGAGTAAAAGTTAAATCAGGCATCATTGTTTTCTCTCTGTGAATTTCTGATGAATCTGAGTAACATTTTTCATCCACTTTCTGGATTTTCGCATTTAATGGAACAGTTAAAGCTGAATGTCTAATATCCCTTTGATCAAAAACTGGTTAAACAGGACCAATCGTTACTGGTACCGTTACTGCTTCCATGCTTTTAGTTAACCGTTGTATTAATTCATCTTTTGATCGAAAATATTCTGAAGTATTTGGTGTTTCCTCACATCTAACTAGGGTTTCATTTCTCTGAACTGGAGTTTCAGAATAATTTCTCTTTTCTCCAGATATACTAGAATTGGTTCTGGTTTCTACTCTTTCGGGAGTTTTTGCATTATTCTGATTTAATCTAGGTGGTGTCTCATCAATTATTTCTCTGGGAGGAGCACTTGGAGAAGTTCCAGGAGGAACTCTTGGAGAAGAGAATGAACAAACTGGGTGATAAGGAGGCGGTTTCTGTTTTGTCATATACATTTCTTCTAAAACCGCATCTTATAAATCATTATCTTCAGCATTATTTTTTTTTTTTTGCGTATTCTTTTGACCAGTAGGTTCACTAAAACTTGCTGGAAACAGACCTCACACATGTCTGCACGTCTCCATCGACGCATTCTATCCTCATGAGTTTCCCTAATTATATCCAATCTAGTGCCTTTTGTAACAACTCCATTTTCTCGTTCTAATTCAAACATCTCATCCTCCCATTCAGCTAAAGCCTCAAATTGAGTAGGTCTAGGCTTTGGTACAAGACTCATCATTTTTTCTCTTAAGTTTTTCAAAACCTTAATGTTAAATGACCCATCTTCCGGCCATGCTAATACACCATCATTTTTGGTATATTCCATCCAATTCTCGATCCAAAGGCAAGTATGATAACCATATTCACCTAACATATAAGCTGCGGGTGTTTTGTACTTATGAATTTATCTTCCACCACGCGTTTCAAATTTCTTGTCAGGTTTAAAAATATTTTTTAATTTCTGAAGCCATGAAAGCTTCTTTTCCTCTTTCATATAGTAATAACTCATGTTTTTAAACAATTACGCTTACTTCAGAATAGATCATAAATGTTTCCTGTTTGTTTTGCAATACCAACCAATCCGTGCGCGAAACTCACCAACAAGCCAATCAGATTAAGCTACGTCACCACCTTGCTCAACCAATAGAATTGTTGCTTACCAGGATAAACCAATCAGCTACAAGCTTGTCAAATCACATGAACCAATCAGTGCACAGATACTGTGACGTATGCTAGCCAATCACAGCGCGGACCTTGTGACGTACACTACCGCTGCAGCTTCGGACAGAGAGAGAGAGTCTCTCCGTAACCTCACGCCTCCTTTACAAAATATTTTCACAGCGCCATTTTAAGAAAACTTTTTCAATAGAATTCAGTTAGTAACCACAGAAAACCAAACCATTTGTCTGTTTCACTAAAATAAAGTGATAGCTTCTACAGTCATTCAAGTATTCTTTTGCGTGAAATAGACAACGCTATTCTCACAGAATATTCATTTGTTGATAAAGTATGTAGCCTTACGCTACTCTATCCTTCTAGCTGGCAATAACTAACTCATTTCCCTCTGAATGCACTTAAAGTGACAATTCAAAGTTTGACTTGATCTTATATTACAAAATCATTTACGCACTTTCAAACGGAAAGTATCCCTAACCATACATACATGAATCTTGGTAGGTCTTTAACCAACCATAGAAATCCTCACTCGTTAGTAAGAATAGACAACGCTTCCTTACCCTTCACTCAAGCTTAGATAAATTCTACTACTCTTTTCACAGTGAGTTTTAAAACAGGCTCCAAGTCCCTATACTCAAAGCTACAATTTCATAGACAATCCTCACTATACATTTTACCTTGCACACCTAAAAATCCCTAAACTTGTGCTGTACGTCCACAACACTAGTGATATATGATAATACCACTATTTTGAAACAGAACAAATGCACTGTGCAACTTCACTTGTCACACTACTCTTGCCGCACAACTAGGAATTTTCACACTGCTGGAAAAAAACCTTTTCGACAACATATAACAACTTGACAAACTTAACATATTTTAGTCATCATTGCTATGTAACTACCATGTAGCATGTCCGTTACCATAGTAACCATCCTCTGCTACCAAGTAATTTGATCCAGCGCTCCTATAGAAAAACTGTCTCACAAACGCTACCCAACACCATAATACTCACCATTAATCATGAATCACTAACCAAGGCCCATATACCAACGAGACAATTTTTGAGCGATTGAATCATGTGACCTAATTAATCAGAACCTATTCACAAACTATTTACACATTTATATACAACTGCAGTATAACGTTTCTTACCATGGTTTTAAACATTTATCATTTAATTAAGTCACTAAGGCAATGGATCAACTGATGGTAACAAGACCATGAATTAACAAGACCAGCTTGTCGTTTCAAAATCTTATTTATTAACTTTATTAATCAAAGAAAGAGCATTTTTGATTAAATCTTTATTTTATTAGCAAAATAAGAGCTGCATTTTATAGAGGAAAAGGCATATTAGACTGGCAAATCAAAGCAAATCAGTCATGATGATTTAGTTAATAAACAGTTTCCATTCCCTAAGACCTATTTTCCCTGTCTAAAACTCGCTCCACCTAAAAGGAAAATCATTAAAGTCTATTATCCTTACGTGCACCAAGAAGTCTTTCAGCACGTCACGCCCTTCAGGAATCGGAAAGCGAGAAGCGCCCTCCTGCCCATGGGGGCAATTTTTATACCTTTCTGCCTAGCTAATCTCACTAAAAAGTATATTTTTCTCTTGCCATCCATTGTTCTCATTGGCTGACTGATGTCATCTCATATGGTGTCACCACCTTTCTCCAAGCCTAGATCAGACTTTTTTTAGAGTCCTTTGTCTCTTATTCTCAAGTCACGCAGCTTCCTCAAAAAGAAACATTTTTCAAGTCACAGGCCGTGACTTCCTTAGCTTGGCAAGCTTTGCCGGTTCCTGTCCTTGATTTAATCCTTCCAAGAGCACGTATAATACAATTTTCATTTGAGTTTTCAAATATTTTTCAACGTGGTAAAAGTTTCCATGCAGGGCTCTTGCCCTCTCTGGACAGGACTCGAAACACCGTCTTTAAAACGCTAGGCCTTAAGCATCTCCCTTGAAAACTAGTATTCAAACAAACACAAGACAATAATTAATTAGAGAATTAAGATTCATTCTGTTACCCACCCCCTTTGCTAATTATTAACCCAATAATGTATGTTACCTAGCTGTGCACACAAAGCAGCATTTATATTTACTTTCTTCTTTTAGGCCGCAGGATCCTCCTCGAACTTATGCCACGTAAAGATGAAAAGACTTAACATAAGCACACAAAATAAGCACATGCCATTAATTAAAAGAGCCGCATTTAATACTGACAAAGACAATAGACAAGGTTTGTTTATTATTTTTCACAAACTTGCAGTTGCAACATAGAGCACATGAGTTAGTCCCTTATGTCGTATAAATGCATTTTAAAACTAGGTTGATTAGTACTTTTCATTTCGTGCTTATTAATACGGTTATAATATTATGGAAATTTAACTTTGCGAGTCAGAACAAAATATTATTCTGAACCTCGCTCCATCAATGCTTTGCTTATTTGCAAACTTTTAAATACCCACTGAGGGTTTAAAAGTATGCTGTTAGTGTCGGTGTCAATGCGATCTGTAGGTCTGTTCACTTGGTGTTCCATATCTGCTGGTGGTAGCGCCTTAGGGCTTATTTTCATATGATTGACTTTTGCCTTTTTCACTGTCAATTTGTAGTGGTATGCCTTTTCTTGTTTTTATTTTTATCTGGATTGTGGTTTAGATATATTCTTACTGTTTTCACTTAGGTTTTACAGTCTTTCTTCTGCTTTTAGGTAAAAGCAATGAGGCAACTATTATGATTTAAGCCCCTACCCTCTAGAGGGTATGAATGTTTATTGTACACAGGGCCTTTTCAGCCACATCCATGGGTTGAACATCATGTCCTAGAATGCCGGAGTCATTTGTGGGCATGCGTGCTAATGTCGTGGAACAAACATTCTGTCAACACACTATGAACGTAGGTCCTGCGGGATGGGGAGAAATGTTGGTTCCACTTGTGTGGTAGGATTTAAATGGCCTTGACAGTGAGAATTGTTTATAGACTAGAGGGTGTATTTTTTAATGTGCATTTGACCTTTTCAACCAAACACATAGGTTAAACTTCATGTCCCAGATTTCAGGAGCCATTTGTGGGCAGGTGTACTGATGTCTGGACCAAACAGCCTTACCAACATTTATTTCATAAATTGAAAATTAAACATTTTATTATCAAATGAACTATAATTATAATTAAAATATGTGCAAAATAAATTTTGTAAAAGAAATTGTTAACACTTTGTTTAATTAAATTATAGGTATATTTAGAAATACTTTTTCTTTAAGCTGACGGCTTGTGTGCAGGGCAAAACAACGAAGTATGCATGGCCAGGTCACCAACTGCCAGTAATTCTAGTACTTCTGGTGTGAAGCTTGCCCTGTCACTTCATCCCTCAGACATTTTGTGGTCCCAGTACACTTTGAGAGTAGCAGCAATGGAAGCAGTATTGCCTGGTCAGTGGTAGCAAGGCAAGTGAACTTTCGAAGAAGCATGGTCGAGTATGGCAAAGTGAAAGATTTCTACCAGCGGACATACTGCAGCCGTTTGGAAACTTGTTGCTCCAAGACGTTGGCAGTTTGATGTTAGTGACGTGACCGTGTGATTGCAGGCATTGAATGCCTGGTGTATCTCGCTATTTGAACAACTCAGTGGACTGGTGACGCTATGTTACAACCTTTAGAGTGGAATACAGCTACTTAAGGTATAAGGGCCATTGTTGGCGAGGCGTCAGTGGGTTTGGTCCCTGCCAGCCGTGTGTTTTGCTTAAGAGAGCCAATATCCCATTCAGAAATATTGAATCCCCTGTCCTGATGATGCCAAAAGGAACCTCTAGCTGAAACGCGACCGCGCCAGCGTCGACATTTCTAAAGGAGTCCCACCAAGTAGAGTTGTGTGACGAAAGTAAAGCGCCCCTTGTATAGTTTTTGTGAGGTGTTATTCCTCAGGCGCTATAGGAACTACCTTGTAGTGTATTGCTCTGATTTAAGAGTGTACACAATGTTTGTTTTGTTCTCAGTAGGGGAACCAATTATTGAGCTACTGTTTTTTTTGATATGTGTATATGTTTGATATATGTTGTATTTTGTTGTATATATTGTATATATGTAGTGTATCAGTCAGTCAGTCATAAAACTTTTATTCGGTTACAAAACTTTTGAAACCATAAAAAGTGCAAAAACAGAACATATAAAACATCTCAATATAATTAATTAAAAAATTAATTAATTGATTAAAAATTAACATTTCCATGGTTAGTACGTGTAGATAACAAATCAGTTTGGAAAAAAGAAATTAATGTAATATAATTAATCAATCAAGATTAGAACGATATTTTAAACAGGATTTTAAAAAACAGGCTACACATTTTGCGGCATATTCTGAGTCCAAACATTTCAAAGCCAAATAGGCCGAACGACAGGATCTCATACCTAATGTGCGTAGGAGCGGCACAATCCAACGCTTACGGGCAAAACATAATATCTGCAAAAGAGAGTGACGTGCATTGTTGATTGTGGAGAAATTCCGTCACACGGGCACTTTATAATAATGGGAGACCAGTCCCGTTTTTTAGGAAATGTAACAATACGAAAAAAAGAATCAAAACGGAACCTCGTTAATAGGTACTTTTCATATGAGGTGAGATGGTAGGTTAGGTATGCTTGGATACCCGGGACGATCTGTACTGTCAAAATGTGGACGTTGGAGGGCTTATTAATTTCCTGAGATAGACGTAGTTCTCTCAAGTGAGTTAAGCATAACTTTTTAAAATCTTTCCTACTGATATCAGCTAAACAGGAGGGATCTTGAAAGTAGGAAGAACGGTCCAAGTCTCTGAAGAAATTGCTAATATATGTTAGACAGGGTATTTTATTCCATCTATCGAAGCCCAAGCAGTCTGTAATTAGTGAGCGTGTCAGATGACATTGGGTCTTTGTCCAAATACGGCGCCACAGAAGGATGGGTTGGGACCTAATGATATCTATGAGATAGTCTACACCCAATTCTATGTGGCATGCGTAATTTGGGGCGCTTTGTGGTACCGCCAGCAGATATTTTAAGAACCCATTCTCTATGCTCTGGAGGGAGTCGATGTTTGAGTATCCCCAGACCCCGGCTCCATAGACGGCTAAAGTATGGCATTTTGCATAATAGATCTTTAACAATTCTAGTGGGGCCGGTTTACCCAACTTTCTCGAGAAAGAGACTAAAGCCGAAGTTGCTCGCTGAAAAAGAAGTTTTTTGCTGTTCATAGCCGGTCTCCAACTTAAATTATCGTCCGCTAAGATACCCAAGTAGGGATATACCTTGGTACATTCCAACCTCACTTTGTCATTATAAATACTCTTTGGTTTATGTACCCTGGGACCAAGGTGCATAACAAAGGTCTTTTTCGCATTTACTTTCAGGCCTAATGCACCCATAAATTGACAGTATTTGTTGAGTTGGTTTTGTAGTTGATTCAGTGTTCTGGCTAGAATTACTGAATCATCAGCGTATAGTAGCGCCGGAATTGGGCGATGGGCTATCGTTGGGAGGTCCTGGCTCCCTTCTAGCCTGGCCACCTCAAGGCCTTTGGTATATAAATTAAACAGGAAGGGAGCCAGCACGCAACCCTGTCTAACCCCTTTTGTGATGATAAATGCGGGGGATAATTCTCCGTTTACTCCATACTTGACGCGAGCAGTGGCATCTGAATAGAGTTCGCAGAGAAAAGTAACGAGCGGGGGGTCTACCCCAAGATCCCCAAGTATGGTCCAAAGTCTAGAATGCTGGACGCAGTTGAATGCTGCGCTGAGGTCCACGTACACCAGGAACAGATTAGACTTTTTGGCTCCGGTGTATTTCCCTAACAAGAGGGAAAGATTCAAAGCCTGCTCCACTGTGCCGAGGCCCTCCTGGAACCCATATTGCAGGTCGGTCACGATGTTATTTGTGGTCGCCCAATCTTGAAGGCGCTCCAATATCAACCGGCCTGCAACTTTTCCCAGGGATTCCAGAAGGGAGATAGGCCTGTAACAGGCGGGGTCGTTACGGTCGCCCTTCTTAAAGATTGGGAGCAATATAGATGTAGACCAGGAGTCAATTAAGCCGGCAGATGTAACTGCCGCTAGGACCTGGGTGATCAGGGGGGACCAAAGTTCGGGATTATGGACATAAATATCTACCGGTACCCCGTCAGGGCCTGGGGCCCTCCAAGTTTTAGAAGCTATCAGGGCTTTGTTGACCTCTTTGTGGTCAAAAAGGAGATTTATCGGGTAGATTTTGTCCAGAGGTTGACCACCCATGACTGCGCCCTCCTTACTGGTCTCAATTGGCTTACCATCAAATATTTTGGAGAAGTGGGAGACCCACTCATCAGCCGTCACCGCGACATCTAAATGTCTCGCGGCAGATGAGTCAGCCAGAAATGGAGATTTAACTACTCGCCAAAACATGGCACTATATTTACTTAGACAGCTCTCGTGGAGTTGGGCCCATAGATTACTCTTAATTTCTTTCCTGCGGTTTAGTAGGGCAAGGTTATACTGCTTTCTTAGATTGGCTATTTCGATTTTATTTCTCACTGTATTCCGAAGGGCCGCCTTTAAGTTAGAAAGGGCTTTACAGCAGTGAGAATTAAACCATCCGTTGGATGTTGGCTTTTTAGATGTCTGTTTACGGAAAAGCTCCTCTCTAATGATTCTAGTAATTTCTTGGAAGCTAGTAATAACCTGCAGTGGGTGGGAATCTAACGCCAAACATTTTTGTACCCATGGAAGTGCTTTAGTTAAAATTTTTCTGGTCATTTCTGTTGGGTCAGTCTTAGCCTATTTTACAGAAAAGCCATTCGTTTTGTCCATAGTCAGGGTTTGTTGGGTTAACAAACTATTAGTTACGGGACTGAGGGGTACATTTTTTGGTAGCACCACTAAACTATTTGGGAAGTAGTCACTATCAATATTCGAGCCTGTTTTGAAATTTACCATTTGGCCTTTCATGCTCTGGGAAGACAATATAAAGTCTATAGTACTCGACAGCCCTCTCCCATGAAAGGTTGGCGAGAAATCGGTCGGGGGATCGGTCAATTCGTTGGCGAAGTCCAACTCTAGGGAAAAGAGCCATTCATTTAGAGAGTTGCCGGTCAGTGTATGGACAAAATGAGACAGAGAAAGACCATGTTCATCTAGTAACCCACAATTACCATTTTTACAATTGTTACACAGTGGGATGTTAAAATCCCCACCCCAGATGACATAGACAGAAGAAGACAGATTCTTAATCCGCTGGGCGGTCAAAAAGGCTGTAATTTCATTTAAAATCCTCACACAGTTAGCGGAGTCCAAATTATTATAGAAATTAACCAGGAGAAACGTTATACACTTATTAAAAGACACTTCGAGGATTTGATAACTCTCTTCACCCTTCAATTCCACTATATGTGAGGGAAAGAGATTGTTGGTTACATAAATTACTAAACCTCCCTTGGGTCTGCCAAACGCACCTGGGGAGGCCGAGACAAAAAATGTTTTGAAGCCCAAGAGATGAATCGGGTCAGTTGACCATGTTTCCTGTAGTGTATCATATATATGGGTGTGATCTAATTGTTTTTGTAACGAAGTGTATATTGTGTGTATATAGGAAAAATGTATATGTATTAGTTTGTTGTGACTATACTGTGTTTTCTTTCCCGTCACTTGTAACGTACACAAGCTAGAATAGCATAAATTAATTTGTCTTTAATAAGAATAGAGACCAGCAGGGTAATTAATTGTTCTCTGGTAAAAATAAATATTTTTTGATTGTTCCCTCCATACCATTCTTTTTTTGATTCTACATCATTGATGTTAATGCTCAGGTATATGAGGGTGAATTGGGCATGACCCCTATTATATATATACTTGTATACTGCAGCTGACAGCATACATCCTTTAATCCTAATGGTGAATCCACTTATGACAATGCATGTCTCCTTAATGGGGAATGTATTTCACAGACAAAGACATTCACCATTTATTGTGGATGAGTACTCCAACCACTAAGGTGTGTCTGCTATCTTTTTAACAACTGTTCACAAAGGTAGATGCCTGAAAAGATTTTGGGATATTTAAAATTAACCATTGATTTTTTATGTAAAATAGGTCCACAAGTGAAGTTCTAACCCACCAAAAGTAAAAACATTTTTACATAGTACTTACCACTGTCAATCTGTCTTCAGTGACCACGAGGCATTCATTATAGAACATTGCAACACCTCCTCCCACGAATAGTGGCTGAGGAACCTGCACATTGGTGACACCTGGAATAGAAGAAACAGACTCTGGCCCACAAGTCATTAACCTGTTGTGGATGTCATCCTGTGAGAGTATCACTTTGGAGACAACAATCATATTATCCACTATTCTGACCCACAATTCTCCATGCTGACATGGTTGCCTTCTGCTCATGAGTGCCAGATAACTGGAGTTCTTTTCTAACAATTTTACCCACCATTACAGTTAACTCATTCCCATAAAGCTAGGAGGCCTTCTGCCTACCAAGGAAATCACTTCTATTGTGGAGGGGCAGAGGTCTGTGGTGTGGTAAATGGTTTTTTTTGTGAGGTCTGTTTGTTACGTGTACGTGATTAAATTTGGTAGAGGTACATCAGGTGTGTCTTGATGGATCATACACTTAATTTTGATGGACATCTGCAATATGTGTTGCTATTCTCCATAGCCATCCTTATCTTATCTGCCAGACAATGATGGCAGACAACTCTAAATATGGCAGCTGGTGGTCTGACACACCAATGTTATGTCCAACCATCGATGGAGAAGGGATGGCCGATGACAGAGGAAAGGACCGGCGACAGAACTTACTCTGCCTTGGGGGTTGGACAAGGATGAACATTTGTTTGCAACAATATTTATATTTCTGGACTTTTACGCAGCAAAATATGCCACATTTTATTGTATTGATCTATTAAGCGTACAGCAGTTAATAAACTGTTCAAACGAGCTATCGCCACTTCATTTATTTCAAAGACCATCTGGAGTTTAGAAAGACTAACACACGGCCTTGAGCCAATGATCTGATATTAAAACCTATATCCTGGGTGCTGTGCCAGCCATTTAAGTATTGGAATGTTTCACAGAATTCTCTTCAGAACTTCTTGTAAAGCTGATGGATATGTAGCTAACGTTTTTGGAAACGTGTTCTGCAAAATAAGTCATTTTACCCCTGTTCCCAGCAAATTACCTTGGGAGGCAGAACCTAAAGAGAGAGGGGTTGGTCCTACTTGCTACTCTAACACTTCCCTCAAAACCTTTATGCTCGGAGACTTTGCTGTTACAAATTCAGGAGTGACCCCACCTTTAAATGAGGTGGGGGAACCATGGATTAGACTGGGCAGGAACCTGGAGAATTTACAGTAGTGCTGCTGCTCCCTCAAACTCTGTCAAACTCTAAATAAGGCCCTGAGTCTCCATACAACATCTACGAGGACAAATGGCCAGTGAAATCAATTGATCAATCAGTCAAATTCTAGACACTGCTTGTCACAAGTGTTCGGACGGGTCCAGTCGTAGAGCCAGGTCTTCAAGAGCCATTCCCCTTTATATACAGTCTGTAATGATGTATTGTTATTTATTACAGTTCTATTTGACTCCAAACGTTATAAAATTGATGACCCCATGTGTGATAGTTTCCCTGCTGTCAGGTGTGCAGTCCCAAGCAGTGTACTGAAGATTGTATGAAGATGACGTTTAGGGCCCAATTACGATGCGGGCAGGAAGGGTCCCGACCATCAGTCAGAGCCCTCCTGCTGCATCGTAATCTGCTATTCAGATTCCCTTCCAACCCAGCCATTTCGATGGGCTCGGTCGGAAGGGAATCTGACTTGGATTTCCGAATGGCTTACGACGGGCTTGGAGGGCCCGTACGCCATCTGGAAACCCTGCAGTAATCCCCGGCTGGCTCTTTCCGGCTGAGGGATTACAATGGCAGTTTCCCACTGCCTTTTGTGCTGGCCTTTCTGGCATTGGGAAACAGCTTTGGGGACCCCCAGCAGGGCCCCCATGGGTGCAAGGCCACCATAGGTGCCCCCCTGTTGATCCCTGCACCCAGTGACAGGCACCTTGGGTGCAGGGATGAACTGCACCTCTGCTCTTTTCAATGACAGCATGCATTCTGTTCGGAATGCATGCTCCCATTGAAAAGAATAGGCATGCAACCGCATCCTACTTCCAGGGCTGGAAACGATGACAGGAGGTCGTTCAGTTCCAGTTCCTGACTGATGTGAGATGGATTCCGGTCCGTCCAACATCGGAATCGAGCCCTAAGTGGTAAACTTCATATTTGTTATTTGGATCACAACCATAATGCCTGGTTAACTCTATTATAATGCTTTTATGTAACATTCATTAGTCAGTGAGTTTAGTAGTCAAGTGGATTACCATCTCAATCTAGATGAATTTAGAGACATTCTCTCATGCCTTTCTAAATCTGATTGATGCACTCATGTTATACTGTCTAGAGACCTGGCAGGACAGGTTATGTTTAATCTTTTAATTTATTGCTTCCTCCCAGTGGTCCGTGCAACAATAGAGAAGGATGGGGCGTGCCTTTTCAAGACATTAATTGGCTGCAACGAAAATGAAATACTGCCCAGAGACCACTGAGATCCTGGGTATGGATTAAACTTAAAACACAAGAAAGAAGCAAGAAAAAATCTGGCAACATTCTTGACATAAAGTGAAATCCACATATTAAATTATAGCGTTCTGATAATAAATCCATTCTTTCTGTGCAGTGGAGAGAAAAAGACAAAAACAACATAAAGTCAATATTATTTCTTTTTCTAAACTATGTGAAAGGAGAATTATGAAATGAAAGCTTGAGCTAGATAATCCTAAATAACCCTAGAACAGCAGTGCTATTCATATATAAAGAAAGATGTTTTAAGACCAATCAACAAAGGCATTAAAAGCTGTGTAATCATTGTGACAAGGCATATGTCTATTGTGGCTCTATTTCCAATATTGTTCAAGTTGTGGGCAGGATTCACAAAATCTCAAAAGGGAGAACAATACACACACACAAATTAATAAGTGTGTAAAAATGCAGACAACATTCAATTAAAATGTACAGATGTGTGTCCAACAAAATGAAAGTTTTCAGGGGAGTTGTGCATAGAAAATTGCAGTGTTAACTAAGTGGCAAAACAAGAGCCAGTGGAAGGCATGTAAACTAAGGGCCTCATTTATTTATTGGCAAATGTGGGTAATTACGCCAGGGCAAGGGAGTAAATCACTGTGTTACCCTGACAGAGTCCCCACCAGTCAGCTTTTGAAATGACAGCTGAGCATGTGTTCATTTCTAAAGCATTAGCAGGAACCACAGTCATGTCTGGTTCTGCCAATGTTGTTTTAAGTTTGATGCATGACCATGTCAACATGACGGAGCTATCCATCAAATTTGTTTTGTTTTGATTTTCAAAAATAAAATCCAGAAACAGGAGTTTCCTTTTGAAAATAATAGAAAAACAATGTCCCCCTCACCATGGGAGTATCCCACCATGGTGAGGGGACATTTTTGTGTGTTTTACTGCCCCATACCACCACATAGACAACCAAGAAGTTTGGCCATGTGGAGAAAGAGTAGCCTCCACCGTCACCACACTATGGTCCATCCACTTTTAAAGCTGGCGGGTGGGCCATTAATGTTGGTGATAAGAATAATTTTTCACTTCTGCAACAGAGAATCCTTACCACTCGCATAAAAATAAGGCCATAAAGAAGACAACCAACAAGTGTTGCAAAGCCAATAGGTCTCTTTTTAATGTGCCAAAGCATGTAATCCAAGGCATACACAAATGTTGTTTACTTAGAGGGCTATTCACAAACTGCTTTTGTAGTCCATTTAGTAGTACTACAATAGTAACATTAACACACTATAAACTTCTTTTCATAAACCTACATGCAGTGGTTCTGCCTCCACCACTCCTATCTTTTTCTATGAGGAGATCTCTGTTCCAACTGCGTTGTTTCCATAAATGTAAGTATAGATTTAGTAGTAAATGTGGGAGAGACAGAGGGGAGTGGCTGGAAAATGGGGAATACTTACAACAAAATGGGAGGGAATAAGGGAGGAATATGGAAGGGTTTAGGGAGGGACATGTACACACCCGCAAAAGAATAAACCCATTCCTAGTCACAAGCTGCACTTTTAAAGTTACTAGAGCCAAAGAGTACCCAAAACAGTTGTAACTGCACAGCACCATAAATGGCCAACCACTGGTACTGCAACACCATCCCATGCAGATAGCTATGTTTTTAAAAAATGAATAAAGGAACTTGCTGTATACTAAATTACAACCCCTGAGACACTCCCTTAACCATTTCGGTGCGTCGGACGGCCGCCGGCCATCCGATGTCATGGTGGGTGTGCGTGGAGGACGTCCGGGTCCGTCCGAACCATGCCCACCCATTATTTCACCCGCACCCCGGCGGAATTCGCGCAGCGGTCAACAGGTTAATGAAATCTTTTTCCAGCCCAGGCCTAGTTAAATCTGTTCCCACTTGGAGTAAATGTCAACAAAGGAGTTCAAGTGTTTCTATTTTTGGAGTTTGGCTCTTTAAGGAAAGTTAGGGAGGAGGGGCCAAGAACTGTACTTTTTCAAATTTTAAAGAGGCCCCCAATCAGCCATTCATCTTTTTCTTTGTTGTTGTAATCGTACTGCTTCTACTTTATTCTACTGGTAGTAACAATTCTTTTTAAATCTACTTATTTATGTAAAAAAATCATAAGGCATCTCTTTAATGTTAATTCATTAACCATATATAATTCACATCATTTTGGTCTTCTTGAAATTTTGTATTTGAATTCATTTTACAATTAGTGTTCTTCCACCACCAAACTTAACTCTATCTCTTTGAAAGATAATAGAGCGGCCATTCTAAATTTTAAATCTGGCTTCCTGACTGATTCCTGCTCTCCTTTTTATTTATTAATTTCGTGTTAAATATGTCATTGTCAACCTCCACAGTTCTGTCCTGTTGGAAATTTTACTCCATCTAAAAAAGACTAATGTGAACTCCAATGTCCAAGGCAATTATAGAACCTTTTCACTGCTGCCGGCACCATCAAAATTGGTGGAAACGTTTGTTAATCAGAAGCTGTCTAACTATATTTAGTCAAATGTCCAGGTCCAGGCCAAAGTTCAGTATAGAGATTGCCCTTATGGGAGTCTCTGAAATTATTTTTAAAACTCTAAATGAGGGTGGAAGGGCCGTCCTGCTATTGCTAGACCTGTCAGCAGCGTTTGACATGGTTTCCCTTTCCACGCTGCTCTCCCGCTTTCTGGAGATAGGCATTAGAGATACTGCCTGGAAGTGGATGAAATCCTTCCATGAAGAGAGGGGTTAACACTGCAATTTTCAACATTAATATGACTCTGCTTGCTGCCCTGGTTGAGTCTTTCAGGGCCAAGATCATCTCTTGTGATGATAACACACAGACTGTCTTTTCCTTCAAGACAGGTGAGCTAATTGAGTCAGATGCCATTAAACCCTGTCTATCAGCAGTTTTTCATAGATGAATACCAACCAACATAAGTGTAGCACCGAAAAGACAGAGGGTCTCCATTTCTGACATAACTTCAACCTAAACCTGCATATACATTGGCCAGATGGGGCCTCTCCACCCAACTTTGAAGTTGATACTGTGAAAAACTTGGGTGTAAAGATTTATAAACACACAACCTTTCACAGTCAAATCAACATGGTTGTTGGCATGTGTTTTGGTCTCTTGCCCACTGCAAAAAGAATGCTGCATTTCCTTTCTATCTTCATAAAGATAACAGTGGCTTTGTCCTTGGTTATATCCAGATTTGACTATACCAATGCCTTATATGCAGGATTCCAAAGTACCTAGTGAGGATAATGCAAACGGTCCAAAATGCGGCTGCTTAGTTTATGCTCAATCTCCCAAGATGGGTACATGTCTCTCCAGATTTGCGGAACCTGCATTGTGTGAATAAGCACATTTTATTCAAAACCCTTCTCCTGATGCACATAGCACTGAATCATTGTGGTCCGGGCTATATGTCCTCCAGAATATCCTTTTACAACCCCAAGAGAAACCTGCCCACTTCGAATAGCCACCCAGCCACAGACCCAAAGGTCCGTCTCTCTAAAGCTGGAGGTCGGTCTGTCCCCCTCCTAGGCACTCTGGCCTGGAATATCCTCCCACTAGAACTGCAAATGGAAGGTAAGCGGCCTTTTAGAAAGAAACTTAGGATCTGGCTTTTCGCCGACTAATTGTTTGCACTTCATTTCTCCTAGCACTCCGTATTGCTCCCGGATAGTCTTTTGAGTAGCCGTGTGCTTGACAAATCCCTTTTCATTTGTTCAGACTGGTTTACATTCAGCAGAAAAGTCAAACCAAAGGAATGACCAAGCACCAAGATCTGTGTTATGCCTGAAATGTGTTAAGCCTTCTAAAAAAAATGCTTAATACGTTTTGTCCCAATGAAGTTGACGATTCATATAAAACTCATTCACACAAAGGCAGTTGTAAAGGTCCAAAATACAATGCACATCTTTATTTTATTTCACCTCTAAGTTCCTGTCATCGTGTTGAGTTTTGACCTCGCAAAGGGGGGGCGTGTATGGGAAATCTTCCTCAGGGCTGCAATCCATGGTTGACGATTGATGATATTTTGATATAATTGTAGATTCAGCTGTATTTCTGTGTGGGGAACGTTGGAATTTGTTATGTGCCTTGCACAGCTTGATTTATTAGATGTTCCTAAGGATGTTCCAACTTCTTTGATCTTTACTACACTCATGTGAGGACTCCAGTCATGAATCTCAGATTCTTGTTCTGCTTCTACTGCGGGCAGCGGTCGAAGTCCAAGTAGTATGATTATCAGAACAAAGCGTCATTTTAAGTTTGCGTAGGAGCTCAAATGAAAAGAATACACAACATGCACTGCAATCTAGGGTGTAAAGGGAACCCAATCCAATGTTATTGCCCATTGCAACCAAAAGCAGCAGGCGTCACAGTCCTGGGATGCTGAACAGGTTGATACTTAAGCCATTCCCATGCAAAGCATGTGCATGCAAGCATGCATGGTCAGCCAAAATTATGGCTATGAGAAGGCAATATTGTGCATTCTATGCACAAAATAATGTCTCCTTACTGTTCTCGCCAGGAGCTCCAACATTATCTGGAGAGCAACATGTGCTGTATGTTGCAACTGTAACTGTTTTCTGTCAGCATAGGTCAACTAACAAACTACTACATTGGTGAGGTGAATAAATATAATCATCTGGTGGATTCACAGGCATACATTTTGTAGTTATATTTATGTGCCAGCTACTGGGTGTGTATTGGTATAGGGTGGGAAGTTAATTAAGTAACAATTAAGTAACAATCATTTTTAATAGATGATTTATTATTTTTTTTATAATTAATTATGTAAACTTTATATTTTAGCTTCATTTTAGGTGTGGGCTGTTGAGTTGTAGGGATGCAGTGTGGGTAGTTAATTGAGTGATAATACATTAACAATTATTTATGTATATGGATTTTAGTTGCGGGTCACTAAGTTTGTAGGGGTATAGGGTGGGACGTTAATTAAGTAATGATTAATCAACAAATAATTATTTGATGTTAATTAATTAGTTAATTGATTATCAATTATGATTTTTGTGTTATACCTATTTATTTTTGTTATATTTTAATTGTGGGCTGCTAGGTTTGTAGAGGTATAGGTTGGGAAGTTAATTAGGTAATAAATAAAAAACAATTTATTTAAATTGATAATTTTTTAAAGTTTAATAATCATGTCAATTGCTTAATTGTTTTATATTTTTCATATAAATATTTTGGGGGGTTAATTAATAATGTTCTTTTTGAGAGTTGTATATTTTCTATAAATTAATCGGGCTATGCAAATAGGTAATGTGTTTGAAATGAAGTACTTTTCCTATTGTTGCTTAGACTGGAGTGGGGATAGTAGATTTAACCCCTCCAAAGTCCAATGCTTGCCCTACTGTTGCACAGACTGGAGTGAGAATGGTAAATCTTACCCCTCCGAAAGTCCAATGCTTTCCCTGCTGGGGAACCACTTTTTGCCAAGTGCAGCAGAGTAAACGGAGTAACAAGGGGTAAAATGGACAGGAAAGGGATCCAGTAGGATCCTGTCTTCGATGTAAGCACCAAGAGTGACGCATCTTAGAAATATGATTAGGTCTGATGAGTCCCAACTGAGGGATCCCCCACTCTCTCTCAGCCTATCAATGTGCTAGTTTCCTGAGTGGAAGAGTGTGTCTAGGTCATAGGTATTAGCTCTGCTAGTGCAGACAGAGCACAATGTAAAATACTGCTGAAAGCCCCAACACCCTAGCGCCTCCACTCTGTGTCCAGGTGCGTAGGGAATAAAAACAAAGAGATGAGGCATCCCAGTTTGGATGCAGTGGCCCTCTTGAAAACAGAGTGGTGCACAATCTTGTGAGTTAGATCTGACAAGAGTCAGGAGGTTATCAGGTGCCCATTTTAGGGTCACACTTAGAATGTTTTCTTTGCCTTCAGAAAAGTTGTTCTGAGATGGTCATCTCACATACGTGAGCATGAATGGCAGCCATCTTGCAATGCAAAAGAAAAGCATTCCAAGAAGACCACATGTATGGACACAATGTGGGGGCAGTCATCTTGGAAAATATTTTTCTTAATGATAAAACAAAAACACTACCAAGATGGCTTCGCGCATGTATGAAATTCATGCAGCCATATGGCAAAGGTTTTCTTTTGCATTAAGAAAAACATTGCAAGATGGACGTTGTGCGTGTGCATGGTTTGAGTCTAGGCAGGGACGCTCAACATCCTGTGGTGGTGGGCAAATCACTGAATCTCCCATTGCCTACCTAAAAACGTAATGTGTCCTTTTGTAACGCAACTGGTGCTCATGTAAAATACTCCGATACCTTCGGGTTGAGTTTGCACTTTGTAAAATTCCCCCCGCCCAAAAAAGGAACACGCCTCCCAGCGCTAGTATCTCGTTTCTCTCCTGACACTTTCAGTCAGTGCTGTCTGACTTAGCTTACACTGCATTGAATCAGTGGCGTCACTGGGGTTGGTGTCACCCCCTCACGACTTACCGCATGGACCACCTCTGTCGGAAATGTACGGCGCTAGGTACTGTCTTACTCCCTCTAGCTCCCTCTCTCTGTCTAGCTCCCTCTAGGTCCCTCTCTCTGTCTTACTCCCTCTAGCTCCCTCTGGTTCCCTCTCTCTCTGTCTTACTCCCTCTAGCTCCCTCTCTCTCTGTCTTACTCCCTCTAGCTCCCTCTCCCTCTGTCTTACTCCCTCTAGCTCCCTCTCTCTGTCTTGCTCTCTCTAGCTCCCTCTCTTACTCCTTCTAGCTCCCTCTCTCTCTGTCTTACTCCCTTCTAGCTCCCTCTCTCTGTCTTGCTCCCTCTAGCTCCCTCTCTGTTTTACTCCCTCTAGCTCCATCTCTCTCTCTGTCTTGCTCCCTCTAGCTCCCTCTCTCTGTCTTACTCCCTCTAGCTTCCTCTCTCTCTGTCTTACTCCCTCTAGCCCCCTCTCTCTTACTCCCTCTAGCCCCCTCTCTCTCTGTCTTGCTCCCTCTAGGTCTCTCTCTGTCTTACTCCCTCTAGCTCCCTCTCACTCTGTCTTGCTCCCTCTAGCTCCCTCTCTCTCTCTTACCCCCTCTCTCTGTCTAGCTCCCTCTAGCTCCCTCTTTCTCTGTCTTACTCCCTCTAGCTCTTTCTCTCTCTGTCTAGCTCCCTCTCTCTCTTTATCTTACTCCCTCTCGCTCCCTCTCCCTCTCTCTCTGTCTTATTCCCTCTAGCTTCCTCTCTCTCTGTCTTACTCCCTCTAGCTCCCTCTCTCTGTGCCTTGCTCCCTCTAGCTCCCTCTCTCGTATTCCCTCTAGCTCTCTCTCTCTCTGTCTTGCTCCCTCTAGCTCCCTCTCTCTCTATCTTACTCCTTCTAGCTCCCTCTCTCTGTCTAGCTCCCTCTCTCTCTGTCTTACTTCCTCTAGCTACCTCTGTCTCCCTCTCGCTGTCTTACTCCCTCTAGCTCCCTCTCTCTCTGTCTTTCTCACTCTAGCTCCCTCTCTCTCTCTGTCTTTCTCACTCTAGCTCTCTCTCTCTCTATCTTACTCCCTAGCTCCCTCTCTCTCTGTCTTACTCCCTTTATCTCCCTCTCTCTCTGTCTTACTTTCTCTAGCTCCCTTTCTCTGTCTTACTCCCTCTAGCTCCCTCTCTCTCTGTCTTTCTCACTCTAGCTCCCTCTCTCTCTGTCTTGCTCCCTCTAGCTCCCTCTCTATCTTACTCCCTCTAGCTCCCTCTCTCTGTCTTACTGCCTCTAGCTCCCTCTCTCTCTGTCTTGCTCCCTCTAGCTCCCTCTCTCTGTCTTACTCCCTCTAGCTCCCTCTCTCTCTGTCTTACTCCCTCTAGCTCCCTCTCTCTGTCTTACTCCCTCTAGCTCCCTCTCTCTCTGTCTTGCTCCCTCTAGCTCCCTCCCTCTCTCTGTCTTACTCCCTCTAGCTCCCTCTGGTTCCCTCTCTCTCTGTCTTGCTCTCTCTAGCTCCCTCTCTTACTCCTTCTAGCTCCCTCTCCCTCTGTCTTACTCCCTCTAGCTCCCTCTCTCTGTCTTGCTCTCTCTAGCTCCCTCTCTTACTCCTTCTAGCTCCCTCTCTCTCTGTCTTACTCCCTTCTAGCTCCCTCTCTCTGTCTTGCTCCCTCTAGCTCCCTCTCTGTTTTACTCCCTCTAGCTCCATCTCTCTCTCTGTCTTGCTCCCTCTAGCTCCCTCTCTCTGTCTTACTCCCTCTAGCTTCCTCTCTCTAGCCCCCTCTCTCTTACTCCCTCTAGCCCCCTCTCTCTCTGTCTTGCTCCCTCTAGCTCTCTCTCTGTCTTACTCCCTCTAGCTCCCTCTCACTCTGTCTTGCTCCCTCTAGCTCCCTCTCTCTCTCTTACCCCCTCTCTCTGTCTAGCTCCCTCTAGCTCCCTCTTTCTCTGTCTTACTCCCTCTAGCTCTTTCTCTCTCTGTCTAGCTCCCTCTCTCTCTTTATCTTACTCCCTCTCGCTCCCTCTCCCTCTCTCTCTGTCTTATTCCCTCTAGCTTCCTCTCTCTCTGTCTTACTCCCTCTAGCTCCCTCTCTCTGTGTCTTGCTCCCTCTAGCTCCCTCTCTCGTATTCCCTCTAGCTCTCTCTCTCTCTGTCTTGCTCCCTCTAGCTCCCTCTCTCTCTATCTTACTCCTTCTAGCTCCCTCTCTCTGTCTAGCTCCCTCTCTCTCTGTCTTACTTCCTCTAGCTACCTCTATCTCCCTCTCGCTGCCTTACTCCCTCTAGCTCCCTCTCTCTCTGTCTTTCTCACTCTAGCTCCCTCTCTCTCTCTGTCTTTCTCACTCTAGCTCTCTCTCTCTCTATCTTACTCCCTAGCTCCCTCTCTCTCTGTCTTACTCCCTTTATCTCCCTCTCTCTCTGTCTTACTTTCTCTAGCTCCCTTTCTCTGTCTTACTCCCTCTAGCTCCCTCTCTCTCTGTCTTTCTCACTCTAGCTCCCTCTCTCTCTGTCTTGCTCCCTCTAGCTCCCTCTCTATCTTACTCCCTCTAGCTCCCTCTCTCTGTCTTACTGCCTCTAGCTCCCTCTCTCTCTGTCTTGCTCCCTCTAGCTCCCTCTCTCTGTCTTACTCCCTCTAGCTCCCTCTCTCTCTGTATTACTCCCTCTAGCTCCCTCTCTCTGTCTTACTCCCTCTAGCTCCCTCTCTCTCTGTCTTGCTCCCTCTAGCTCCCTCTCTCTCTCTGTCTTACTCCCTTTATCTCCCTCTCTCTCTGTCTTACTTTCTCTAGCTCCCTCTCTTTGTCTTACTCCCTCTAGCTCCCTCTCTCTCTGTCTTTCTCACTCTAGCACCCTCTCTCTCTGTCTTGCTCCCTCTAGCTCCCCCTCTCTCTATCTTACTCCCTCTAGCTCCCTCTCTCTCTCTTACTCCCTCTAGCTCCCTCTCTCTCTGTCTTGCTTCCTCTAGCTCCCTCTCTCTGTATTACTCCCTCTAGCTCCCTCTGTCTCCCTCTCTCTCTTCCTCCATCTGTCTTCCCTGGATTTGTATAAACAAGAGTTCGAGCAACAGGTGGCACTGTAGTGAAGAGCAAGCTGAAATTTGGAACTGGTTCACTGGAAAACTGAAGACTGCAAGATACTGAAAAATAGGAAACCATGCACCCTCAGATGAGCTAGGCTGCTATAGAGTTGCCTTGTGAGCAAAGAAAATTGCAGTCAAGTATTGCAGATCTCCTGCGAGACGCTGGCGAGTGTGAACAGCATGAGGAACAAGCTTGCACAGGGAGCGACAGTAAAGATGAGAGCAGAGGCGAGGCTGCAGTGAAGATTCACCCCATGTGTTGGTGTCACCCGGTGCAGGTCGCACCCCCCGCACCCCCCTAGTGACGCCGCTGCATTGAATGATTCCACAGTCTCAACTAATGCTGATGAGTGACGAGGGAGGTCACAGGTGGCAGAGTAAAGCAGCAACCTCACCCTCTGTCTGACTTCGGATGTCTCCTATACGTGGCTCTGCTGCAAAGACTCCTAGCAGGCTGCTATGCAAAAAATGCCCACATTTGGGGCCCAAGGCATGGAGGTTTGCCATAAAACCTTGCATTTTGATGCAGATGATGTCGTATGACTGCCCCATCACCCTGACAACGTGGCATCAAAATCACGTGCCTATAAAACACCTTAAATGGGCATATTTTTGACATTGGGGAGCACATGCCAACAGGCTGTTTACTTTTTAATGGAGGTACTACAATGTGTTTCATTTAGGATGCAGGAGTAGCAATTGATGGGTCCCCTGGAAAGGCAAGACTGGGTAAAAACCACTTTACTGAAATAACAGACAAGGGAGACCTACATATATACTGCTCATGCTTCAATAAAATCAGCATTGATCTTAAACTCTGGAAACCATGTTCTGAAAAACAGAGTACCCAGGACTCTTGCTAGATCTGGAGACTAATACATTTATAAACAGCGATACATTTCTGCTTTTAAAATTTGGAAAACAAAAACTGAACACTGGCACCGTATTTATAATTTTGCTAATAGGTACACAATTTGTAAAATATGCACTGGCTCATGAACAGGTTGGTGTTCTATCATATTTTGGATTTGTACATAACTTTTCTATAGATCATACACAACAGGAAGTTCAACCCGTGATTCATACAATGGCACTCGCTACTGAGGAAAACACTTTCATTTTTAATTGGATAACAATGTTTTCTTTAACAAGCTTAGTGGGAAAATAACCACCTAAAAGACCTGTGTGTCTGGTCACCAAGTCAATTTTTGTTACATCTGTTATTAACGCAAAACAAATCTGAAGAAATTGGTTTGAGGAATCTTCATCCAACCATTTCTGGTGAATTTTTCATCAAACATGGCGTTTACCATCTTGACAAACCGGACCTGGTTAAAGCCCTTCTTGAAGAATAATTATTTTGTTCACACCATTTTTGTGTTTTTCTTTTACATTTATTTATTTATTTAAAAAGTTGGTATAGGGCGAACAAGACCCCGAAGGGTATCAGAGCGCTTCACATTAATGGGAAGGGGACACAAAGTAGGGGAACGTTGAGGTAAGGGAGCCTAGCATGTTAAGCAATTGTGCATAAATGTGAGCAAAATTTTTATTAAAAAAATTTATACAAAACTGTGAAGTACAACGTTACATAATAAGTAAGGCAATGAATCAAAGACATTAATAATTGATAATAAAAAAAAACACGGACACTTCGAAAACAGACAAGCCATGGACAAATTAAGGCAGGAACTTGTTCATAAGGATTGTTTTTACTTCCTTTTTACACGCCACCGTGTAGGGGATTCTACGAATTTCTGGTGGGAGAAGTTCCAGATCTTGGGTGCTACGCCCGAGAACGCTCCAAGCATCGTTTTCTTTTTGCGAAATGTCTGCGGTTTGAGTAGCAAAGAGGTAGCACTTCTGGAAGGTCTGCCACCCCCTGAAAATTCAAGTTTTTGTGCCAGATATCTGGGTGAAGGGCTTTGTGTGTCAGAACAGCAATATTTAATTGTATTCTACATGAGGGAGGGATGAGACCTACTTACACCCTCTTTGTTTTTTTAGGTCGAAACTGGCAGCGCACTGACCTTTAAGCTCCACCCATTTTCTGCCCATCTTTTCATTTGGCTTCTGTTACTGTCCTTTCTAAATTGTTGCTTTTGATTCCTGAATCTGCTTAGAAGTCCCTTCTTAATACCACCTTGTCTGCATTTGTAACCACTCATGAGGACTGGACTTTTAACTTGTGTTATTACATGGTCTGTTTTATCAACAGTCTATGAGCATTCTTTTCTTTATTGATTTTCCCCTATTGCAGGCACAGCGTGCTTTCCTGCAAGGGTGCCTGTATGAACACTTGATTAATTTAGATTAAGATGTACGGGCACTGCGCTTGATCATGGCGCCTGCTTAATTTAATATGCAAGGGTGCTGCGCTTGATCATGGCACCCGCTTAATGTAATATATGCAGGCCCGCTGCAAATGTTTTAATGAATTTAAATTAAAAAAAAGGCTGCTTTTGTATTTGCCATCACCCCCGCTTGAGCTTTAAACAGTTTAAGTTAAAACGATGTAGCCGTGATTACTTCAAAAGCAAAGAAATTGGAATTTCTTTTAAAACATTTTTCAATTTCTTTACTTTATAAGCAATTGCGGCACCCGCCCTTTAGCTTCACATGTACAAAGCCTAAGCGTTGGGGTTGCCAATGTAACTAAAGTAAACAAACAAAATTTAAAAAGTGTGTGGCCGCCATCCATATTTCTATTTGTTTACTTTTGTTACAATCGCGACACTCGCGCTTTAGGTGTAAACATCGTTAGCTAAAGTGCGGTTGCTGGGATTGCGTAAAAAGTAAAGAAATAGAAAAAATATTTTTACATGCTTTCAAAACACTGGTTTTCAAACTTGCAGGTTTTCAAAACACATAAATAAAAGGCATTGTCATTTACAATCCCAATACCTCAAAGTCTCGTAAATGTGAGACCTATTGCATTGCATATGCTTGTTTTTCTTTTAAATAGAGTTCCCCTCCTTAATCCACCTTGATCCTTTTCATCTCCCTTTTGCCATTTGTTTCCCTTTTGGTGAGACAAGTGCAGCATTGACCACTGACAACATACATTTGTGTGAAAAAGACTGCTTTATTGAAACAGGTGCACATCAGAAATCCTTCCTGGGCATCCGCATTACAAAACTAAAGCCATTCTATACAAAAATGTCAACTATCCGTTGTCCCCCTCATATAACCTAACCCTATAACTAACTACTTCCTACTGTACTGCACTTCTCCTACAGCCTATCTCTGCCTCCATTACCATCTACCAACTTAACTTCCAATAGCTTAACCTTAACTTCCTGCAGGCGTGACCTTGATCACATCCTCCCTTTCCATCTGGTTCACCAAAGACGAATGTGAAGAGGCCATGCTAACACTTCCCTTAACTTCAACAAATTCATCCAGAACCTGAACAGATGAATACCATCCCCTCAAAAGAAGTTCATTTTCTCATACTTGAGGTCATAGTGTGCATTCCTGGCAAAATCTTCGTCCCTTCAGAATTCCCTAATTAATTTGTTTATCTTTCTCAGGGACTTGTTAATAGCTGCTGGCTTGTTTGCCCCCCTCAACACCCACCTAGGAATGAACTTGAATCAAATCATGAAACACCCTGCACACTGCTGCTTAATCTTCCTCAAGTCTCTCTTCATTGCCAGCAACAACGCCGGGTCTTTCACCACCACTAAAACATTCTCCAATAGAGGAATTACAAGGATTTCAGAACACCTCCTACCTGCCAACATTTAGTTTAAAACCACCAACAACACTGTTATACTGCTGCTGCTCAGCCTGAGTGTCTGTGTGAGAGCTTTTATTTGGAGAAGCATTTTGTATGTGTTGTTTGCCAATGAGGATGAGAAGGGGTGATTCCAACAGCAGTGATGCGCTTATTTCTGTGACTTTGTCTTATCGTTTTTCTTTGAAATTGGACAGCTCAAGGTTCTTGATTCACCAACTGTTAAAGGTCAAAAGTCTTTACTTCATGTCACTATCTTATTTCTATATGGTTCTTTGTACGGAGCTGTTTGGCAGTTGCTGTCATGCTGATTTTTAACCTGCCGCATGAAAAAGACTGTTCGCGCGACCTTACCTTTGTGTCAGCGCATTCCTCGGGTAACGCTGTGCCCCCTTCATTCCTGATGTCTTCACTGTTACTGCTGTGGCACGCTGTGGTGCACGGTGATGCTGCGGCATCACCTGTGTGTGCCACCATCTTGTGTTTGGCATACACCAATAGCTTATGTGCAGCTCCCAGCGTAATTTTACGCTCTGCCAACCACGTTTTTGGTCCCACTAAAGTTATAATTTCTCTTCAGGACATCGGATCGGTGGAGCGGGATCCTCATGCTTCACTGCAAGTACTGTTTTTTTTCTTTTGGTAAACCCCCTGCTCCCCGCGTTGGTCCGTGAGGCAAGCCCTCCATGCCAAACTATCCTGGAAATGCCAAGTATCACAAGGATCCGCCGTTTCCCCATTATCGCTTGGGGTGCACTTTCTGTCAATGAACCCGCATAATGAATGATCTCTTTTTGTTTTTTCAACCGCATTCCATTTGGCGCACTTAAAGTACTCGATTTTTTTCCCCTTCTGTATCCAAGGAGCCTTTCTTTATGTAACTTGTTCTCCTACGGATTTTGGACATTTGCATATTGTAAACCATTGCTGCGCTGTGTGTGTGCACCATTTTCTAAAAGTACTTCCGTTCATGATGATATGCAAGTTGTTTGGTGTTCCACTCCTGATTATTCCTCCTCTTTCCTGCAAGCTGGCAGAGTACTATTTGGTCTAGTATAAGTGTTTCTGTACCGTTTGCCTGTTCATGAGTTATAGTTTTTCATATTGCTGTGAATTGGGTGGTCTTAGCGCTGTGTTGCCTGAGATGTGAGGATTGTCAGATTTCCATCAAAGTTAATAAGTGTATTTTTTTTTTATTACTGCTTGCCGTTTTTACAAGCTCTGCGTGGAACCCCTTCTCACACATCCCACCCCAGCTAGTGCTTGGGCAAGTACTTCAGTTCCTGCATTTTCCGTTATTACAGTGAGGTTTGCTTCCACACATTCCACCCGAACTTGCCTTGGGGGAAAGTGCTAATGTTCTTAGTGTTCCGCCGTGCTGTGTGGTGTCCCTTCCACACATCACAACTCAATTTTATGATTGGGTGGAGTTTCTGCTTGGTCTGTTCATGTTTCGTGTGGAGCCCCTTTTCCACACATCACAACCCAGCTTTCAGTTTGGGTGGAGGTTATGGTTGGTGATAGGAGTGATCTTAACTTGTTCCGTGTAGAGCCTTTTCTACACGTCACACCCCATCTTGTGTGGGAAGAGTTCCTTACATTTTAAGTCAATTTATGTGCCTACCTTATGTGCATTTACTTGCGTGATTTCTTGTTGCTTCTTCCTTTCGTCTGTATTGCATTTTTACTCCCTTGGACGTCAAGGTTTACTTTGCTAGAATTGTGTTTTTTCCCTCGCACGTCAGGGTTTGCATTGGGAGTCATTTGGTTCTGTGTGAAGTCCCTTTCACACATCACACTCCAATTTGTTGTTGGGGGAAGTCCCCTTTTTCGTACATTTCTCGCACGTCAGGGTTGCGCAGAAAGTATTTTGTTTTCTGGTTCATGTGTGGAGTTCCTTCCATACATTACACCTCAACTTGAATTGTTGGGGGAAGTTTGCTTTTATTGTGCTTGTTACTTTGTTCTGTTGCCTTACCAGCTTGCACGATCCAGGAATTTGGGTTGGTCTGTAGTCTGTGGTGTGGGAGTGTTTGGGTTGATTTTGCGATAGAAAGGAGGCTGGTGTGCATGAGTCTTTGTACTTGTGATACTGTTTCTCCCTCCGTACTTCATTTTCTCTGCATGAATGTTTCATCTTTAATTTTTCATGCTATGCTTCACAAAGTTGTCATCTTATGTATTTCCTGCAATGTTACTAATGCCTTTTGAGAATTCCTTCTTTTCCATTACAAAGAAAGGGGATGTGTTATATTGCTGCTGCTCAGCCTGAGTGTCTGTGTGAGCGACTGTTGGTCAATGGAATGTTCGTGTGTGTGTGTGTCATTTGGATGGGCTGAGCGGCAGTGATGCTGCTCCTGGTGGGGCTCTCCCTTGTAACATCCTACTTTAATAAATCAACTTGAAGATACTACCTGGAATGGACATTACTTTTATTACAATAAACGCCCTCTAGCGAATGCCCCCTTTCATCGCTAGTGACTTGAACGAGATGCAAGAGAAAGCCCAAGTTCATTCTGTGACCCTCTTAACAACTTGTCTGTCTGTCCACTTAACAAATGAGTAGTCTATGACCCATATGAAAATTTCCACTTCCTCTAGGCCTTAAACCAATCTGCAACAAATCAGTAAAACTAAAACTGTGACACTGGAAGAAAACAATTCTTTATCCCTCCTCATATTATATTATTTTCCTATGAAAGCAGTTTTCCTGCTATTGTCACTTGGGATAATCCTCATTCTGTCATAGACAGCATGAATTGTTCCACGTCTTCCGTTCTTCCCCAACCCACCAGTTTACGCCTGGCTCCTGCCCCAAGAATTCCTCCCATGCTTGTGCCTATGACCTCCTTGTGGATTCAGTCAATGACCCTACCACCAGTTGTAATATCTTCTGTTTCCTACAGACCAAAGTTCTGTCAGCACCAGCATTTTGTCCCTGTCCTTCGCCATGGCCAGCCCATGGAATCCATCCCACTGTGAACGAAACAAAGCTCCGCAATGTCATTATCCACTCCCGGTACCTGCCTTGCTTAAGCAAAATATGTGCTTCAAACAACCCAGCTCAAAAATTCCCAATAGCTTCAACACCTGCACATCCTTAGGTGACTGTCTGTTCACTATATGTACCACTGTCATGTTTTAAATCCTGAACAAAACTTCCCTGTGCACCAGCAGTACACACCACTCAGTGATGGCCACCACCAAAGGGAAAAATTGCAAAACTGCAATACTCCTGCCCCATTCTTCCAATTTGCTGGCCATTTCTCCACACACCAATGCCCTTGCCAGTAATGACCAAAACCCAGTCTCCTGTGGTGTCTGAAAATATCTAGACATCCTAGTCCCCATAAACTAGGCTGAGAAACTAAATCCTATTAAATGATTCCAGAGAGAAACACCACATTCGCAAATCTTCTTTCATGTCCTCAGACAAACACACGTAATGATGGGGTAAAGACAAACCCAACAGCAAAAGGCCCAATCTCTTACTAAAAGTCCCTCCAGCCCTGACAACCCTGGAAACAAAATTTAAATGGCCCAGGAGCACCTGCACTTCTTTGACCTTTACCATCCCTCTATCCAGTTTGTCCTCTAGGAGCTCCAGCATCTTGTGTTTTTTGACCAATGGTAAACGCGCTTCCATGACCACTGAGTCAATTTCATTCCCTAGAAAGGACAGCACAGTACAGGGGCTCACCATCTCGTCCAGTGGTAACAGGGCCCCATGTCTCCCATGAGCTCCTGGAAACTTACCAGCAGCCACTGGCAGTCCACCGAGCCTAGTTGACTAACAAAGATTAAATCGTCCAAATAATGTGTCACCTCGTTATGTCCCGTGTGCCTAGTAAATAGTAACTGCAGAAACAGGGCACAAGATATGGAACAACCCATGGGCAAGGCCTTGTCAATGCACCGCTGACTCTTGAATTGTATGCCAGCAATAGGAAGTTGTCAGGATGGACCGCAGCAGTCGAAATGCAGACTTAATGTCACCTTTCACCATTTCAGCTCCTCTACCCACTTCCTCCACCTGTGACATTTTCACATCAGCCAAAGAATATGACACTGATGTCAAGTCCTCTGCTACATAATCATTAACTAACTCCGCTTCAGGCCAAGACAAATGTTGCTTCGGTCAAAATTGGCCCATCTCTTTTTTGGGCACTACCTCGATTAGTGACACAATTAGCTGTCATTAAGTCATTAAATGGGCCGGACATCCTGTTCTCCTTTCTCATGGACCCTCATACCCCAGGCTGAAACCCCAGTGAAACCCATACTGTAATATCCTTGCATTCTCTTCCCGACTGAAAAACTGTAATCAAAATTCCATTCTCTCAACCTTAACCGGTGTAAGAGCAGTTTGCCACAGATCCCTGTACCCCACACCCCCGTGCCCAGCCCAGGCAACGGTTGTGGCTGTTGAGGGCCCAGGGCCCCCATGATGGTTTTGCACCCAGTGTGTGTCCCTAGGTGGCCTCCCACTGCCCCAAAATAGCACACGTGCATGTCTCTCTGCACGTATGGAGCACTCGGGCCCGAATTTATAATATTCCCACATGCACAGCCCCTCAGAAATGCTGCTGTCTAAATTTCGATGACGAAAAACAAACCAAATGCCAATACTGAATTCTCAACACTTAGAAGAATGGCGCAGTAACAAAGAATCCAAACGCCCATGAGCTAATCAATAGCTTTTTATTCTCCTAGCACCTATTCTTTTGAACTTATTAATTTGTACAAGAACACATAAATCATTTATTAACCTTAGATAGTTTATATACAATTCCCACAATGCAAAATGGTAGCCAAACATTTATATGTACAAAACGTCTAAAATCACACTTCCTAACATTCATTCCCAAACTCATACATTCTAATCCAATCCTTCTTTCATCCTACACATTCAACCCACACATACCAATGTAACTGTACGTAGGGCCACTAAATCTATACTCACAACTAGTGATAGGCCCCAGCTAAAACTACCAAACAAAGCAATAGTTAATGCCTTAATTAGATGTGCACACTGTTTCCTCATAAAGGTTCACAATTTTAAACAGCAATTTCCTAAACGTGCACAACACAGCTTAAAGACTTTTGGTATACAATTGTTTGGTAAAGCAGAAACAAGGGTCTACGCTTTTCGAACCACTAAACTTTCAGGGTTCTCATCAGGACCAAGCATGGGCGTAGGAAGTGTGGGGGAGGAGGGGGATATATCCCCCCCAGATTTTAAAGTGGGGGGGACACGGGGGACAAGTGTGGCGGGGACGAGGGCACAAAATAATTTCCCCTCTCCCTTCTGTTATTCACAGGGCCATTAGCGCGCGAAAGCGCTACCTAATGGCCCTGCACTTGACCTGCCTGGAGTCAAAGAGGCCACCCGCCCTCTGTCCTTTGTTATGCTGCAGGAAGGCTCGGCGTCCTGGGAAGGGCTGTCTCTTTTCTTTTATACTCAGAGAAGGCAAGCACAGTGTCAACTTCTCCTGAGTCCTGATCTGCCTCTGGCAGCGGCCCTCCCACCCCTCTCTCTTTCTTTTTCCTCTATCTCTTTCTGTCTCTGTCTTCCTCCTCGTTAAGTTCTGATTTCGAGACAGCTCTTACATTCTCTCTCTTGCCTCTCTTTGTCTTTATTTGTTTCCCTGTGAAATGGATCCAAAATAGGAAGAACACTTCAGCTGGAAATGTCCCCATTTTCTGATCGTTTTATAATTCCAAAGAAAAACCTCAGGACGGAGAGAAAAAATTATTAAATACCTAAATAAAGCGATACAGAGTGGTCAGCAGACAGGCCAGATTGTTATTTACACCCACACACACATTAGCACCACTTTACATAGTCTGCCAGTGAAAGCGCTACTTTCTTTTTTTCTTCTTTCTTTGAAGCACATTGGTTTTCCAGGGTGGGGAAGTGCACCATCCCTAAAGGGACTGCAATACCTGGTTGATGAGTGGAGTAGAAACGTTTAATATGATCGTTTTCAACTGTTTTAATTATTTTAGCTTATAAAATGTGTACTGTGGCTCTGTGTTCGGGGATGTGGTCTTTTTTTAAACCAAACTGCTTACATTTTGAAAGGGTATAAGCAATGGACATTGAAACGGGTCCCTTCCTGACTGGTCCTGTAGCCATGTCCTGAAATTTACAGGCAAAATCACTTACTGATTTCTGAATAAAGAGTTTAAAACTGTTAAAGTAACCATGTTGTTCCTGAATACATTTCACATGTTTTGCTTATTTTTGCATTCCTTATGAGTGTTTGCTTTTTCCAGGGTGTTCTTCGTTTTTTTCAGGCAGCATTTTACTGTTGTCTAGTGCATAATTTAAATTTAGTTGCAGCACAATTGAGTTGTAGCTTAAGGCAGTGCAAGTTTCTCTCAGTGGGGCAGTGTGGTGTTCAGTGTGGGAGAGGATATGGTACTCTGGCCAGAGCTGCTGAATTTGGAACTTGAGCATCATTTTCAGCCTTCATGACCAGTCCACCAGACCACACTCCTGACAGAGCTCCTTCTGATGCTACACCTTATAAGGCCCGATAGACCTTAGAAGCCCTGGTGTCTTAACACCCGTAGGTGGACCCTAATGGCGGCAAGTGTGAGTTAACCTTGAAGGCCTGTCCACCACAATCCATACTGCAGTTCACCTCCAGTCTTGCGAGCAGGCATACAAAGAAGCACACCCTAGACACACCATCAACAGAGACTATCACTGAGGTCACAAGATCCTTGAGGCCAGTCCACCGCACCCATTGGTACCTCCATTGGCCTTTTTTAGCAGTAGTGGTGCAACTCACCAGGGATCAGTAATGAAGGATTTGCATGCACACCAAACTTAGGGGGTGATTATAATGGTGGTGGGACTGCTCCGTCACCTCGTCAGTGGCGGTTCCACCGCCATCGTTGACTGCATTACCGCCAGCAATATTACAATGGCGGGTGGTTCCCTGGCGGTCGGAAAGACCACCGCCACACACCCAACTGGCGCCTTGAGCCCGCCAGTGCGGCGGAGGGGCTCGTGGTTCCTACAATGCTGGTAGTGCCTACCAGCCACCACAGTAGGGATTACGATACCCTTTATCCGCCAGCCTATCCATGGCGGTTCACCCCCCATGAAAAAGTTGGTGGAAAGGGACATTGGGGGCCCGTAGCAGGCCCCCGTCCCCTCAGCCCCCAGACATGGGACCCAGGGGATATCTAAGATGCCCCCTATATATCACTGCACCATGTGGCAGGCACCTTATTGTGCCTGCCACGTAGTGCAGTGATATATGTAACATGTCCTTTTTTACGGATGTATGACGTTACAACGCATACTTTTACCACGCATGCCTTTACAACGCGGTATTTACAACGAATACCTTTACAACGCTTAGTGCTTTGGGGCGCTGGATAGTGAATAGTTTAATTTACTATTCCAACTCCAGTCCCCGTGGATAGTAGGGAAGGTGTTGGATAGTAAATTAAATCTATTCCCTATCCTTGAGCGCCCCCCAGCGCAATGCGTTGTAATGGTTTGCGTTGTAAAAGTTGCGTTGTAAAGGCACTGCGTGGTAAAAGTTGCGTTGTAAAGGATGTTTACCAATGGTGGTCACATTGTAATGCCCATCGTGGGGCCGCCACCTTGAAGGCCAGCGGTCCCATTCCCCGATTCGATGGCGGACGGACTGAAGTCCTCCTGCCATCGTAATCAGCTTCTAAGTTTGCAAACTTCATGGTCTCTGCTTCATGCGCAAATACTTTTAACATGTGCAGCCTGCTTTCGGGTCACTGGAGTTATGCAGCAACGGAGGCCAAAAAGATGTTGCAGTGTTGACTAAATTATGCAACAATAAAAAGGCTGCAGCGTAATGCAGTGCATTTTATGATACTTTATTATTTTGACATATTTAGCCTCTGCAAAGCTTTTGCCTCATTAGTACCTGTGTAACATACAAATGCAGCAGTGGGAAAGGTGACCAGTCAACCTTTGCAAAGGGCCCTACACTTCACAGCAACATAAGTCATATTTCTCTTATTAATTTTTGATCCGTTTGAGCAACAAAATTGTTTTGTGTCAAATTGTTAGATTATGCAGCAGATGATGTATTATGTGGCAAATATGACACAGCCATAGTTAGGTGGAAAACATTTTTCCACTTAACTTAATTTTGCCCCAGCATTGTAGTTGATCAATTTGCAAGTTCCCCAAACCCAAAAGTCGAGTTTGGTCACAATTTGCATTTTAAAAGCAGTCCTACAACACAGGGCTACTTGCAAACTGACCTCAGGCTTCAGCAGTGCACACATGCAAACGCAGAAAGGGCTGCTGGCCTCAAAACTGCCATGCCCTATTATATTCTAGGGACTTAAAGGTAGTTCTAATCCCCCAGCCCTATTATGTACTAGGGCCTTATAGGAGAGGCCATGCCAATCATAGGGGTACCCTAACCCATAGTGCACCCTAGTGTATGTAGGTGTTTTCACAGTATCTTTAGGTGTCTCTTTCAGAATAGCACTGGCCCTGTGCCTGTTCAGGCAGAGGCCAGGGTTTAGTCAGGTACCACCAGTACCAGTCAGCAAAACGTTGGGGAGTGCCCAGGGCAGAGGATGTCTTTGCAACACTAAAGAAGCACAAACTCAGAATTTAAAACATAACACCATGGTTGTGGGGTTCTCTTTAATAATCAGAATTGATTTCTATCCTAATGAACCCATTTTCTAACATTAGGATAAGGAAAGACTGGGGAAAAATCAAAACGTTCTAATCTATACCTTGAAGTTTTCGTGCAGTTCTTTGATGATGGTTAATAGCTCATTGTTCTATGTTAGGATTTTAACTTATAAACTGCAAATACCAAAAGGATCTCTCAGGCAAAAGCAGTAACTCACTGACCTATTTACATGATATGCATTTTGTGATCTGCGTGGTACACGTTCTTTGCAGCAGGCATATTACCCCACTGTGGCTACCTTACCAAGAGTCAGAACTTCCACTAGACAAACCCCCGATCTCTCTCAATAAAGGACATTAATCACCAAAGTTATCTTCAAATTTTTATTGTTGCCTGAAAATTGCTGAAGACCAGGAATGCAGCAGCAGGTATTTTTCAAACCATAATGCACTTGCAAACACGACGCCCCCACCCTAAGTCCGTGACCTTTGTTTGCTTGGTGCATGAAGATGCAAGATTCATATACATGTTTTTTTAACATTTGATCTGATTACTATATGAAATAACAAACAAGCATACATGCAAACTGTGACAACATGCCTGCTTTTCTCAATATTTCACTTCGAAAGTATGCGATTGTATTTGTTTAACGGGCGGTGATTTGTATAGGGTCACTGGGAAGTCCACGAGGTTGTCCCTGTCCCCCCCAGAATTTTAGTGTCTCCTACGCCCCTGGGACCAAGAAACACTGTGAAAAAACAAAAAGAAAAAATCTTTTGCAATTGAAATCCAAAATGACAAGCGCTATCACCGTCATAAGCCGCCTCTACCTATCTCTTACCAGTTTGACATGCGTCAGAAGATCGACAATTCAACAACTGATGAACTCTTTTGGACAACAGAAGAAAGGAAAAAACACACAGAAAAGAACATTTGTCATTACTTGTGAACATCACCCGTATTTCTCAGCTGGCCTGCAGAGTAGCCGTCACTTACTCAGAAATCCGATGGAATGGTGTGCAAATGGCTTCTAATACTCCTCACGTATTGCTGTGGACTTGCCACGGCGTCCCACACTATTAAAAAGATGATGCATGTTTCGAAGGTAGTGGAAAACTAGTTGATGTTGCTCATTATTATGGTAAAAGAACTCATCTGCAAACGAAAAATAATTTTTCTTGAGAGAAAATGAAGCCAGGTCTACAATAAATTGTGTCAGAACCATTAACAAATTAACAAATACACTGACCGCTAACATTGAATTATCCCCTCCTCAGAGGCCTGTTAGGATTAAGCTCACCGGCAGTAATAGAAACGGCGGCCATTGAGCCAGCTTTACACGGCGCCCGAGGTATGTGGATTTCCTTTTACCATGTCAGGCCAGCTGAGAAATACGGGGGCTGTTCACAAGTAATGACAAATATTCTTTTCTGTGTGTTTTTTCTTTTCTTCAGTTGTCCAAATGAGTTCATCAGTTGTTGAATTGTCGATCTACTGATGCATGTCAAACTGCTAAGAGATAGGTAGAGGCAGCTTATGACGGTGATAGCGCTTGTCATTTTGGATTTCAATTTAAAAGATTTTTTCTTTTTGTTTTTTCACAGTGTTTCTTGGTCCTGATGAGAACCCTGAAAGTTTAGTGGTTCGAAAAGCGTAGACCCTTGTTTCTGCTTTACCAAACAATTGTATGCCAAAAGTCTTTAAGCTGTGTTGTGCACGTTTAGGAAATTGCTGTTTAAAATTGTGAACCTTTATGAGAAAACAGTGTGCACATCTAATTAAGGCATTAACTATTGCTTTGTTTGGTTGTTTTAGCTGGGGCCTATCACTAGTTTTGAGTATAGATTTAGTGGCCCTACGGACAGTTACATTGGTATGTGTAGGTTGAATGTGTAGGATGAATGAAGTATTGGATTAGAATGTATGAATTTGGGAATGAATGTTAGGAAGTGTGATTTTCGACGTTTTGTACATATAAATGTTTGGCTACCATTTTGTATTGTGGGTATTGTATTTAAACTATCGAAGGTTAATAAAGGATTTATGTGTTCTTGTACAAATGAATAAGTTCAAAAGAATAGGTGCTAGGAGAATAAAAAGCTATTGATTAGCTCATGGGCATATGGATTCTTTGTTACTGCGCCATTCTTCTAAGTGTTGAGAATTGAGTAACAGTATTGGCATTTGGTTTGTTTTCGTCGTTGAAAGGGCTCAGCCGTACTGATTTAGAGCCACACCCTTGATTGTTATTTAGCTGTCTAAATTTCAACATTTAATGTATCCCCGGGCCGCTTTGTAAGTTTCTTCTCCTCTTTCCTGGAGCCCTCATTAGCAGCCACGGCCGACAGTGGGAGTACCTGCAGGGCGGTGACGTGGGGAGGGGGAGGGGCAGCGTGGGGGGTAGTAATGTATGTATTACAGAGTTTTACTTTTTTTTTTTTTTTTACATATTTTATTGCTTTTTCTCCAAGCATCTTACAATCATACAATACAATCTAGGTCCTCAATGCAGTGTTCCATCCTGAGGATACAAATCAACATTACCCAACAACCCAATGCCCCGCCTATCTCCCCGGGTATCGGCTGGCCAAGGTCCTCTTCCCAGCGAGTCCTTAACCTGTCCAGGGGCTGTAATCCCTCCAATGTCAATCTCCTATAAAGACAGGTGATAGCCTTGAAGGTGCCTGCGGCCATCGTGATATATTGACAGCCCATCGACGTCGGGGGTTCCACCAGGCCCGTCCTCCACTGTCTCCGGATTCCGGCCACTAGTGCGGCATGTAGCAAAAAGTCACCCCTTGGTAAGTCGAAGGTGCTCTGCAGTTCCTGGAACGGCAGTAACGCACCATCTCTATATAGATCTCCTATCACGTGGACTCCACATTCTTCCCATCCCGCCAGTGTCGACCAATCCCCGCCGTGTGGCAGAGCGGTGCACATACCTAGAGGAATCTCCGGTGCATACGGCACGGCAATCCCGGCCCGCTTCTGGCTGCGCGACCAGCATTGTCGGATAGTACGTTCTTCTAGAGTGAGCTGATCCAGCCTGAGTTTCTGCTGAAGCAAAACCAAAGGTGGTGATGGACGGAGCGTTGACAATACAAGCACTCACCCCCAGTCAACTGATCTGGGTTTAATCCATCACCGTTCTTTAGCCCACTCTGCCACCCCAGTTCAGACATGGCCATATGCAAATCAGTCTGACCCTGTGCCTCATGGGAACAGTCCAGCCCGAACTGCCAAGCCATGCCTTCCCTGGACCGGGAACAAGCTTCCGAGGACCGGTTTCTGGCATTACAGCCGTCTTCAGCCCGGCTTGCTTGAATCCAGTGGCAAAGTGAGCAAGGGACTCACGTCTGAGCATACCCTGCCAACTTATGGCAAACAAAGCAAAACCAAAGGTGGTGATGGACGGAGCGTTGACAATACAAGCACTCACCCCCAGTCAACTGATCTGGGTTTAATCCATCACCGTTCTTTAGCCCACTCTGCCACCCCAGTTCAGACATGGCCATATGCAAATCAGTCTGACCCTGTGCCTCATGGGAACAGTCCAGCCCGAACTGCCAAGCCATGCCTTCCCTGGACCGGAAACAAGCTTCCGAGGACCGGTTTCTGGCATTACAGCCGTCTTCAGCCCGGCTTGCTTGAATCCAGTGGCAAAGTGAGCAAGGGACTCACGTCTGAGCATACCCTGCCAACTTATGGCAAACAAAGCAAAACCAAAGGTGGTGATGGACGGAGCGTTGACAATACAAGCACTCACCCCCAGTCAACTGATCTGGGTTTAATCCATCACCGTTCTTTAGCCCACTCTGCCACCCCAGTTCAGACATGGCCATATGCAAATCAGTCTGACCCTGTGCCTCATGGGAACAGTCCAGCCCGAACTGCCAAGCCATGCCTTCCCTGGACTGGAAACAAGCTTCCGAGGACCGGTTTCTGGCATTACAGCCGTCTTCAGCCCGGCTTGCTTGAATCCAGTGGCAAAGTGAGCAAGGGACTCACGTCTGAGCATACCCTGCCAACTTATGGCAAACAAAGCAAAACCAAAGGTGGTGATGGACGGAGCGTTGACAATACAAGCACTCACCCCCAGTCAACTGATCTGGGTTTAATCCATCACCGTTCTTTAGCCCACTCGGCCACCCCAGTTCAGACATGGCCATATGCAAATCAGTCTGACCCTGTGCCTCATGGGAACAGTCCAGCCCGAACTGCCAAGCCATGCCTTCCCTGGACTGGAAACAAGCTTCCGAGGACCGGTTTCTGGCATTACAGCCGTCTTCAGCCCGGCTTGCTTGAATCCAGTGGCAAAGTGAGCAAGGGACTCACGTCTGAGCATACCCTGCCAACTTATGGCAAACAAAGCAAAACCAAAGGTGGTGATGGACGGAGCGTTGACAATACAAGCACTCACCCCCAGTCAACTGATCTGGGTTTAATCCATCACCGTTCTTTAGCCCACTCGGCCACCCCAGTTCAGACATGGCCATATGCAAATCAGTCTGACCCTGTGCCTCATGGGAACAGTCCAGCCCGAACTGCCAAGTCATGCCTTCCCTGGACCGGAAACAAGCTTCCGAGGACCGGTTTCTGGCATTACAGCCGTCTTCAGCCCGGCTTGCTTGAATCCAGGGGCAAAGTGAGCAAGGGACTCACGTCTGAGCATACCCTGCCAACTTATGGCAAACAAAGCAAAACCAAAGGTGGTGATGGACGGAGCGTTGACAATACAAGCACTCACCCCCAGTCAACTGATCTGGGTTTAATCCATCACCGTTCTTTAGCCCACTCTGCCACCCCAGTTCAGACATGGCCATATGCAAATCAGTCTGACCCTGTGCCTCATGGGAACAGTCCAGCCCGAACTGCCAAGCCATGCCTTCCCTGGACCGGAAACAAGCTTCCGAGGACCGGTTTCTGGCATTACAGCCGTCTTCAGCCCGGCTTGCTTGAATCCAGTGGCAAAGTGAGCAAGGGACTCACGTCTGAGCATACCCTGCCAACTTATGGCAAACAAAGCAAAACCAAAGGTGGTGATGGACGGAGCGTTGACAATACAAGCACTCACCCCCAGTCAACTGATCTGGGTTTAATCCATCACCGTTCTTTAGCCCACTCTGCCACCCCAGTTCAGACATGGCCATATGCAAATCAGTCTGACCCTGTGCCTCATGGGAACAGTCCAGCCCGAACTGCCAAGCCATGCCTTCCCTGGACCGGAAACAAGCTTCCGAGGACCGGTTTCTGGCATTACAGCCGTCTTCAGCCCGGCTTGCTTGAATTCAGTGGCAAAGTGAGCAAGGGACTCACGTCTGAGCATACTCTGCCAACTTATGGCAAACAAAGCAAAACCAAAGGTGGTGATGGACGGAGCGTTGACAATACAAGCACTCACCCCCAGTCAACTGATCTGGGTTTAATCCATCACCGTTCTTTAGCCCACTCTGCCACCCCTGTTCAGACATGGCCATATGCAAATCAGTCTGACCCTGTGCCTCATGGGAACAGTCCAGCCCGAACTGCCAAGCCATGCCTTCCCTGGACCGGAAACAAGCTTCCGAGGACCGGTTTCTGAGTGAACTAAAGAATGGTGATGGATTAAACCCAGATCAGTTGACTGGGGGTGAGTGTTTGATTTGTTCAAACGCTCCGTCCATCATCCCCTTTTGTATCGCTTTGTTCGCCCTAAGTGTGGCAGGGTATGCTCAGACGTGAGTCCCTTGTTCACTTGGCCACTGGATTCAAGATAGCCTGGCTGATGAGGATTATGAATCCGAAACCGGTCCCAGGATGCTTGTTTCCGGTCCAGGGAAGACATGGCTTGACAGTTCCGGCTGGACTGTTCCCACGAGGCACAGGGTCAGACTGATTTGCATATAGCCATGTCTGAACTGGGGTGGCTGAGTGAACTAAAGAATGGTGATGGATTAAACCCAGATCAGTTGACTGGGGGTGAGTGTTTGATTTGTTCAAACGCTCCGTCCATCATCCCCTTTTGTATCGCTTTGTTCGCCCTAAGTGTGGCAGGGTATGCTCAGACGTGAGTCCCTTGTTCACTTGGCCACTGGATTCAAGATAGCCTGGCTGATGAGGATTATGAATCCGAAACCAGTCCCAGGATGCTTGTTTCCGGTCCAGGGAAGACATGGCTTGGCAGTTCGGGCTGGACTGTTCCCACGAGGCACAGGGTCAGACTGATTTGCATATAGCCATGTCTGAACTGGGGTGGCTGAGTGAACTAAAGAATGGTGATGGATTAAACCCAAATCAGTTGACTGGGGGTGAGTGTTTGATTTATTCAAACGCTCCGTCCATCATCCCCTTTTGTATCGCTTTGTTCGCCCTAAGTGTGGCAGGGTATGCTCAGACGTGAGTCCCTTGTTCACTTGGCCACTGAATTCAAGATAGCCTGGCTGATGAGCATTATGAATCCGAAACCGGTCCCAGGATGCTTGTTTCCGGTCCAGGGAAGACATGGCTAGGCAGTTCGGGCTGGACTGTTCCCACGAGGCACAGGGTCACACTGATTTGCATATAGCCATGTCTGAACTGGGGTGGCTGAGTGAACTAAAGAATGGTGATGGATTAAACCCAGATCAGTTGACTGGGGGTGAGTGTTTGATTTGTTCAAAACGCTCCGTCCATCATCCCCTTTTGTATCGCTGAGTTTCTGCTGAAGCACTATAAAGGATAAAACATGGCGCGGGATAGCTCTACCCTGTGGTCCGTCTGGGCCTCTAAACTCCCGCGCTACTGCCTGTGTGAGCCACTGCAGTTGTGCCGCCAGGTAGTACCGCTCGAAGTCCGGCACCGCCATCCCCCCTTCTCGCGTGGGCGCAGCAAGGTATTCAATGCTACTCGCCGTCTACCAGAGCCCTAAATGAACCCTATCACCATTGATCATAGTGTCCTGAAGAAAGATGTCGGGATCCACACCGGTAATGTGCGAAATAAATATAACAATCGTGGGAGAACCACCATCTTAAGCAACGCTATTCGCCCTGCCACCGAGAGCGGAAGAGTGCGCCAAAACCCCATACTGCCCCTGACTCCTCTTAGCGCTCCACCTATATTCCCCTCTTAAAGGAGCGAGTGGGTATGGTAAATACGGACCCCCAGGTACGGTAGGCACTCCGATTCCCAGGGCAAGTCCTCCATCAGCGACGGTCGGGCACAGTCCGGAGCCAATGGGAATAGACAAGTCTTAGACCAATTGACCTGAAACCCCGAAAGCTCACCAAACTCGCGCAGGAGGGTCCGGGCCCCTCGCAACGATGTCTCCACATCAGCCAGGTACAGCAAGAGGTCGTCAGCATACAATGAGATATAATGCATCCCCCCTCGCATCCGTACCCCCTCATAATGATGTCCCTGCCGGGCCCACGCAGCCAAAGGTTCAATCGCCAGTGCGAATAAAAGTGGGGATAGGGAACAGCCCTGCCGAGTGCCTCTCTCCACCGGGCATGTTGCCGATATTGAGCGGCCCGTACGGACCCTTGTCGTGGCAGAGTCATACAACAGTTGCCTCCAACGGACGAAACCATCCCCCAATCCGAAGCTGCGAAGCACGTGAAACAGGTACGACCACTCCACACTGTCAAACGCCTTCTCGATATCCACCGAAAGTACCGCCGCACCGGACGGACCCTCCCCGTCCACTCCCATGATCCGCACCAACCGTCGTATACACGTCGCCGTATTCCGCGTGGGGATGAAGCCCGACTGATCCGGGTGCACCAGTGCGCGCATATGACCCGAAAGTCGTGTGGCTAAAATGCTACTCAGCACCTTGTAGTCCACCGTAAGCATTGACAGTGGGCGGTAAGCCGTCCTTGCAGTTGGTAACCCACCCTTCTTCAATAGTGGCACTATAATCGCCTCTCTGGCTGATGGTGGCAGCCTCCCCAACTCCCAAGCCTCCCCATAAACCAGATGTAGTTGTGTTGCAACCAGGTCAGCGTACGCGGCGTAAAATTCCACCGGTAAGCCGTCCGCCCCCAGCGTCTTTTTCCTGGCCATTTGCTTGATTGCTGCCCTAATCTCACCCAGGGAAATGGGAGCCCCCAATGCGTTACCCTGCTCCGAATCTAGCCGTGGCAGCAGTGCTTCCTCCAGAAAGGTGTCAAGACCCTCCGGGAGTACCGTCATCCTGCTCCGATAGAGTGTTGTGTAATAATCCAGGAATTGGTCATTGATCTCCTTCTGTGAGTAGACCAGGCCCCCCGAAGGTGTGGCCAACGACACTATTGGGTTACCCCTGGGACTTGGGCTGGCCAGCCATGCCAGCAGTGTTTCTACCCTGTCTCTTTCTGCATGTGCCCGGACCATGTATTCTCTGTGGTCAAAGCAGCGGAGCCTCTCTACCTGCGTAGCCACCCGCTCCCTCGCCGCCAGCACCTCCTCTTGACCACCCGCGGTGGCATGGCTATCCTTCTCCGCCTGGTGCAAGCTCGCCTCCTCCCACTCCACGACGCCTAGCAAGGCCCGTCGCACCCCCACCGATGACGAGAGGCACAAGCCCTGCACCACGACCTTAAAGGCGTCCCATTCGTGTTCCCTGGACGACGGCGTCCCTGCATTCTCCTGGAAGTAATGCTCAATGCCCTGCCTAACCTCCACACACAACGCCGGGTCCTCCAGTGTACTCGGGTTCAATCGCCACGTGGGGATCGCTTGCCGCTGTCGCGACCAAAGAACCGTGATCAGGCATGGGTTATGATCTGAAATGATTCTCGCTAGATATTCACTGTGATGCGTAAGTTCCTGGGCCCCAGGGGTGCAAAGAACGGCATCCAGGCGTACATGGAGGTCGTGGGGCGCGGAATAAAAGGAGTAGTCCCGGTCTGTGGGATGATGCGTACGCCAGGCGTCTATGGGGCCCCATTCCCCCTGCCAGCTCCGCCGCACCGCTGCTACTTTGCGCACCACCGACTGTGCCAACGGCGGATGAGAGCGATCCGTTTCCACGTCCTCCACTATGGACGCTAATCTCCCCGAAAGTCTGGAGAAGAACGCGGCTTGGTCAGAGTTCGGGGCATAGACACTGCAGAGCGTGACATCTCGACCATCCAGACGGCCCAGCACTGCCACAAATCTCCCTTCCGAATCCACCACCGTGGTCACAGGTTGAAATGGAACACCAGCTCGCACCCAGATCAGGGTTCCCCTAGCATAAGCGGAATAGGTGGTAAAAAAGAGTTGCCCTCTCCATCTTCGCTGCAGCGCCTGCCCTTCCGCCTGTGTGATGTGTGTTTCCTGTAAAAAGGCCACCTGGACCCCTCTACGGACCAAATATGCATGCACTTTATATCGCTTCCTCATCGAGTTGAGTCCCCGCACATTCCAAGTGACACATTTTAATTCAAGTCTGGTCGCCAAACAGGTAGGTCCAACCCTGCGTAACCCAACAGACACACTAACAGACCCCTCTAACTTGGAACAACCCCAACAAACCCCCAACCCACCCTCCCCCAGAACAGGCGTCAAACAAATGCTACCCATCCAAACCCAGCCCGACTAGTGGGGAAACTCTGGTAGCAACCAGAGACTCACAAGTTATGTGAGGTACAGGGGGTGACCCTTCACCAATCGAGCCAGACAGCGATCATCCCATCACACCTTATTGGTCCGACCTCGTACCCGTCAACCTCCTCACCCTAGCAGCGCCCCACCCCACGTGCGCCCCCCCCCGCTCCTCCAGCACCCCCCCCGGCTCCCCAAATCCCCCCCATGTCACAGGAGTAAGTGCTCCTCCCACAGGCCGACAAGTGATCCCCCATGTCGCCTCTGCTGCAGGCCCATCAATCCCCCTTACTGTACATCACGATTTATCCAGGAGGGTCATTCATCCAGCAAGTCCTCGGCTGTCTGTGGGGTGACCCGGGGCGGGCTCCCCCGGATCCCTCTCTGAGCCCCCATCTGAGCCCCCAGAGTCCGCCTCATCTGTCCCCTGCCGGGAGCCTGAATCCCCCAGTGGCGTCTCCGTCGTCACCCGAGAAATAGCGGACACTGCCTGCCGGGCGGCCTGTCGCTCCAGCTCTGTCTGAGATGCTGATGGGGATCCCTTGTTCAAAGTACGCTTCCGATGGCGCCTACTCCTGCGCGGCTTCGAGCGTGCTTCATCTACCTTGTCCCAGTTACTAGCGCCGTCCGCGCCTGCTCGGTATCGTTCCAGCCACTGCCAAGCGTCCTCCGGTGTATCGCAGAAAGTCGCAGTCCCATCCACCATCACTTTCAGACGCGCCGGAAACAACAGGGAGTATTGCACTCCCTCCTCACGAAGGGCCCTCTTGACCGCCAGGAAGGAATAGCGGCACCGCTGGACCTCCTGGACCTCCTGGGAGTAGTCGGGGAAAAGGGAGACCGAAGCGTTGTCCACCTTGTATGGGCCCGCCGTCCTGGCCTGTCGCAAGATGACATCCCGATCTCTGAAGTGCAGCAGGCGTGCAACAACGGGCCGGGGAGGACGGCCCGGCTCCGGCGGCCTCGCCGGTACCCGATGAGCTCTTTCGAGTGTATAAAAGTGCGTCAGGCCCTCGGGGGCCACCACATCTCGCAGCCATTTTTCAAGATAGGAGACCATATCATTCCCCTCAACTTTTTCCGGAAGTCCTACCACCCGAATGTTATTGCGTCTATTGCGCCCCTCCGCATCCTCAGCCCTCCTCTCCAGGTGACGTACTCTGCGCAATAGATCTTCCATCTTAGCATCCGTGGTCTTCTGTGCCGGTTCTAGCTTTCCCACCACCAGCTCCGTGTTCCTGACCCTGTCAGCAAGCTTGACATGGTCCGCCCTCAGCAGGCCCAGTCCAGTTGACCCCTGTACAATGTCTTGATGCAGCACGTCCTTGGTGTCTGCTATGGCTTTGAGGATCTGTTCCATTTGCTGGTACTGCAGCCCTGCGCCTGGTCCCCCGGCTGCCCCCTGCTCCTCGGTCTCCGGCGCCTCCTCAGCATGGTTCACTGGCACCGCGCCCGGCACTCTGCGTGGCTTCCCCATGTGTCCGCCCCGGGCCGCGTCACCCGTGCCAACCACAGGTATTCAGGATCCCTCGACGCTGCTGGCTGGAATGAGGAACACAACCCCCACCGACCCCGTTGCGTGTGTCCGGGCGGCCCACCTCGGGAGCAGGATATCTCTGGGGTAGAGATCCCCCTCTTGTTGCCAGGTACCGGACTCTATGACCGTTGCCCACGGGGGTGTGCCCTGCGTAGGACTCTCCGACCAGAGTGAGTTGGTCCAGCCACATCAATGTCCACACAACTAGTCTCTGTTGGCCCCAAGCCAGGTCTTGTTCCCTCTCGCCTGCTCGCCTGACACACAGATCCCGCAATGCCACTGTGCGGGTAGGTCCTTTCGCCGCACTCGGATCACTCACTCCTCCGCCACAGATCAGGTCTCCACCTACCAGCTCCAGTCCGCAGTAATACAGCACCAGAGGCGATGTCCGCTCCCCGCACACACCGGGTCCTCTCAGCAGGGGTGACCCAATCCTGTCCCAGTGGTGCCTTGTTCTCTGCAGTGATTCAGAAAAGGGGGTGGTGATGAACAGAGTGTCTGAATTAAGAAGACCACTCTTACCCAGTCCAAAGATCAGGGCTTGATCCATCACCGTATTTTAGCTCACTGCACCATCCCAGCTCAGAACCTGGCTACATGCAAATTAGTCTGTTCCTGTCCCAGTGCATGATGGGAACAGGGCAAACCAAACTACCAAGCCAATTCTTATACTGGGAAGGAAACAAGCTCCCGGGAACCGGTTTCTGGCATTTATGCCGTCGTCGGCCCGGCTTGCTTGAATACTGATGGTGCAATGAGCAAGGGACTCACATCTGAGTATACCCTTCCACGCTTATGGTGGACAAAATGATTCAGAAAAGGGGGTGGTGATGAACAGAGTGTCTGAATTAAGCAGACCACTCTTACCCAGTCCAAAGATCAGGGCTTGATCCATCACCGTTTTTTAGCTCACTGCACCATCCCAGCTCAGAACCTGGCTACATGCAAATTAGTCTGTTCCTGTCCCAGTGCATGATGGGAACAGGGCAAACCAAACTACCAAGCCAATTCTTATACTGGGAAGGAAACAAGCTCCCGGGGACCGGTTTCTGGCATTTCAGCCGTCGTCGGCCCGGCTTGCTTGAATCCTGATGGTGCAATGAGCAAGGGACTCACATCTGAGTATACCCTTCCACGCTTATGGTGGACAAAATGATTCAGAAAAGGGGGTGGTGATGAACAGAGTGTCTGAGTTAATCAGAACACTCCTACCCAGTCAACAGATTGGGGGCTTGATCCATCACCGTTTTTTAGCTCACTGCACCATCCCAGTTCAGAACCTGGCTATATGCAAATTAGTCTGTCCCTGGCCCAGTGCATCATGGGAACAGGGCAGACCAAACTACCAAGCCAATTCTTCACTGGAAAGGAAACAAGCTTCCGGGGACCGGTTTCTGGCATTACAGCCGTCTTCGGCCCGGCTTGCTTGAATCCTGATGGTGCAGTGAGCAAGGGACTCATGTCTGAGCATACCCTTCCACACTTGTGGTGGCCAAAATATTTCAAAAAGGGGGTGGTGATGGACAGAGTATCTGAGTTAATCAGAACACTCCTACCCAGTCAACAGATCAGGGCTTGATCCATCACCGTTTTTTAGCTCACTGAACCATCCCAGTTCAGAACCTGGCTATATGCAAATGAGTCTGTCCCTGGCCCAGTGCATCATGGGAACAGAGCACACCAAACTACCAAGCCAATTCTTCACTGGAAAGGAAACAAGCTTCCGGGGACCGGTTTCTGGCATTACAGCCGTCTTCGGCCCGGCTTGCTTGAATCCTGATGGTGCAGTGAGCAAGGGACTCATGTCTGAGCATACCCTTCCACACTTGTGGTGGCCAAAATATTTCAAAAAGGGTGTGGTGATGGACAGAGTATCTGAGTTAATCAGAACACTCCTACCCAGTCAACAGATCAGGGCTTGAAATGCCAGAAACCGGTCCCCGGAAGCTTGTTTCCTTCCCAGTGTAAGAATTGGCTTGGTAGTTTGGTTTGCCCTGTTCCCATCATGCATTGGGACAGGAACAGACTAATTTGCATATAGCCAGGTTCTGAACTGGGATGGTGCAGTGAGCTAAAAAACGGTGTTGGATCTAGCCCTGATCTCTTGACTGGGTGAGAGTATTCTGCTTAATTCAGAAACTCTGTCCATCACCACCCCCTGTTGTTAAATATTTTGTCCACCCTAAGCGTGGAAGGGTATACTCAGATGTGAGTCCCTTGCTCATTGCACCATCAGGATTCAAGCAAGCCGGGCCGACGACGGCTGAAATGCCAGAAACCGGTCCCCGGAAGCTTGTTTCCTTCCCAGTGTAAGAATTGGCTTGGTAGTTTGGTTTGCCCTGTTCCCATCATGCACTGGGACAGGAACAGACTAATTTGCATATAGCCAGGTTCTGAACTGGGATGGTGCAGTGAGCTAAAAAACGGTGTTGGATCTAGCCCTGATCTCTTGACTGGGTGAGAGTATTCTGCTTAATTCAGAAACTCTGTCCATCACCACCCCATGTTCTCTGTGAATAGCAAAAATGGCAACAGGACTGGTGTACTGGACGTCTGCGCAACTACAACCATGCTTAAACCTGACTCACAGCCACCAGCCGCGCGCCTCAATCAATCAATCAATGAACTTGTAAAGCGCACTACTTACCCGTGAGGGTCTCAAGGCACTAAGAGGGGGGAGGTGCTGCTACTGCTCGAAGAGCCAGGTCTTGAGGAGACTTCTGAAGGTGAGCAGGTCCTGGGTCTGCCGTAGATGTGTGGGGAGGGTGTTCCAGGTCTTGGCGGCGAGGAAGAAGAAGAATCTGCCACCGCAGGTTGTACGTTGGATGCGCGGGACGGCGGCAAGGGCAAGGCTGGCTGAGTTGGCGGGTGGGGGTGTAGAAGTTGAGTCTATTGTTCAGGTAGGCTGGTCCGGTGTTGTGGAGTGCTTTGTGTGCATGGGTGAGGAGCTTGAAGGTGATCCTCTTGTTGACGGGGAGCCAGAGCAGGTCTTTTAGGTGGGAGGTGATTTGGCTGCGGCGGGGGACGTTGAGGATCAGTCGGGCGGAGGCGTTTTGGATGCGTTGTAGTAGTTGCAGGTGTTTGGCTGGGATTCCTGCATAGAGTGTGTTGCCGTAGTCCAGCATGCTGCTGACGACGGCTTGGGTCACCGTTCTTCTGGTTTCGGGCGGGATCCACTTGTAGATCCTGCGAAGTATGCGGAGGGTGTTGTAGCAGGAGGAGGAGATGGCGTTGACCTGCTTTGACATTGAGAGGGAGGAGTCAAGGATGAATCCTAGGTTGCGTGCAGGGTCTGTGGGTGTTGGAGGTTCTCCCAGTATGGTCGGCCACCAGGAGTTGTCCCACGCAGAGGGGGTGGGGCTGAGGATGAGGACTTCCATCTTGTCCGAGTTCAGGTTCAGGTGGCTGTTCTCCATCCTCTCGGTGAGGGCCTTCATTCCCTTATGGAGGTTTGTTTTGGTGGTGTGTGGGTCCTTTGTGAGGGAGAGGATGAGCTGGGTGTCATCGGTGTAGGAGATGATGTTCAGGTTGTGCTGGCGGGCCACTTGTGCGGGGAGGGCCATGTAGACATTGAACAGGGTCGGGCTGAGGAATGAGCCGCAGATGATGTCGGTAGCTTTGAATCGGAAGGGTGGCAGGCGGACTCGCTGGGTTCTGACTGAGAGGAAGGACGTGGTCCAGTCTAGGGCCTTCTTCTGGATTCCGGCTTCTTGGAGGCGTGTTCTTAGTGTGGGGTGGCAGACTGTGTCAAAGGTGGCTGATAGGTCCAGGAGGATGAGGGCTGAAGTTTCGCCGTTGTCTAGTTGGCGTCTGATGTCATCTGTGGCGGCGATGAGGGCTGTCTCGGTGCTGTGGTTACGTCTGAATCCGGACTGGGATGGGTCTAGGATGTTGTTGTCCTCGAGGTGGCCGGTCAGCTGTATATTGGAGATTTTCTCGATGGGGAATGGAAGCAGGGAGATGGGCCGGAAGTTCTTGAGGTCCTTGGGGTCCGCCTTGGGCTTCTTGAGGAGGCCTCCCCTCCCGTCACTTCTGAATTCCCATCCCAAAAAGTCCCTGCTATCTGCTCCGTACTCCCCTCGTCACTGGGAATAGCCCTCTGCTCCCACGCCCTGCTCTCCATCTGTCCCCAAATCTGGGGAAGTCGAGCCCCCACTTGCACCCCTCTTTCCTGGAGTGCTCAACCTCGGGCTGTCGCCATTCTACCATATGTGACCTCATAGGCACCCAACTATGTTGTGGTTCAATCCCTCCTTCATCCCCCACTTCCTCCTTGCTCCACTCTGGGTGCGCTGCTACTAATGCTGGCACTGGCCTCCTATCCTTTCCCTCGCTGTGCACCTCCTCATGCTTCCCCTCCGGCCCCCACTTCTATCATGTACAGTCTTTCCTTCACCCCCTTCTTCACCCCATGTTACCCTTTTTTCCCAGTGCTTTAGCAGCCCCTGTGGGGCCCTTTCCAGCCACCCTCTTTTGTCCAGAGATACTGCAGGCACTGTAGCTACCACCCCCACTTCACCTTTGTGTCACTGGCCAGTTAGCAATGAGGCACTCCACCGCCCCCTTTCTTCTCCTCTCTTCTTCAGCGTGTCTGTAACCTTCCCTCCTCTACTGTTCTCCTCTTCACTCCCCCTGCTCTTTTTGTAGCCGCCTCAAACTGCAGTCATCGCGGGCAGCTCCAAAATGGCCGCCTGTGACTTAGCAATGTATACCCGCGGGGCTTGCACATGTCTATCACCCGCTTGCTGGCTGTCACTTGCTCCTGTCCTTCCCTGCCTTTTAGCATTTCATTTTCACCTGCTGAGGTGCTCCCCCTCCCCGCCTTCTCTCCTGCCCAATGTTTGCATGCTTCTACAATCAAGGACGCCCCTTGCCTCAGGGGTGGACCTCGCCACTCTCCTTCCTCTTGCCCCCTTCCCACCTGTGTACCCCACCTGTGCCGCTCGCCTAGTCTTCAAGTTTCCCTTTGGCAGGCCTGTCTAACTGCTGTCGCTGAGGTTCCCCAGGACGAGCAAGTCCAAACTGTGGCCACTATCCCCTCCAATGCTCTGCACATCAGGTGGCTCAATACAGGCTTCACACCTGCAGCCATCAGGGCCATGCGTCCCCACCTTGCACAGGTGCCTGATTGCTTGTGCTACCTTGTCTTCTATCGCTACTAACAAAACTTCGCCTAATACCACCCTAAATGTTCCAAAATCTTTTCACCCTAACAGGAACCACCAGATCACCTGAAACAAAATGGAGGAAGAATAACCCAACCACCAGGTTGGTATGAACATTAGACAACACCTCTAATGTAAAAGTAGCCCAACTATTTGAAGCAATCGCCTGGACTGCACCACTCCCCCAATTTTCCTGGGGGGCATACCTCCCTATGATTGGCTGCCCCCCAAGTCCCCATTCTGCTGTTCCACCTCCCACTTCCCCAGCTGTTTTTTTATTCTCTTACTAGCCCTCAACCCATTCATGCCACACCAATCCTTGATTCCCACCCCTTTTCCTGTCTTACCGTTATCTCGCTTTCCTCTTCTTTCTACCTGTGGCTTAAATTTTACCAAGATACAATAGACTTAAAGGATAGACTACCACAAACCTTTCCTTTTAAAAAAAAACTAAACCCTTAGTCTTACAATTTCTGTTGCATGCAGAATTGTAAGATTAAGGAATTGTAATAATATTTTTTCTGGTCCCGGGATTTATTCCTGGACTCTGTAACCATTTACACAAAAACATTTTATTTTTGTGGCAAGGGTATTTCATCATTGTCACATTTCTTCAAAATAAATGTTCATCTGCCTGATTTTGTCAGGCTGACTTTCTTCATTTTGGAAATTCATCATAATGATGCAATTCCTCCAGCTATATGTGTTATCAACACAATTGATTTGGCTCAACACTTATGCCAGTTTTTTAATCTATCATTACTGTCAGTGACAATATTTATTTATTTATTATTATTTTATTTTACAGATTTCTAAAGCGCATGGCTGCCCGTGAGCGTCCCAGCGCTAGTGATAGATCAGAAGAGATTTGAGGAACAGAATTAGGGAAACAGCCAGGTCTTAAGCGCTTTACGAAATGGAAGAAGATTGGGCTGGGCCCGAATGTCTGGGGGCAGAGTGTTCCACAACTTAGAAGCATTGTATGCAAATAGTCGGCCTCCAGAACGGGCCTTCCTAATCCTAGGTACTAATGCCAAGTTTGAATGTGAGGAACGGAGGGTTCTGTTAGTTTTGTAAGGGGCAAGAAGGTCCTTTAGAATGGGCGGGGCCTTTCTGTGTAAAATTTTATGAGTGGTGCAAAGAGCTTTAAAATGCACTCTTTCCTGGATGGGCAGCCAATGCAGAGATTTAAGGGCTGGTTTGGCTGAGCATCGGCGGTGTGTCCCGGTGAGAAGGCGGGCGGCAGTGTTTTGCACTGCCTGGAATTTTGCCAACACCTTATTGGGGGCCCCTCAGTATAAGGCATTGCCATAGTCCAAACGGGACACCACAAGGCCCTGAATCAATAGTTTTTGAGATTGTGCAGGGAGTAGAGGGAGGATCTTCCTAGAGGTCCGTAGGAGGCCATAGCAAGTTCCAGACGTTTTCCTGGCTTGGGTGGAGAAATTAAGACCCTCGTCCAGCCAGATCCCTAAACTTTTGATTTCAGGTTTAGGGTTGGGGGGGGTGCCCATAGAGGGAGGCCACAAGGACTCGGGCGGAGGTGTGACTGGTTGCCCATGACCATGATCTCCGTCTTTTCGCTATTAAGCTTAAGGTGGGACCTGTCCATCCAATTGGTTATGTCACCAAGGCAAGTGTGGAGATTTGTGGAAGATTGGCCATGCTGACTAAGGGATACCACCAGCTGGGTGTCATCCGCATAGGTTAGTAACTTGATCCCAAATGGAGCCACGATCTTCTCAAGGGGGGACATATACACATTAAAAAGGGTTGGGCTCAAGGATGAGCCCTGAGGGACCCCGCAGTGTATAGGTGTTGACTTGGAGGTAAAGTTACCATCCGCTACCTGGAAGGATCGATCGTTCAAGAAGGATTCCAACCAGGACAAGGCCGGGCCTAAAATACCCAGGTCCTTGAGCCTGTGGACCAGTATCGAGTGGTTGACGGTGTCAAAGGCCACACTAAGGTCCAGGAGGATCACTGGCTCTGATCCTCCTGAGTCAATGATCTTTCTAGCCTCTTCGACAACCGCCAACTTCGCGATCTCCGTGCTCTGGCCAGGTCTAAAACCCGTCTGTGAGGGTTTAAGAAGGCCATTGACTTCAAGATAATTGGAGAGTTGGCGATTGACACATTTTTCCGTGATCTTACTGATGCCTGGTAATAGAGAGATCGGCCGAAAATTGCTTAGCTCCAGGGGATCTAAATGAGGTTTCTTAATTAGGGCTTTGACAATTGCCTTTTTCCAGCTAGGCGGGACAGTACCATGGGAGAGCGAGACATTGATCAAGTTTGCCATGTGGGGAAGAATGGTAGGGGCAACTGATTTCAGGCTGTTAAAAGGTACAGGGTCCAATGGAGATCCACTTTTAATTGATTGTAGAACTGGAGAAAGTGTATCTACTGTCATGGGAGCAAACTGAGTCAGCTGAGGTTCCGATATCTGGGGAATAAATCTGGGCGGGTTAGGAAGGGAAGTTTTGTCTGTTGTTTGTAAGGGGAGGGAGTTAAGAATCTTTTTGATCTTGGAGTCAAAAAATTCGGCTAATTTGTTACACCGGCTAACCGATGGTTCCACAGGGGGGGGAGGGTTGGGGGTTTTAAGGAGTTTTTTAGCAATTTGAAAGGTCTCCCTAGATGAGTTGGAGGATAGCCTAATTTTTTCCTCAAAAAAATTGGACTGTGCAATTTTGAGGGCCTTTTTATAATTAAGAATCGTGTATTTATATTCTTGTTTCTTAATGGGGTTGAAGTTTTTTCTCCACTCTCTTTCAGTTTTTTTGCAGATCTTTTTTAAAAGGCGTACTTCCTTGGTGAACCAAGGTGAGGTCATTTTACCCCGAGGTTTGCAGGTAGATTTTTTCGGGAGAGTTTTATCCAGTGTTTCTCCAATCCAGGTTGAGAACTCGGAGTCGGCTAGTACGGGATCCGAAACTAGTGGTGGGGGGGAGAGCTCCAGGTTGTATTTCCATTTTTCTGGGTCTAATTTAGCGCAGGGGCGTGTAGATTTACTCAGTGGAGGTCTGGGGCGAGAGATAGTGGGAAGCCGCCAGTTCAGCAATATTAGGAAGTGGTCAGACCAGGGCATCGGGGTGGGGTCGGAAATTGTAAGATCCGGAATGTTGGAGAAGATGGGGTCCAAAAGATGACCTAATGTATGAGTGGGCTGGCGACTTTCCAGCCTAAGCTGGTGGGTTTCCAGGTCTAATATCAGGTCAGAGGCTAGTTTGTCTTCGCCCTTATCGAAATGAATATTAAGATCTCCTAAGATCATAAAGCTAGAGTGAAGGGTAGCCAGTATGCCTGAGTATTCCAAGAGTGAGCTACAAAACTGTCCTATTGGGCCCGGCGGGCGGTAGATAAGTAGGCCCGAAAGAGATTTACATGGGGAAATTTGAATCGAAATAGGACATTTTCGCAGTCAGAGAGGGGGCTGCCTTGGAGACGACAGGAAAGATGGTCCCTATAAATTATGGCAATTCCCCCTCCCTTCCCTTTTGATCGATCTAGATGCTGAATAAGAAAGCCCGGTGGGAGGGACTTAATAATGTCTGGGTCTGAGTCAGGTCCTAACCATGTTTTTGTCAGGAAGAGGATTTCCAATTTGAGGTTTTCTAGGGTATGATAAATTTCTACAGAATGTTTTGGGAGCGATCTACAATTAACTAGGGCCATGCGCATTGAGATGGGAGTGAATTGGGAAGGCTCATTTAGTGTGAGCTTGTAAGGGCTGTGGAGGCAGTGGTTGGTGGGGCTGTCCCCTGGCACAGAGTGTAAACAAGGGGTTGTTACAGCTTGTTTCATTTGCAACAGAGCGTCTCTGGAATAACTAATTGGGAGCAGAGGATAGTTTCCCCTAGTGTCTGGCTCTGAGCTCTGCCTAGCGCGGACGAGCGCAGACGGGCTTACCTCTGGCGCACCTCCGGCGGACCATCGTCGCGCCCGCTGCGCTCGTCCGCTGCACGGCCGAGGTGGGAGGAACATTTTGTAGTGCAGGGCCTAATCGCCCTAAACACTAGCCCGCTGAACCTGCGGTACGCCCAACATGACGCCTAAAGTGAATTTGGTTGTGACTAGTCCCGCGTTCCAGAGGCCCTCAATCGGCCACTGAGAACAGCGTGGACTCTCTGGGTGAACGAAAGAGGAGGTAAGGGCAGAGCACAATTTTAAAATCAAAGCGCACAAACACAGCGTTTAATAGACGTTTAAAATGCCACACAGATTTTAGCTTTACGATCTACTGACGGTGCAATCTGAAAAAAGGTGAAACGAATGTTAGATTGTCACACACTAGATTTACGATCAACTAAAATGGTGCATAAAGAAATAAAATTCATAAGTGCAAAGAAATGCTTTCCCTGACTCCCGGCTTCCGCCTCAAGAGTCTGCTCACTATGCTTCACAGCCCTGCTTCACCTCTCAACAAAATAATAGGGATGGCAGTTATTTATCTTTCACTGTAAATGGCCAGGGTGTGACATTTTGATTTACTCACTTTAATGTGGAGCACCAGCAGGAAAAGTGACATTTAATAGGGATGTTGTGAGTGACCATCTACCATTCACTTTACAAGCAGGGGAGTAGGTTTTGGTCCTCAAGGTTCATTACAACTTGGCCACAAAATGGTCTACTACCTCTCACCCTTAGTATTACAGATGTAGCGTGAATCAGTAATTGCAAGGGATCGTGGGGCATGTAAATACTTTGGGATCATGAGCTGATCCCAGATTGATAGCCTGAGAGATAATGAGTTACCGAGGAATCAGGAAAGCTGCCCTAGATTCCTGCAGGTCTTCTCCCTTTCCCCTGCTATTTCATCTGCATCTTTCACCTGCATTCAGCAGGTGAACTGTCCAGGAGAAACACTCTCGTCCCACGGTTTTGTCACAGGGCTTCCAATTCCAATGGGGCATGTGACATCCCTACTGACCCCACTGGAATTAAAGGGCCACTTTCATTGTGGGCCTTAATTTCTTTAATCTCCATATCCTTTGGTCCTTGCATTCAATCTATCATAATCATCATTCATTTAGGATTTGTCCCCCTACTGTAGATATGTAACTATTGTGAGTATAACAGATTCAGTACTTGCATGATTGTAACTGTCATAGTTGGAGTAATGGTAGTACAGTAAGTGTGTATCAGTGTTATCTTGTTTGTACAGCTGTAAATGTAGCATTGTGTTGTTTGGCAAATAGGAAGTGCATGTCCCAGGGTTTCTTTCTCAAATTTCATTGTATACATGCCTTTTCTCACAGACGTCTGCATAAGTGCTCTTGTGCAGACGATTCTTAAGTCAGCCATATATGAAGCGCCTGCGATTTCGTTGATAGAATACTTGTACTGTGTTGACGCAGTGGGAGTAGAAAGGCTGATGAGATAGTAGTGGTGAGTAGAAAAGGGAGGGAGACCCAGGGCCTCAGCAGTGGCGTAACAAACCTTGAGGGGGCCCCCCTGCAGGGTACGTGAAGGGGCCCCCTGCGGAATCAATCTAGAGCTCCCCAGCAGAAGTGCGGTGCTGATGGGGCCCCCTGAAGGTTGAGGGACCCCCCGCACCGCGGGGGCTGCAGGGGCCTGTGTTACGGCCCTGGGCCTCAGATTTTATAGGTAACCCTATTAGAAGGTGTCTGTAAAGTAGGATTCCAAGTTAAGCCAAGTGAGATGTATTACAAGTAGCAACACCAATAAGCAGCATACAAAATAACATCCTGTCTTGGTCCTTTCACTCCAGCAACTGCCCCTCAATGTTCCAGATGCAAGGGATCTGGAACACAGGAGTAGCTAGCTGATGGAATGCAAGAGACCTTACAAAAGTAAACACATATGAGCTACACAATATATACAGTAAAATATAGTTATAAACAATAATAAATAAGGTATAACACGACAGTGCCTCTATGGGAGTGCTTTTGTATCAGCTGTCCCTCTTCTTACAGACTTTTTTAAATTTTTAAACACGTTTTTAAAAAAAAATTTAAATGCACTTTGTCTGAGTGCATCATATGACGTCATTCCATTTCAATTGACCTAATGATGATGATGAAAGCAATTTGTATCATGCACAGCTACTCCAAGGAGTGTCCCGGCGTGTTGCAGAGGTCGAGAGAGGTAGAACAGGTAGAATTTAGTCTTGCACAAACAGCCATGTATTGAGCTTTTTTTAAACATTGCAACTTTACTCCCTGCACTCAACTCCAGGGGTCGCTGGGGAGAGGATGTGGCGTTACGGAAAGAGCTGCTGGCTTGTGAAACTTGGAAACCAAGGGGCTTATTTATGAAGGTCTTGCGCCACCGGTGCGTCACTTTTAAAATGGGAAAAAGTGACGCACCGGCGGCGCACGGCCTTCATAAATAAGGCCCCAAGTATGGCTCTCGGCATTGGCTCAGCATCAGATGATTTTGCGCAAATGACTTCATAGCCTTGTTTGTTTTCAAAATACACTTTGTGTGAGTGCCTCTGGGCGCGTGTTTTTAAAACATTTTTTTATCAGCATTGCCTTTTCACCCCTGACTTCATTTTTTTCTCAAATGCACTTTTTCATTTTGAAATCCACTCCATTGAAATGCATTGTGGGACTCCTCCTACTTTAATAGAACCGCAAGTAAAAATAAAAAAATAATAAATTGTGTAACAACCAAACACAATTTAGGATTTAATCACTATCTGGCGTTAGTAACATATCTCCCCAAAACAACATTCATACAATAGGGAGAGGATGTGGCAGACCAATTTTGAACTGGGAAAACATGTTTGTGTCTCTATGTCAACTTAACATACTGTAGTTTTGTGCAAATTACTTCATTTCCTTGACCCTCACACTAGAAAAATAAATATATGATGTAATGTGCTGTTCATGTATAGTACTTTAATGGGGGGGTTGTCTTGCTCTTTTGAGATACTGTTTAGGTGCTTTCGTTACAAACTCATAAAAAAATCTCTTTACTTGAGCATTACTTTAAGAACAGTAACAGACGGGCAACTTAATTGGGAATCTTCTTTTAAAGTACAAAATTGCAACCATGGATTTATTTAATATTTCAAAGCTCTTTCTTAGTTTTCAAAATGCCAAACTGTGCCTAAGTTTGCATTATTACCAATGTTCCACCAAAAGCGCTTTGAAGTACCCTATGTACACAAGACATCAACCTCTCTTTCCCTACAAAGGCGTCTGACTACATCTATGACTCCTGCAACACAATTTTTTGTACCCAAGGTACTAGGAGGCAGCATTCCTCAGCAGCGGCTACTTGCGAGATCACACTCTGTTTTGCAGCTAAGGAGCCATGAATTGCTTCTCACTCGCACAATACACTTTAAAAATGGAAGCAATTCCTTCCATTAAAAAATTGAAAGGGACGCACTTTGACGGATCCGCAATTAAAAAATGTTTTTTATATTTTGTGTAACAACCAAATATTCTTTTTGATTTAAACATTATTATTCGCATATAACACATCTCTAAAAAACAAGACCCATTCTAAAACATAGCAGCATTTTCATTTCCTCTAATGCACAGCATCCCTTGTTTCATAGAATGGGGAGAGGATGTGTCATTATAGCCAGAGGTGCCAAATTCGGAACTTGGGACTCACGTTCTAGTCTCAGCATCGGCTTCTCGTGTTTTTTAGTCTGATCAAATACTTTATTTTCACATACTTTAAACCAAAACAATGTTACTTTGGGTAATGAAATTGGTTCGCATGTAAAGCCATCCAATATCTTCATCTTTATTTTAAATTATGTATTTTTAACACAAATTGCGGCTACGTTTGTACACTAATTTCCATTCCAACAAAAGCGCCTCGAAGTACCCTCTAGATCCAAAGCTACCATAGTACCACAATAACCTTTCTTTTACTCAAAAGGCATTTTGCAGTGGGCTCTGCCTACATTTACTAACCCTAAAACAATTTTTTTTTCAGAGCTAGAAAACAGCATTAAGCATTCATGCATCAATGGCTACTCTTGCGACAGGCAGAAGCACCACCAGAAACATTAAAAATTCCTATCTATGGAATTGTAAAAGCACATCAATGGATATTACAACTGACTTAGCATGGCCTGGTTTATCATCTATCCACAGATTACAAACTTAACAGATGCATTACTTGTACACCAACCAAATACATGTGAAGTCGTTTGTTGTAATGGGTGTACTACTAACATAATAAAAGAATGTAGCGCAATGTAAATTAAATTATTGAATTAAGTATTCAATATAATACATAACAACATTTTAAATATCACTGTATACTTATTTTACAATAAAAACAGTTGACATTTCTGTAAGGGTACATAATGAGTTTTTTAATTTCACAAAACAAACACACATAACAAAACAAAAGAATACTCCATTATATTTACAAAAAAAACATGCACATTCAAAGACCTTACACTGCATTACACAATATTATCAGAAAGGCGCGCACTTTTGGCTTTGTCATTGCTTGTTTATTAAAAGGCTGCAGCAATCATAACAATCTTGTGAGAGATGCTGTCGAATAACATATCCAAGTGTTAAGGTTAAACTCAAATTTCAAAGTTAAGGTGAATTGTGGTATTATTGTGCACCACCTCCAATGAGGTTTTACTCAGGATAAAAATGAAATAAAGTTCGGCCCAGCAGAGCCTGTGACCCATATGTCTCAGTTGTCTGGTTAAGCTTTAATAAACAAAACTGTTTTACACCCCAGGAAATGGTGTGGATAATTGCTTACTTTATTCGCACGATGCACTTTATATTACAGCTTAGACTAAATGTGTGTATTGTTTTTGAGAAGTAAAAAACACCTTTAAAGATGGTCAACCAAGTATCATTACACTAAATTTACAGCACTCTTAGAGAGTTTAAATATTAGTGAAGTCAAGAATAATAATATAGAAGAACCAGTTGCAAATACCACGGCTCATTCTCTGAGTCACACATTGGACCTTATGTGTATAAAGAAAACATAGCAGCAACTTATGTGGATACTGACCTATGAGTGGGCCCAATCACAAAGAAATCATATTCTACAAAAAATCCTGTCCCCAGTGAATGAGCCAAGTTCCCCTTGAAACAAAATTAGAAAGATATTTCAGGTGTGTGGTTAGCCACAGAGCAAGATGGCCACTCTGTAAGTTATCTCAGCTGGTGAGGCGGATATACCTGGGCTGAAACCATCCTTCCTGGGGTGAACGGGAAGAGAAAAACTTCCAGAGGAAATAAGAAGCAATTTCATATACAGTGATGCTTTAACGGGGCAGAGACTTTGCTCTGATGAACAGTGATGAGCCTTTTTTCGAATACCTCTTCCTCCCCAAGTAACAGCGACACAAGCTCAGAGCGACGTGCGGGTAAATCACATCAACCACTGAAATAGAAGTCTCCCCACACTGAGAAAAAATACTTTAGCAGGACCCAGTGGGTCCTGCAAAGAGCCATAGGCCTACTGGCAAAACGTGGCGACAAGCGACAAAATAACCTGGATGACATACGCTAAACATGTGCCGAACAAGCACCTGCAGTAAGTAAACTGGAAGAGGGAAGACTTTCTCAGCATTGAAGAAAGGAGTGGCATGTTTGTAGGGCCGCTTCATGCACAAGATCACAGATCATCCAGCAGATTCATGCTAAACAAACATGCACAGTGGACCATAAATATAATGAATGTAAAAGATCTCCACTTCCTATGTCCAAGGAGCTTCATGAACGACAAGCAGAGAAGACTATCAAAGGGTCTCCATTGGTCCATCATTGAGTGGGTGCCTGCAAATGGAAGCCTGGCTCAGGGAAGAGCCAGTCAGATCAAAGACACCCTCAACAGTAGGCTGAAAGTGATCTCTCATACATGATGGAGAATACTACAATGAATATAATAGTAGACCAGCCTATTCCATGGCAGAGTGCGGTGAGAAACACATTAAGCAATAATGTGGAATTTGTGATCACTTGAGCGTGAGTACAGAGCTGACACCCAGGAACATAAGAAAGGTATTACTGTATCTTACCACTCCATCACTAATGAGTTAGATTATCAAGCCTGTTATACAAACATGAAGGAAAAGAAAAACACTCCTGCATACTTCTTTGCAGATATATCCGCTGTACAGTTATACGGAAGAGTGACATATATAACAGTTGTGTAAACTACAGTGAGCTAGTGACATCCAAACAGAGAGACTCTGGCCTGATTTAGAGTTTGGCTGATGGGTACTCTGTCACAAATGCAACAGATATTCCTCTTTGTTTCCGCATGTGCATTACATCCAAGCGATTATAGAAAAATAACATAATTTCATTCCTGATTCATTGCATGACTGCTTAATATGAAGTTACTGGGTTTAAAAAAAAAGAGGATAAAAGACTTCAGGAAATCAACAAAGGGGGGAGTTTCCTCTTAAAATATCACCACATCCACGTTACAGATTATCTCTCTTACAAACCATCAGGGAAGAGAAAGAAATTCCTGGGCATACAACAGTTTGAGGCTGCTTAACATCAACTATGGCCTAATGGATCCAGCTGTAATGATTATTACACATGAAAGAAACACTTTTGAATTGACTGAACCCGACAATCTTCTCAATTTCTTTTATAATATTATCACCGTGTCTAAAGTGGTCTCCACACAAGATCCCAAAGATTCTGATAAGAGGGAGAAATATATCACTAACAATAGCATTCTAGGTCTGTCCACACAGAGAATTGATCTCCAGGTGCACATCACAGAAGATCAGATCACTTGGTACTGAAAAAAGTGGTGGAAACAAGCACACAAGACAGAGACAATTTCTGTTGCCCACTGACTAAAATGTTTTTAACATGGACAACAAACACTATGTTGTATAAACTGGGCACTCAATAATGCCTCCTCTAGTTTTACAATTATGTGTAGAATCCTGTGCACCCAGAGCTGTGTTTTGCAAGATATGTAAGATATGTTACCTTTTTAATAAAAAGTACTCTCTAACTGGACTAGGTTAAGCTTTTCAGCTGCGCGTAAGGGAAGAAGCAATGCATCATTACTTACACCACTATTTCATATTCTACCCTAAGAATGCCTCTCTTCCTTACCTATTGACCCACTTGCATACGCATCATAGCGCATGCATTGAAGTTATTTAGCAAATAGGTGCACCTATTAACACCTTAAACCTAATAAAACATACCCAATACTACATAGAAGGACACAACCAACTGATTTTGACTGATTTTCTGTGGGTAGGTGACCAACTTAGAAAATGACTATTATTGTAACAGAACATAATATAAAAAATGATATCCCACACAACTTGGGCCACAAGCCCAACCCGGGTCCTTAGAATATATTAACATAGGACAAAGTAACCATCCCCTTGTGACACAACTCAATATTCACCTGCACAATCCTCATACAAACCGTTGCATAGTCTCTGAGTCAATATGAATGGACTGGCTAATTATGCCAAACATATTTTAAAAACGTGCAATATTTCAACAATAAAAAGACTGGCGTGGACCGGCTCCAGGGTACACATCTATAGAAGCAGGGAAATTACAATGCAACTCTGTAAGGTAGCATGTGCAGGACATCTAACCTGGGCTTCTATTGGAATTCTATAACGCATATTAGCAAGCCCATCATTACAGTTTTAGTGTCAGTTTCCTGCCGCTAAAACGTTGATAATTTTAACGAGGTTCTTGCTAATATGCCCCCATGACCCTGTGCTTGCTCTCCACCTGGCTTTACAACACAGCTCGGGTGGAGAGATCGAAATGCACTTTGCAGTATGGCCAGCGTTAGATGGCCAGCCAAAGTGTCATGCCCACTTGAAGCAGCGCCACCACACCTCCTCCTTCCTGCAACTGTATCATGTCAGAATGGACAGCCCCGCCTTTGGCTGCAGGAAGTGAGGGGGGAAAATAAAATGATAATAACCTTTGCTATTATCATTTTATTTTTATTTTTTCACTGCTGAAAAGCAGTTTGGCGACGCTCCTCCACCTCATCGGAGGAGCTGCTGCTGCGTTTCACCTCTTTCTTCTTTCTCTTTCTTCTCCACCTAAACTAAACAGCCAAGTAAATGTTTCAAACTGTATTGTATTGTATATGCAAAATTTTCTTTTCAATAAAATACTTTGAAATAAAAAAAATATATATATCAATTCTATGTCATGTAAAGATTAGGTTTGGGTCAAGACTTTATATCTAAAGTCAAATTAATAAAGAAAATTCAGATGAACATTCAATAGGGTATATTACCAGATTAGAAATTTCAAAAGATTTCACACATCATTGTACATAATAAATCTATGATATATGGGATTCCATAATCCCTACATAAATGCACTTCTCAAATTTCTTGATATTTGGCGACTAGTGATGTACTCAGGCACCGATTATAAAGGAAAGATGGCAGACTTCAACTATTATATGTTTTTACAGTCGAGTTCTGATGTCACAATGACTGCTGCGCAGAAATCGAGATGAAAGCCTGGTCAGATAAAAGCAGCTGTTTAATGCAAAAAAAACTGAAAGTTGTTTTTTTTGTATAACAAGGGGGATTCTTATCCCTTATATTTCTGAATTGCATGAATGTTTCTTTTGGAGCTTTTTGTTCCTAAAATTGAAGTAACAACCAAATTGTGGAGGAAGGCTGAATAATGAGGGTGATCAAAGGTCAAAACAACTCAAATTCTGCAATTCAGCACCTGGTGTTTTTTTTGCATAAATGTGGACATTGCGACACTTGACACACAATCCATTTGCAGATTTTAACGAAGGCACAGTTTCTAGCTCAAAAGGCGAAAACGTTAAAATAAAAACCTCTGTGCACAGGTTTCCACACATTGCAAACATTCATTCACCTTCCTTCTTCTGACTGCTGTATTCCTACATTAAAAAATAATTTTGTCTTGATTGTGTAAATATCCCTAATTAAAGGGCTCTTGTCTGCAGCCGGAAAAAATATAAATGCTTAAATATAATCAAAGGTGTGTGGAAAGACTTGTTTCCATAAGCAGCAGTTAAGTCAACGAGACATAGAGTTTAGTAAACCCCCAGAAAACGCTGCAGCACTTTTTAAGATTTATTGATTTTTCTCCCAACATGTCACCCAGGGAGGCACTTACACAATAAATATACAATGTACAATAGTTTCCAAAGAGTTGTATCTTGATTTACAAGAGGTGCTACATGGGGGTATTTGGTGTAAATACAGGTAAAATCTGAAGCTGAAGACGGGTATTAAAGCAGCCAAACATTTTATATATTTACAGAAAGGATTTTACTAAGCGAGAAGAAGGGCGGATTTAATAAAATTGTGTAACTGCACTTCCATGCAATACAAAATCATGAATAACATTTTGCGTAGGATCATGTGCTGAATGTGCATAGTTTATTACCTACAAACCTACTGGCATATTATCAAGAACGGGCGTTACATTATCGCCGATTTTATCGGCAGGAAACTGCCGATAAAGCGGCGATAATGTGCTTGATAATATGCTCTATGAATTCCAATCGAAGCCCATGTTAAGACATCTAACATGGGCTTCGATTGGAATTCATAGAGCATATTATCAAGCACATTATCGCCGCTTTATCGGCAGTTTCCTGCCGATAAAAGCGGCGATAATGTAACGCCCGTTCGTGATAATATTTCTGCACCATCTGTAATCCTTCGTTAAAATAGCTAGGTAAAACTGCCCCAGAATCTGCTAAGCAGTTTCTCTTTAATAGCATATTATGTCGCATAGTGTGCCTTTTCTTGCCACACAATTTAACTTTTCGCTGCTGCATAATTTAGTGAGCATACAACATAAATCGGTCCTCCATTGCCTAAAAATGACGATGGCATTTGCAAGTTGGTAAAGTGGGGTGCAAATGTGAGACACAGCCTGCCCAAAAATAGTGTACACACACGGCTGAAGTTACTTTGAACGAGTATTACACAATACCTGGTTCAGTCAAAAATTGCCAACTTCAGCATGATGAGAAAAAGAGTTGTATGTTCTTTTACAATTCTTAAATAAAACAAATATACCAAAAGAGCAGAACTTTCCCTGAATAAATATCTACTTGTTTAATCTAGTCACTTATTTGCAAGCCTTAGAGAATTCAGATAGGTTACTTCATTTAAACATGACAATCAACCTACGTACAGGTAACGTGTAAATAAATAAAACGGAACAGACTTAACCAAATGTACTGTCGCAGAAGATTTTGCGGTAAAAGTAATAGTCCTGTACTGCCACCTAGCGTTTTACTTCAAAATTACAGAATTACAAACAATATTTCAATTTGCATGTAAGGATTGCCGAGTCGGGCACCTAAAACTTTATAATCTGTGTAATTTTTGTAATCCTAATTCGAATTTCACAAAGTAAGGCAGATATGTCAAAACAGCAAAATCTCACGTACAGCTTCACATCGACAGAATGTTCTGGATTAATATATTCGCTGAATAGTGCATCTTAATTGTTCGATGGTCTCAACTACTGTGGTTCCTTGGTTTTCGGTTACAAACAACGAGGAGCATAACAGAGAGATCATGCTCATGGAGATTCTATATTAAATGCAGGGCTTTAAGTGGGCCTGGTCTGTCTGGGTCTGAGCACCGGCAGTTATTTTCAGGGGGCCTCGAAATGAGTCTCTATTGGGCTCAATTTTTGGACCTTGCAAAGGTAGTCGGTTTTCTTTTTTTTAAATTGGGCTGCAGTGAGGGCATGCACATCGCTCACTACTGAGAAGTGGAGACGTCATGCCAGGTGAGCCGCATTGTAGGGGAGGTGAGCCGCATTGTAGGGGAAGGGAAATCCTTTAAAGAGAGCCATTTTCTCTGAGGATTCCCCTTCTCTTTTTGCTGTGCAGGAGCAGCAACATCCTCATGGGATGATTAGGATAGAGACGACCAGGCGCGCAACGCCCATTGCCCCGGGCTGAGACAGCTTCCCGGGCGCACACACACAGCCGCCTAAGTACTTCACATGTCTTTAAAAGACCATTTGTTAGTAAATGAGGCTCTGTTGTTTCTTACCCCTTTTTAGAGCCCCTGCATCCCCACTCTGCCTATTGCTGGAAGAATTAGCCTCCCCCAAAATTTGGATCTAGTTGCGCCTCTGGAGATGGCCACAGGCAACCAACTCCAACTCGACCCTGCTCTGACCTTTCACAGTGTCTTGTTTTAGTGCTGCGAAAACAAACACTTTGCCTGGCTCACTTAGTTCCCACACCCCTTCTTTAATATGAAGATTGTAGCGTTGGAATTACCTTTATATTCCTATACTGTGCTTCACATGGAAATATAGAAGGGCAGGTTCTCACCACCCCAAATTAGCTGTTTGGTATAATCTCTCAAATGTAAGAACTACAGGTATTCAGTATCTGTGAGTCACGGCCAATTTAAAGCAGTTTTCCTATATAGAAATGGAGAAAAGGTTATGTTTCTGAATTAACGTCTTACACTGAAAAGCTGGTTTACATTTCTTTAGCTGGATCAACCTTTGTTTAAAACACCACCAGAGAATGGTGGTGAACTGTGGTCCACAAAGAGCAACTGAATGCTTTCTTGTTCTTTATCAGAAAAATCTGCCTGTCAATGGTTATCACCAGCCTTTTTGGCCCATTAAGAGGCTGGGTGGATGAGTATAATACAGGGTGTTTAGGATGGAGGTGGAGGGTGCACGGAAACAAGGACGGATAGGTGAATAAATGGCGAGTGGATGGATGGCCAGATGGATGAATGGATAGCTAGATGGATGGATGGATGAATGGATGGATGGATGGAAGGATTAATGGATGCATGGACCAGTAGTTAGGGTAGGCGGGTGGGCTGATAGATGCTTAGGATAGGTTCTGCGACAGATGTATGTATGTATGGGTGTCTGGCTGGATGGATGGCACAGTGCTTAGGATAGGCGGGTGGGCTGCTAGATGCTTAGGATAGGTCCAGGGACATATGTATGTATGTATGAATGGATGGATGGATGAATTAATTAATGGATTGCTGGCTGGATGAATGGATGGGTGGATGAATGGATGAATGGTCCAGTACTTAGGATAGGCGGGTGGGCTCATAGAGGCTTAGGATAAGTGCAGGGACAGATGTATGTATGTATGTAGATAGGAATGTATGGATGGATTGAAAGATGGTTGGATTGCGCAGTGCTTAGGATGGATGGATGCAGGGCTTGAAGTGGGCCGGGTCTGGGCACCAGCAGTTATTTTCAGGGGGCCTCGAAACGTGTATCTATCGGGCTCTATTTTCAGGCCTCGCAAAGGTAATACATTTTCTTTTTTCTTTTATTGGACTGCAGTGAGAGCATGCACATCGATGTGCGCATGCTTATTTTGCTCACTCCTGAGAAGTGGAGACGTGATGCTAGGTGAGCTGCTTTGTAGGAGGAAGGGAAATCCTTTAAAGACAGTGTTTTCCGAAGGTAGGATAATTGGAGGGGATTTTCTTAAACACACAATGCTAGTTATCTTGATTAAGACTACGCCCCTACTTGGATAGGCCAAACCCGTTAAGAGGTTTGCCCCGCCCCTTTTAGAGCACCCCCAGTTTTATTCCCACTTAAAGCGCTGATTAAATGTTAATATGAGCATGGATTCTGGGACCAGGGGCAGAGCTTCCAGTGGTGGTGGAGGCAGGGTGTTTTGGGTGTGATAACCTTCCAAATACACGCATTATCTACTCGGTAGTTAGGCCTGTAGGCCTAAATCGTGTCTTCTGTCTATCTTTGTCAGTTTTTCTTGTGCGCCAAGTGTGAAAGACAAAAGAGGAGAGACAGAGAGAGAGATTGACAGAGATATACATCTGGTGGCTAAATTTAAAAATGTGAAATCAAATGATCTGGAATCAATATCAACTTCCCTACTTGTCCAAATTGTGTGAGTCTAGGCAAACATTTAATTTCACAGAGCCTCCTTTTCTTAATTATCACATAAGAAAGCACTTGTAAATACTTGAGTTTGGGATATGCACTCTACATGCACCTCTTATATTTTATTTAATAGACTACAATTTTGTTCCATCTATAATTGGAATCTAGGGTACGTTTAAGGTTTATATGAATACTTTCTTGCCTGTTAGCTCACTAATGGCACGGCGGAGGGGAAGCCACTGATGGTTCTTAGTTAATGTTTAGAAACTTTTAATAAATGTCTGTTATGCAGTGATATAATATGATGTACTAATGTGTAACACTTCCTCATGTTTAAGAAATACACTTTTAAATTTTTATAGAGACTGTGCTGTATTTTTACATAATGTTTGTTGCACGATCTATATGCCAATGTTTTAATGGCTTGGCTCTGCTTAGGTTTTCCCTATAAATTTCCTGGTGTGCCCACCTCTATTTGTAACCAGGGCTTAGCACACAGTGCCATCATTCGCTTGTAAAGTGATTTGCAAAATTCAAGGACTGAATACATGTGTCCTTGCATACATGCACCGATTTGAAAACTCTGTCATCAAGGCTTCTTGCAGCAGCAATGAAAAAGAGTGCATGTGGTGAAAAGACATTTAAAATAAGTGACCCCAGGGCAAGGACTGCAGTCCAGTGTGGTGTATTTGACCGTAGTCATGGGTTTGGAGGGAGAACTACCATGTCCAGGTGGGGCAGACAGGGGGTAGTTCAGGGGGGTTTGGGGAGCGATACCCTCAAACGCATTCTTGGCTTGGTATTTGAGTAAAGGGGCCCTGAGTCGGATCGTCTATGTGAGTATTTCCCATGTTCTCATATAATGAAAACATTTAAACTTAACATGTTTATTTTTTGTATGGATGCGGCTGGTCCGGCCGCGGTGGAAGCCCTGCCGAGCCTTCGGTCTGCGTGCTGGCGCTAAACGACGCCGGCCTTTGGAGGCACCAGGAGTGGGGAGGAGAGGCGGATGGTGTCGCTGCCTTGATGGAAACCTTCATCTACCCACTGGGGAGTTTTCATTAATTTTGAATGACTATTTGCAAGCAATCCACTCGGATAATAATGCACGGCACTACATCAACCAGCAGGCAGCGGGACTGTTTACGCCCATTGGGGCGTGTTGGTATAATAAAATACAGGTGCCCTGACCTTGCTTGCACCATTCATCAAGTCAGCCTGTGAAGAAGTGCGTAATGCGCACGAAACGCGTCGGCGATTGACTGCAATTTTCAGTTGGATGTTTGCACGAGGCAACTGCAGCTCTCCCAATAAACCGCTTATAACTCACCTGGTGTCGTGTGGCTTTCACCAAGGGGGCAAACTCTTGTGTGTGTTTTGTATGGATGCGGCTGGTCCGGCCGCGGTGGAAGCCCTGCCGAGCCTTCGGTCTGCGTGCTGGCGCCAAACGACGCCGGACTTTGGAGGCACCAGGAGTGGGGAGGAGAGGCGGATGGTGTCGCTGCCTTGATGGAAACCTTCATCTACCCACTGGGGAGTTTTCATTAATTTTGAATGACTATTTGCAAGCAATCCACTCGGATAATAATGCACGGCACTACATCAACCAGCAGGCAGCGGGACTGTTTACGCCCATTGGGGCGTGTTGGTATAATGAAATACAGGTGCCCTGACCTTGCTTGCACCATTCATCAAGTCAGCCTGTGAAGAAGTGCGTAATGCGCACGAAACGCGTCGGCGATTGACTGCAATTTTCAGTTGGATGTTTGCACGAGGCAACTGCAGCTCTCCCAATAAACCGCTTATAACTCACCTGGTGTCGTGTGGCTTTCACCAAGGGGGCAAACTCTTGTGTGTGTTTTGTATGGATGCGGCTGGTCCGGCCGCGGTGGAAGCCCTGCCGAGCCTTCGGTCTGCGTGCTGGCGCCAAACGACGCCGGACTTTGGAGGCACCAGGAGTGGGGAGGAGAGGCGGATGGTGTCGCTGCCTTGATGGAAACCTTCATCTACCCACTGGGGAGTTTTCATTAATTTTGAATGACTATTTGCAAGCAATCCACTCGGATAATAATGCACGGCACTACATCAACCAGCAGGCAGCGGGACTGTTTACGCCCATTGGGGCGTGTTGGTATAATGAAATACAGGTGCCCTGACCTTGCTTGCACCATTCATCAAGTCAGCCTGTGAAGAAGTGCGTAATGCGCACGAAACGCGTCGGCGATTGACTGCAATTTTCAGTTGGATGTTTGCACGAGGCAACTGCAGCTCTCCCAATAAACCGCTTATAACTCACCTGGTGTCGTGTGGCTTTCACCAAGGGGGCAAACTCTTGTGTGTGTTTTGTATGGATGCGGCTGGTCCGGCCGCGGTGGAAGCCCTGCCGAGCCTTCGGTCTGCGTGCTGGCGCCAAACGACGCCGGACTTTGGAGGCACCAGGAGTGGGGAGGAGAGGCGGATGGTGTCGCTGCCTTGATGGAAACCTTCATCTACCCACTGGGGAGTTTTCATTAATTTTGAATGACTATTTGCAAGCAATCCACTCGGATAATAATGCACGGCACTACATCAACCAGCAGGCAGCGGGACTGTTTACGCCCATTGGGGCGTGTTGGTATAATGAAATACAGGTGCCCTGACCTTGCTTGCACCATTCATCAAGTCAGCCTGTGAAGAAGTGCGTAATGCGCACGAAACGCGTCGGCGATTGACTGCAATTTTCAGTTGGATGTTTGCACGAGGCAACTGCAGCTCTCCCAATAAACCGCTTATAACTCACCTGGTGTCGTGTGGCTTTCACCAAGGGGGCAAACTCTTGTGTGTGTTTTGTATGGATGCGGCTGGTCCGGCCGCGGTGGAAGCCCTGCCGAGCCTTCGGTCTGCGTGCTGGCGCCAAACGACGCCGGCCTTTGGAGGCACCAGGAGTGGGGAGGAGAGGCGGATGGTGTCGCTGCCTTGATGGAAACCTTCATCTACCCACTGGGGAGTTTTCATTAATTTTGAATGACTATTTGCAAGCAATCCACTCGGATAATAATGCACGGCACTACATCAACCAGCAGGCAGCGGGACTGTTTACGCCCATTGGGGCGTGTTGGTATAATGAAATACAGGTGCCCTGACCTTGCTTGCACCATTCATCAAGTCAGCCTGTGAAGAAGTGCGTAATGCGCATGAAACGCGTCGGCGATTGACTGCAATTTTCAGTTGGATGTTTGCACGAGGCAACTGCAGCTCTCCCAATAAACCGCTTATAACTCACCTGGTGTCGTGTGGCTTTCACCAAGGGGGCAAACTCTTGTGTGTGTTTTGTATGGATGCGGCTGGTCCGGCCGCGGTGGAAGCCCTGCCGAGCCTTCGGTCTGCGTGCTGGCGCCAAATGACGCCGGCCTTTGGAGGCACCAGGAGTGGGGAGGAGAGGCGGATGGTGTCGCTGCCTTGATGGAAACCTTCATCTACCCACTGGGGAGTTTTCATTAATTTTGAATGACTATTTGCAAGCAATCCACTCGGATAATAATGCACGGCACTACATCAACCAGCAGGCAACGGGACTGTTTACGCCCATTGGGGCATGTTGGTATAATGAAATACAGGTGCCCTGACCTTGCTTGCACCATTCATCAAGTCAGCCTGTGAAGAAGTGCATAATGCGCACGAAACGCGTCGGCGATTGACTGCAATTTTCAGTTGGATGTTTGCACGAGGCAACTGCAGCTCTCCCAATAAACCGCTTATAACTCACCTGGTGTCGTGTGGCTTTCACCAAGGGGGCAAACTCTTGTGTGTGTTTTATATATATATATATATATATATATATAGCTAGAGCAAGAATTCTTCACTAAAGAAGACGCCGCATACCACTTTGAATTACGATGGTTTCTTTATTCTCCTGTAGGTTTTCCCCACCTACACGTTTTGGACTGTCAGAAGTCCCTGTTCGCGGTTTGTAAACCGTGAACAGGGACTTCTGACAGTCCGAAACGTATAGGTGGGGAAAACCTACAGGAGAATAAAGAAACCAGCGTAATTCAAAGTGGTGTGCGCCGTCTTCTTTAGTGAAGAATTCTTGCTCTAGCAATAAACAGCGAGGCTGTCCCGATCCTCGTCGCCAGCACCAGCTTTCAGCTGCTCCCCCCGCTTGGGACATTTGCTCGCTAATAAATATATATATATATATATATATATATATATATATATATATATATATATATATATATCTATATCACGCTCACTGGGGTGTCCAAGAATTGAGCGACACTCGAGCCACAAACCGCTTGTTCCCCATCAAGCCTTTATTTGGTACAAACAGTTCGCATTTTCCAGTCCTTTAAAAAGCAGCAGACCGACTTTCTGGGGCTCACCGAGGGCTTTATCTGAGCATGTATGTGAAAGGGGCATCCATCTGAGGAAATAATAAGGACTGCAACTCCCAGACTGCAACGTGTGACTCATTCAGAGCGGACCAATCAGAACCCACGATTCTAAATATCAGGAAGTTGCAATTCTCCATGCCTCTTTAGACCGCCACTGCCTCTGAGGAAGAGTTGATCTCCAAACGCGTCAGGCAGCGGTCTGCTGCTTTTTAAAGGACTGGAAAATGCGAGCTGTTTGTACCAAATAAAGGCTTGATGGGGAACAAGCGGTTTGTGGCTCGAGTGTCGCTCAATTCTTGGACACCCCAGTGAGCGTGATGTAGAGGCGGCGGTCCAGCCGCCGAGCGGCACCACCCGACAAACAAGGGGCCACGGAGTACAATGTTACTGGACTCTTTTGTGGAGCACAAATCACGGATAAAAACAGACGCACTTTCTGGGGCTCACCGAGGGCTTTATCTGAGCATGTATGTGAAAGGGGCATCCATCTGAGGAAATAATAAGGACTGCAACTCCCAGACTGCAACGTGTGACTCATTCAGAGCGGACCAATCAGAACCCACGATTCTAAATATCAGGAAGTTGCAATTCTCCATGCCTCTTTAGACCGCCACTGCCTCTGAGGAAGAGTTGATCTCGAAACGCGTCAGGCAGCGGTCTGCTGCTTTTTAAAGGACTGGAAAATGCGAGCTGTTTGTACCAAATAAAGGCTTGATGGGGAACAAGCGGTTTGTGGCTCGAGTGTCGCTCAATTCTTGGACACCCCAGTGAGCGTGATGTAGAGGCGGCGGTCCAGCCGCCGAGCGGCACCACCCGACAAACAAGGGGCCACGGAGTACAATGTTACTGGACTCTTTTGTGGAGCACAAATCACGGATAAAAACAGACGCACTTTCTGGGGCTCACCGAGGGCTTTATCTGAGCATGTATGTGAAAGGGGCATCCATCTGAGGAAATAATAAGGACTGCAACTCCCAGACTGCAACGTGTGACTCATTCAGAGCGGACCAATCAGAACCCACGATTCTAAATATCAGGAAGTTGCAATTCTCCATGCCTCTTTAGACCGCCACTGCCTCTGAGGAAGAGTTGATCTCGAAACGCGTCAGGCAGCGGTCTGCTGCTTTTTAAAGGACTGGAAAATGCGAGCTGTTTGTACCAAATAAAGGCTTGATGGGGAACAAGCGGTTTGTGGCTCGAGTGTCGCTCAATTCTTGGACACCCCAGTGAGCGTGATGTAGAGGCGGCGGTCCAGCCGCCGAGCGGCACCACCCGACAAACAAGGGGCCACGGAGTACAATGTTACTGGACTCTTTTGTGGAGCACAAATCACGGATAAAAACAGACGCACTTTCTGGGGCTCACCGAGGGCTTTATCTGAGCATGTATGTGAAAGGGGCATCCATGTGAGGAAATAATAAGGACTGCAACTCCCAGACTGCAATGTGTGACTCATTCAGAGCGGACCAATCAGAACCCACGATTCTAAATATCAGGAAGTTGCAATTCTCCATGCCTCTTTAGACCGCCACTGCCTCTGAGGAAGAGTTGATCTCGAAACGCGTCAGGCAGCGGTCTGCTGCTTTTTAAAGGACTGGAAAATGCGAGCTGTTTGTACCAAATAAAGGCTTGATGGGGAACAAGCGGTTTGTGGCTCGAGTGTCGCTCAATTCTTGGACACCCCAGTGAGCGTGATGGAGAGGCGGCGGTCCAGCCGCCGAGCGGCACCACCCGACAAACAAGGGGCCACGGAGTACAATGTTACTGGACTCTTTTGTGGAGCACAAATCACGGATAAAAACAGACGCACTTTCTGGGGCTCACCGAGGGCTTTATCTGAGCATGTATGTGAAAGGGGCATCCATCTGAGGAAATAATAAGGACTGCAACTCCCAGACTGCAACGTGTGACTCATTCAGAGCGGACCAATCAGAACCCACGATTCTAAATATCAGGAAGTTGCAATTCTCCATGCCTCTTTAGACCGCCACTGCCTCTGAGGAAGAGTTGATCTCGAAACGCGTCAGGCAGCGGTCTGCTGCTTTTTAAAGGACTGGAAAATGCGAGCTGTTTGTACCAAATAAAGGCTTGATGGGGAACAAGCGGTTTGTGGCTCGAGTGTCGCTCAATTCTTGGACACCCCAGTGAGCGTGATGTAGAGGCGGCGGTCCAGCCGCCGAGCGGCACCACCCGACAAACAAGGGGCCACGGAGTACAATGTTTCTTGACTCTTTTGTGGAGCACAAATCACGGATAAAAACAGACGCACTTTCTGGGGCTCACCGAGGGCTTTATCTGAGCATGTATGTGAAAGGGGCATCCATCTGAGGAAATAATAAGGACTGCAACTCCCAGACTGCAACGTGTGACTCATTCAGAGCGGACCAATCAGAACCCACGATTCTAAATATCAGGAAGTTGCAATTCTCCATGCCTCTTTAGACCGCCACTGCCTCTGAGGAAGAGTTGATCTCGAAACGCGTCAGGCAGCGGTCTGCTGCTTTTTAAAGGACTGGAAAATGCGAGCTGTTTGTACCAAATAAAGGCTTGATGGGGAACAAGCGGTTTGTGGCTCGAGTGTCGCTCAATTCTTGGACACCCCAGTGAGCGTGATGTAGAGGCGGCGGTCCAGCCGCCGAGCGGCACCACCCGACAAACAAGGGGCCACGGAGTACAATGTTACTGGACTCTTTTGTGGAGCACAAATCACGGATAAAAACAGACGCACTTTCTGGGGCTCACCGAGGGCTTTATCTGAGCATGTATGTGAAAGGGGCATCCATCTGAGGAAATAATAAGGACTGCAACTCCCAGACTGCAACGTGTGACTCATTCAGAGCGGACCAATCAGAACCCACGATTCTAAATATCAGGAAGTTGCAATTCTCCATGCCTCTTTAGACCGCCACTGCCTCTGAGGAAGAGTTGATCTCGAAACGCGTCAGGCAGCGGTCTGCTGCTTTTTAAAGGACTGGAAAATGCGAGCTGTTTGTACCAAATAAAGGCTTGATGGGGAACAAGCGGTTTGTGGCTCGAGTGTCGCTCAATTCTTGGACACCCCAGTGAGCGTGATGTAGAGGCGGCGGTCCAGCCGCCGAGCGGCACCACCCGACAAACAAGGGGCCACGGAGTACAATGTTACTGGACTCTTTTGTGGAGCACAAATCACGGATAAAAACAGACGCACTTTCTGGGGCTCACCGAGGGCTTTATCTGAGCATGTATGTGAAAGGGGCATCCATCTGAGGAAATAATAAGGACTGCAACTCCCAGACTGCAACGTGTGACTCATTCAGAGCAGACCAATCAGAACCCACGATTCTAAATATCAGGAAGTTGCAATTCTCCATGCCTCTTTAGACCGCCACTGCCTCTGAGGAAGAGTTGATCTCGAAACGCGTCAGGCAGCGGTCTGCTGCTTTTTAAAGGACTGGAAAATGCGAGCTGTTTGTACCAAATAAAGGCTTGATGGGGAACAAGCGGTTTGTGGCTCGAGTGGCGCTCAATTCTTGGACACCCCAGTGAGCGTGATGTAGAGGCGGCGGTCCAGCCGCCGAGCGGCACCACCCGACAAACAAGGGGCCACGGAGTACAATGTTACTGGACTCTTTTGTGGAGCACAAATCACGGATAAAAACAGACGCACTTTCTGGGGCTCACCGAGGGCTTTATCTGAGCATGTATGTGAAAGGGGCATCCATCTGAGGAAATAATAAGGACTGCAACTCCCAGACTGCAACGTGTGACTCATTCAGAGCGGACCAATCAGAACCCACGATTCTAAATATCAGGAAGTTGCAATTCTCCATGCCTCTTTAGACCGCCACTGCCTCTGAGGAAGAGTTGATCTCGAAACGCGTCAGGCAGCGGTCTGCTGCTTTTTAAAGGACTGGAAAATGCGAGCTGTTTGTACCAAATAAAGGCTTGATGGGGAACAAGCGGTTTGTGGCTCGAGTGTCGCTCAATTCTTGGACACCCCAGTGAGCGTGATGTAGAGGCGGCGGTCCAGCCGCCGAGCGGCACCACCCGACAAACAAGGGGCCACGGAGTACAATGTTACTGGACTCTTTTGTGGAGCACAAATCACGGATAAAAACAGACGCACTTTCTGGGGCTCACCGAGGGCTTTATCTGAGCATGTATGTGAAAGGGGCATCCATCTGAGGAAATAATAAGGACTGCAACTCCCAGACTGCAACGTGTGACTCATTCAGAGCGGACCAATCAGAACCCACGATTCTAAATATCAGGAAGTTGCAATTCTCCATGCCTCTTTAGACCGCCACTGCCTCTGAGGAAGAGTTGATCTCGAAACGCGTCAGGCAGCGGTCTGCTGCTTTTTAAAGGACTGGAAAATGCGAGCTGTTTGTACCAAATAAAGGCTTGATGGGGAACAAGCGGTTTGTGGCTCGAGTGTCGCTCAATTCTTGGACACCCCAGTGAGCGTGATGTAGAGGCGGCGGTCCAGCCGCCGAGCGGCACCACCCGACAAACAAGGGGCCACGGAGTACAATGTTACTGGACTCTTTTGTGGAGCACAAATCACGGATAAAAACAGACGCACTTTCTGGGGCTCACCGAGGGCTTTATCTGAGCATGTATGTGAAAGGGGCATCCATCTGAGGAAATAATAAGGACTGCAACTCCCAGACTGCAACGTGTGACTCATTCAGAGCGGACCAATCAGAACCCACGATTCTAAATATCAGGAAGTTGCAATTCTCCATGCCTCTTTAGACCGCCACTGCCTCTGAGGAAGAGTTGATCTCGAAACGCGTCAGGCAGCGGTCTGCTGCTTTTTAAAGGACTGGAAAATGCGAGCTGTTTGTACCAAATAAAGGCTTGATGGGGAACAAGCGGTTTGTGGCTCGAGTGTCGCTCAATTCTTGGACACCCCAGTGAGCGTGATATATATATATATATATATATATATATATATATATATATATATATATATATATAGTTACTGGTTTACTAAATAAGTAGTAAACTGGCACCCATAAAGTACAACTTGTATGGGTGCAAATGTACTACTTTTTTGAAACCCAAACATTGAGTGTAGCAGGATTGGAAAACTGTGCCAGTCTCAGCATACTTCTGGGAATTAAGCACCCAAAAGGTGATGGGATAAATACAGCAAAGAGTCTAACCAGTGGCAATCACTGGGGCTAGCATTTCAACCCATCGTTTTTACCCACTGTGCCACTCTAGACATTGGCCTACCTATTGCAAATCAGTAATGGAACTGTTTGTCATGGAAAAAGTTAATCCGGAGACTTGGTCATCTGAGCCCTCCACTCTGCAGCCCACTGATTTTTAAGTTAGGAAATTTGAGAAATGCCCCCCCCCCACTCCCCATCCCCACCCTCCCGAATCTCACTGATCAAGCTACACACGTTTCTGGGACCTGGCTGGCCTGTAAAAGGCAATGCTGTGCAAAGTATTTTGGACTTCACAGCAGTGCTATTTCTATCCACAAAAATGTAGTGAATCATTATTTTCTGCTGAAGAGACCGCCAGTGTAATTTCAGTAAATCACAGAAATCAGCACACACATAAATCCACATCCTTTTGGGTGGAATTGTGGAAATGTGTGGTAGCTCAAGGAAGCAGGAGACCAAAGGTAAGTTTCAAGTAGTATTTATTTGAGCCTGGACGAAGACGAGCTTCTCGTGGCACACAAGTGAAAATCATCTGCCACAGATTCAAAACTATATTCCACATGGAACCTTCATATGACAATGCCAAGGCTCCATGAGCCTGTGCAGTGAGTGCCATCCACACCATAAAAAGATACTACATGGCTTTTCCCTTTTAAAAAAAATGGGCATAGCCCAACATGGTGCAAGAAAATGACTCCCAAGCATTTGCTAGGCATATTATTAAAAATAAATAATAGTTGGATCACAGGAATACAACCAAACAAATCTATATAGACCTGTGAGAAAAATATATACAACAATAAGAAAACATAAAATATACACCAAAGGAAAATATATACCCCAATACTATTTTGATACCTGAAAGTCGATATAATGATTACAAAAGCTAAAACGAAAAGGTCATTTCCTTACCATGCCACTGCATCTCACTGTCAACACCTGGTCCCATTTTGCCACACCTGGTCTCTGGTCATGTGTTTCATCACCAGACCTGAGCTAAAAGGAATTCAAGTTGGGATCAAGTGAATCACCACAATTCCCATCCCTACTGTCTCTCCTCCATTACTCATCTTTCCCACTGTTCTACTGTTCCACCACTTTCCACCTTCCACTCAGACGCTTTCCTTTTGCATCCACAACTTTAACTGGAACACCAAATTTGGTTCCACGCTTTGTTACATGTACTGGCTTTCCCACTGTGAACTCTAGAACCTTGACTTGGTTTCCTTCATCAACATATTTTTCTGTTTCTGTTGTATTTTTTCCAATCTTGACCTAATTCTTTCATCTGACCATTTATCCTGACTCACTTTAACCCACGTGTTTATTCATACTGGAAAGAAGCAAGTTTTGGTTTACCATTCCCGTAACAATTCAAAATGTGAAACCTCAGTTGACACATGGGGGTAGTGCGATAAAACCATAGCACACTCTTCACTACATTCAGCACAACACATCTATTTGCAATAGCCTACTGAATACACATGCCCAAGACCTTATTCGTCCTCTCAGCAATTGCATTTGTTTGAGAATAATATAATGAACTTCTGAGATGTTTAATGCCATTTGCTTTCAGGAACATTTCTAATTCGCTACAGACACATCAAACATGTTGTCTTATACTAATGTGGCAGGAAAACCTTCCTTTTAAAATTCAATAATCAGTTTTGATGTGACTTCACTTACACATTTCACTTCAGGCCATTTGCTATAATAGTCCATCATTACTAAAGCAAACCATGAAGTGCTGGCCAAAGGATTGAATTGCCCCAAGATGTCTATTCCAACTTTTTCCCAAGGAGCTGTGGGTAATTCAATTGGCCACAATGGGAGAGCCCTTAATTTCATGGACTTGTCACAGCTTGAACATATAACACACTCCATAACCACTTGATCAATCTCCCGAACCATTGAAGGCCACCAAAATGTCAATCTCACATGTTTCTTCATCAGGGTGGCTACCAAATGACCATCATAAGCTCTAACTGTGATATGGTTCCTTAAGGTAACTTGTGCGCTCTTAATAACAGGCCATCTTCCACTGATAATTCCTCAGCAACTTTGACTAACGTTTTGAGATCAAAAGCAGGATTCCTCTCTTTTGGCCAAACCGACTCTACATACTTCATGACCAAACTCAACGTAGCTCTTCTTTCAGCACCTTGCACAAATCCTGCTCCGTAAAGGCACCCAGTTAGGGTAAATCCATAGAAGCCACTATACAATCTTCCATATCTTCCTCACATCCCAATTCTTTATTCGCCTCCACAAACTCAGATGAGCATAAAAGGTAATCTTCACATCCATGTTTCCCAACTGGGATATAATCAGGTGCGAAATAAATTTGTAAATGCTTCATTGAAAGCCTTGTAATACGCAGGGTAAATCCTCTGACATTCTTCTCAAATCAAAATGTAAACTATTGGTTTGTGATCTGCCTGGATCACAAACATTTACCCCTCACATAATTCTGAAATTTGACTGCCCCTCAGCAACCCAAGACCTATTTTTCAATTACTGAATACTGTTTAACAGCACCAGTGACCACTCAGGATGTGTATCCTATGGTCTGACTCTGAGAATCCTTCACTTGGCTGAGGACTACACCCAACCGCATGCTGCTTGCATCAACCATCAAAATGCACTGGAGTTCACAGTCATAATTTTTCAACACCTTAGCAGAAGTTAATTGCTCTTTTACCCACTTGAAATCCTTTTGACATTTCATCCTACATTGAAATGTTCTCTAACTTTTACCATCAGATTATCCCCTAAATTCTTTGAAATTATTGCTCCTGTAGTTGTTTTTACACATAAAGATGGCACCTTCGCTTGAGTACAGACCAACACGCTTTGATCTATACTCTTTTGAAGGACACTTTCGAGCCCACCAAAAATCCTTCACCACCCTGATCCCAATTTGCCATTCATCGTAGAAACTGATGCTTCTGATGTGGCTACTGGTGCTATTGTATCACAAAAAGGTCCCATGTCACAAGAGTTCCATCCTGTGGCCTTCTACTCTAGGGCGTCACAGAAAGAAATTATTGCATCTGTGATTGTGATTTGCTCATCATACGAGATGCCTTTCCTCCTTTGTGGAATCATTTAGAAGGGGCTCGGCACCTCACAACCGTATGAATCAGCCACAAAAAAAAATCTATAAAAAAAAATCTATAATATGCACTAACCCAAGACATGCCAGATGGATGTTGCTTTTCTCCAGACTCCAGTATGAAATCACATACAGACTGACATACAGACATGAAAAAGCTGATGCTTTATCTGAAGTAGGTGAGAGGCCCCATCTCCTTCTCTAATATTAACACCAAGTATTCCCCAAGCTACAAAATTAGAATCACTCATAGATTTCACCTTTGAAAGAAAGTTACCAAACAAGAAATATGTAAGCCTCACTAATGTAAGATTTTCAGCATTGCTGGCAAGAAAAAGGACTATACTATCCTTAGGAGAAATTATGCGCACCAGAAAATGGATAACAAGAAAGTGATTCCTAGTGTTATAGCATACCATGGTCCGGTCATTGGTATTAAAAAGGATCTGGTGCCTAGAGCATTTGGTGGCCTGCACAACAGAAAGCTGCAAAAAGATACATTAAGATGTGGGGTTTGTGCTCAAATGAAGACAGATCACTAGCAGCCTGTGGGGTTTATATAGCCTTCATCGATGCCCCAAATAACTTGCGCTCAGTTACATATGTTCTTTACTGTGCTGCTCCTCAGTTTTGAAGGAAAGACCACTTTGTCAGTCGACATTGATTGAGTCACGAAACTGGCACATCAAATATCTATGGACAAGCTTTCTTCTGTCCTGGCACTGATATCAGTGTTTATGAAGGAAGGGGTTCAGTTACATGGCTGCCGTGGGCGAGGGTCACAGTTCTTTTGACTCAGCTCATGCAAAAAGATGGCATCTATGTAATCATCTTCAATCAGATGCCAGAAAAAAAGATTGAATTACACTATTGAGCAATTTTCGTTTTGTTTTGTGCGCGGTCCTCCAGAAGATTGGGTGAAGTCGTTTCCCGGTATGAAATTTGATAATAACAGTTCCTTACACACCTCTGAAGGCTTCTCCCCATTTCTTTTTGCACCTTTTGTTTCCATTCCAAGGCGTGGCCTGAAGATGATTGCAAGACCTCAGTTCCTTTAGTGTTGCATTGTTGCCCTCCATTTCAGCTGTTCAGGAAAACTGTGGTACTGCATCTATTGAAGGCTGAAATAGACATGCTGTATTCAGGTAGGGACTTTAAGCTCCGCCCAGTCTCCACCCATATTTTTCATTGGCTTGTGTCATTGTCCACTGTAAACTGTGGCTGTTCATTGGTCAGTAGGCTTAGTAGTCCCTTTTTAGTACCACCTTGTCTCATTTTGTAACCTCCCATGGCGGCATCCCCTGTTAAATGGGTTGTTATTCGGTAGGCTTTAATTACAGCCCCGAGCACTATTTTCTCAAATAGCTTAGTCCTGCCTGCTATTGCAGACAAGAGACACTCTCTTCTAACGCTTAAAAAAAAAAATTACAGCATGAACGCATTTGCAATGCAAAAGATCTCGCATTTGCGAGACTCTAAGCTATTGGCATTGTAAATGACAATGCCTTTTATTTATCTATTTTAAACACAACACATAAATAAAATGCATTGTCATTTACAATGCCAATAGCTCAAACTCTCGTAAATGCGAGACCTATTGCATTGCATATGCTTTTTGAGAACTGTCATTGATGACTGGCTCCTCAATACAAGCTGGGAGACAGTTTCTAGCTGTCTAAACACTCTTCATCAGTCCCTGGCTGTCATATTAATTCCTGTCTTAGGTCTGTCACTCCTTTTCAGATAACAGAGAGGATATACTTGTGAGATGAGGCTTGCGAAGGAATTGGTGAGTTCACCCCATATATGCAAGATCTGAGTGCTTTCCCACATTACGTCCTGCACACACCATAGTATTTGTTTACAAGTTAATTTCTTATATTTTTCAGTCCTTGAAATGTGCTTTCTACTAATTTTGAATCTTAAGGCATCTTTCAATCACATGTCATAGAACATATATTTGCCCACTTGCGCTTTTGATAACACTTAATGCATTTCACACCAGCTACACTGCTCTCCTGTGATCTTGGTTTTAAGGAGATATATGGTACAGTATATCAAAGCACCATTGTTCTTGTACCGAGAAGTTAAATTTGAAGATCCATAAAGAAGCGCTGTGTGGGGTTTTTACAAAGGGGGTCATTCCGTATTTTATGTTTCTAGAACTATGTTAAATGTGTCCAGAAGAACAGACCCACTGCCTCCTCTCTGGTTAAAGGGGAACCTGATTTTACAGTAGAAACCATGATGAACTCTCCTTTCCTTATGGTATTAGTGGCCTGTGAGGTTTATTATGTTTATGAATGTTCATGAGAACCTACTTCGTTCATTCATGCCCCTACGTTGCAGGCTTCTGCCCAGAGGGGGAGCTTATTACGGGGAAGTATTGTTAGGTCTCTGGTTTCTGACACAGGTGCAATGTGACGACTCACATCTAGAGTTAGGGCTATGTGTTTTCCTGCTACGTTCAGGCACTCCACAAGAGAAGTTATGGTCACCTACCCCTTACCTGTGCATCGGGTGAGCAGGGAGCATAAGGGTAGATTGGCTTATTATGGAAGATTTGGCCATTGGGATGGTGGTGCCTAAAGAACCGAAGGCCAGATGTAAGAGGTGCAAAACAGCGCTTCGCAAATTGCGACTCATTTGCGACTCGCAATTTGTGAGGCGCTATTTGGCATGTACAACAGTGTTTCTAACACTGTTTGTGATTCCCAATGGGGTCGCAAATTGAGAGGCTCATGAATATTAATGAGCCTCCCACAATTTGCGAGCCCATTGGGAATGACAGGCCCTCCCAGGGATGGTGGCCTGCTGGGTTCAGCAGACCACCATGCCTGGGGCTGCTTTAAATAAAGCAGTTTTTTTTAATGCAGCCCGTTTTTCTTAAAGGAAAACGGGAAGCATTAAAAAAAGAAATTAAACGTTTTCATTTCATATTTTAAGGGGAGGTAGTGGGGACCACTGCCTTCCCTTAAAAAATATTTTTAGAGACAGTCACAAAGTGGAAGGGGTCCCCTGGGGACACCTTCAAAATTGCGACTGCATTAACAACCTCTTGAAGAGGGTGGAAATTTGCGAGTGTTTTGCGACCGCAATTGCAGTCACAAAACATTCATACAGTGCTTGGAGGACGCTATTAGGAAGGGAACGCCCCATCCTAATAGCGACTCACAATTACTAAATAGCAAGTCGCAAATAAATTGTGACTTGCTACTTAGGTATTGTACATGGCCATGGGCCAATGGGTCACAAACCCGTTTGCGCATACAATTTAGGGTCGTACATGTTTGTGGTCTTAAAGCTGTGACATTTGCAAATGGCTGAACCAGTGATATGTTGTACTTTTGACCCCTACTCTATTTTCAAGAATGTACAGGCTCACCTTTTGCTATCTAAGGCCGCCTGGTGCCTTCTGGGAAGTGGGTGGATTAGCATCAGGATCGTGCTTTATGGGCCCGGATTCCTGACACTTCTCAGTAGCAAATCAGTTAATTAAGAAGTCTTCAACTGATCAGCATAATGGTCTCACGGTGCAACCCACTTTCCAAATCCAAAATCTACTAGGATTATGGGTATTAACTAAACTAAAAGAAGGAATCTATGTGCAGAGGAGCACATATGGGAGTATGGGAAATAGACCAAGATACACATATTATGCACCTAGCTGCAAAATATATATTTCTATACCTAAATGACGTAGCAACAGAAACAGTAGAGGTGCTGGCACAGCTGAATCACTTAGGGGTGGTGTCTAGACTGAACTTGATCACGGATAACAAGTTGAAACACCCACAAAGAATGGACACACACGGTCTACCTGATTTGCTGCTGAAATGGCAATCCAATATCTTTAGATACTTAGGGCCATATGTATCATCAACTTGAGTTGCGATTGTGAAATAGCAATTTTTTAAAAATCGCTATTTCAGAATCGCAAATTGGGATGTATGTACAAATTCGCAATTTTTTTGTGAACTCTTAGTATTCCTTAATTGCGATTAGCAAATTGCGAATCGCAATTAAGGAATACTTTTCCCTTCATTTCTATGGGCCAGGAGGCCCATAGGAATGAATGGGAAGTTATTCTCAATTTGCGATTCGCAATTTGAGAATCGCAAATTGAGAATAATTTCAAGGGTGCTAGGGTGTCCAAAGGACACCCTGTTGCACCCCTGAAATAAGCATGGATGCACATGTGGCGCACATACATGCCCTAAGGGCAAGTATGTGGGTCACATGGCACTTTGAAAAATGCAAAAATGTGCATTTTCCAAGGAATTCGCAGTTGGTGGTAATTTGCGATTCCTTAAGAACAATTTGCATTTTTTTTTTGCTTCATACATTGCATTTAAGGAATCGCAAAATTTGCGATTCCTTAAATGCAATTGCAAAATAAGGAATCGCAAATTTTGCGATTCCTTGTTCTGCACCAGATTTTCCTTTATACATACCATTTGGCAAATTCGCATTCGTCGAAATTCTGCGAATTTCTGCGTTTGGGAATGCGAATTTGATTGATACATATGGCCCTATGATCCCAGATTTACCACTCATATGAGGTACTTGCATCAAGAAACATAGTGGCGACCCTTTCACAGATCCAGACACTGGTGTCCTCTTGGAAGAAACTACTCCTTTCCCTAATGGATAAAGTCACCATAATTTAGAGTAGTGAGGCCTTGTTTTTTTTACTTCTCCTGCATTGTTCTACTGTACTTACCTGGACAACACTTTACTGAAATAGACTGATATCATATGGGCAGACATAGGCACAGAGTGTCACTCTCTAAGCTTCAACCAGCGAGTGCAGAGGGGGGGCTAAGTATACCGAATATAGGGCTCTACTACCTTGCTGCAAAACTAGAGTGTGTAGCAAGATCGCTGGGCGGGGGCACAAATAACCCAGAGAGGCAGTGGTTTCTGGTGCTCGGCACCGGCACTTAATTGTCAACACTGGCACTTATGACAGTTTGCCACATAGTGGCACAGTTTGTGTAATTTAGAGATGAGCATACCAACAGTAGTTTTTTAATTCAATGTACATTAAAAATTACTAATACCTGCCATTCATATAACTATTGGAGGCCTGGAATAGTCTGAATTGTCACACTTTGCAGGAGAGTGATGGTTAGTAGTTGTGTAGGTTCTGTCATTGGCTGCACTGGCAGGGGCAAAGGGTGGTGCAAGCTGCAGTGGCCTCCTGAAGAGGGCCCTGTCAATAATTCTTTCTACAAATTAAGCACTGCAACAAGAGACAGGAGAAACAATGACACTGTTGATGCACATCCTTATGAGGCGGCAGGGATACTGAGGCTTGCCCAGAAGCTATGCATAGTCAATCAAACTGAAACAGACCCCGCCAGAAGATAATCACTGTGTTGGCATGTGCACCGGACTTCTGGTATGGTAGTTTCTGGGTCTTGTGAACATAGTGAGGATGGCAGACATAACTGCTGGGGCGGAGGCGTGAGTGTTGACTCTGGGCGCTTTATACGAAGAGGATGAATTACACGCATTCCAAACATACTGGTGGCTCGTGCCAAACCAACGGGTCACATCAGACAGGAGCTTCCCTTCCAGACCATGGACTGATGAAATGGATGCAGACTAGACGGATGCAGAGTCGAGCTGAGTACGGGGCTGAAAGCAGTGCCTAGAAGTGTGGTTTGGGGGGCAGCCGAGCACCGTGAGGTCTGCCCCCTGGGCAGATTGGAAGGGGGAGGGGCTGGGTAGCGGCCATTTTGGGATATTTTGGGCTACATTGGGATTATCCCAACAGTAGCCTAATTTTGAAACATATCGAAAGGTATAAGGGTCTTTTTTGCGCTTTCCCAGTCACTATTTTAGGTTTGGTGACCTGGTGGCTGGGAGCGCTGCGCAGATTGCGCAGAGGGCAAGAGCACGGCCCTGGCGATAGTGTCTGGGCCTAGTGTGAGCAGGAGAGGAGCCCGGCAGGGGAGCATGTCCCGCATCTCCCTGCCAAGGCCTCAGGAGGACAGGGGCAGCTCCAATGTGAGTAGGGCGGCCCGTGAGGTATGGGCATTGTGGCCAGCCGCAGAGGGCCCCGCCTGTTCGCTGGGACAGCGGCCCCACCCGGGAGGGAGAGCGGGTGAAAGCGGGAGTCTCGGGGGAGGCAGGCAAATGTGCCCCTGCTGCCCGTGTGAGACACAAAGCGGGTGGGGGCAGGAGATAAGGGCAAGAAGACTCTGAAGGACTCCAGGCGAGCGGCTGGGGGGCCCTTACAGTCTGGACAAGATTTGACGTCTGGGGCCTTGGGCAGAGAGGCGGCAGACAGGATAGGGGACTGGGGAGGCAAGGGAGGTTATTTGGGGAAAGGGTAGGTGATGGAGGTAGCGAGGGGAGTGTTGTTTGGGCTGTGGGGGATGGGGGTTTCCCCCTTGTTGTTAGAGTCAGAGGGGAGCAACAAGGAGTGGGAGACACTGGACATCTTCGCCTCCTGGGCAGAGGAAGTCGGGGGTGCGCAGGGGGAGGGCAGGTTGGAGGGGGGCCTCTGGAGTGATGGGTTAAACAACGCGAGGGGTGGGCGATGGATTTCCATCGGGGGTGTCAGCGGGGGAGTGTCGGGGGAGTTGGGGGATGGTCTCTTGGGCGAGGAGGCCGGGCCGAGTTGGGCAGGAGGGCAGGGTGCAGCGGGTGTGGAGTGGAGCGATGGGGAGGGGTATCTGGGGGGCAGTTAGGAGGGGGTAGATCTTAGCATGGTGGGGCGGGCGTGGGCGACTAGCACATTTGAAGTATGCAGGAAGCAGAGCTGGGATGGGAGAGAGAAGAGAGGTGGGCCCAGCACACCAGACCATGATTTTCTTTTTTAGGCGTGGAGCGACGCAAGTCGCCAGACTTGGTAGGGCTGGAAGCGGCCCGGTGGCGCCAAGGAGAAGTGAGGGTAGAGCATTGTGCAGCGTACCCAGAACCGGCGGGGGATCAGTCGCGGCTGGCATAAGTAGGCCCAAGGCGGGTTCGCCGGCCCCACCACCCACTGGGCCTCAACGGTCTGGGGGACACCGCAGAAGGAGTGACGAGGATGACCTTTGGAGTAATTCTAGGAGGGTGCAGTCTGCGCCCCCGGCTGTGAAGGCCATTGGTTTCAGTGTGTGGAGCAGTGGCCTCCAGAGTGGGTGGGGGGGCAGGAGCAGAGCAAGGCAGGTAGGGGTTTGGGTCATTGGAGGTTAGGATTTGTAAATGCTATATTGTGTAAGATTGTGTAATATGATTGTTATATGATGTTATTTTGTATTTGGCAGAGTGGGGGATTTGATGTGGGGATCGTAGGGGTGGGGGGGGGGGTAATTTATGTATAGTGAGGTTTTAGTTTTGTAAGGCAGTTTGCCAGTATTAATAAATTGTGATATGCACCTGTTTCAATAAAGCGGCCTTTTACACACAAAAATGGTCTTGGTTTGGCTAGAAAGGGAGGTTTGGGGGGGGGCAGCCGAGCACCGCGAGGTCTGCCCCTGGGCAGATTGGGAGGAGGAGGGGCTGGCCGGGTAGCGGCCTTTTTGGGATACTTTGGGCTACATAGGGATTAGCCCAATAGTAGCCCAATTTCGAAACATAGCCCAAAGGTATAGGGGGCTTTTTCGCGTTTTCCCAGCCACCATTTTAGGTTTGGTGACCTGGTGGCTGGGAGTGCTGCGCAGATTAGGATTTTGTCTCCTCCCGCACTCCTGGTTTTGGGTTTTTGGGGGTATTTTTTATCCCTGTTAGTTTTTTTTACCATAGGCGGTTATTGGAACAGGTACATAGGGGCTTGATATGAGTATATTTGTCGCTTGGAACAGGTGCTGGCGGGGTTGTTGAAAGTTGGCCAAGATAGGCTGTAGTTTTCAGTTAAGTGTTGGTAGTTTGTGAGCAGGGGCAGGGAAAGGGTAACCAGGTAGGCTGAGTTTATATTATAGGTTTGTTAGTTACAGTAGCACAAAGGCAGGTAGGGGTTTGGGTCATTGGAGGTTAGGAATTGTAAATGCAATATTGTGTAAGATTTTGTAATATGATTGTTATGTAATGTTATTTTGTATTTGGCAAGGTGGGGGATTTGATGTGGGGACCATAGGGGTGGGGGGGTGGAAACAAGGGGGCAGGTAATTATGTATAGTGAGGTTTTAGTTTTGTAAGGCAGTTTGCCAGTGTTAATAAATTGTGATATGCACCTTTATTAATAAAGCGCCCTTTTACACACACAGAAATTGGTCTCGGTTTGGCTTTCCTCCTCCCTCCCAAATTCCCAATCTAAGATTATTCACTGTCATTCACTACACCGAGCCTAGCTGACACCCTCTAGGAGTACACAGTATTTGCCTATTGTCCCTTTATAAATGCTGCAGACGTTGTTCTCACAATATAGCCCTCATTTATATGTTCCGGAACTGCTTGAATAGATTACAAAAGTCGGCTGAGGATACGCAGATGGAAGGACGCCTGAAGGACAGAACGATCAAAGTCACCCCAAAATCGGGCCAGTTACAGCTTATGGCTTGGACCAAAAACAACAAAACTGAATGTAGACTTGTGGACATGGACCTAGCATAGGCCAAAAGACACCCAACAATGCTGTGAAACTCGAACACCGCACTACCGGGTGCGCAGTAGAAGAGGAAACGTCTTACAGGGACAGAGGCAGTGTTTCCGGCACAGGCAATGTTCAGACAAGGGAGGGGACAGCTGGCTGCATCACTGTGTGGGGTATCATACTTCAAAAGCTGTTGGTCACACATGATAACATGCCGTGTTGAAGAAATAAGGGTTCGATAAATCCGCGTTCATTAGGCTGCACAATCAATACAAATTACCAGTGGTGGCTCCTCCAAAAAAAGTGATAATAGCATGTTATTATCCTTATATTTTTAGTATCCGCCAGGTTCGGGTGGGATAGGGCCAGGCTCCTGTGACAAGGGAGGAGTGGCTGTGTGGCTGCAGCACTCTAAATAGTGTGCATGATGGTTGGCCGGTCCTCTTGGTCTCTCCAAACCGTTATGCGCACTTTGCATGTTCTCCTCCCAGTCTGCATTACATTCCCCATCTGATCGCCGAACCGCGGCGCTCAGATTTATTTATTTATTTATAAAGTTTTGTATAGCTCGAACGTGACCCTAATGGGTATCAGAGCGCTTTACCTGACAGGGGGTAATGTAACATTTGGTCTGAGGGGTAAAAAAAAGGAAATACATGTGTGAGAACCAAACAAATCACACAGTATAATATTATAACATGGATTGGTCTTGAGTGAAGACAGTAATAGGAGGAAGTAATCCCCATAGTAGTTTGCTGACTATACATTTTCCTTATGACCGTTATATTGACTTAAGGTAAAAACATTAGAAAAGATTTTTTTTTTTTTTTTTTTTTTTAAAACCTTTATTGAACAATGAAAGCTCACAAATACTGGCCTACAACCCCACGGGCTGGCCAGAACAGAATGGTCAAATAACCAGCATACAAAAAGAAGATCTGCACAGGATATAACATCAGGAGCACTGGTGAAGCAATAAAAACCATCGAGCGTTCAGCAAGAGCAGGATAATAAAGGTTAATTTTCTAGCACGGGGAGAGGACCAAAGAAATAACGGGCCGTATATGAGAGTACAAGGGAGGGACCGTGGCAAGCCGCCATTTTATAGACACAACGTAAGAAAATGAAACCATATAATCAAATCTAGCAAAGGACAGAAACAGAATCAGACCATCAAATAGCGACAGTGGCAACAGTCAATCGAGCTCACTCACCTCCGCCCCTACCCGAACAAAGAAGACGTGGTCAAAAAGCCCCATCACAAAGACTACGCAATACGCACCCCAACGGAAAAAGGGAACCTCCATAAAGGAGGAAGGGAAAGAGGGAGAAAAAGACAACAAAAGGAACACCCGCCAGATCATGCACCCCCAGGGGGAAAAACAGGACAATAAAACCGGCATGCGATGTAACAGAAACACGATACCAGAATAGGCAGCGAACCACAATCAGCCACACACCGGAAGAAGGACAGAAAACCCCCGGGGGAGATACGAGGTGACAGAGTCCCGAAAAAGTGAATACACAAGAGCCATAGAACAAAAAAGGGGAAAATAAGGGGGGAAAAAGACCCCCCGACACAAACAGACCCCCCCCACCCACCCTTAAGCCCACCCTGCACCCCTGCAGAAGGCTACGGCCTACCCCCCCCGCAGCGTGCCTGTCGCCCTAAGTAGAACCCGAAATATAGTGGAGCAAGAAAAGTTGGAATTAAAAGACAAAAAAAAAAAAAAAAAAAAAGGGGGGGGGGAAGGAAGGGAAGGAAAGAAGGGAGTAAAGACATACAAACATACACACGGGGGAGGGCCAAAGACAGGAGTAAACGCACCCATCCACCCGCCCGGGTTAAAGGTCCAAGTCCTCGGGAAGCCAAAGAGTATCAGGCCAAAGTCCAGGAGCACTAACCAGTTACACAGAACCATATCAGGACACAGAGATCATCCAAGCCGTTCATGAGCTACCGCATATAAGAGTCAGTTTTCATCAGCCCTGACCCTGTTTATCCAAAGCAATAAGGGTCCGATCCAACGAGGACCCTGCCAGAAAGAACAGAAGGCAGGCAGCAGGAGAGTCCAACGGCAGTCCAAAAAAGTCACAGGAAGAAAAGCACGGAAGATCCAGGAAAATCACAGAATGTAGCAAACGATGCAGGCACAGTTCCAAGGATATATCCATAAAAACCGACCCATCCGGGCCGGCACAGGAGACGTCATCGGGCAGTGGTGATTGAGAGGGACCAGGAGAATCATGAAAGTCCGGCAAAACAAAATCCAGCTCCCGGGCCAAGGGCAGAGGAGGCAGCACAGGAGGAGAAGGCGCCATCAGGTTACGCACCTCCAGGGCGGCAGCCGGGACCGAGTCCGCCAGGAGAGTACCAGCCACACCCCGCGATATCAATGCCTCATCCGGTCGTGGGGGCCCGGGAGGCCCGCAGTGAGGAACCGTCTCCAGAGCCAGGAGTGGCGCGGCCACCGAGAGCCGCCAGGATAGCAGGATGTTTAAGATCCCCTTAAGTGCAGGAAAACCTTCACAGTATCCGACACCCGGGCCTTGCGGCGGGCCCCCAGTGCTCGTCCGGGCCCGGCCCAAACAAATGGGGTTGGTCGCCATCTTGAGAGCCCGAACAGGCCGCGCGGCCAACAACCTCCGCCGGGGCGGCAGTCAAGCAGATGAAGTCCCGCCGACAGGCAGAAGAACACCCCGGACAGGAAGGGGGGCCACCAGAAGAAGGGGATTCGCCGGCCCCCCAATGTCGCCAGTCCCGATCTCCGAGTCCGGGCGGCAAAGAACAAAATGGCCGGACCGGAGAACAAAGGGGGAGGAAGCTGAACACACGAGGAACCCCAATAATGAAGGGCAGCGTCACCATCCAAGGCCGCCGCCACACAGGAGTCTCTAAGCCAGGAACCTCCGGCTCACACGAACAGCGGCCCTCCAATCACCTCAAGTGCGCCCCGAAGGGCAAGCCCGCAGGCTGCATCCGGCCCAGGAGCCGGGACGAAGAACCAGGCCAGTCCGCTCTCGAGTCCCGGGAATGGTCGGGGGCACTGCACCGGACCCACAGCAGCCAGGACAACCGGAACAAGCGGTAAGTGCCTGCAGTGCGTCGTAGTAGTACCACACAGCAAGGAGGGCTTCCCGGGGCAGGATAAATGCAGGATAAATGTGAAAAACACAGGCGGGCGAACGGAGCCGAGCTAAAGCGCGGCCATCTCGGTCGCGAGCTAGGCTCCTCCTCCCATTAGAAAAGATTTGGTTTCTCTTTTTGAAGGAGGAGGTAGAGGAGATGAAGCGAACATCCGTTGGTAAAGAGTTCCATATCTTGGGTGCGGTAGCCGATAATGCTCTGGCACCCATTTTCTTTTTGTGAGTACGTTGATGTTTCAGCAACAAGGTGAGCGCGCTTCGTGATGATCTGCTGCCCTCTCGTTTTTCTGGGCTTTTGAGCCAGGTAGCTGGGGGTATTGAAATATAACGCCTTCTGCGTCATGCAGGCAATTTTCAGTAGGATTCTTGCCTCGTACGTTAGCCAGTTTAATGATTTTAGGTCCAGTGATATGTGTGTGTGTCTTTTTGTTCCAAGGACACAATTGGCTGCTGTGTTGAGGGAAGCTCTTAGAGGGGCCAGTTTGTATTGAGGTAGGCCACATAGTGTGGCACTACCATAATCCAGTCTGGGTAATACTAGGGCTTGTACCGTTTGTTTTAGGTCTTCTTGTGGTAGATAGGGTTTGAGTTTCCACAGAATGCTTAGTTGGTAATTCGCTTCTTTAGTGACTGCGCTGATGTGATCCTGCATATTGAGGTGTTTGTCTAAAGTGATACCTAGTGATCTAGCGGAGTCTATGATGTGGGGAGAGCATTTGAGGGCAGTAAGATGTTTCAGCCAAAGATCAATTTTTGAACTGTGTTTCGGTGGGGATATGAGAAGAAATTCGGTTTTGGCAGCGTTGAGTTTCAGATGGTTAACCGTGAGCCATAGATGTGGGTTTGTAAGATGGGATTGAGGGATATGATGTTCTCTGGGGAGGCGATTTTGAGATACAGCTGCGTGTCATCAGCATACATGTGGTATTGGATATTAGAAGATTTTAGGAGGCAAGCCAGTGGTTCAAGGAATAGGTTAAATAGAATGGGAAAAAGGGCAGAACCTTGAGGAATGCCAAGCGTGATCGCATGGGACTTAGAGAGGGATTAATTCATTTTGACTCTTAGGGATCTGTTTTGGAGGAATGAAGCGAACCATTGTAGTACGACCCCTGAGAAGCCCATCCATTGTTCCAGTAAGTTCAATAGATTATCATGTAGACGGTATCAAAGGTGGCCGATAAATCAAGCAATATCAGAGGGCATGATTCATTTTGATACAGCATTTTTAGTATGTCATCCATTTTATGAGTCAGTGCAGATTCGGTGCAGTGATCTTGACGGAATCCTGATTGGTGTTGGTCGAGGAGTTGATATTTGAATATGTGGTTGCATAGTTGACTCTGAACACATTTTTCTAAGAGCTTTGCTAGGGTAGATATGTTGGAGATGGGTCGGTAGTTGTTAGGATCGGAGCTGTCTGCCATCTTTTTTTTTTTTTTAAATGGGAGTTATTTGTCCAACTTTTAGGCAGTCGGGGATAGTGCCTTGATGTAGTGAGCCATTTACAATCTTGGTCCACAGAAGGAGAACACAGGATTTGATTTCCTTGAGTATGCGAGGAGGTAGCAGGTCCATTAAGTGGTTTGATGGGTTTAAGGAGGATAGAATGTTGTACATGTCGTGTTCATTGATTGGGGAGAAGGTGTTCCAAGAGGCATTGATCCCCTTCCGAGATCTGGGGGTATACGAGAAATGCATGGGGTAGTTGGTAGTAGTTCCTTTTCTAGTTGAAGTTCGTTCTCTATCTTAAGGGCGGGGGTCCCGTGGGTGGAATTAGGATGCGCCCGCCACAGTGGCTGGCGCATCCTGTATTTTTACCATTGCGGCACCGCAATGGTAAAAATACACGTTGTGCATCTCAAAGCACAACCTGATAGGCATCGCGCGGTGCTTGCCACATTGTTCTTTGAAATGCTGGGGGGTACCATAGGTACCCCCCATGTGCACCCCCACCCCCCCGGAGTCCTTGGGGGCCCGCAACAGGCCCCCAAAGCAGACTCTGCATGCCTTTCCGTGGCGGGAAAGGCATTGCAAAATGCCCATTGTAATATGGCTGGTGGTGTCTGATAGACACCGCCACCATATAAACCCTTTTCCACCCCGGTCGCAAGGTGACCGGGGCGGAAAAGCGGCAGACGGTCTTTCCGTCCGCCGCGGACCCCTCAGCCATGTTAATATGGCGGGGGATCATTTGTGCACAGATGGCGGGGGCGATCCTCCCGCCATCCTAATGGGCCCCTAAGTGTTTGAATTTTTTTGATGCGGTTTTGAGGAGATTGGAGGGGTTTTTAATAGAGAAGGCATTAGAGCCAGCTGGTTCCAATTTTCTGTTCATTATTTAAAGCAGGGAGGTACCTCCTGGTGTTGTGCGAGTTTGTGATTGGTGGCTCAGAAACCCCTTCTACAGTTGTGGGTAACTGAGGGAGTACGTTCGTAGAATAGATCAGATTATTTATGTTAGGGCTTTTGTTAGTGTTGATTTTGGGATGTGAGTAATACAGTATTCTTCTTGTCCAGAGGTCAGTCCAAGATGTCTAGTAGTATGGAGAGACTGTCAGTGTTGACTGTGCCTTTTTAAAGATGGCTGCTGTTTTAGTAGGGATTTTTTTTTCTTTCATAGTAGCAGTCGTCTTTTAGTTTCTAGGGAGGGATGTATTCTTTTTTTTCATTTAGGTTGTAGGAGGGCGCCATTGTGTGTGAATATGCTGCTCTATATAATGCCACGTTAAAATGGTGATACGATTCTTTTTTGGGGGCGTCACAATCCTCGTGTGAATGGGATGATAGTCTCCTGAATCCCTATCCCTGTTTTTTTTCTTCAGTTTTTTCTCCCTCTTTTGTTACTTTTTTCCCTCTCATTCTTGCCCAAGTTAACAAGTGAGTGATCTAAAACAGGTGCAGATTCCTAGATGGGATCGCACAGGCTCTCTGCCCAATGCAACTCAGCAGTTTCCCAGATGTCCGCTGCTTGGGAGGGGAAACAACCATTACAACGCAACTTTTACAACGCACTACCATTACAACGAAATTTTTACAACGCAAAAATCATTACAACGCATGTATTTACAACGCATGTTTTTACAACGCAGGTACCTTTACAACACATACCATTACAACGTAAGTATTGGTAAGTATATAATTATATTGTAAATTGTATATGTTTGGGTTTTTTTAAGGGGTATTTTTAGGGTTAAGGGTCAGTTTTCAGTTTTGGGGTAAAAGGGTATTTTTAGGGTTCAGGGTCAGTTTTCAGTTTTTGGGTTAAGGGGTATTTTTAGGGTTCAGGGTCAGTTTTCAGTTTTTGGGTAAAAGGGTATTTTTAGGGTTCAGGGTCAGTTTTCAGTTCTTGGGTTAAGGGGTATTTTTAGGGTTCAGGGTCAGTTTTGGGTTTTTGGGTTAAGGGGTATTTTTAGGGTTCAGGGTCAGTTTTGGGTTTTTGGGTAAAAGGGTATTTTTAGGGTTCAGGGTCAGTTTTCAGTTTTTGGGTAAAGGGGTATTTTTAGGGTTCAGGGTCAGTTTTCAGTTTTTGGGTAAAGGGTATTTTTAGGGTTCAGGGTCAGTTTTCAGTTTTTGGGTAAAAGGCTATTTTTAGAGTTCAGGGTCAGTTTTCAGTTTTTGGGTTAAGGGATATTTTTAGGGTTCAGGGTCAGTTTTGGGTTTTTGGGTAAAGGGGTATTTTTAGGGTTCAGGGTCAGTTTTGGGTTTTTGGGTAAAGGGGTATTTTTAGGGTTCAGGGTCAGTTTTGGGTTTTTGGGTAAAAGGGTATTTTTGGGGTTCAGGGTCAGTTTTGGGTTTTTGGGTAAAGGGGTATTTTTAGGGTTCAGGCTCAGTTTTGGGTTTTTGGGGTACAGGGGTATTTTTAGGGTTCAGGGTCAGTTTTGGGTTTTTGGGGTAAAGGGGTATTTTTAGGGTTCAGGGTCAGTTTTGGGTTTTTGGAGTACAGGGGTACAGGGTAAAAATAAAATAAAATTAAATTTAAATTAAATCAATTAAATGAAATTAAATTAAATTAAATTAAATTATATTATTTTCAATTATTTTAAATTAAAAAAAATAATATATACTTACCAATACTTACGTTGTAATGGTATGCGTTGTAAAGGTACCTGCGTTGTAAAAACATGCGTTGTAAATACATGTGTTGTAAAAGTTTTTGCGTTGTAATGGTATGCGTTGTAAAAGTATGAGTTGTAACGTCATACATCCGCTTGGGAGCTGTTAGATCAATCACAACGCTGCATTGCGGCGTTGTGAGAGGCTCAGGGGAGCTTGGGTGCTTCCTTCTTATGTCTTGAGACTAGGTACAACATGGGAGAGATAGAGGATCAGGTAGGTGATTTTTTAAATGTCGCCGCCACCCCGTACCATACCAGCCGCCACTGCAAATTACATATATCCACACCCAACATGGCTTTCCTCAGTCACCAGGTAAAGACTTGTAACTGGACATTAAATTTTAAAAAGCATACCCAAGACTCATTGACAATATGTGGTCCTGTCTGCCTATGTAAATATAACCTTGCACAAATAGAGTTAAACTGTAGCTCTGATGTGTATTTCTGGAGGGACCACAGAATGCTACACTTATTAGACCATTGTCAGGATATATAATCGCCTTGTGAAGTTTTTGTTGTTTTGTTAAGAAACTTGTGAAAAGGTGTAATCAGAATATGTATATTACAAACCTGGTGACTTATCAAAATAGTGTAATCAGCTAAAAAAAAATGTCTAAGAAACTATACTCAACCAACAAGCACCTTACAGTGATCATTTCATTGGTGTTTCTATGCGAATGCATCGCCACCTAAGAACCTTCAAAACACTCAGTTCACTCTGTTAATCTAAACGAAATACCTATCAAAAAACTTTACATAAATGTTATTGAATATATTGTCCAGAGTTCGGAAAACTATGTGATGCCACAAAAACACCACAAAACAACAATCTTCCAAAAGAGAATATACATTCCAGAAAGTTACAGCAGTTGAAGATTCAACCGTCTATATTTATACAGGGAACTGTTATGAAAACAGCAGTAAAAGTTGATGTTTCAGCCCTCTGATGTTCAACTTGCATGGGGTCATCCTCGGGACGTGGTGTGACCCATTTGGCTGGTGATCACAGCTTCACTTCTTGATCTCAAAACACACAAGTACACGGAAGTAATACAACGATCTTCACTTTTTGGATACAGTCAAAGGAACAGGCTCCATTCCAAGTGATCCTATAAATGTGAAGTTTGCCAAGATGGAGTATCGGGAATATGGAATAAAACCGTGCAATTCCACAAATTAATGGGTTGAGACCACCAGATGCGGTTTTTCTAAAGTACAAATCCCATTTTATGAGTCAGAAAAAACCTCCCCTACTTATAAAATGAGTTTTGTGACCCACACCAAATTATAATTTAGAAGGGACTGCTCCAAAATGCTATTTGGTGTTACAACCACAATTTCATTCACAAAACGTTGAACAGTTACCAACACTTCAAAGAAGTGCTTTGCATATGGAAGAGGTCTCTATTGGGCCCCATACCGTTTGGAAACTAAGTTGACAGCTTGGGTGGGAGTAGACAGTGATTCTGGGACAGTGGCACAGCAAGGGTGCAGTGGGCCCTAGTCCAAACAAAGGGACATGGGCCATCCTTTATTAACATCTCAGACCCTCACCTGCACAGCCATTCCTCAAACAGTTGTGACATAATCTGCACCTCCAACTTCATCACCCTTTACCAAAACTAGGCACACAACCATTTTCTCATCCAAGCATGGCAATTTTGGATCCAAAGAGAAAGAGAAGTGAAGAAAAAAAACACCATTTAGGATTGTTTTTGACTAGATTAGACAATAGGCGTGTATATCAGAATAAAAGTTTAATCAATGGAATTACTTTGCAGCAAAGTATTCACTCTTGGCTGTTAAAGCCCCTGCTAATAATCTTTTATACTAACTGCCACATTCCTACTGGTAGTAGCAGTTTGCACAAAAAGCGAATCTGTATCATCTAGATTGTTTCACTTCTCTGCAAATAATGCAAACTTATTTTGAGCTCACAGGTTGTCTCTGTCTTTGATGAACGTCAATTCATGCCTTTATCACCAGTGAGAAAGTAACACTAGGAATTAATAATGACTGAGGTGGAGGTAATTTCACTAAGATATATAGAGAATATTTATTTCACTATATATAATGTCCTTTCTGTGCAACTGCCCTACCAAAGTGAACCATGACCTTGGGAGCAGACGTAAGGCCAAAAGGTTGGTTACCAAGCTCAAAATGTTGTTGTTCTACAGCAGATCGGAGATAGTTCTAATAAACTGAGGAGAATAGGAAGATGCAGATAAGCATCCTGGAGATCCAACCTGACCACAAACTACCCTGGAAGAACAACTAGATTCACTTTCCATAACCGGTCCATCTTGAAATGGGTTGTTCGGATCAAGATTTGGACAAAAAAACCTCATGAAGACTTCTCAACCAGAAAATATTGAAGTACACCACTTCTTCTCATTCTTCTGTAGAACTGATTGCCTGTTAATAAAAAATGCAAAGACACTTTCCTATAAAGCCTTGGCCATTGTTTTGTTTTTTTGGAACAGGAGTACTAATAACACGTACATTTGGAGGCATAGAGATGAATGAAATCTATCCCATTGCCTTGTATCACAGTACCCAAAACCTATAAGTAAAAAAAAAAAGAAATTCCAAACTGTTTGAAATTCTTGTGTCCTCCTGAGCAGTAAAAGTTTTATTTCAGGTGCTGCGGCTTTCAAACACATAGTTTCAGTGCTACTGATACTGGTACACAATCCCCCGGTCTTTAATTTTCAGGATCTAGGGTTCTGACTTTTGACTAAGAAGTTACTTAGTGAATCTTCGTATGCTGAAAACACCATCAACAGAAGACCTCAACAAATGACATTCACTTTTTTTTTACCAGAGTCCTAATATGAACGACTTGAATAATTCTTCTGTTTGTAGGGTCAGGCATATTCCCTGTCTTTGGACAGTTTGGTGACCATCTCACACAGTTACTCACAAAAAAGCTTCTTCCCACAAATAGAATCTTCACAAGGGCTGATTTTGGCCAACAACGAGGCACATGAGGCCAATGCAGAAGTTCTTATTGCTTCATAGGAAATATCAAAATAAATCTGCTTTTTGCTCAGTTTGGACCAGTAATTCTGACCAATCTTCTTCCTCCTGCATTGAATATTCTGACAACTAAATGTACATAAATACAATATTCTTACTTTCTATATTCGGTTCCTTGATATTTTTGTACGGACAATATATTGACATGATATTTATTACTCATGATATTTTAGATTCAAAGCTTTTGTCATTTACATATGCCCCTTGACTTAATAATTTACTCAGAGTGGCAGGTGCTGCCATCTCCTCATTCTTTGATCTAATATTAAAACAATAAGATGGCTTCCTGTTAGTTGTGCTACAGGAAACCTTCTGATAGAAGGCTCTGAAAGTGGCTGCCTCTTATGATCAGTGCCACAAGAAGAAGACAGTCCACTGGCCCAACCTAATTCTGTCATGGTTCTCCAGTCAACTGCTTCAATATGGGACTGCTCAGCCTAAATTCTAAATTGTGCAGAATAACAAAGTAGCAAAAACACAGGTGACTATGCCACCCAGCCCACACTGCACTCAACTGATATTTTCCAAGAATGTCATTAAGACAGGCACACAACTGGATACAGTGTGGGTAGGATGTCCTACCTTGTACACTGTGAGACTAGGACAGGTTTACATTTAGTTGTTTTAGATTGTTGTGTGGATGTGCTAGTTTGTGAGAGGCGGATGCCCCTCATTTTTTATGAGTGAAATGAGGAAGAGGATATAGAGGTAAAGATATTGACTACCAATAATTAATCTTGTCATTTCGCAAAGATTGGAACATTAGTCCAGTGGATGGCACTAGAAGCAATTGATGATGCAAACTTTTATATGGAAATAAAAATGCTTTTTGTTAATAATGTGCAAAGCTTACATTTAAATAAGTACATATATTAATGAAAAAATTTGTAGTAGGTAATCATGCTTAAATAATATAGATCTAAACGTGAAATAAAAGTGCTATATTAAGTTAGTCTAACTGGCAATGCCATGTTAACAGAAAATAATGCATTAACATTCAAAGGCATGTTTTTATGTTGAATGGTTTGCACAAGATGTGTTTTTCTCTTTTCTGCAGATGTTGTCCTTTTCCAGAGGCCTAATGTTAGCTAGCGAATATGCCCTTGTTTTGTATGAGACAGCTGACAGTGAGGTTCTCACCGGGAGGAGAGGAGGTAGCAGGAAGATTGAGTCATGAGAAGAACGGTCTGGACCACAGAATACCTGCCACGCCCTCTCACTTACTCCTGGCATAAGTGATAACAGGCATGCTGGCAGGAGACCCGCCACAGGGGAGCACCCGAGCAGGTAAACAGAAGCCACGGGCCAGGATGACACCAAAGCCCCGAGCACCCGGGGCCCCTACAGTTTACTGCCTCACTTCAAGGCGGCCCAATCTTGTAGCAGTGGCAGTAGCCTGCTATACGGCCTACTCTGCTGGTACCCAAGCTGGAGGTCATGTCTCTAGTTTGCCACCAAACAGCTTGAGGGCCACTGCGGGAGGCCCATGGGTGATCTGGCAGAGCTGCGGAACCAACACCCCTCGTAGCATACAGCTGCCTCTAGGACGGGTGGACTTCGGTAGTAGCACCAACAAGCATGTTTCTGCTCATAGGAAACCCAGTGGAAAGTCCTGTGCCCTTTGACCCCCTGAGGCGTTCCAATGACTTCAATTACCTGCTGAAAAGGAAAAACACCCTTCCTGTGCTAAAAAGGAAACGTAGGCAGAGTGAGGGGATTAACATAAAAACATTTAACAACTCTCTGCGAAGAGCCGAGGACTGGGTGGAACTAAGGTTACCTGAACGGTGAGGTCTCAAACCAAGACCATTATATTGTTACCCCCGGTCCTTTGAGTGGCAAAATATCCCCCAAAGCTTGGGTGGAGCCTGGCAATACAGAAACACTCTCATACACCAACGAGGAGAAGCTACTCTTCCCTTGTAAGACAAATAGGATAGGGACTTCACTCCTATAATTCCCTACACATATAAGGGGATTCCTTCGAATTTTGCCCTGAAGAAAGTCCTGGACCTTTACGGCCCTTGTTGGACTGAAACATGTCGGCACTTACACTAGGGTCTTAGGACCATTAAAATCCAAAAAAGACCAGTTTTTATAATTTTTTAATAACCTGATCTGACCCAAAAATAAAGGGAAACCGGGGGTCGGATGAAGGTTTTTTTATATTTAAGTCCCCTTGTCTTCATCTTACTAAGAGCTACCCAACACTGTGGTTGAGCCCACCTCGACTTTTAGGAGTCGGGGTGACCCGATGATGAAGCATGACACCACTAGGGTGTGTGAGGGTAACTAAAAAGAACTAGTTGTCTTTCCCATACTCAACAGGGACATGATTAGCATGGTCCCCCTTGGCTAAGTGGCTAGGTGCATATTCCATACCACATTAGCCTTTCTACACACCTGTCAGCTAGCTCAAACTATTCTGATCTCCACTAAACTTCAGGCACAATTCTAATAAAACCTGTTTTTTTCTTTATTATACACCTGCCAAGATTGCAAAATGGGGAACCGGCAAAGGAACCTCTTGCCCGAGATGTAAATACCTAAAGCCGATTCCATACATATCTTTGCCTCTTGCCCTGGTTTAATTCCTCTAAAGCAAGACATAGAGAGGTTCTTATCATCTGTTCTTCATAGAGAGGTGACTTTGTCAAATGAGGCAATGGTACTTGGGGCAGACGAACCAGATAACATTGAAAGTGGCCATGAGTTCATATTTGAAGCGATGGCTGTCTTGCGATTACGCCTAGCCTCCACTTGGCTCGACCCGTTAGCGCCCTCTTTCCAACAGTGGCTAGCTAGGCTATTGGCGGTGCATAACATTGAGATAGCCATTTATCAACGGAAAGGTAAACAGCGGCGCAAAAGGGGTATGAAAACCTGGGCCCCTCTTACACAATGGCGGGATTCACAAAGTTAATTTAATGTACCTACAAGGCTGTAACGTATATAGGATTTTGTTCTTAAGCTTGGTTTATGTAATGATGGGTTAAACAAAAAGGAAAAAAAAAACAATGTAATATTTATGACGTTAATGTGCGCATGTTTACCTGTCCGTCACTCGGGGGATTGGGGGGCGGGGGGGTGAATAAATGTAAAACCATGAATAAAAACATTTAAACAAAAAAAAATGACTTGAACTAAAACCCTCAGCACCTCTCTTGCCTGTTCTTTCCTGATACATCAAGGGAAAAAAGAAAGTCTATCCCAAGAATGTGTCAATCATGGGCACTTGAAGGAAGGTGTCTTGTTTGGTTTCCCACATAATTTCTTGTAGTGATTTAGAAGCACTATTTGTGGTTTCAAGTTGATGTAGTATTCTGAAAGACATGCATCATGTTCCTCTTGTACAATGGGTGATGAGAGAGGAAGACTTCAGTAGTCTTCTTGTCTGAGCAATATACCACTTGATAGTTATTGCTTAGTTGTGCAGTACCCAACATGCAGTTGACATTGTTAACAGTATGTTAAAGATGTAGGCTAACTATTTGTAATCTGTTAACTTTGTGAATTTATCCACCATTATGTGCGTACTGAAGTGACAACTTACCTACACAAAGGCCAGTGCATCTCTTTCCATTTGAGAAAATTAATGCTCTGTGGTCGATAGTACCTTGTTGGCCTAGACCTACACATACGCGGCTGGCACTTTCATGCCTGATATCTGCTTAAAGACTGTGCCAAACCAAGCCAGACTGGTGTCAGCAAGCAACTGTTACTCGTTATGTAAAGTAAGAGGCTAGTGTTTTGTGCCCCGAGAAAGTTATAAACGCTGCTGAATGTCTAATGATGTTCTGCTGCTCATCCTACCTTTGACTTTGTCAGTTTGCATAGTGGGTCCTGGGGGACACTAAAATCTCAGTGAACCTGCTGGAGCAAATAACAAGCTCCAGAAAGCTTCTCATTTCTGTCACACAATGGCAATTCTTATGTCCGTCAACTTGGTTTGATCTGAGTAGAGGAGGACATGCATCTGAAGCAGTTATGCCTACCAGCAGATCTTTGATTGTGTTCTGGAACAATTCAAAGGCCAGTCACTTGAGGAGACATAGTCTGTGTGTGGAGGACATGGCACTGATCTCAGTGCTGGTTCTAGGTCTAACTGGTGGTAGTCTGAGGTTAGATCAAGGTTGAAATACACAGTGACTTCACTCAGGCCTGCTAAAATGTCATCATCTGTAGGTGATATATCCTACTCAAGCTTGATAGCATTGTTTAATAGGTGCATATCCACTCCTATTCTGATTTCTTTTGGATTTGTCAGGTTGCTTGTGATCACAGCGGGAGGCACCTAGGGCCTGGCACCTTTCTGATGATTTTTAGTATGTGCAAGTTGTTAAGCTTTTGATTTATGGTCTTGTGAAGGGTAATTCCCATGTCTTGCTCTGTAACATATAGAGTGTGCAACAGTAGATTACTTTGAGAAAAGGCAGCCACTTAGAATACTTGCTTATGTCCTTATGGCCAGCTAGGCTGCTGCGCCAGAGAGAAATTGAGGTATTTAGTACCCAGGGTTTATCTTTTACAGATGCCTATGAGGCCTGCTGGAGATGTCTCTCCACTGTCCTATTCCTCCTTGTTTGAACCTGTTACAATGCATTTACAGAGCTACAGAGACCACAAGATAGGCATTGTTTGGTGAAGCAATGCTGGTGTCAAATATACTTCTGGTGCTGTGAATACACTTCATTGCAGGTCGTCTTCTTACTTCACCATGTATATTCAGCACTGGGTGAGATAGTGATTGTTAACAGATGATGAAGGGCACAGCCGAAGACAGTGGTGTAGCATTGTTTTCTACAGGTGCAGGGCTTAATGTGTAAAAGAATTGGTACCAGGGCCAAAAGATGTGTTCAGAAGCTCACAATGGAATGTCAGGATGCCTGATGCTAAAGGCTGCCTATCTTTGATTCCACCTCTTGCCTCCTTTAGCCACCATCAGACACTCACAGCCTCTATGTCAGGTTTTTTCATCCCTCCTCTCTCGCTTTGCCACTGTTTTTCCATCTTTCTCTTCCTCCTTATTTACCCCTTTTGTGGTTTTTCACTCTTACTCTGGGTTAAAGTCTGATGAGAAAAAACAAGTGGCAGTCTCCAAAAAAAAGTGCTGGTGGGCCGCACTTGTAACCGCCTCAGATTAAGCACTGGGTGCAGCACTACACCTGTGTGTGGTTAGATCTGTCAGTGTGGCACACACTAATATAACTTACTTGTTGTCATCCTCCTCACAGTCCTAACATGGTGAGCCACAGTCACCAGCCCTCAGATGCCTCCTAGACAATCAAAAAGTCCTTCACCCATTCCAAGGTGGCTGACACTAATACTTCCTGTGTCAGGCTACTTAGGATGGGTGAAGAAGAAACTCTTCTTGTTTTTTCAGTTCTGCACTGCATCCCATTAGACAATTAAGCAGTTTTCTTTTAATTTATTTGTTGTTTACTGATGACTACTGTTTATTTTATGTACAGCAGACAGGCCTTCCATTACCTATTTCCTCTGTGTTCATTCATGGGTGTTTATAATTACAAACGTTTCATTAGAATTAGCACTCCCCCAATCAACCTGCTGGGCGATTGGGGGTCAGGGCCAGAATATGTTGAAATTAGTTATTTTTCTTTATTTATTACATTGTCCTGTTATGTTTTTTGCATGTTGTTCTGACAAATGAATGTTTATGTATATATTACTCTTACTTGACTTTAAAATGGCGGTGGTGCTCTACTTCCGGGTTCCAAGGTTACTAGAAAACTGTAAAAACCATGAAGTAGTCCCCTTGGATGTATGACGTTACAATGCTAATTATTACAACGTATACTTTTACAATACGTTTTACCCCGTGCTGGCGAAATCTGCACGACTTGGCTCCTAGACTGATTTTCGAGTGCCCTACCTGCTTCGCCGACCTCTAGTCCTCCCGCCGCCGCATTTCCATCCACAGTGGCCGCCGAGAGGAGGACTAGCTTGCCCAGGGGGCATAGCGGCAGAAACCGCCAACGTCATCTTCTGCTCCCGGAGGCGCCTTAAATTGCGCTTCGTGTCTGCGTCGCGGGAACGGCGCGGGATGTGCCGGGCGAAGCCCGGGCAAAGGGCGGGCCGTCTGAGGCCATCCGAGGTCAGACAGGACCGGGCTGGGCCACATCCCTTGGCTCGTTATTCAGGTACTCTTAGATACTTACGAAGTAACCCTGTTGGATTGTACCTGCTAGGTCTGTTGTTACTGCAGACGTTTTCGTGATATTAACTAACTGCATAGCGGGTATATAGCGATCTTGGTTACTCATAGCACTGCTGATGGCTTGTCAACCAACTAAGGATTTTCTTACCCCTGGCTCTCAGGGCACGAAGAAATGTCTGAGTGGCACTTTGGACGGTTTCTTTCTTTGTGCGGAATCCATTATCAACAATGAGATCGCTTTGGTACAGAAAAGGTTGTCCTTGGACCCCTCTCAACTGATACGTACCTCTCCTGTCCCCCCAAATTTCTCCCAATCAGCATGCAAATCTTTGCCGGTAGCAGCACCTACTCCTGTAATGACAATGGTAACGCCAGTTCAAATCATTGAGAGATCTCGGTCTGACTCTGATGTATCGTTGACACCACCAATGATGACTAGGCAGAGAGGGGCACGTAAGGGTGCCCAGGAAAAATCGACCATGAAATCAGTTCAGCAAAGGAAAAGATCATATAAAACTAAGGTTGCGGTGGGAGCTAATGTGAAACATGTTGATACCCAGTTGGTGCAAACGCGGAACAGAAACCCTGAAAGGAGATCGTTTGGCACTCAAACAGAAGTGATCGCTTTCTCTCCAAATGTTGGATCTGATAGTATGATAGACTCTTTGGAACTGGTAGTTGCTGAGATTTTCAAATCCACTCTGAATTCTATGCAGGAACAAGTGAATGATCTTATGGTTTCTAGGTCCAAGGATTTGGATGATAGAATAAAAGGACTAAACCAGGGTCTATTAGAAATGGAAGCCATGATAAAAAAGGGAAATGATCTTTTTACGGAGTGTTCTAAAGTTTTTGTGGGGATGACTGGGTGTGTTGAAAGATCCAATGAAGGTTCCTCTAAGCTAAATGCCCCAATACCCCCAGTGCTAGGTGTTCCTATTGAAACGGCAGCTCCAAGCGTAACTTGCCACCCCCCAGTTGAGACTGATATGGGTTGCAATAAAACAGGCTTAAGTAGTGGCAAGTGGGACAAAGCATTAGGGGGCATGTCAGATACTAATAATCGTAAGCCACCCACATCCAACCCAAAGTCGCATGTACCTAACATTACGCCAAACAATGATAACCTGAGATTACCACCAGCAGCGTGTCCATATGTTTTAATATTAACAGGAGTGCCTGCGTTCAGGAGTGGTCAAAATGAAACTTGGTACACAGTTAGAAATAAGGTTGTAGGCTGGTTACAAAAGTTTAAAGGTTTCAGTCCCTCAAGAACAAACGAGATTATCATGGTTCGCAGAGTGGGTTGGGTTGGCGAGCAGAGGAAAGTTATTGAGGGGGATTGCATTGTTGTAAATTTTAAACGCCCAAATACCGTCCTTCACCTCTTGAGTGTATGTGACGAAACTCAGAGGGCACAGACTAATATTCATGCACTCTCTCTGGGTTATTTTTATCGTCAATCCACTCAAGGGACTGGTTCTAGGGCTGATTTCTCATTGCCCCTCATTACCTCAAATAGATATGGGGATCTACCATCCTTGGTGATGGTTGATTGACTAATCAAATCCAAGCCCCTGGTCTCCGACATAAAGAAAACAGTTGAATTAAGTAGGGGGTATACTGCTTGTGACTACAAATCTGTTAGCGATTATAAACCTAGAACTACCATACATGAGTCGATTACGGGGGTATCTGGAGTGGGTGCAGAACAAAGCCTAGGACCAGTTATTATTACTGGAGCTCTAGGTGATTTAACAATTTTATCGCCTGTTTTGAAGACAAGTATTCAAGAGCTGACCTTAGTTGGCTCTAGATTAGAGAGTCCAGATACTCACGCTGGACGCGTTCGTCTAACAATTTTGAGGGGTGTTAATGAACTTGTATTAGAAACTTCCACAGCCTTAAGCATAGGTCGTCAAGAAGTATCTCCCGAGGGGACTCAAGTAGCAAGACCACCAAATACTCCTTATAATCTAACACTGATATCTTGGAACATTGCTGGCCTGATGAAAAATCTATGGGACCCCGATTGGTCCAACTACATAGATTCTTGTGATATCTGTCTCCTTCAGGAGACTTGGGCCCTGGAATTGCCGCATAGAGTGGGATTTAGGACCTTTAACATAGAAGCAGTAACATCTGCCAGTGGTAGGCCGTCCGGGGGGCTTACAATATGGGTAAAAGTGTCCTTGGAAGCTAGTATCACACCTTTAAATATTGACTCAGCGGACATACTGGGGCTGGAAGTCAAAATGAAGGATGGTAGGTGTGTCCTTCTATTTAATGTATATAACCGACCTTGTGGATTATCAAAGGAGTCCCCTATTTTGGAGAAACTTGATAACTTTCTAAACAACTGTGTAGATACACCAAGCATTATAAAAGGCGGAGACTTGAATTGCAATTTCGAGCCAATCTTAGGGTTTGGTGATGTTTTTGGAGATGAGGATAGGGCCAATAATATTCCACCCTTATCTTTTACGGAGGGAGTGCGTTGTACGACCCTATCAGTCCAAATCATGAGATTATCAATAGCACACGGTTTGAGGGCCTGTAATGGCCGTCTCCCCTCCGATTCCCCAAAGGCTGCGACCTTTGTTAAAAATAATTCCCAAAGTCGTATTGATTATATATTAGTATCCTTTGATGTCTGGCCTTACTTGACAGACCTCGAAATCATGCCCAGATTTGAAAGTGACCATCGTCCACTACATTTAACAATAGACCATCGGATATTCCCTAGCACCGGCGTAGTGAAGGAGTATTATCCTGTGGGCAACAGTATTAATGATGCACCATTAATGAGCGACAATGGGCGCTCACTTAAATGGGCAAGCGTATTGGGTAATGGAGAAGCCTTATCCAGTATTTATTTGCTCCTTGTTGATACATTTGTTAGTTATTTGAGCCAACCGGTAGGAGGCAATGACTTCATTGACTTGCATACTGTTTTTTTTTCATCATTAGTACCCTACGTGTCAAAAATGCCAAAAAAACGGCTAAAAAACCCAGTTCCGTGGGTGCTCAACCCTGGTATAATAAAGATTTTCGCTTGAGCAATGCCCTACTCCTAGAGGCAATTAAAAACAAGACACCAGATGCGATTAGGGCATTAAGGAGGGAATATAGGAGGATTCAGGCAATCGCTAGAACAAGCTGGGATGAGGACTGTTGGGCGAACATGCTATTGGCGGCCAAGTGCAAGGATAATGTGGGATTTTGGAAATTAGTCGCAAATGGGAATTTTGGAGGTAAAACACCTGAGGACGTGTTCATTGACGAACAGACATGGGTTAACCATTTTACTCACTTATATGAAGCCCCAGAAAACTCAGAGGTAACTACAGAGGACTGCCCATGGCTTATAGCTTGTACTGATACCATAGTTTTTAGCCTAGAGGAAACTGAGCTCAGTTAAAAATGGCAAAGCACCGGGCCTCGATAAGATACCCGGTGATTTGTACAAACACGAGATTAGAGTCTGGGCACCATACATTAATCAGCTATTTAACATCTTAGTTACCGGAGCAAACTTACCTGATAGCTGGAGGGGAGCAGAGATTATTTTAATTTTCAAAAACGGCGATAGATACGATCCGTCCAACTATCGTCCCATCTGTTTAATCGACATTTTACAAAAGTTATTTTCTAGGCACCTTTTATCACGCATGAATTCCTGGATAGATGAGAATGCTATTCTCACAAAGTTCCAGGCAGGTTTCAGGAGTAACATAAGTACAATTGACCAAGTTTTCAGATTTTGTTGCCTTTGTTGGAAATATGTTTTTTTACATAAGGGGCACATTTATGTAGCTTTTGTTGACCTTAGGGCAGCTTTTGATTTAGTTTCACGTGATCGCCTATGGGATTGTTTGTATATGTTGGGGTTACCAACTTGTCTACTTCAACAGATCAAAAGACTGCATAATAACAACTTTGCCAGAGTGCGTTGGGGCCCAAACGGGGAGTTAACTAAACCAGTTCTAATTAAGAGGGAAGTCTGCCAAGGGTGTGTGTTGGCTCCCACGCTTTTTTCTTTTTTTGTTAACGACATCCCAGCTCACCTAGAAGAGTGTAATAACGATTCACCCAAACTGAATGGAGAGAGGGTACCCGCACTCCTATTTGCGGATGATACAATCCTGATCTCGCAAACGCCCATTGGTCTGCAAGCCCTTTTAAATTCTTTCCAACATTATTGTAATAAGAAAGATCTAGAAATAAACACAAAGAAGACCAAATGCATGGCCCTTAATCCTCACAAATCTTTTAAGGGTAATTTCTTTCTAAATAGCCAAAAACTGGAACTTGTGTCTAATTTTTCTTATTTGGGAGTTTCCTTAGATTCCAAAAACTCATGTAAAACCCAAATTGAAAAAAGCAAAACCATTTTTACTCAGAACACCTTACCTATTTTAAAGAGACACGGGGCGAGTCTTAGCAAATCAATATCACCAGCACTTGAAGTATTTAAAGCTAAGGCCCAGTCTGCTGCTCTATATGGCGCAGAAATCTGGGGCCCGAATGCTGGGAAGCTTTTTGTAAAAAATGGAACTCTTTTTTACAGAAGTATGGTAAGACTACCCAAACGTACCTTTATCTTTAGACCTCTGTATAAAACGCACTGACCATCTCGCAATATTACGCCCTCTTTCCTATTGGGTGAGACTCTGGTGTACACCGGAGCTCTCAGTTTATAGAGATGGTCTTACAGAACTGATGAGCCTGACGTTTATAATTCTAATCCCTGGCTGAAACATGTCCAAACCTGGCTTTGCAGAATAGGGCTGTCACATTTTTGGGAAGACCCATCGTGTCTGACACGAAGCTGCAACAACATGTAAAGATAACATTTTGGGCGTATATAACATGCAATCTCCCAAACGATCTCACATGTGGATCCATCACAAGTAGTTTTCTCGCATTTAAGGACTGCCCTCAATTTGAGGACTTTATGGATGAGGTTCGACCACCGTTGGCAAAAAGTCTATACCTGAAATTCAGGTATGGAATATTTAAATCGAATGTAATGCTAGCTAGATGGTCAATGTCTATGGGGCCAGTGAAAAGCCCAAAATGTGTGTGTTGCCAATCCAATTCTAGAGAGGATGTCAACCACATGCTGTTTTTCTGCATTGCTTATGATTTGGCAAGGAAGCGATGGATAAAGCCTTTGTGTAACGCCTTGGGTATACGAACGCATGTTGATGCACATAGGATTATCAAAACAGATACTAGACAACTTGTTGTGTTTTGTGTCAGTAGATTTTTATTGTCAGTCAGTTTTGCCCGTAAGAGATTGGGCTTGGACTTATAAACAACTTGACCCTGTGTATTCATTATGTATCTGTCAAGGTTGTTCTGATTGCTATTGATTGTACATTGATGAGTTGCCCCAGTAGATTAATATCCTTTGGAATTGTATATATCAATTTTTAAACCAATATTTTTATGTGCCTTTTTAATTAATTTATGAATTTTATTGTACCTCCTGCAATCCCAATAGGCTACCTTGTAATTAATCTGTTTTTTACCATTGCAATGTGTTTTTCTCTTGTCTGTATGTATCTTTTATTGCCACAATGTGCCGAAACAAAGATTAAATAAATAAATAAATAAAAATACGTTTTTTACAACGCAACTTCCATTATAATGCATGCTATTACAACGCAAGTCATTACAACGCATGCATCATTACAACATAATTTACTTTATAACACCGCCGGGTGCTTACCTCAGGAAAGGTGCTGGTCAGCGTTGTAATGGCATGCATTGTAATAGCATGCGTTGTAAAGGAACCCACGTTGTATTGGCTGCATTGTAAAGGTATTGCATTGTAACCTTGTCAGCTTGCTGCTGAGGTTGGCTAGTAGTTAAGCATGGAATGCAAAAGACCCGCAAAAAGGAGACATGCTGACATTTCACCTGTCTCCTCAACAGCCATCCATTACTACTGAGGTGCCTAATCATCAGCACTGCAACACTTAATATCAAAGGATCAACAAAGCTGTTGCAGAGATCTTCAGAGCCATAAGGGGTCCTTGTGCTCTGAAAAAGAAGCCAGCTTCTGAGGATGTAACATGGAGGTTTACGAGGGAGAGGTGGATCAAAGAGACCAATATGTGCAGGGGGTCAGACTTCTCAGAGTTTATTGGACATATCAGGTCTAATGTATCCCTTCCAGCTCCATCATCTACAACTGACAAGGATTAATTTCTTGTGCAGTATAGACGCAAGGACCAGTATTCTCTTTCCATCTTTAAAGCAATAAGGAATCTACTAGCTAGAGAACGGGAAGATGTTGAAAAGTCCACCTTTCCAAGATTACATACTGGATGGGTTTCGAGAAGAATTACCTGTGCAAGTGAAAGTTGGCGATCTAATGACCGGGCTTTCTTCTGGTGGTTGGTTTGATTGTCTGCGAAGATGTGTCTCCCTCTGACGCTTCAGATAAGAATGTGGATGGAGCAATTAGTAGAGGCTATGTCCCCTCAAACTTCTACATAAGAACTGGTGCTTTTTCCACATACGTAGTCCAGGCCCTGCTACATTATTTCCAGGCACTTGTGGAAGGGCTCCAGCAGGGTGGGGATGGTAATTCAAGGCTATCCATAATGGGGAAAGAAGTAGGATTCTTGTCAGACATATCTTTTGATGGTTTGTGTGTGGCAGCATCAGACTCAGGATCATCAATTTCAGCAAGGAGACATCTATGGCTCAGGAGTTGGAAGGTCGTCATCTCCCAGAAGTCTCTTGTGATCTACATTCATTTTTCTCTCAGAAACCTGTCTTGTCCTTAGTTAGAGGACCTGGAAAAAAGTCAGCCAAGGACAGGAAACTGATGGCTTCCTTATGGCCTTCCTATAAGACAGAGGCTGTGGGTTTCGTCGTGCTTACGATTCCTCTAGAGGGGGTAATCAGGTCTTACAAGTTACAGGTTGTGGCTAAGGCAGTCCCTCATCCGATAAATCCTGGAACCAGACATGAGTCACTTCTAACCCTCCCTCCCATCAGAAGGCATGACTACTCCAGGAGGGTGGGAGTAAGGACCACCCTCCATTCTCTTGTGTGAAGAACATTGATAAAGGACTTGTTGGTTCTGGAAATTCTGCCAGAGGGATACAGAATAGATTGTTCATCCACTCCAGAAGACTTCTTATCTCCAACACCTATTCCAAAATGTCCCCTACGATCTCAGGTTCTATTTCAAGGAGTTTCAGTCCTGTTAATGAAGGAAGCAATAACACCTGTTCCAAAGGGAAAGAGAGGAAGTTGTTGCTACTCTAATGTTCTTCATCCAGAAACCATCAGGAGACTTTCATCCAGTTCTGGTCTTGAAAAAGGTGAACCACCATATCCTGTATCTAAAGCTCAAGCTGGTGTACACACAGTCACTTATCCTACCAGGGATATCTAGCCTCTTTTGACTTATTGCATGCCTCTCTCCACATACCAATGTATCAAGACTCTCAAAGATTCCTAAGACTTGTTATCGCGAGAGATCTCTATCAAACCTGCGTCCTGCCCTTCAGGCTTTCGTCTGCTCCAAGAATCTTCAGAAAGACCTTAGCTCCTCTGGTGGGTAATCTCAGTGGGGGCTGCCATGTACTGAGGGTGGTAAAGCGGGGGCGCAAAAAAATAGACTTACCTTACTAACTTGTAACACTACGGCCTCCTCCCTCGGGTGTCTTCTCGAAGCTCCAGATGCAGGAAACTGCAATACCTAATCATGGCACTGCTCTCACAGCATGAGAGCAGTGCCAGGGTTGCATAGATTAGGCTCTCTTGGCACTCCTAAGAGCACTGGAGCCCTGCGATTTCTGTAGACCGGCTGTTTAAGTCAGCTAGTTTAGAGAAGTTTAAAATGTGCATGTCTGGCTAGCCATCCCAAGATGGCCGGCAAAAGTGACATGCGCATTTTAAAGCACACAGCTTCTTGCTGCTGCCACTCGGCAGCACTGGTCCCCCCATCCTGACACTTACTTCGGGATGAGTTGCAGAAAAGTAAAATGGTAATAAATACACTTTACTACCATTTAATTTTCAGCTCTGGAACTTGTGGGGCAACGCTCATCCGTTCAAATGGAGGACCCGCCCAGGGTAATCTTCATTCCATGTGCATTTTGGTTTCTGCACAGGGTTTTTGAGGTAGCAGGTGAGTGGCGCTCGGGCAGGTAACAATACAGGGTTCTAAAGAAAGGAAGAACAAATGCTTACGGTGCTGCCAGGTCAGAGGAAGACCCCAAACCCCTGAATACAGAATGAGCTAATAGCCCATAGCCAGACAAACATGTACAGATCCTGGGCACACGTATATATTAAACAGTTGATACAGAACTGAAATTATAGTGCATTCGACACCGGTGGTTTCATGAGGGTTGTTTTATGTAAGAATGTTCATGATAGAAAACAACGCCAGCCGACACGTGTTTCGTCAACAGGTCGCTACCTGTGACTCTTCAGGGCTTAAAACACGTTGAGCCAGAATCGAAAGACCCGTTGTACGGGTACAGAAACAGCCACGGATGAGGCCGTCAGAGTAAATTGAATACAGCGAGTGGGTGCATCCGTGTATGTGCGGAGCCTGTTGGTACAGGGTCCAGCCGTTGCTCGTCTCGCCGAAGGAGAAATGGGACCCCACCATTCTCCACATACACGGACGCACCCGCCCGCTGTATTCAATTTACTCTGACGGCCTCAACTGTTTAATATACACGTGTGCCCAGGATCTGTACACCTGTGCATTTTGGTGGTTACCTATTTGGATGTTTGGTTCATCTATGATTCTTCTTTCTCTAAGGCATTGGAGGTAGTCTCACAGATGCGCATGAAGTAGGAGGATCGTGTATTCCTGCTGAACATGGAGAAATCCCATCCTCACTCTTCACTGTCTCTACAGTTCATCAGAGCTCTCTTCTACACGGATCTTAGGGCAGTGTTTCTCCCTCTAGCAAAGCAACAGAAGGTGATCTCCATTCTCCAAACTCTGTCACAGAGTTGTTCGGTGAAACCAAAGGCCAGTTGACTGTACAAGGGGATATGGCAGCGGCTCTTCACCTGCTCAGCTTCAACTTTACGACCTAGTCAGTCATCTTCTAGCTCATTGGAAAACAGCATCCAAGGTTTATGAGGCAGAGATTCCAGGGACCCAGGACATTGCTCAAATGCTTCAGCAGTGGTTATGTACAGATAACTTGAGCAAGGGAATCCTTCTTTCTCCTCCTTCTTTGGTTGTGCCATCTGATTCCAGCAGTCGGGGTGGGAACCCACCTTACATAATCTCTTTGTTGTTGTCTCAGTCCAGAATTCTAGAAGGCCAGTGACTCAGAATCTTCAAGAAACATTGGACATTTTGTATTTCTTGGTGCCTTTCAAGGGATCTGAGAGCATTGATTTGTGACGGAAATTTGTTTTTGGGATTTCTAAAACATGGTTTTTTGTTAGAGTTGACAGTCTCCACTCAGCTGAGCCAATGATCTGAAACCAGAGTCATCAGAGGTGCAGATGTGTGTCCTATGGACAACTTAGCTAATCATCTTCCTAGGAGTTTTGCCCTAAAGATTCCAGTATGTCACTCTTCTGTGCCAGCCTGGAATCTTCTGTTGGTCCTTAATTACTTGATGGCGAGCCCTTTTCAACCTTTTGACTCTGTAAATCTAAATTTCCTCCCCTACAAAGTGTTTGCCTTGTCACCATCTCATCTGGGAGGAGTTTGGGGCTCTACTTTCTCATGATCCTTTCATAAAATTCTGTAATATAATGTAGTCCTCAGACCTGATCCTACCTTTCTACCCAAAGTATCCTCATCCTTTCATTGTTCTCAGATTTTGGTTCTCCTTGTTTTTTTCCCTATTCCATCTTCAGATCAGGAAAGGTTATTGCATACTCTGGATTTTCACATGGCTTTGACTTTTTTATCTAGACAGAGCATCTTCTTTTAGGCAAACAGATAATCTCTTTGATACCTATGGCTGGCAAGAAGGGGACTTAAACCCATGACATTTTCTTTTATTAGGTGGGTGAAAGCACCTATTTCTCTATCCCATTAGAAAGCTGTGTGGTGATGAGCCTCAGCAAGGACTACCAGTGCAAGGGGTTCACCCTTCGCTGCACAAGTCCTCAGACCAATAGGATTGAAGTTGGTACAGAAACTGGAATAGAAAATACAAAGTTTATTAACCTCATGAGGTGGAACTACATTCACACAACACCCTTCGGCAATGTATGAAGTAGCACACTGAATGGAAGGAGCTTGGTCTTTTTATACCCACACAGGGGCTCAAAAGAAGGCGGTACAAGTACAAGAAGTCGGTTTAAGGCACATATAAGGTCATATAGAAAATGCACAGTCAACAAGTGGGAGGAGCTAACCGTTGCTAATCCTGGTGAACACATCCTGACATTTACAGACTAACAGCAGCTGCATGGACAGCTGCAAGCTCAACTGAGCATGTGCAAAGTGGAAAAGGCTAAATATAACCTGTCTCTAGGCAGATTTCAAGAGCAGACAACAGCAAGGTATGGCTGCCAGAAATACAAAATGGATTCCACAAAACGGACAAGATAGTCTCTAAATACAGGATGGCTTCTGCTAATGCTAACCCAATCGCTGCCAAATTACAACAGACGACCCTTTTAGCATTAGCGGAAGACATTCGTTCATCTGGGGTAATCTAGATATGCATCCTGTAGAAATCGATGCTCATCAGTTCAGTGACCTCTTTATTTAGCATTTGTTGTGCTTTCATTTCTGCAACATTTCTTTTAGCAGGTGTACAAGCAGTGATGCAAATAGAGCAAAGCATGGGACCACATTGTATACATATACAGCATGTAAAAAGTATCACCAATAGTATACATAGCATAGTCAGTAGTTCCCAGCCCCAAGTAATAAAGAGTGTCCACACCAGTTAGAAAAAGTCCATGTACCAGTCTCTGGGTGAATCTCCGCAGCAATTTTATGTAGTTTAGAGATTGCATCATGTACTGAAGGCGAGTGATCTGGAATAAAAACACAGCAGCTGCTGCCGATGATACGACATGCACCACCTCGATCAGTCAAAATCACATCAAGTACCATACGATTCTGGAGTGCTACAATCCTCGCAACTTGTAGCTCTTCTGTAATGTTCCAAAGTGCCATTGCTGTCTGATTGGTAACAGCTTCCACAACATGAGCAATCTTTCTGCTGTTCAATGCAGCACCCACAAAAAAGAATAAACCCAAGTTAAAGTCGACATATTGTTGCAAAGCAGTGTCAGTTTGGTCAACTTCATCCATACTTATTGTCCTCTTATTTCTGTTCTTGGAAATGTCTTTGTATAACTTGAAGTTGAGATGATACGATGCAGGTGTCAGAAACACAGGGGGCAACAGAAAGGACATGTAGCAGACCCCAGACCACCCCACAGGTAGTTGGTAGTATCCCTTATTACCACAAACAAAATAGGTATTATGCGAAGACGTAAAACTACTGTTATTTGTACCTTCAATTGTCAGAATTACAGTACATTTACTTCTCCCCACTGGAATTCTCCCAACACTACTAATACATAAGTCTGCTTTAGCTCTTGTCACAGAAATTACAAAGGTCCATTGTTCTTCATAGTCCTTGTATTTGTGAAGACATGTGGCATAGAAATATTGTCAGGTTGGTACTCCTCCCATTCCCATTTTGTTCCTCTAGCTTTAGGGTAACCATTCTCATCAGGATAACATTCTTTATTAAGGTGATAATTGATCTGTCCTACTGTCATCTCTGTAATGTTGGCCCTTTCAGAGGCAAACAAAAGCGCAAATCAGGCTTGACAAGAACCGTTATGAGAGAACGGAAGAGGAATAAAAGGTGTTCCTCCTTTCTTTTGGTGCGCAGGTATCATCCCACACACCCAACAGTCGGTAGTCTTCATGGCATTATGTGTATGAGGCAACATCTGGATAAATGTATTGTTTAAGTAGGATTGTCGATGCTTCTGCTCATGATAGGGAAGCGTGAAATAGTGATGCTTAACTGGTGCAGAAGTAGTGGTAATCAGCAATTGTCGAGCAGCAGCCACTTTCTCAACAAACCAAGTTATTGCTGCCATAGCCAGCATAGCAACAACAAACCCTATAGCACAAATGATTTTCTTATTGCAGATCTTAGCAACTTTTGATCTTTCAGCAGACATGATTATTTCTTCATCAAAATAAAACATTAGTTGGAGCTCTTATCCCTGGGCAGCCGTTGATTTCTTCACCGAGGGTCAAGACGGGTGTCACTTCGCAAGACTGATCCCCCCCTTGCCACATCGGCACTCCGTTTCACCAACCCAGGGCGGTAGCTCAACCAGTCCTTTTCGACAATGCAAGTTCTTTCCTTGGTCTCAGTTGGTATCGCGATGCTCCAGAAATCGTGTGGCCTGGGAAGATTCCCTCAGATTTGTCAGGTGAGATAGCGTGGCCCTTCTACGTTTCCAAGATCTCTCGATAATCAGTCAGCACAGCAGGTTCCACCAAGGCAGGCGACACTCGCTTACAGTGAGTGCTATGGACCCAGTTCTTCCTGTTCGTCACTCAAACTGCTGTCCTCGTCGCAAGAAGCACTCGCCACCTCGGCTCCAAGCTGTTCGATCGCTCGAAGACCTTGACCATCACATGGTCTCCAGGATGGAGTTCGTGGGCCTCACCCGTAGATCTGTCTGGAAGTGCTTCTCGAACCTGTTGATGAGTAGAGATCAAACTGTCGGTTAACTGTGCCAAATAATCATTCATCAGAACACATGGTACATCATGTACAGGGCGTGGCTTAGGAACTCCCCAAATGTTCATCGGTCTCCCAAATACTACTTCATATGGTGTAAGTCCAGATCGTGAATGTGACACCAATCTTATGGACAACAATGCCAAGGGTAGTGCGTCTGGCCATTTCAAAGACGTGGAAGCAAGTATTTTTGCTAATTTCAGCTTTAGTGTAGCGTTGTACCTCTCCACTAATCCTGCTGATTGCGGGTGGAAGACTGCATGGAATTTCTGTTTGATCTCTAATCCTTTCAGGACATGCTCAACAACTTGCCCAACAAAATGAGGTCCGTTGTCACTCCACAAAAGTTTGCAAACACTATATCTAGGGAAAAACTCCTTTGGAAATACCCTCGATGTAGTGAGAGCTGTATTATCCTTTGTAGGGTATGCCTCTATCCATTTACTCAAGGCATATACCACCACTAGGACATACTTTAAGTTATTGCAACGTTCAAGTTGGATGTAATCCATCTGCAAAACTTCAAAATGTGCAGTCGGTTTAGCAAACCCTCTTGTAGGAGTTTGTGTCCCTTTACCAGGATCATACTGCCAACAGATCAAACAGGACTGTACTATTCTTTTAGCTGTACCGGCAATCTCTGGATGCTCCCAGACTTGTGTGAGCAATTTCGTTATTGCTAGAGCTCCAACATGTGCTGGCTCGTGTGCCATTTGAACCATAGGCTGTAAATAAGCAGCAGGCAATTTCCACGTATCCATTGCTTTGTTACGCCAACAGCCCTCATCGTCTAACATTCCTTCTTTAGACCATTGCTCCAGTTCTTTCACAGAGGCAGATCTCTGTATATCTAATACTTCTTCTCTAGCATCATGCCAACGTTCAGCTTGTGATTTCACTACGTACATGGATGTAGTGCTTCATTGCATCGCAGTCTCACGAGCTACGTGATCTGCAAAGGCGTTGCCTTGTCCTATCTTATCAATGACTTTCTTGTGCGCGCTACACTTAATAATAGCAATTTTCTTTGGATATGTAAGTGCAGTCAAAAGATTATGCACTAGGTCTCCGTGCATTATCTGAATCCCGTGGGATGTAAGAAAGCCTCTTTCCTTCCAGAGTAGGCCAAAATCATGGGCCACTCCAAAAGCATAGCGGCTGTCTGTATAGATGTTCACACGCAATCAGTGCTAAGTTCACACGCTTGTGTTAAAGCTATTAGCTCAGCTGCTTGAGCCGACTTCTGTGGTATGCGAGCTGTCTTCACTACTGTCTTAAGTGTCGTAATTGCATTCGCAGCTGAGGTCGTACCATCTTGTAACTTCAAACAGGACCCATCAACCCAGAGTTCCCCATCTACATCTGAAAGGGGCGTATCTTGCAAGTCGACGCGACCCTTTGTCTGTTCATCAGTAAGGAAGATACAATCGTGAGATTCTTGTGACTGAGCCTGAGTAGCTGGATATGGCAACAAAGTAGCTGGGTTCAGTGTCGCACATCTCTTTAAAGTAATGTGAGGGGCCAACAGTGTCAACTCGTATCCTGTTAAACGAGCACTTGTCAAGTGTTGCATCTTGGTCTTATTCAATAGCGCATTTACTGCATGGGGTACTAGCACCAACAGTTTATGTGACAAAACTATCCCTTCACTCTGACGTATGGACACAGCTGTTGCTGCAAATGAACGGAAGCACCCAGGCAATGCTCGAGCAGCAGGATCAAGAACTGCTGAAAAATATGCACAGGGAAGCTGTTTGTAACCGTGTGCCTGTACTAAAACTGACAATGCACACCCATCTTTCTCATGTACATAGAGTGTAAAAGCCTTTGTGTAATCTGGAGTGCCTGACACTGGTGTCGAACAAAGAGCTTGTCGTAACTGGCGAAAAGCATCCTGGCATTCATCTGTTCATGGAAGGGGCATTGGAGTGTCTTTAGTCAAAAGCGCTAGCAGGGGTTTAACAATGTGTTAAAATCCTAATATCCATTGCCTGCAGAACGAAGTCAAACCAATGAATGCATGGACATCTTTCTGAGTAGAAGGTACTGGTGTATCTAAAATTGCTTGAATGTGACCTGGTGTAAGTGCACGGCCCTCCTTAGACAGAAGGTGACCTAAATAGGTTACCTTCGGTCTACAATATTGCAATTTCTTACGTGACACGTTATTGTTGTGTGTAGCAAGAAAAGAAAGTAGAGACAAAGTACATTTTTCACACTGCTGAGGCGTATCTGCTGCCAACAAGATGTCATTGACATATTGTATGAGAGCCACTCCTGCAGACAAAGTAAAGGAATCAAGTTGTCGTTTCAACGCTTGACTATAAATGCTCAGACTCTCAGTGTATCCTTGAGGAATTCTACAAAATCTGTATGATTTATTATTCAAAGTGAAATCAAACAAATATCGTCTATCAGAATGAATAGGAATCGAGAAGAAAGCATTCTTCAAGTCAATCACAGAAAATGCAGTTGCTGTTCGAGGAACTAGGGTAAGCAATGTCATTATGTCCGAAACCACAGGGTACTGAGGTACTACAATCTTGTTGACTTCTCGCAAATCAATGATGAGTCTGTAAATCCTAGTGTCAGTATCTTTTTTCAAGATAGGAAGAATAGGAGTGTTGCAAACATTGTAAGAAACTTCCTCCACAAACCCCACTTTAATCAAATCATGAACAATCCGTATAAATGCTTCTTCACCTTCTCGAGAAATTTTATATTGAGGCAATCGTGGCAATGAAGCACCCTCCTTGACACTAATATGCACTGGCGGAATAACCATTTGCCCTACATCTGTGTCTGAAGTAGCCCACAAAGTACTAGGGAGTGAAGCTAATGCAATGTCCTCTTTTACAATGCAGGATCTCTCTATTACAGGATAGTTGTCATTCAAAATAACCCGTACTTCTTCTGGAGAACATCGTATCGTAGCCCTGAAATGCTTGAGCATATCAAGTCCCACAATATTATCTGGTGAATTCGGAGAAAGCAAAAATGGACATGGAGCAGTAAATTTATCAACATGAAATGCAAACGGTTGTGATAATGGGGTAAGGGAAGGTGTTCCATCAAAACCTATCGGTGTAATAGTTAAGCCAGACAGGGGAGCCCTTGGAACCAAGTGTTTAGATAAGGCGCTATGGGTAGCTCCTGTATCAACCAGAAACTGATCAGTAGAACCCAAAACATGTGCTGTAACATAGGGACCCTTCTGATCTACTGGAACTTCAACTGATTCCTTACCCCATCCTAGGCAATCCTATGCATAAACAGAATCTTTCAAATCAGACGGCACATAATCAGAGATTTGATATTGATTTCGTCTATCAAAAGTATTAAACCCATCCTGTCCACGTGTATTAGCATCAAACCTAGCACGATCATCCGTGCTTCCTCTAGGCCCTGAATATCCTAAACGATTTCTTATTCATCCCCGACCACGTTGATACTGCTGAGCACGTAGTGCCGGACAATCAGAAGCCCAATGTCCAAATTTCTTACAATACGCACACTGATCAACAGACAAATTTGAACGAGCATAAAAAGAAAAGGGCGAACATAAGATCCACATCCACCTCTATCATTGCCTCTATAAGGTGGACCATAAGCCTGAGCCAACATAACCTTTATTTTTAATTCTTTAATATTTTTATCCTCATTGCCTTTCACTTCTAATTCCTGTTGTTCGTAATACTGAGCCATAGTTAAAAGAGAAACCGGAGAAGAGGTAGTCCATGAACTCTCGCTGGCCTTTAGGCGACTAGCTATTCCTGGCAACAGGTTTGCGACATATTTATCGACGAACAAATGCCTGCCCATGTCATCGGTCAATGACTGGCCACTAAAATCGTGGAATGCCTTTTCAAAGTGCGTGAAGAAATCAGAAACCGATTCATCTGTGTTTGCTTACAAGACGCTAATACAGTCCAATCTATCTTTTTAGGGGGAATAATCATTTTTAACTGTACTATAATAGCTGCTGGAAGATCTAATATTAACTGACACGGTTTGTGTGCGGGTTCTCTTTCTTCATCTAATTGTTCTAAATCTTTCCTTAATGCCCCAAAAGTCGCACGATCATCAACTTTACGCACAGTTCTCCACATATCAGGGGAGAATATCAAACCGAAAAACAGGTCAATATCGGGTAAAGTCATAGTACAAGAGCTAATAGCACCCTCAACTTCCTCAGAAAAGGCTGCTGGATTTTTTCGTGGATCAGGTAATGCTGTTTTAAGAGCCATAACATCCGCTCTATTCCAAGGAGTGTAAACCCAATTATAAATAAAATAACCCTTCGCATCAGTAGAAGCCTTATCATCACTTGTACTCGCTCCTTTAGGAGGAACATACAAAGGTGCGGCTTCCCGCATAGGTTTCGCATGAACTATCATAGTCTTATCTGTTCCGTAGATAGAAGCTTGGGCCACGCCGGTCTGAGATGTTTGTGCAGCTGCGTCTGCTGCCTTTTTCTCTTCCCGCAAACGGACTGTCTCAACAAGTAATTTAATCAAACGCCTGATTGAGTCAGCCACCTGAGAAAAGACAAAAAGACCATCACGCATTTGCTTACAATCATTTGCTATATCAACAGGCTCCAAATCGTCAGAATGTTTGCTAAACCGTTCAACAACTTCTGCGGCAAACACCTCTGTAAAATATACTTGCTCCCTTTCCTGCCAATCCTTCATGTCATCTAAAAGTATAGAAGCAGGAGCAATATTACGGGTGGCTTTACGAGCAGCAGATCTAAGCTGAGACGCACGCTGCGCGGACAACATTGAACGAGTTTCCCGTGATTTCTCCTGGTCTTCAGGAGAGTCCTCATCTGAGTCATAAGGAGTAGAAGGAAGAGTATACGGAGGTGGAGAATGATCTAACAAGAGAGAATCATCTTGTGGTTTATTAAGAATAGGAAAATGAGGTCTATGAACAGCGTATTGGCCATTTACTTGTAAATGACGCTCCCTATCCTCTCTCTCTTTAAGTTCTTTCATTTCTTTATTTTTCATTTCCAATGCTTTCGCATGAATGCTCTTACGCTGTTCTTTTTCAATCAATACTTGCTCACACTTCATTTGCTCACGCACTTCTTTCTCCCACATTCATACACAGTCAAACATGTCTTGTCTAGCCTTTCGCTTAAACATTCGTTGTTCCACATACTGAATCTTTCGCAAATCAAATGACCCATGCATAGGCCAACGCAACTCAGGATCCTTACGAGTATATTTATTCCATAACGTGCTGTACATTATAGAAGAAATACCATATTTAATATCCATGTCCCTATTAGGCGTCCCCTCCGGGAGGGCCGGTTGTGCTTCATTGAGTCTCAAATTGGTACCACTACAAAAGCAACACATCCTATGAAGTGTGCTAGAAACAGGCATGCCAAAAATAGTGCAGAATATGCAGTATTATAACCAAAGTAGCACTTAAGGTACTGTAGTACGTTGTGCCGTTCAAATCAATTCAAAAACAGAGAAACTTCTCCTCATTACCTGCCTATATAAATTGCAATTCATATATCAATCCCATACAAATCCAAAGTTGGCCAACACAAATTCCAAAATTCCAAAGCCACAGTAAGCGTTACTAAACTACCTTACCAATCCCAGGCATCAAAAACCAACAGCAAGTGCTGCATAACGACTCTCACCAATCACTTGGTGTCCAGGTTCCAACTGCCAAGTTCTCAAATCGACCAAATGGTCCCTGCACGGCGAATCAACAGAAGAGAACTCAGTCGAGGACCAGCACCACCTGGAGGGTCAGATCAGAAAGAGAGGAAAAACGCTGTGGTTGCCAAGACGCGGGTCTCCTCGGGCAGTGATCGTGCAAAGCGAGATTCCAATCCTCCGTTTCGACCTCTCCTTCGGGCATCCGAGTCGCCGATGAGCCCCACGTGTCGGGCGCCAATTTGTGGTGGTGAGCCTCAGCAGGCCTACCAATGAAAGGGGTTCGCCCTTCTCTGCACAAGTCCTCAGACCAATAGGATAGAAGTTGGCACAGAAACTGGAATAGAGAATACAATGTTTATTAACCTCATGAGGTGGAACTACATTCACACAACACCCTTCGGCAATGTATGAAGTAGCACACTGAATGGAAGGAGCGTGGTCCTTTTATACCCACACAGGTTCTCAAAAGAAGGCGGTACAAGTAAAAGAAGTAGGTTTTAGGCACATATAAGTCATACAGAAAATGCACAGTCAACAAGTGGGAGGAGCTAACAGTTGCTAATTCTGGTGAACACATCCTGACATTTACAGACTAACAGCAGCTGCATGGACAGCTGCAAGCTTAACTGAGCATGTGCAAAGTGGAAGAAGCTAAATATAACCTGTGTCTAGGCAGATTTCAAGAGCAGACAACAGCAAGGTAGGACAGAGCACATGGCATACACGTGGTAGCACATGGCAGACAAAATGGCTGCCAGAAATACAAAATGGATTCCACAAAACGGACAAGATAGCCTCTAAATACAGGATGGCTTCTGCTAATGCTAACCCAATCGCTGCCAAATTACAACAGCTGGGGTACCTCTCCCTTGGAGGGTGTAGAGTAGATCCACTAGAAGTCTGTCTTCAACCTGGGCTGTCTTTAAATGGGCTTCTTAAAAAGACATTTGTGCAGCAGCAACATGGGTCTCTCCCAATCTCTTTATATTACATTATAGGCTTACCATGGGAGAAATGTATTTTTCTTATTTTGGGAGAGTGGTGCTATCTACTGTTACTTAATTCTGTATTTCAAATAAATGCAATGGATGCAGCATCATAAAGGTTGCTCAGTTAATTATTTAAATGACACAATTTTGTCCAGCTTTGGTATACACTCACCATGTTAGGACTGTCAAAAGGAAGACATCAAGGAGATAATGCTCAGATTACTTACCAGTATGCTTCATTCCTCATAGTCTTCGTCTTTCTCCCCAGTCATTGTAAATGGGTTGGAATGAGGAATACAATTGTAATTTAGCTCTTTTTTTTGGTTTTTTATTACAAGAAGTGTTTTCACTTTGCCACTCATAATAGAGGACATGAAACAGCAAGTATTAGGTATGGCCATCTTTAGAGGGGTGAAATACTTTTTTCTTTGTTTGGGCAATAGCTGCAGAGGGGAGACTGTTGCTCACCAAGTTAGGGCTGTGAGGAGAAAGACAATGACTCTGGGAAATAAAGCCTACCGCTAAGTAGTTCAAGTATTTAGGGCGGACTTCATGGCCTAAGGAGTAAGTCATTCCTCCACTTCAAAGTGATGAGATTTAAGCTTGCAAGCTTAAACCCACTCATTCAGAGGACCAGCAAGAAACATATGGATCCAACAACTCTGAATCTCAATTCTCAGTCCAATTTTTTCAAGAAAATATTGAACACACAGTTTTTCGAATACACCTTAATTAATTTCGATGTTACTTGTTTGATTTTAGTTTTTAATATGATTGTCGTAGTCTGCAATTGAATGCTTTGTGTTTTTGTAAAGCGTGCTGGTGCAATAGCCCCAAAGAAACTGTTAACTAATCAAATAAAGGGAGAGACTCCATTCATCATCATGGCGTTCCTCTCCAAAGTTGATGGAAGGTGGATCCTGCTTTGGCAGGCTTGGATTCTGGCTACCAGTCTATGTATGAGGGCACAGTGTGTGGACTGTAGTGTGGTGCATGGATGTACTGTTGCTGCAGTTTGCTGATGACTAGTCCATGGTAATTTGACTTTTCTAATAGCGCATGGAATTGATTAATGAGTTTTGATAGTCCTGAACAGGCATTGGTGAATTTGAATCATGATTGGTGGAAGCTGAAATTATTGTTACGTTTTTCACTGTGACGTTTTAGTGTCTTTGAGTAGAAGGTAGAACACTTAAATTGGTTTTCCTTCTTCTACATCGGCTTAGAGATGTTGCTGTGTCTGCCCAGCAATTTGAATACCCTGGGTCCACACATGAGAGGTCCACAAGTGACAGAAAATGCAAGCACTGAAGGTGGCTAGTGTATTCCATGGTCTGAGGCTGCCAATGGCCCTGATGTACTGTGTTTGGTCCAACAACTGACCGATATGACACATGTTTCACAGCGCGTCCATTTCATCTGGTGTGATGGTTTTGTCTTGCTTTTCTTGAGAAATGAGAACATGGAGCAGTGCCCTCTGTGGGAAAATGAATATCTTTGGATTGACATACGCCAATTGTACAAACTCAAAGTGGGGTACTGCTCAGTCAGCGTGATGATGGGCAGTGGCACTGAGATAGGTGCATGGTGACTGGCAATTGGCAGGTCCCAGTCGGCAGAAGTGTCAAAGGAAGCCGACCACATTGTGCTGGGTCCACAGACTGGCATAGGCGACCACACGATGGGGTGGCAGGCAGGTGATGCCGTTTTTCATGAGTAATAGACAGTCAAGGGTGAAATTGGTTGAAATCAGCTTTTGTTGCTGTGGATTGGATCACTGTCAATGATGATTTGCTGTTAGGTAAACCTTGGCATAGGATTGCTGTGTCTGAGGCTGGCACATAAGAGAGAGAACCACTCAGATGGTGGAGGATCACAGGAGACCTAAAGCAGACAAATGTCACTATGCATTAATTGTTGCAATTGAGGCCAAACCAAATGGCCCACACACTGGCTGCTTGACAGGCTAGTCCAACACTGTTTACCAGTGATATCCTGAGGCCACAATACTGTAGCACTCCAACTAACTGACAAAGTAATCCACATTAGCACTTGAGTATCTAAAGGTAGAGAGGTCGAGGTGGAGGCGTGAGGTTACACACTCAGATGACACAATAGTAACAGTTAGTATGGCCAATGTCCAGTTATCTCTTCAGTTAAAAAAGAAAAGAAACATATATATACTACACATAGTATTAGGATAATCACAGAAACCAGATGTACCTAGCACCCTATCCGCTGGAGAATTGACCCAACATTTTATTTTAGTTCCAAATTGCTACTCACTAGAAATCACATTAACTTCACACAAGGCTTCATCGTCCTTCAAGAGCCAAAATGAACTCAATTGTATCAAAAGAAAAAAAGACTTCAAATAACAATTAAAAAACATTCTGAGGTTTTGGTTGTGTTGATTTGGCATGGATTAGGGCTCAATGATGGTTTGGTATGCACTCAGGAATGTTTTGATGCACCTGTTTCAATAAAAACCCAAAGGGCTTCCCCACAGACCCTACCATCCAAAAAACGAAGTACCCACCCTATTCCTTAAGAAATTAAACAAACTCCTTTAGGTGCATTGGTGGAGTCCAGAAATCATGGTCCAGTGTCTAGTCAGCGGTGCCTGGGGATCGATAGGGTTAGTGGCTGGTAGTGGTACAATTTCATCCCAGATGTTACTTACAGTAATAGTTTAGATGAAGCACCCTGTATGTCAGCACTCACAGGGTACAGTCAAGATTTTTCAGAAGAGGGGACTTTTACAGGTCCGAGGGCATCCACTATTGTCACCAATGATATTAAGGAAAAGCTAGAGACTCTTTTGGCACTTCTATACATTTCTGGGGGAGTAAATAGTAATATCTTCAGAAGCTCTTGGCAATAATTCCAATGGCTCCAATGGTTCTGGAATCAGGGTGACCACCTCCAGCTTTGACAGCATTTCATGTCTGAGGGCCAAGTGGCATGGGTTACTCAGGGGGGGAAGCAGGCTTATCCTTGACATAAGCTGTAAGTGATGAGTACCCCCTGGTCCTAGGTGTTGTCATCTTGGTACCTTTAAAAAACACAAAAAATACAAAGACTGCTCCTTCCTAGCTGTGGTTTGATGATAGCCTTAGAAGACAGAAACAAATCTCCCACAGGCTTGAAAGGAAATGTCACACTCATTACAATTATAATGGTAAAATCTCTTGTAAAAAATCTATTCTGGATTACAAAATAAAAGTTTCAACTGCAAAAGACCTCCCTTAATATGTGGAGAAGTGTGGCTCAATGGTTAGAGTGGCAGACCCTGATGCAGAGATCTAGCCCGGGACCAGGGTTCAATTCCCCGTCTCGGCTGGACTTGGGCTAAAAATTCCACACCTGATAATTCTCGCCTCGGTGCCTATTCCAATCATGGAGTCCCACTCTGCATCTCTGGGCAGTAGGTTGCTTACAGCCTGATTCATGAAGCTAAATTGCACTCGCAAAGGGCAAGATTCTCAGAATCTTGCCTTTTGCGAGTGCAATTTTGGCATTTGGGATTCACAATCCCAAATGCAAAAATCGCTAATGAAGAATTAGCTAATATGCGAGGATTAGCATTTAAGGAATCTCTATTAGAGATTCCTTAAATGCTATTCATGACACTTTCAAAAATTGCGATTTTGCAAATTTGGGCCGCTATTTACCGAGAGGTCAGACCTCTCGGTAAATAGCAAAAACTTAGAAAAATGCTTTTAAAAGCTTTTTTCTAAGTTGCATGTTGCACACACACATGTCCTTTGGACATGTGTGTGTGCAACACCTGTTCAAATGTGCATTTTAGGGGTGCTACAGGGTGTCCTTTGGACACCCCTGGCACCCTTAAAATCGCTATCTTATTTGCGAGTAGTAAATTGCTACTCGCAAATAAGGGATACTCCCCATTCATTCCTATGGGCCATTTGGCCCATAGGAATGCATGGGGAGTTATTCCTTTTTTTGCGAGTAGCAATTTTCTACTCGCAAATAGAGAACATGTAGGAATCGCTATTTATTTAGCAATTCCTACATGAATACCGTTTTGCGTGTCCTCAATAGCGAGTCGCTATGATTCGCTATTAGGGCCACGCAAAACGGCCCGTACATGAATCAGGCTGTTAATCTCCACAACGACCCCCACAATGCTAAGGATGCCTGGCCTCCACCTTGGGGGTGCCCAGGAGTGGACACCTCACAGGGAAAGCCAGGATAGGTTCCACAGTGGTATTCATACAAGCGCCTTGAGACCCTTGCGGGTGAGTAGTGCGCTATACAAGTATCAATTTACATTTACATATTAATACCCCCAAAGGAACTTTTTGCAAGGAGTACAAAAGTTGAACAAACTCCCTGGACCGAAATCATTGGAGGAGATCAAGAATTCTGCGATTTTGTAATAGGTTTCTTTCAGGCAAAAGTAAAAGCAGTCTTTGGATCCACTTCCTTTAGTTTAGGGGACATTAATCTTACAGATATACCTGCAGGCAATACTTCTATCTGAAACCTTTAATTCCATTTCTGACTCACTTGTTCTTACTCTTTTTGGTCAGACAAGATCTGAATCACCTTGGGACCCGTGTCCTCCAAAGGTTCTTCATTTGGTTCTTGAGGTTATCGCCAGCTACCTTAAATGTATGCTCAATAAGATGTTTCTTGAAATGTATTATCCAAGAGAGTGGAAGAAGGCATCCATTCTCTCTTTGCTGAAGAAACCAAATCTAGATAGCAAGGACCCCAATAACTATAGGCCGATGTCCAAGAACTGTCTTAAGCTGAACGCAGGAAAAACTGAGGTGCTTTTATTTGGGCGTGACACCTCTTTCCGGACACCTCGTCGGTGGCCACAGGAACTGGGAGAACTTCCTAATCTGGTAAAAAACTTAGGAATCTATTTTGACTCCAGATTGTCCTTCGAAGGTTAAATTAATGCTATCACCTCTTCCTGTTTTTTATGATCAAAACTCTCAGGAAAGTACTACCTTTCACACCTTTAGACCTTCAGAAAGCTGTAATTTCAGCACTTATTCTATTAAAGATTGAATATTGTAGTGCTCTCTTTTTTAATAATCAATCTCGATTCTTCAATAAATTGCAGGTCCTCCAAAATGCTGCAGCACGCCTACTGCTTGACATCCCGAAATATCAATCGGTGGCGCATACCCTGCCAATATTGCATTAGCTGCCAGTTAAAAGGCTAATTGAAATTACGTTCCTCTCTATTGCCTTTAAAGCACTACATGGGCTTGGTCCTGATTATTTTACACATAGATTTATGTGGTGTTTTCAAGAAAGGCAACTTAGTTCGGCATAGTCTTTTAATCTTGTAACTCCTAGGGCAAAAACTCCATCTTAGGGGGAAGACGTTTTGTGGCAGGCACAGTCAGCCTGTCGAATTCTCTGCCATTGGCACTTAGGAAAGAAAACAATCTTCTTGTTTTTCGCAAACTTTTAAAAACCTGGCTGTTTAACAAATAGGAGAGGCCTTCAACCAGCTATTTTCCATTTTCTGTTAGCCCTTTTAAAATCATATCTGCAGTGCCTAGACACACTTGGGTATTAGTGTGCATTATAAATTATAATTTCATTAAATTTGTATTTCATTTCATGCTGTGGGGATTGCTTCCCTGGCAGCAGGCTAGGGTAACCTTGTGACTCAGGATAGATGCAGTATATTGTGTAACCACACAAAGTGCATTCTAGGAAGCTGACTACTTCTTGTGGTTAAAAGATGCTCTATCCTCCGTCTAGGACCAGCATCTCAAACAATAAGGCAGTCTGTCTGCTCCATGCAGGTCAGTTGCATAAGTCCTTCAAACGTCTTTCCAGGCATGATCCCAGTCTGGATTTGGGAGAGCGAAAGCCAACAGAGGTTCCACTCCTGGATCTTCTGTTAACTTCTCGTTCTCAATGGTGTGCAGATCCTTTGTGGATGCAGAGCCAAATGCGGAACATTTTACTGTTTGGAAGACCCAGTACTTATTCTTCCTGATGGTTAGGCCTGGCCAATCAGCTTTCAAATTTCTAGAGATCCCTACAAGCCTGGAGGGCCTGTCCTCAGCGTTATAACCTCATTTCTGAGTTATGTCAATCAGCGCCGGGACACCCCGTTGGGGTAGCTGCGCCCTTTATAAAATACACTAATAATAATAATAATAATATGTAGCTCTGCTGTCCCTGTCAAGCCAGTCTGAGCTTGTTCAGGTGAAATCTGCATTGCCTCAGAGGCCTACAGAAATGCAGGTCTAGGAAGGAAAGGGGGAGGGGTTCATTCTGGCAGGAGACCTGTTGGTTCTTTAAAGGGGCTAGTATGTGCCAGGCTACCTTCCCAAAAAAGACTCAGATGGTTCCGGGGAGACCGTTGATTGTATACTAGCAGCTTCTCAGATCCAAGAAGGAAAGAAAGACCCACGGCATTCTTTACATAAACCAAGCACCATTGTGTGAAGCATTCAAACATGGAGCTCAATAGACCCCAACATTCACTCGACCAGGCACACATGAAAAACCAAACATACAGCCACATCCTTAAATGTATATGTGTAGGTAGATTTCATACAAGCCCTAGAAATGAAAAAAACAATGCCTACAGTTATGGGGGCCTGACTAAAATGTAAAATCTGATTATTGGTTGGGGGAAGTAATCGGATTCACATGAAACAGGAGTGTGTGCAGTGGCAGGTAATATTATTGCTTGGTAGTTATAGCACTCCCACTGTTTCCTCTAACAAATTTCGCCAGTTAAAATGTATTGGGGGGGAGGGGCATGTAAAAAATGCAAAACATGCATATTTTTGTTGAAATAAATACCAAATGTGCATGATTTATTTATTTTTTTTTTTTTTTTTTTGCAGAGTTTTACATAGCGCGAACTAGACCTGAACCGAATCAGGTATCAGAGCGCTTTACATATTTTCCAGTTACGTTACATGAGGACACACTTTCATTTTTTTAGGCACGGGGAGATTAAGTGATTTGCCCAGAATCACAGGAGGTTTTTGGGCGTCGTTACCGAGGCTCGAACCCAGATCCCCAGGTCCGAGGTCGAGCGCCTTAGCCAACTCCTCTCCCCATGATTGTTCTCAGTTTCACTATCATAACCCAGAATAGGGATTATTTACCACACCCAGTAAAAACATCACCCCAGGGTATCATGTAAGGCCTAAGGGTCCTGCACACAGATGGAATGAGTGCCTCAAGTGCTGGCCACTGGGTCAGGCAATGTTGGGCTTGTTGTGGTAATACTGTATAAACAGGGACTTGTCAGAGGCGGGTTGAGTAGGCTACTGTTTTGGCACTTTGAGAGAAATACTTTGCAGCACAGCAGGCTGGGGAGCATATAAGGCAAACCACAGGTTCCAATGGGCCCCCTTGCATAACTTTGTATCCGAGAAAGCTGCGTTGGTCTCACACACCTCAATGCCATTGTGGTAAGCGGTAAGTGGTCTTCCAAACAACTCTTTTCTTGAACCCTCAATAACAGGAGAACATGCATCTGGCAGGAATGGCCCAATATGGCAGTTTTCCTTCCATTTATTAGGATCCATGCATGCACACAGGCACTGTGCATTACAGGAGGCTATGGCACTTAGGAAAAAGGCTGTGGTGCTTGCAAGGAGGTATTTTCCAGTTTGACCTTGGCCTCCGCTTGTCTACCAGAATGGTTGCTTCTCCTAAACCCCACACAACAGGGCACATAATTTCACCTTTCCCCTATTTACAGAATTTTTAAAAAAGTGGATATTAATAAGGGTATAGGCAATGGGGTTCTACAGTGACAAATTATTGCTGCAAGACCTAAAGGAGTCAAAGAAAGATCTTGTAACAATTTAACAAAATCCGACCATACTCAGCAGATTCATGCATCATTACCTTCTTGTTCTTCCTTGTCCCAGACCTAAACTATGAGGTAACCCACTCTTAGTGACAGGCCCCTTAGAGACCTATCTAAATAATACTGGTTTATGTTGTAACTCCTCCTGCTAACCTAAGGAAGGAATTAAAGTGTCAACCTCCCACAATGTATCTTGTTTCTTTCTGTGTCTGCATGAAAATCCTGATACTGAGTCAGAGGATTGCTCTATTAAGAAGGAAATCCTGGAGGAAGTGATGTCCCACCAACATCTGAAGTTGGAGTTTCCTGATTCTTCCTACTCTTCCACTTCAACAGAAGGCATACCACACAATGGGCCTAATTTAGAGTTTGCCATCTAGGTTACTCAGTCACAACAAGACAGATATCCCCTCCGCCTTATTACACACGCCTTATATCCTAAGGCAATTTTAATTACGAGGACGGGTTTTATCACATTGTTAGCTACATGCAGGGACAAATAAACTTCCATTCTATTAGGACATCGAACAGGTGAATTTGCAGGAGTGGGAGGGTAATGAAGAAGTTTCAGAACCTCACTATTGTACAAAAAAGTATCCATTGAAGACTTTCTCCAGGACTATCAAGGTGCCCTCAAGTGAGACTCTACTCCCAGGCCTGTCAGGGCGATGAATCATTGCTGCTGAGAAGATACTCCATCTGACCCTGCTGACAAGTTGCCCTGAACAAGGGATTCAAGACCTGGGTGTACATTCCATCATATGTTTGGCCCAGAACCATCTGGGGATTTGTGCTTCACTACAAATTGCAAGTGAATGGATTTGTATATACTGTATCGTTCAGGATGGACACTCTTCAATCCATCATTCCTACTGCTTCTCCTTTCCACTAACTACTTTCATGTTCCCATCAGGGATGTCCACCAATTATTCATACAATGTATAGTGCAGAATATAAGCTTACAGTTTCAGGTTTTTCTGTTTGGCCTCAGATCTGCAACTTGAGTGTTCACAAGGATCCCTTTGATTACTCTTCTTCACAATTCAAATTCACCCCTGCCTAGATGATATACCACCACATGCCACTGCTTATGACTGTTCAATACACCCTCTGCATTCAAGATCATGGTCAGCTGCTCATTCTAAAAAAGTCCCAGCAAGCCAATGCCTAGAATCTGGAGGGGGGCGGGGTCAATTCAACCTATCTGTGGTAAGGTTTTGATTCCTCCTCATTGGATCCAAAAATTACAATCTTGTTTAAGGACCCTTTTGAGTTGACCTTTAGCTACTGCTCGCCTGTGGTTACAGGAGCAGGGGTGTATGGCTGCATCTGTTTTTGTGTTAGCATAGGATCAGTGGCACACAAGTCCTCTGCCTCATCATAGTCTTCTTCATTGTATGTATGTATGTATGTATAAACCATTTTATAGCGCGCTCCATTACTGGTGAGTATCCTGGCGCGAGTATCATTGGCAGCCAGGATCCCTGAATCTTGAGGCATGTGTCTCTGTCTACATTGTGGCTTATATCAGAGAATCTTTCAGAGTGAACTTCATCCCTCCTGCTTCATTAATACTTACACCAGAAATCAGTCAAAGAGGCTTGGGAGAAACCTGCATCAAAGGTCTTGTCAGGGTCTTTAATCTTGATCAGAAGCTGTCCACTCATCGAACTCCACAAATGTTTGTCATCCTGAGGGCTTTTCTACTCTTTGTAGCCATTGTAGAAGAACAGGCTGTCCTATTCCAAATTGACTATCAGGTTGCCAATGACATGTAAATCAACGGGTGGGAGGGCAGGTCTTCGATAAAATTCACTGAAGGCAGATGCTTTCAGGATCTCTCTCTGATGATCAGTTAGATCCCGGGGATACAGAATGTGACAGCACTTACCCTGAGCACTGTGAGACGTTAGCCTGGCATATGATGTCCACTAGTTCTAGTGGGCACCTTGCACCAGTCTAATCGACCCTTATTGATGGTAGTTGTAAAGTCAACCTTATAGAAAGTTATCCTAGTGGTAGCATGGACCAGCAGTCATCAGGCTAAGACTTCAGAGAGCGTATTATGCAAGTTGTTTTACCAATTATAATCCCTTGAGTACCAAATGAAAGCCCACCACACAAGGTATATATCACATATATATGTGTTTATTCTAAACACAATCCCTCTGCACTCTTTATGAGGTCAGAGGTAAAAGTACATTACAAGGATCTCAATTAGCATACGATAAGTTGCACAGTGTACGTTTTGCCTAGGGGCCTCACACACCAGATACTAAAATAGTGGTATAAGTACCACATCTGGAATAGAAAGTAGGCCTAGGACCTAGGGAATCGCTGGGGCTTCTAGGAACAACCAAGAGTTAGGAAGTAGGAGGCCCACGGGAGACGCGTGCAGTGTCTAAACACAGCCGCGGGTTACCATTGACTTTCTATGGGAAACAAACAAGTTACAATTTTACAGTTTAAGGATACTTCCGAATGGACTATGATGGAACCCTTTTAGACTTAGACACTAGGAGGGCCAATACCCTCGAGACTACCAGAGTACTCGTGTTAGCTCACCCACTGAAGCCGGGTGCATAGGCGTCTTTTGATGTCGGGTTTCGTCGTCGATTTCAATAAAAAACTGCAAAGAAGTGCTGCAGGCGACCAGAGGAAAAGTGTCCGGGTGGATCCAAGGGTGGATCGAAGATCTGAAGAACCTGAAAGCAGAGGGGACAGAGTCTGGGTCACTTGCCAGTGACCAGGATGGCGATGGAAAGCTGCCAGCCGCTGTCGGGTGATTTCAGGTGAAAAGGTGAAGTTTGTCTCTTCAGCCATGAGGTCCAGGGGGTGTCAACGACAACCAGGAGCTGGATTCGAGTTGTCCCATAAAGGATATAGTTGACTGCGGTGTCGGTAGCCGGATTGGACCCAACAAGCCTTGGCAAACGCAACCCATGCAGGGTGTCGAGATTGGCTTTGTTGCAGACCAGCAAGGTCTGTGGTGCTTCTCCTTTGTAGGGAAGCTGGAGCAAGCCAGGAACAACCAGGAAAGCAAGTTAGATTTAAAATTAAGTCTTCAGGGGGCTCACTAGCCAATGGACAAGGAACTGGGAAGATGCATCAAGCTGAAATGCAAAAGCGGGGCCCACGGGACACTCGTGGAGTGTGGGCCTCTGAGCTTCAGTGCAAATGGTGCTCGGGGCTGGGGCTTTAAGCACCCCAATGCGCAACTTCGAGATACCTCATGAAGTGAGTGCAGGTTACAAAATGCAGGATGTCTAGGAGTTCCGGTCCCACGTCTCTCTTGTCTGCCACGGGTCTCAGCTTTGCTGTGAGCGAAGGTTGGGATCAGAGATGTCTGGAAGTCTATGTCTTGTGTCGCAGATTCTTCGGGATCTGGCAGGGGCCTTGAAAATTCAGACTGGCAAAAAGTTGCTGTTGGTGCCTGTTTGAACAGGGTGGACACTCCTCGACCACAAGGGAGATGTCTTCCATCTTTCAGTCGAAATGGAATGGCAAAGGTCCAGGATTTGTGTTTCAGAGTTTCGTCCAGGGTAATCTAAAGTCCTAGGGACTGGGTTCCTATACTTATACTAAGTTTAGGGGATGGACTACCTTTAAGGTCCCTCCTATGGGTGGACCTGGGAAGGGGGTGGTTACACCCCTTTCCCTTTGTCCAGTTTTGCAACAAAGCTGGGGCAGAGTGCCCCAGCAACCGGTTTGAACTGGGAAATGCATGGAGCACCTAGTGTGCCCCAGGCAGTGTCTGGAAAGCATTCACTGAATGCAGCCCTCCCTGCCCCAATATACAAAAGCCTGTCTGGGGAGGTGCCAGCACCTCCCAGGACAGGAAACCTATTATCCAGGCCTCCCCTGCCGGAGTTTCGTCCATCAGCAGGAGGGAAGACTCGTGTCAGTGGCAGCAGCATCCATTTTGTGATGCTGAGGCTCTGTTTAACTTTAACCGGGTTTACCAGTAACTAAATGTCTTCTCCCTCTAGAAGGGTGGAATGCTACCCCCGCCACCAGGACTGGTGGGGGGGGGGTAGTAATCCAAAGTGTTTGACACCTTACACAACATGTTTTGATATAGCCATAGCCAAACCAAAGTTAGCATTAACCGCGAGGATTATAATGCACTTAAGAGTATATGGTATGGCTATATCATAGAACAGCTATAAGGAGATGGTTCCAAAAGCTGCAGAGGGGCTCAGCTCATGCTAGGGCACCCCCTCACTTAAAACCAAGCACTCTACCTCCAGGATTGTCGAGGTCTGCCTTAGGAGTGACTTATAGGTGTATATGTGTCTATATAGGTATATAGATATAGGTATACTATATCTAAGCAAGGGGTGATTACACCACCCTACCCAGGCTGTGTGAACAGACCTGTGGTGTCAGTTTGGAAGGCAAACCAGGGGTGGCACAATACATGCTACAGCCCCTGGTGCTGGTAGGCCTAGGGTGCACCTATGCCCTGGGTACCTAGGGTACACTATACAGGGGCTCACAAGGGTGACCCAGTAACCAATCTGGTATGTACCTAAAGTACATGGTGTCAATTTAGAGAGAGAACAGCTAGGCTGTGGGCCTGATTAGTAGGGCCACAGCCAGACTAAAGTCGAAAAACCAGAGAATCACAGAAAAAAGCGGGAGTAACCATAGGACGCAGACCCTACTCTCCTACAAGCACAATGATCCCATCATCAACAAAGTACTCTCTGAGGATAACCTTGTTCCAAGACATTTGTCAGTGAGTCCCTCAGTTGGGTCTGTGTGCAACTATCCTCCCAGGTTACTCTCCAGGGGAAAAGAATCTAGGGGCAACAGAGATAGATGCTCTGACATCTCCTTGACCACAGGGTCTTCTATTTGACTTTTCATAATTTCCATTTCTGTGCTTAGGAGGACTCTTCTGTGAATCCAGAGGGTAGAGCTAATTTGATCCTAATCGCTCCAGCGTGGCCACAGAAGTCTTGGTTTCACCTTATCGGTGGTTTAGCAGCTGGGCCGCTGTGGCTTCTTATGTATGTTCAGAATCCTCTACCTTTGTAAGTTCTTTCCCACAGCACACTTTATTACTTAAACCTGATGGTTTGGCATCTGAAAGTATAGGTCCTTGCAGTTTGGGTATTTCTCCCGTGTTAGATTTGGTCCATTCAACAATTCCACATATCATTCACTTTGAATGAATGAATGAATGAAGTGGGATTTACACATGCGCGACTTAGCCCCATGGGCGTCAAGGCGCCTAACTCAAAACTAGCTGAGAACACCAGGTGGGTAGAGCTTACTGATACGCATTAATAAAGCACCAGGTTTTGAGAGCTTTCCTAAAGAGATCCAGTGAGGGTTGTGATTTGATCTCGAGGGGAAGTGAGTTCCATAGTTGGGGTGCCAAGATGGAAAAGGCCTTACTTCCCCATCTAACCTTCCTGGAGCGTGGAACTGCCAGTTGGTTAAGCTCTGAGGAGCGTAGACATCTCCTCGGAACATATCGAGTAAGCAGAGATCCAAGCGCATCAGCTGGGCCAGCCATGAGGGCCCGGTATGTAAGGCAGAGGAGTTTAAAAGATACTCTCGAGATGATGGGGAGCCAATGAAGGCTCTTCCTTGCCATGGTCGCTGAAGACAGCCAAGGCAGGGCCAAAACAAATCGTGCCACCGCATTCTGTACGACCTGTAAGTGTTGCAGAAGGCCCTTGTTGGCCCCGGCATACAGTGAGTTACAGTAATCAAGCCTTGAGCCAACAAGAGCGATCACAACCTGCTTACGTGCCTGCGGGGAAAGGTAGTGAAGGATTCTTTTCAGAGTCCTAATAACACCCGAGCAGGTGGCCACAGTCTTATTGACCTGGAATTCCATGGATAGCCGAGTGTCGAAAATGACACCCAGATTCCTGGCAGATTGTGTGGGAGTGGGGCAGTTGCCTAAAGATGGAGGCCACCATTCTCCTGACCACATGTCCTGGTCTTTGCCAAAGACCAGGACCTCTGTTTTGTCACCGTTCAACCTTAGAGAATTGAGGATCATCCGCTCTGCAACAAGTTGCATGCAGGACCTAAAGTTGGAAGCGGTGACACTCACAGAGTGGGTCAGGGACACCATAATCTGCGTGTCATCAGCGTACGACACTACCTCCATCCCCTGAGATCTTACTAGTCTAGCAAGGGGGGGCCACGTAGATATTAAACAGGGTCGGACTCAATGCCGACCCCTGTGGCACCCCACATTGCAAAGACTTAGCAGGGGAGAGGAGATCTCCAAGCATCACACGCTGCTTTGCACTCGTACAGTGAAAATTGGGATTCATTTGTTAAATGGTGTCCTGCTAAGAACTTAGACCCGTTCCATATGATTCACTGTCCGCTCTTGAATTTTGGAGGGATTGTTTTTGTACTGGAACTATTAGTATCCTCTCTTTGATGTCACTTGGCTGCTTTTCAAGCCTTTAAGTCTCTAGTGAATGATCTTGCACCTGGCTTCTAGCTTTCCCAGGTCCTTTGAATTTTCCAGCCTTAATGATCTTTCTCTGACACCTTCCCAGGGTTTTCCTTTAGCACTCACGCTATCCAGTAAGCTCATGTTGAACCCTTACAAGATGCGCCTCTTAAGGTCCTTTCTGCAGGTGTTGCAAGGTTCTTACTAATCACCTCTGCTTTAATAGGAGAATTTGAGGCTGTTCTTTCTTTGGATCCCTTTCTACATTTCCTTTCTGAAGTATTGGTATTATGCCTTTCCCCTGATTTTTAGGTTTTGCCTCGGCAATGCGTACGAAGTATGCATACGCCAGCAAAATCTAATGTTTTCCTCTGTGGAGTCGGGTATCCGCCCCCTCCTCGCGCCCTCCTCCCATTGGCTAGCTCCATAAATGGAGGCTAGCCATTGGGAGCCGGATCTGTCCGTCAAGGCCGGACCAGATTCGGGGGCGTTTTCGACAATTTTTCCCTTTTGGCCACGTCATGCAGCGGTGGGCGGGGCTTTTTTATGGGCTCGTCGAGGTTTGCTTGGTCCATTTGGCGGCCGACCGCCGGCCGAGGAAGTCCAGGTGAGTTGTTCCTTTCCTGTCCCCCCTCCCGCTGTCGGTTCCTTCCCCGCCCCCCCCCCTCCCGCTGGCCGTTCCTTTCCCGCTCCTCCCGCTGGCCGTTCCTTTCCCAACCCCCCCTCCCGCTGGCCGTTCCTTTCCCGCCCCCCCCTCCCGCTTCCGTTCCTTCACGCATCACCACACAACCCTGGCGGCTGAACATGATTCACAATGAATGCGCAGTTACCGCGAGGAGTCTCTGCTTTCACACGAGCGGGCCGCGGGCAGGCCGGAGGAGTAGCCGTGTTTGCTTAGTGCAGGGAGAGGGAAACCCTGCTCTCTCATGGCATTGTATGCAGCACCATAGCAACCCGGAGGCCTGCCTGGTAGCGCAGCACGCAGGCAGGAAGGCAGGGGCAGCAGGCAGGACGCGCTCAGACTGCAAGTTACGGCAGTCTAACTCCCCGCTCTTGCACAAATGAAGGGTGTGCTGCTGAGCGCCCCCAGCGCCCCACGACCGCGAGTCCACGCTTCCGCGTAAATGAGACGGCTGGGAGACCACCTCGGACGGGCTGTCGCAGGGGGCTTCCTACACGATGTGCGAAGTGGCGTAGTGCCAAGAAATGGAATCTGAACAGCTCCTCCAGGCACTCGGAACATTAGGAAGGGGCGCACAACACCGCCCCCGCTACCACCTGACAATGAGGGGGAAAAGGCTGACCACCGGTAAGAAGCATGCCCTCTTATATGGAAACATGCTCAACACTTTTAAAAAAAGAAAAAAATGAGTCCACTTTTCTGACGCTCAGGGTATCTATCATGCCACACGTGTGCCCTGGTGGACATTAATGATATATTGCTTTGGCTCACAGAACTCTTTCCACAAGCTGTCTCTCTTACCAGTGAGTGCTGAAACTTTTTTTTTTACTTCTGTGTTTCAGAGCCGCCAAATATAACAGAGGAAACATTCGTAAGTAAACCAAGACTTTTAAACTCCCTCCCCCCCTCACCCCCCCCGCTGGCCGTTCCTTTCCCGCCCCCCCCTCCCGCTTCCGTTCCTTTCCCGCCCCCCCTCCCGCTTCCGTTCCTTTCCCGCCTCCCGTTCCTTTCCCGCCCCCCCCTCCCGCTTCCGTTCCCGCCCCCCCCCCCCCTCCGGCATTCAATGGCTGCAGAAGAATGACGGCACCCTTTCCGTCATTCATTTAAAAACTGCCTTCAGGGACAAACAAGGTCCGCCATACTGATGCGCCCCCTCCATCCTGGGCAGACAGCGCCATCAAGAGGAGGCAGCCCCTGCACCCCAGAGCACCACTGTGGGGCAGACGCCCACCGAGGCCACCAATCGGGGCATAGAGAATGTGACCATACCTGAAGGGGGCGAGGCCTCACATACGGGGACCATCTGTGTGACTCGACCTATCCGGGCCCAGCGCAGACCCGGGGGTCATAAAGGTAAAGCAATAATAGCTGTGATCGTTTATCTAGCACGGACATTAAGCTTTTGACCCACGAATCTGACGCCTTTTACGATGTGAGCGGGCGCTGCACGCAAGATGTGGGCCCCTTTGCCAAGAACCGCTTTAAGCTGAATGGAATCCCTCGTGGACAGGTGCAACTAATCACAGTTACTTTTTACAAGCTGGCTCAGCTTTATTAGGGGTGTTTTATTAGAAACACTAATTGGATTATTCGCAAACACTATGAGAGGTCAGTGGTCGAGGATCCACTGCAAAAACCAGTGTGAACCCAGGTGCTAGGTGCCCACCACGGCGGGGCTGACTTAGCCTTCCACCTGCCAGGGGCGATAGCATGAAAAGCATTAAATCAAGTTATAGATAAAACTGGGATGAATTCTAAAACAAATGGTCTATAGTATGCATAATTGACCAAACTTCCTGCGTGTCTTTCTTCCTCATCACTCACTAAGGGCGTGGCTTCAACATCGGCAGGCATTTGTGCCCGTGCAGCGCCCATCCAGCATGGGTGCAGTTAAAGAGACTGACTCCCCCTCTACAATGGGTGTGCCCAAAACGTAGTCAGAAGTACAGGGACTCCTTCTTGTTGAGATATGTAGGACTGCCATTTTGTCATCAGCCAGTACCTATGTGTGGCTTCCCCCGTGTGATCTTGTGCGACATTCCAAAACCAATTATCAGCGAGTGTTGCGAACCCCTGGCTGAAACCATTTAAGATGAATCCCCATTGTAGGGGCGCTTGCTGGTGCTCTACTAGAGTTAGTAGAGTTACTGCCTCCAGACAAGGGACAGTCTAAGTAATTGTCATGACAAGAATGCGCGTGGTCACTGAGTAAGGGGTGCGCAGTTCGACACATTCACAGGCGTCTGGTTGCTCATAACACAATTTGTATTGTATGCTTTTAATACCACCTTTTTCTGTGGTCTAGAATATGACCGTGTTTCTGTCTAATTTGCCATGTTTTTGTCTTAAAGTTGGGGAAATAATTGCCGAGGTCAGTCCTTTTCTGATTTTATTTTTGTAGTGTTATGAAGTACTACAATGTTTTAGCGTGCATGAATCTGTCTGCATCTTTCTTTCCACTAGCCATCTCACCGTTGATAATAAGATTGGGGACCTAATAAGTGCTAAATTGGCAGCTCTCCTATAGCTCCATTCTTTCTGAGCAGGATTAAGAAGCCGCTATACGCCCCCCCGCCGTCCGTGTCTTTCCCGCCCCCCCTCCCGCTTCCGTTCCTTCACGCATCACCACACAACCCTGGCGGCTGAACATGATTCACAATGAATGCGCAGTTACCGCGAGGAGGCTCTGCTTTCACACGAGCGGGCCGCGGGCAGGCCGGAGGAGTAGCCGTGTTTGCTTAGTGCAGGGAGAGGGAAACCCTGCTCTCTCATGGCATTGTATGCAGCACCATAGCAACCCGGAGGCCTGCCTGGTAGCGCAGCACGCAGGCAGGAAGGCAGGGGCAGCAGGCATGACGCGCTCAGACTGCAAGTTACGGCAGTCTAACTCCCCGCTCTTGCACAAATGAAGGGTGTGCTGCTGAGCGCCCCCAGCGCCCCACGACCGCGAGTCCAAGACGGCTGGGAAACCACCTCGGACGGGCTGTCGCAGGGGGCTTCCTACATGATGTGCGAAGTGGCGTAGTGCCAAGAAATGGAATCTGAACAGCTCCTCCAGGCACTCGGAACATTAGGAAGGGGCGCACAACACCGCCCCCGCTACCACCTGACAATGAGGGGGAAAAGGCTGACCACCGGTAAGAAGCATGCCCTCTTATATGGAAACATGCTCAACACTTTTTAAAAAAGAAAAAAATGAGTCTACTTTTCTGACGCTCAGGGTATCTATCATGCCACACGTGTGCCCTGGTGGACATTAATGATATATTGCTTTGGCTCACAGAACTCTTTCCACAAGCTGTCTCTCTTACCAGTGAGTGCTGAAACTTTTTTTTTACTTCTGTGTTTCAGAGCCGCCAAATATAACAGAGGAAACATTCGTAAGTAAACCAAGACTTTTAAACTCCCTCCCCCCCTCACCCCCCCCGCTGGCCGTTCCTTTCCCGCCCCCCCTCCCGCTTCCGTTCCTTTCCCGCCCCCCTCCCGCTTCCGTTCCTTTCCCGCCTCCCGTTCCTTTCCCGCCCCCCCTCCCGCTTCCGTTCCTTTCCCGCCCCCCCTCCCGCTTCCGTTCCTTTCCCGCCCCCCCCCTCCCGCTTTCGTGTCTTTCCCGCCCCCACCCCCCCCCCCTCGCGCTTCCGTGTCTTTGATCTTTGGGTGTCCCAGTAGAAGACTCTTCCCTCTGCTATTTACGGGTGCATGGTTTTTTACTTGCTTGCAAATTCTGATGTGATGTAATGGGCCCTGCATTTTCGCGAGCTCCAGTGGTGTAATACTTGGAGGTCTTTGTTTTAAAGGGTGTGAGACTGGTTCAGCCTTGCTATTATCTGCGTCGCGTGTTGGTCTGTTAGGTAGGTATCTTCCTTGGCTCCGGGCAGCAATCGTCAGTTTTAAGAGTTTTCAACGAGTCTAAAAAGGGGGTACGTTGGAGAGCTTTCCGACACCTCAGATTTCCTGGTATCAAACATCCTGATGTCTGTAAAACTGATATCTGTATGCCCAGTTTGTCAGTGTTCATAATAGTTGCTATTGTTATTGCTGGCAAAGTTCTGTAAAACTTGCCCCAATCCCGCTTCCGTGTTTTTCCCGCCCCCCCCCCCCGCTTTCGTGTCTTTTCCGCCCCCCCCTTCCCGCTTTCGTGTCTTTCCCGCCCCCCCCTCCCGCTTCCGTGTCTTTCCCGCCCCCCCCCCTCCCGCTTCCGTGTCTTTGATCTTTGGGTGTCCCAGTAGAAGACTCTTCCCTCTGCTATTTACGGGTGCATGGTTTTTTACTTGCTTGCAAATTCTGATGTGGGTGTTTGTGTGTGTCATTTGCGAGAGATAAAGCTAGTGCCATTGTAAATGACAATGCCATTTATTTACGTTAAAAAAACATAAATAAAAATAATGTCAAGAGCAATGCCAATAGCTCTAACTTTAACAAAGGCAAAACCATTGCATTGTAAATGCTTGTTTTTTTCTGAAATTATTATCATCTTAAATGAAGACATTTTGGGTCCACATTTGTGTTCATCCCCGTAATCTGATGATCAGGTTAATTTACATTCCTTAGATGCTAGAGGGCTATCTAGATCTATCTACAACATACTTCTGGGCTTGTTTGTTCTTGCTTTTTGTGATGACTTTTGGTCATTCAGGGCACAACACCCCTGTTTCTACTATTAGTGGTTAGATTTGGACTAACCCCTGGTTTATAAATTGTAAGCAGCCGCGGCCCGTGGAGTGAGTTGCGGTGGGGCAGGCAGGCGGGGCGGGAGAGGGGCAGGGTGGGGGGTGATAAACACCGGAATCTGGATGATTGCAGGTAAGTAAACATTTAAATTAATAAAACGAATTTCGTAGCGGCCCTGCATCGTAAAATGCGATGTAGGTCACGGAACAATTTTTTAAAATTAATTTAATTATTTACTTACCTGCAATCATCCAGATTCCGGTGTTTATCACCCCCCACTCTGCCCCTCCCCCACCCCGCCTGCCTGCCCCACCGCAACTCCCTCCACGGGCCACGGCTGATTGTAAGGGATTCCCCTTCGGATTCCAGTTAAGAATCACTCTACTAGAGATATGGCTTCCTTTCAGGTGATAGCTAGGAGACTCCATTTTTAAAGTTTGCTGGGCTGCCACTTAGGTTTCCCCAGGTACCTTTATTATCCATTTTATAAGGTTGTGGGTCTGGTTCAGCATCTGATCCCACTGTGATTCTTTTAATTAATAAAGATTACTTGTGAAGCCTCATTTTCTGGTCTGTTGTATCAATGCTCTGGTTGACTTCTATGTCCTCATTGCTTAGGACTAAGGTGAGGAAGAGGGGAAAAGGTGGTAAAGTTCTCCTCTTCCTTGTCTCAGTCCGACTTGTCAGCCCCTTTTAAGAACTGTGGAGAACTATAACAAAAGTCTTTGGACTTTCTCTGCTCCGATATGCGTTCTGGGAGATTTAGCCTTTTATTACTTTCCAGCAGTGCTTAAATTTGAGCAGGTGTGTGCCAGTGCTCAGCACCGACACCTAATTTTCAATACAAGCATGTATTACAATCCTCCAAATGATGGAGCTGTTTTGTCTGTTTTTGAGCGGAGCTAAAAGTGCATTTAATTATTCAATATACATAAAAAAGTATATAATTTGTCCTGACCATTCTTAAAGTTTTGTGCGGACTGGAATAGTCCAAATTCTCATACATGTAGGAGTGTGATGGTTAGTAGCTGTGTTGGTACTGGTACGGGCAGCGATGGGTTGTGCAAGATGTGGTGACCTTCTGAGACGGGGCCTAGCATTAACCCCTTGGCCGCGGCGGTAATTCCGCCGCGGCGCTGGGGGGAGGGGGGGCCGCGCGGCGCCGACATGCTGGTGACGGAACCACTCCGTCACCAGCCACAGGAGGGCTGTGCTAATGACGGAGTGGTTCCGTCACGGCCCCGCCCGCCTAATAGAACGCGCGGCGCAGGCGCGAAATCAACGCCACGCAGGCGCGGCGGCCGGGCCGTGACGGAACCACTCCGTCATTAGCACAGCCCACCCGTGGCTGGTGACGGAGTGGTTCCGTCACCAGCATAGAAGGGGTTAATGTTATGTTTGACATGGTTCTCTATTAGAACCTGAACCTTCGTTCTCCGTTCCTGTGGTCCGTCATGGCTCAGACAGTTCTGCAAGAGCAGGACGGACAGCGGTAGTGGTTGTGTGCTGTCCGCAGCAGCGGCTCCTCCGATATGGCAGAGGAGTATCACCCCTCCACCCGCCAGCGGCAGCAGCTGCAAAACTTGAAAAATGAAACGATAATAAAGCAGGTTTATTATTGTTTTAGTTTTCTTTCCTGGACAAGTCTTGGGGGCGGGTCTGATCCATGATCGTCATGGAGGAGAAGTGGTAGGTGCACTGCTCTCAGTGCACATGTGGGTTTGGCCCTCTGTCTTAGGACGGCCAAACCAACATGCGCACTGAGCTGTTTCCAACACAAGCTGAGTTGCCGGGTTAAAGACAGCAGGCACAGGCTACCAGTCTCTCTGGGAGTGCAAATCGAGGGCGTTCAGGCTAATCCTGATGCGGCTCTCAGCATGAGAGCAGTGTTAGCAGGGGAGTCTGGGAGCCTGTGCTACAGTGGAGCCAGAAGAGCAGTGAGGCTGCGATGAGGCGGGCATTCAGGTAAGTTCTTTTTTTTTTTTTTGGGTTGTTGTCTACCACCCCCAACCCCCACCTACCCCCCAATTTGCTCCGACACTAGCCGCTACTGGCTCTCTGTACTTTGCAATAAAGGAATTTACATCCCTTTCCCATTTCCTCGTGTTGTTCCTTACAACAATTACTTTTAAACAAATTAAGCACTGCTTTCCCGGATTGGGGCAGGAGTTAAAATGTATCCATATTTTATTTCTTTAGAACTGTAAACGGCCTATTTCCAGTGGTGGGTCACCTGATGGTTAAGGACTGGTATGACTCAGAGCAGGACTTAATGAAGATTAATGGCACACAATTGCGTCATACAACTGTCTTCAAAATTAAATCAAGTGTGCAACCGCTTTTCAGCTCAACTTGCACAAAATGCATTGCCCATTTTAACGGAAGTTCTGTGCTCTGGACAGGAACTTGCCAAAGCTGTGTAAAATGTCTGTTTGTAAAGCGCGCGTGCGCTCGTGTTAGATGATCTCACCTGTGCGTATCATTACACCTGGAATGCTGCCGTCGGTTCACTGCGTCCTAACCCCTATCCTTCCTTCACTGAAGGTTAGTGAAGCTCTCAGCCCCAGGGCCTGATTTCCTGAAAGATAAGGGCGTTAATGGACTAGAACATCTTATCTCTGAGCAAATGCCTATTAAAAACACAGCATCCGGATCATTTCAGAGATAAAAATGGTGTTTCGGAATGCCATTAGCTACGAAATTAATTATTGAATAAAATGTGCTGCTATATTATAATTGAAATTTGATTCTTTAATTCTTTTAAGCAGTGGGACCTAGGGAGGGGCTAATTGATGTGGCTGAAACCTCATTCTCTTTGAGTAATTGTGAGTGCGTCACGCCTAGAATACTTGTGGGCAATCCTCATGGCTCCTGTCCCTAGTCACAGTTTTTAATAATGTGCAGTGGAACCAACTTCTTAGATCGGAACCTATATTTCTATTTTTTGAATTGTTAGTAACACACGCAAGTGCTGTAAAGAGAGTGTGACATTCCTAAAAATCCTAGACTGTTGCTTTACAGCACCTCATAAATGGACACTAGAGGGCAGCAGATTGCAGCAAAGGCCTCAAAATGGTAATATTGCTAGTGGTGCAGCAGAAAGCTGGGCAACATTTTTATTTCTCTCCAATAATTTCAAATCACCATCAATTACTGGGCCCATAAACTAATCGCATTACAATCTTTACAATTAACCACCATACTTCTTATCCAATCTTGGTCCTGCAATGGATCTTTCTTATGAACTAACATGGACTTGGATATGTAGAGAACGTGAGGCAATTCCTTGACCTGGAATAAAGAAAGGCAACTACATACCTATTTCATCAACATTATACAAAGGTCACAAAATTCCATAAACCTTAAGACAAGAAAGTTTAACGCCGAGAAATAACACGCATACAATAAAGTTTTCTCCTGTAAAATATTTATCTAAAACCTCAATATGAATAGTCAGAAACATGACATCACATTTCATAATCAGATTTAATAACAGTTAATTAGTTCAATTAGCCACACAATACCATACAGATTTGATAAGAACATTTTCTGGTTGCCTAGAAAAAGAATAGGTGAGAAACATGGGAAAAATCGAGATTTAGCATTTAGATCATACAAACCAAATATGCAGAAATGAAGCACAGGAATCCACAGAAAGGAGTCAGTTAACCCTTCCGCCGAAAGGCTATATCCTGCGCACTTTACCAGTCGGCAAAGTGTAGGTTCCAGACCAGTCAGGAAAGTTCAGTTCAATGGTTTGGTATTAAAGCAAAATCAGAGTTCAGTCGGACAGCATGCCAGGCAGGAAAAATAGAAAATGACAGACCCCTCCCCCTCCAAGGGGCAATTATACTTCCAAAAGTTTACGGTTTACGCCCACAAAGTATCTTTTCCATCATCCCATATAGTTTCCATTGGTTGTCCACAATGGGCTGCTCATGGTGTGATCAATACCTCACTAAGAAATCCGGAAGCATTAAAGTAATCCTTTTGCAAACTCATCAAATCCAATTATATTATATTTCCATCCTTTCCTCGGAAGTGAGAAAACTTCACTTTGCTCACAGTCAGAATCATTACCACATTATGATTAATATAAAACACACATTAATAATTGTATTTCAATTTTCTAAATTAATTCAATCATTATTCTTCTTTAAAGGTTATTTGTCAATATTGGGCACTACTTAAAAAATCATTAGCATGTTTATCATTTCAAAACAAAATATTTATGTGTCACTCTGAAACAAGCGTTTTTATCACATGACATTAGAATAAGTTTTCATACAATCGGTTATTTCTGCATTAAGCATTTGTAATCATTCCATGTGCTTCATTATGCAGACATTAATTAATTTCGACACATTTTTAGAAGTTATCGTCACCCCATTTTCTATGTTAATGAAGTTTAATTTCTCAAATCACGTGATCACATGCAAAGGTAAATAATCATTGTTTCTCTCTTTGTTTACGTTTTCACTCGTCTATGTTTTCAGACAATTCTGCATGCTTTTACGATACAGACAGAAATCTCACGTTTTTCGTCTCAGCCAGTTTACATGATTTCATCAATAATTAATTATCGTAAATCTCTTTTAATGGTGAGAATTGATTGGGGCAACTGGCATTTAACATTTACGCTCCATCACTAGCGGAATGTTACAAACTCCAGGTCCACATTTACTAACACTTAGCACCAGGTTTGCGTCATAAAAGTGACGCAAACCAGTACAATTGTTAAAATGGGATTTGTTTTCCAGCGCAAAATTTGGTTTGCACTGGAAAGTAGCCATAAAGCAACCCAAAGCACTGTGTTGCTCTACTTTGTGCTCCTTTGCATCTAGAGGGCATACCATGGGTGGTATAAATGTTCCCATACAACCATGCATGCTGTTGTTGCAAACCACTACTATTAAAAAAGTTGACATGCCTTTGCACCTAAAATGGATGTCTCCTCGAGGTAAGAGTAATGTTGGAGAAATGTTTTCTTTTCTCCAAATATTTTCAAAATGGCATGTTTCTTTTTAGATATGGCACTATTCTGCTCTCTTCCTTGCACACGAATCATCACAACAACTTTGATTTCTGTGCTACATTTCGGGAAAAAATAGCAAAGTTAGCCCCAAATTTGGTGCACCATGTCCTAAAGATGTTTTGTGGTTGCAAAGCCTGTGATTCACAAAAAATGAATCAAATATATTCCATGAGTCAGAAACGTTTTTTAGACTTGCAAAAAGGGTTTTTGATCCACTACTATTCGCAAATAGAACATGTGTGAAAGAGGTGTTCCCCATTCTATATGAGATTTGTAATAGAATGTTCCAATGTGCTGTGAGCCATTATTTTGGTCACAAACAAATGATCATTTACAGACCTCTGAGTCGCAGTGGTAAGTGATTTGGAAATGGTAAACTGTCCCGGTGAGCAAGATTCACCTTTGATAATTGTCCCTGGGAGAACTACCTACTTCCCATTTTATGATCATTTATTTTTAAAAGTAGGACCTTTCACTTTCATGGACATGGGCTATTTTTGGAAAAATGTTTCCCTTCTGTGAATGAAAATGTAGGACTGGAAGTCTGCTGTTCCATGCCGACCTGTGTCCCTGCATTTGCAGCAAACCACAGTGGAGATATCAATTTGCGATCTGTCTAGTTATAGAAAACACTGCAAATTGCATTTCCAGTAACAAACCAGTCAGTGTACAAATTGCACATTACTGCTTTGTAAATAGACATAGTGCATCAGGCCCTTGGTTTTGCCTTGAACTGTGGAAGACCTTGCACCAGAGCTGGGTCCTTATCGTAGCAGTGAGGTGGCGGGACTTAGGGCCAGATTCATCAAACAAAAATCCGCTCGCAAAGGGCCGGATTCTGAGAATCTGGCCCTTTGCGAGCGGTATTTTTGCATTTGGGATGCATCATCCCAAATGCAAAAATCGCAGTTTTAGAAATCGCTAAATTGCGATTATTTGCATTTAAGGAATCTCATTTTGAGATTCCTTAAATGCAATGCATGAAAGTGTTTAAAATAGCGAATTCGCTAAAAGGGCACGCAAATTACCATGAAGTACAACTTCGTGGTAATTTGCAAAAACTTTGAAAAACGCACTAAAGTGCATTTTTCAAAGTTCCATGTTGCGCACACACATGCCCCAGGGGCATGTGTGTGCGCAACATATGTGCACAGATCAATTTCAGGGGTGCAACAGGGTGTCCTTTGCACACCCCTGCACCCTTAAAATCGCAATCTCAATTTGCGAATCGCTAATTGCGATTCGCAAATTGAGATTGTCTTCCCATTCATTCTTATGAATGGGGAGGTATTCCTTAATTGCGACTCGCAATTTGCAAGTCGCAATTAATGAATTCTAAGAAATCGCTATTTTTTAAGTGATTTCTTGATGCATTCCATTTTGCAATTCCTTAATAGCGAATCGGTATTTTTTGCTAATAAAGAATCGCAAATTGGTTTGTTGATGCATCTGGGGGTTGGATTCTTCTATAAGTAAGTGTAGGACTAGAACTAGTGAGAATTAGAAGCAAGCATTATTTCAATGCCATCCTACCTGGTCCCTTTTCTTCCTAATGAAATGTGCCAAAGCATAAACAAACCTCAGTCGGTATAGTTCCAGACAAATACAAACAATCCCACCAATAACTGCTAGTGACGGCAAAATCAGGGACCTTTTGTACCCAGGTTTATTTTTTCAATTGTTGTTTCATCCTCTACCTGAACGCAACAATTTAGTACAAAGGTGTGCAGGGGTTGCTGTTGGACCAGTGTAATTTAGACTTCACCCTCACACGACAGTCACAAAAGTCCAGACTATATACGTGCACTTGACATAGTTGCTGTGTGCCTTAACCTTATTAACAAATGCGAAACATTTAAACATATTACTGAAAAGAAGCAGAACAGCAGAGTTTGGTCAGAGCAGGTTGTGTTAAAAGAGATGATGAGATTAGCGTTTCAGCAGATGAAAGACCTGTATTGCCAGTTATCTTGTTGTCTCCAATGGCTCGATATTTTCATGGTCCCACCCATGTTGGGAGGGATGCAATGGTCAGATTGTTTCGACAGACTTTAGTTTAACCCCCGAACCAGATTGATGGCTGAAGGATTGTGTCACAGATGTGTTGTGTGTCAGCAGAAGAATATATGGAAATGAACTGCAGTAATGCTGAGTCACAGAGGGACATCAGGAGGACCATTTGACAGAATACAGCTAGACTTGATTGAGATACCTGTGTACAATGGGCTGAGATATGTCCTGGTGATTGGATACATCTTCTTACGTTGGGTTGAAGCTTAACCGACAAGAAGAAATAATAGCCTCACAGTAGCTATACTGTTGTTGAGGGAGCTCATACTAAGTTTTGGTTCCCCAGCTTTGCTGGAGTCAAACCTAGGGACTCATTATAATAATGAGGCCCTGAAGATGTTGTGCATAGCATTATAAGAGAAGCAGAAACGACATTGCAGTTATCGGCCTGAGACTTCTGTTATTGTGATGCAAGTAAATGCACATTGAAATCCAGATTAGCTAAAGTGTATGCTTCAACGTCTCTGAAAAGGCCTGATGCTTTGCTCCTTGTGTTAATGAGTGTTTCAGCATTCCTGATTGGAGAACAGTACTGTCTCCCCATGATATCATCCGTGGTCGCACAATGAGACTGCCATTCTTGATTGCTGCAAAGGACTGGCTGATGTGGTGCATTCTGTGTCTTACCAGTTGGAGCTGCTACTTCCACACCACATCAGGAGTAGTGCCATGACCTCAGGCCCGGCTACAGGGTCCTGATCACCTGCCTGGACCCTGGATGGTGTGGTCCTCACCAGGTAATACTGGTGCCAAACACTGCTTTTAAGTGTGGGGGTCCAACCAACTGAATCCAAGCTGCCCACACTCGAAGAGTTGAGTGTCCCCTTGACGATGCAACTGTCCCTCTCCCAGAAGTGCCAGCTGCAGCAGAAATGCAAAGTAGATTTTGGGTTGTGAGATGCACTCCTTTGTACTCTTGCTTCTTGTGGTACTCTAATTTTAAGTCTCTGTTAACAGTTTCAGAATCGTTGTGGCGTGCGATACTGGATTCGCGCTCCGTCCAATTGCGCTCGCAAGTAAACAACAACGCACGGGGACCCATTACGCTCCCCTATCAAGCCGCACAGCCTGGTCCGTCACTAAATAGATCCAATAAATCCAATTGGTACATGTACTCCTTGTTTCTTCCATTCTCTATTTTGTCCACTTTTTATCTATGTTTATCAATTGTTTGTCGATTTATTTTATCCATTCTTAAGTTTGTTATGCATGTAAAAAGCTATGTTAACATCGAAGACTAATGGTGATCTGTTAATGATTTTTTATAGATACCCCCGACGAAGGGAAATTTTTCCCGAAATGCATTGGGTGCATTTTTAATAAAGGCGCTATATGTGGAAAGACCTCCTGTTTGTGGAATAATTTTTTTTGAACATGGTTAAGAATGGATAAAATAAATCGACAAACAATTGATAAACATAGATAAAAAGTGGACAAAATAGAGAATGGAAGAAACAAGGAGTACATGTACCAATTTGATTTATTGGATCTATTTAGTGACTGACCAGGCTGTGCGGCTTGATAGGGGAGCGTAATGGGTCCCCGTGTGTAGCTGCAGCAAAAAGTCATAGGGAGTAGGTTGGACAAGCTATAGTGGGCCAGCAAGAGCCAGAAAAAGCACACGTTAGGCCTGAGGGTTGTCTTGCTGAGTCAACATTTGAGGTTGAGACAAGCGAGTTTTTGGCATGTGGCAATGACTGAGCCAGAATTGGAACCCAACGAAGGGCCTAGTGCGGTGACAAATCAGGTGGGAGCTGGAGACAGTTGGCTGAGATGGCAGGAGAAAGAGAGACAAGTCTGCCTATGCAGTGTGTGCCCCACACTATCCCAGAAGACACTGAAGATTCTGGTCTGAGTGACTGTGAAAATGATGACCTGAACTCAGGATATCAAAGATAACAAAGGTACCCTGATGGAGGTACTCATCCCCTGAGTGGCCATACTATACTGCAAATGAGAGAGATAGAGAGCTTTGGGCTTTCGAAAATAACTGTGCAGTTCCAGTTGAACCTCTGTGAATTTGTGGTTGAACTGTGCTTTGAATTTGCCGTGCCACTGAAATTATTGACATGATTTGTCATTGGCCTGATTTCTAGAATGAACTTTGATATGCACTTTTAATAGAGACAACTGAACAGGCTTTGATCAAAAGAATTAAGAAGATTACCTGGGCCCGAGGCTGCTGAAGGAGCGTAAGGGTTACATTTTAGAACAAGACGGAGTAGGGTTAAGGAAGACTCACGGACTTTGTAAAGATTTTTCAACATACACTTTCTGGACTTTGCATTGTCATCTGCATAAGCAGAAACGTATTTAAGACATTTGCTTTCGGCAATTTTTTTCTTAACGGTCTGATTCTAGAGACTCATGGAAACTAATACCCACAATAGACATAGACTTATATTAGCAGGAGTATTAATAGTTGTAACAATATAATTTATGTTTTTCCTTTTAGGGTTATATTCATCTGCATTTCAAAATCCATTTGAGATTAGATCTGGGACAAGACCTGGAACCTCAACACCTACTGACAATAGCTTGCACGCATTTGATTTTATGACATTGCATGTAGAATCATCAAGAGGATATTCATCTTCAAATGTTTACTTTAAGCTGCCACATTAACACTATGGATGCAAAGGACTGCTCTGTATGTACGCAGTTACCCGCATCAGCCTCAGAAGGCATTACTTACCATCACCCACCCTTTACATATGGTGTTTCGTGTAGCCTTTTGATGAGTCTTTTGTATGGTAAACGTTATTTTCAGTATTATTTCCTGAACTATGATTTAGTGCTTTCTGAACTCCCTTTGTTCAAACAATTGAAACGCAAACAGTACAATTGTTAAATTGGGATTTGTTTTCAGCGCAACATTTGGTTTGCACTGGAAAGTAACTATAAAGCAACCCAAAGCACTGTGTTGCTCTACTTTGTGCTCCTTTGCATCTAGAGGGCATACCATGGGTGGTATGAATGTTCCCATACAACCACGTATGCTGTTGTTGCAAACCACTAACTATTAAAAAAGGTTGACATGTCTTTGCACCTAAAATGGATGTCTCCTCGAGGTAAAACACACACGCCATTCCCGGGCACGAGTGAGGCCACGCCCCCTTTCTGGCCACGCCCATCGTCGCCTTAAATACTCGTCGATTACAAGCGACGCTGTTAGACAGACTGCTACTTCCTCCTGAGGCGGAAGCCGGGAGGCGCACTGGCGCATTGCTTTTAAAAATTATTGATTGTCACAAATAATTTGTTTTTTAAAATTCACTCACCAACTAGTGAGAGCACTTCTTCTTGTGTCAGGCACGCACAGCGGAGCTTAGCGCTGTTGCACCGCCCAAACACACATGCCATTCCCGGCCACGAGTGAGGCCACGCCCCCTTTCTGGCCACGCCCATCGTCACCTTAAATACTCGTCGATTAAAAGCGACGCTGTTAGACAGACTGCTACATCCTCCTGAGGCGGAAGCCGGGAGGCGCACTGGCGCATTGCTTTTAAAAATTATTGATTGTCACAAATAATTTGTTTTTTAAAATTCACTCACCAACTAGTGGGAGCACTTCTTCTTGTGTCAGGCACGCACAGCGGAGCTTAGCGCTTTTGCACCGCCCAAACACACACGCCATTCCCGGCCATGAGTGAGGCCACGCCCCCTTTCTGGCCACGCCCATCGTCGCCTTAAATACTCGTCGATTACAAGCGACGCTGTTAGACAGACTGCTACATCCTCCTGAGGCGGAAGCCGGGAGGCGCACTGGCGCATTGCTTTTAAAAATTATTGATTGTCACAAATAATTTGTTTTTTAAAATTCACTCACCAACTAGTGAGAGCACTTCTTGTGTCAGGCACGCACAGCGGAGCTTAGCGCTGTTGCACCGCCCAAACACACACGCCATTCCCGGCCACGAGTGAGGCCATGCCCCCTTTCTGGCCACGCCCATTTGCCCTCCCCCATTCCTGCATATAATATGTGTATCCATCGGAAGCGCAGCGGACGAGCGCAGCGGGAGCGCCGTTTGCGCGCCGAAGGCGCGCCTAAGGCAAGCCCGTCCGCGCCAGGACGGGCCCTAGGGCACGCCAGGCTGGCCAAGTCCTCACCTATACAGCTCAATCCCTTAGGGACCTACAAAATACCATTACCACCCCTTCCCAATCAACCCTTCGCCGCATTTCCGCCGCTGGCCTGATGCGCTCCGACTACATTCATCACGGCGAGTGCGCCCCCTTAGCCACGCCAACTAGGAACTCCACGTCCATTAGGATCCTATATCTGAACACTCGTTCACTAGTAAAACATGCCGAGGACATTTTCGTATTGTTAGCTAACTCGAACCCTGACTTGCTCCTGCTTACTGAAACCTGGCTAACCTCAGAATCCCTCCCTGATATACTGGCTGCCCTGCCCCCCGATTACTACATCCTTCATACCGACCGCCCGGATGACCGGCCTGGCGGCGAGGTGGCAGCCATTATATCTAAACGCTTGCCATCTATCTCCTCCCACTCTCTCCCCCTCCCTGAGGTGGAGAACTTACTCTTCAGTGTGCAAACTGACACCAGCCCTCTCACTCTTCTCCTTCTTTACCGACCCCCTCACGCAATGCCTTCTTTTTCTTCCACTATAAACGAACAACTGTCCTCTCTGCTAACAATGCACTCTTGCTTCGCTATGTTTGGCGATCTAAACTACTGGTTCAATGACACCAACGCTGGCACCCATGCCATTGAGCTCTTCGATACCCTCACTAATCTGAATCTGATTCAACATGTCTCCCAACCCACCCATATCAAGGGACATATCTTGGACCAGATCTGGTCCTGCAACCTGGCCCTATCCCCACCAGACATATCCCCCTGTGTCTGGTCAGACCACCATTTGGTGGACACCACCTTAACAGTTGACGGTCAGATCCCTGACCCTCTGATGGCCGGTGGCTTGTCGCGGAAATGGAGCACTTACGATGCTCAGGGCTTTCTTACTATTCTTGCCAACTCTCGCATAGGTCCTCATCTCTCTGATGATATAGACGAACTAGAACAAAACTTAGGCTCCTGGCTAGAAGCGGCCAGCGACCTAACAGCTCCCTTAGTTAAATTCCCCTGTACCAGGCACCGTAATTCCCACAGGTGGTTCTCGGATGATCTCAAAGCCCACAAATTGAAAACGCGGTAATTGGAACGTACTTGGAGACGCAATTACTCAGACTTAGCCAGGCAATCCTATCTGACCGCACGTAAAGACTACAAGGTAGCGATCAGAGCGGCCAAGATAGATCATTTCTCTAAAAGGATCTCATCGGCAGTAGACAAATCGAAGGAGGTGTTCAGAGTTCTGAATGAGCTAACCACTGACGATAGAACCCTCCCGACTCAGACCCCTACTCAGGAGGCCTGCGACAATCTAAATTCGTACTTTCTGGAAAAAATCATAAAAATTAAAATATCCATTCCTCCCCCTCCCCAGCCACCCTCACCGGACCTCTCCATTACAAACCCCCTGACCCTTTCTACCCTCACCACTCTGGACTCTACCTCCCTAGCGGAACTTGCCACTCGTGTAAAGTCTGGCTCCCCCAATGACTGTTGTCCCCCATCCGTCCTACGGAATGTATGTCTTAATTTACCAGACGATATTCTAATATTACTTAACAGATCCCTTTGCAGTGGGACCTTCCCAACCTCATTTAAGGAGGCTATCTTATTACCCCTCCTAAAAAAAATGGCGCCGACCCTGCAGAGCCATCAAACTATCGCCCCATCTCCCTCCTTCCCTACTTTTCCAAACTTCTGGAGGCCCATGTTTCCCGTTGTTTATCTAACTTCATTGAATCCTCATGCCATCTGGAGCCTAATCAGGCTGGCTTCCGACCTGCCCTCTCTACAGAGGCTGTCATCTTGGCAGTCCTTGATACACTCAGAGGCAATGCAGACGCCGGTCGCCATCAGGCCCTCGTCCTCCTGGATTTGTCGGCCGCGTTCGACACGGTGGATCACAACATCCTCCTCCACCGTGTCAAACAGGCGGGCATCCAAGGCACAGCTCATAAGTGGATCAAGTCCTTCCTTACGGGAAGAACACAGGCGGTTCGCATGGGTCCTTACTCTGCCAACAAATCCCCCACCTCCTGTGGTGTTCCCCAGGGTTCCTCCCTCTCCCCGCTCCTCTTCAACTTATACCTCCGGCCACTGATCCAATCCCTTCTGAAATGGGATATCACAGTTTTTAACTACGCCGATGACTTGCAACTCATCCTCCCCCTTAACTCACCTCATGCCATCAAAACGTTTCACGAAGTTATGATTCACATTCAAGCCTGGATGAACCAGAATCAATTAAAATTAAACCCCGGTAAGACTGAGCTCCTCCTCCCTGGACTCAGCCACTCAGTCTGGGGCCCTCAGTACTGGCCTCCAGAGCTTGGCTCTCCCCCCATCCCAGCCAAAACTGTAAAAAGCCTGGGCATAACCATCGATGCCGAACTCCCTCTCAAAGCTCAAGTTGGAGCCGTTGTATCCTCCTGCATGTACCAACTTCGGAGGATTCGCAAAGTCCGTCACCTCCTCCCCCCCGAGGCACTCACTCAGACTGTCACTTCGCTTGTGCTGTCTCGTCTGGACTTCTCCAATGCAATTTACTACGGTCTCCCTCAATTTCTGATTCACCGTCTCCAGGTCGTCCAGAATCAAGCAGCTCGCTTGATCTACGGATCCCCCAGATGGCAATCAGCCAAGCCTCTGCTCCGAAGCCTTCATTGGCTCCCGATGGACCAGAGGTCCACCTTTAAGGTAGCCTGCCTCACCTTCAAGGCCCTTCACTGCCCTAGCCCTGGGTTCCTCAAAACCCTTATCCATCCTCACTGTCCATCACGTAACCTCCGATCAGCCCACCGGGATCTGTTAGTCACCCCCAAAATCAAAACAAAAAAATTCGGCGGCCGTTGCTTTTCCTACCTGGCTCCCGTCCTTTGGAACCTCCTTCCCCTCTCAATCAAATCCTCCACATCCCTTCTCAAATTCAGGAAACTCCTAAAAACGCATCTTTCCCCCCCCCTCAGTTAGGCTGACCACCTCTCGCGCCTTCCTCCTCACCCACCCTGTCTCCAGCGCCAGGAAGCTTCGGCGACAGTGCGCTTTATAAATGGCACTTAAGATAAGATAAGATAAAAGTAATGTTGGAGAAAGGTTTTCTTTTCTCCAAACATTTTCGAACGGGCATGTTTCTTTTTAGATATGGCACTGTTCTGCTCTCTTCTTTGCACACAAAGCAGCGCAACAACGTTGATTTCTGTGCTACATTTCGGGAAAAAATAGTAAATTTAGCCCCAAATTTGGTGCACCATGTCCTAAATGTGTTTTGTGGTTGGAAAGCCTGTGATTCACAAAAAATGAATCAAAGATATTTCATGAGTCAGAAAAGTCTTTCAGACTTGTAAAAAGGGTTTTGTGATCCATTACTATTTGCAAATAGAATGTGAGTGAAAGAGGTGTTTCCCGTTCTATTTGAGATTTGTAAAAACTGATCATTTACTGACCTTTACATGGAAAACTTTAGACAAAAAATGTTGCCCATGGCCCATAGGAATGCATGGGAAATTAATCCTTATTTGCGAATTCGCAAAATGCGAATTCGCAAATAAGGAAGTGTAAGGAATCGCAAAAAAATAGCGATATTTTTCATACATTCCGCTTTGCGATTTCTAAATAACGATTCCTTAAAAATCGCTATTTAGGAATCACAAAATGGAATCTTGATACATCTGCCCCATGTACACTTACATGTGCACAAATAACTTCGGGGTACTTCTAGAGGGGCCGTAAGCCCAGAGGCACCCTTGGCTTTGCATTTCTTAAATTGTGATTTCCTATTAGGAAACCACAATTTAGGAAATGCAAACCATTTCCCATTTCGCCCATAGGCGGGAATACAATGGCATTTCCTATCTGCGATTCATTAATAAGCGATTCCTAATCTGTAGGAATCGCTGTTTGGCAATTGCAAATTTTGTACATATCTTTTGCATTTTTTAAATAGCGATTCGTTATTTAAGGAATGGAAACATGAACCTTACTACATCTGTCCCTTAAAGACCAAATATCTGCAGCAACTGTGCAGAACAGCAACGTCAGTACAAAATCACAGGACAAAAACAGTTTGCACACCTCAGCACGTAAAAAATATGAAAATTCCCAAAACACAACATCTCATACCGGAGAGGAGAATTTCAGACAATCTTGTAAGAAATCTCCATGTCAGCCCTACTTTACTTCTCGAGGGACAGGGGTGTCACAACCTTTGGTGGGGCCTGGGGCAAAACATTTTGACTGGACCTCTTAAATTAGAAATTAAGGATGAAAAGCTGAGCGGATCTGCCATTATTCAAATCTGTGACTTCCAGAGTGCACACAGTTATCCAGAACAGGCGTTAACTCATTAGCTTACGCCAATCCCATGGACAAATATATGATACAATTAGAAATAAGCGGAACGCAAACACAAAGCACTATATAGAATAATTTCTGATTTTAATTTGTGGCTCCTGGAAAGTGGACATGGTAAATGTCGTTAGTGCACTGCATTATTTATGTCCAATGTGCTCCGCAGTAACATTACTCCAATCCTCCAAAGCAAACACTCCACCTTCTCTGTTATCTCCCTCTACCTTTGTACCTATGTTTTCATGTATGAACAAAGAAAAAAATGTGCTACAAAAAATGATTGGCTTTTCAAGTTTCTGTTTGAGCTGGAGGAGGAAAGGGCATACAATATCACACCTGGGAAACTGCACAGACTTATTCTGTTTTGGAGGAAAAACCCACCTTTCCTCCTCTTCCTACCCCCACCCCTCACACCCCCCAAACATAGTGCCTCACTGGCTTTTGAAAAGCAGCTCTACGGCTGAGACTGAGCTCACAAAGGGCCATATGTATCAAGCACAAATGTGTTTGCAAACGCTAAAATTCGCAGAATTTCGGCATTTGCGAACGCATTTGTGCTAAATGGTATGTATGTAGCAAATGTGCGTGCAAAATAAGGAATCGCAAAATTTGCGATTCCTTATTTTGCGATTGCATTTAAGGAATCGCAAATGTTGCGATTCCTTAAATGCAATGTAAGAAGCACAAAAAAGGTGCAATTTCGCCTTAAGGAATCGCAAATTACCACCAACTTCAAGTTGGTGGTAATTTGCGATTTCTTTGAAAATGCACTTTTTGCATTTTTCAAAGTGCTATGTGAAGCACATACATACCCTTAGGGCATGAATGTGCGCCACATGTGCACCCATGCTTATTTCAGGGGTGCATCAGGGTGTCCTTTTGACACCCCTGCACCCTTGAAATTAATCTCAATCTGCGATTCTCAAATTGCGAATCGCAAATTGAGAATAACTTCCCATTCATCCCTATGGGCCTCCTGGCCCTTAGAAATGAATGGGAAAGTATTCCTTAATTGGGATTCGCAATTTTCTAATCGCAATTAAGGAATATTAAGAAATCGCTAAAAAATTGCGATTTTTTACCTACATCCCTATTTGCAATTCTCAAATAGCGATTTCTAAAAAATCGCTATTTGAGAATCGCAAATCAGGATGTTGATACATATGGCCCAAAGTCACTGTCAGACCATAATAGTTGCATTTTACTATGAGCCATTAATCACATATGTTGCCAGCTCAAGGGCAGGGCCCTGACTAGTGTGGGGGTCAGGGCAATTAGCCTCGGCTGCATCCTTTTTTGTGGGGGTCAGGCGAGAGAAGCAACTGAGCCACCACCCTGCAACTGGATAAGCAACTGAAGGCCTCCCTTGACCTTCATTGCCAAGGGAAACTGCAGAAACCACCAAGCCTCTGAAATGGCTGACAGCGTTTAGTGACAAAGTAGGCATAGAAAACAAAAGCCTCTTGTGAGCTGGGCCAAAAGTCAGGAGGGAACAGAATACTGAAAACAGCCACAAGAGTGGAGAAAGGTCCTTCAGCATAAGACCCTGTACCACGTAAAAGATAACATTCCATTGGGATTAAAAGCAATTAGAACCAAAAAACTAAAGGCCATCATACAGGAATAATCCCAGAAAAGGCATGGCTGTATGACACCCACCCAAACTCCCCCCCCAACTCCAGGCTGAGGGATTTACCTTCAGGAAACCCACCTCCAAAGTTGGACGAAAAGCATCCTGAACGTAAATAGGGTATGAACCCCTAAATACAAACTAATTGTCAATGCCTCAAGCTGATTACTTACGGCTGCAAATTGGCGCAATGAACATGACTCCCAGAAGCCTGAAAGACCAACTCGAGCCTGTGGGGTCCCGCATCCCTCGGCCCCACCAGGCATGTGCGAAGATAGCAATCGCAGGGGATGAAGGGCCCCTTCCCTAAAATAGCTGCGGACATGTAAGCGGAAGTAGGAGGGAAAATAGAACATGTTGTAGAGGAACCAAAACCAGCATGTCCACCCTGCACAGGATAAATCACCAGTGCTTTCTCTCCCATACACTACAGCTGACCCACTGATAAAAGTGGAAAAAGGGGGCTTAGCCCTCCATCGTGCCATGGGCGAGATAATGCAACAAACCCTCAAGCGCCCACCACCCAAGTCCAGAACTAGAAGCAATATGTCTGAGCATTCTCTTGATTTACCTATTGAACTAGATAACAAAGCCACCACCTCAGCCATACAGCTCATAGCGAGGGACCCACGGCTGGGCATAATCTCAGCCACTGGGAATCACTTGGGCCGCACCTCAATCCATCGTTATTTTGCACACCATGCCACCTCATATTGTGTCGCCCTAAGTGGGATAGGTATGCCCAGACATGTGCCCCTTCCACACTGGGTCACTGAAGCCAAGCTGTACCTAGATAGTGAGATCCATAATGAGGGCGAAACTGGTCATGGGTTGCGTGTGTTCATGTTCAGGGAGAACCTGGCTTGTTCCTATTGGAGCATGGACAAGAATGATTTGCATATAGCTGGGTCCAAACTGAGGTTGTCTTGTGTACAAAATAGAGATGGATTGAGAAGAAACCCAGAGTGATTCCCGGTGGCTGAGAATGATTCAAGTATTTCTTCCATCACTGTTTTGTATACTTATTGTGTAGCCCCAAGTGGAACGGGTTTGCCCAAAAGTGGGTTCAGTGCACACTATGTCACTGGAACCAAGCTGTACCTGGCTGATGAGCCCATAACTAGGGCAAAACCGGTCCTAGGTGTGTGTTCTGGTTCAGGGAAGACCTGGCTTTGCAGTTCAGCCTGGACTGTTCCTACTGGAACAGGGTCAAAACTGATTTGCATATTGCTGGGTCCAAACTGAGATGGCCTGGTGTGCAAAATAACGGCAGCACTGAAGAATAATCAGTGTCTGGAATTATTTCAAGAATACCTTCTGTCACTGTTTTATATACTTAAATCCTGGTAAAGGCAATAGCCTTCTACCACTTCTCTGGCTTGTTTTTACTCCCTCCCCCGCCTCCTTCTGTTACCTCTCTCCTCGTAGTCTATGTATCTATTCAAAACAGTTTTTCCCGAACGTTGAGACCTGAGCAACATCCCCGGTGGAGTTGCTAGACAGCTAATGAGGAGATTGGCCCTGGTTTTCCCCTCAACCGTCACCTACCCAGCCGGACATCGGACTCAGTTTTTCCTCGTCTCCCTGTTATGGCTCCTTCCTCCCCTTTTTCCTACAAATTCTCTCATCCTCGTTGTTTGTTGACTGTACCTTACTACGATATTTTAACTGATGTAATTTGTAACGCAATGTTCCTCTTGCATAGGGCTCTGATACCTCCGGGTCTAGCCAGCGCTATATAATCGTTTTTAGATATACCTTGTAATGTAACAATCCTCTGGTTTTGCGCTCTGAAACCTCCGGGTATTGCCAGTGCATATACCCTTCTCAAATCAAATATACAAAAATTTGGTTTTCCTGATTGCTGAGACTTGAGCAACATGGCTGATGCCCGGTGGATGCCCGCCCTAATGAGGAGATTGGTCCTGGTTTCACACAGCACCCTCTGAAAATGATGTATGAAGTCTTGACTAGCCAACTATTCAGCAGATCACGTATGATGGACCACCAACCCTAGACGGAATATTGCCAAGGGTACTGTTGCCAGGGTTTCTGACCCATATCCATGGACTTGCAATTGAAAACAGACCCCCGGAGCCACCTATCCAGGAAGACAGACACTTGGGGCAGAAGCTGCTCCACTTTGTGACCTTAAAAGCACAACAATCCCACAGCGCAAAATGAGCACAAATAAGCCCACATTCAATGTCAAAGACAATTAGAACCCCTCACAGTGAACCAGAAATCCACTTAGTCCCCGGCTTTAACAGTCAGGAACCAAGACGGGGAATGCTGAAACGGATGCATAGTCTAGGCAGCCGACCAGGGAGGAAACAGGAGCATGTCTATCATGTGAATCAACCCATCAGCATGCCAGCACATAGGCAAAGAAATGATGAGCCAACTTGAGGGCAAAGGGCCTTGCCCACAACAGGAAAGTTACTCCAGCAATGCAAGCCTCAGGAAACTTCAGGTGAGAGGGCTGCACTGGGGTACACAGGCAAGCAGGATGTATGATACAGGCATAAAAACCTCCTTCTCCCCAAAGTCAGATGAATGATCCACAGCAGACCAGTCATCCACTGAGATGTACTTGTCAAATCCAGAACAGGCAGCAACTACACAGGGAATGTCTCGAGGACGACCCAAGATAGAACAACCCCCAAATCCATACACGTACAAGGAGCACAAAACTTAAAGCCCCATACCGAACTAAGGTCACAATGTGCAGTGGGGCCTCATACTGGTGCCTAGAGATGTCAGAAGGGAAGAACCCTAAGTCTGATAGCATGGTACCAGATCCAATTGGAAAGTATGTCTAACAGCATCCAAGACCTGGTTTCATGGAATGTATTAAAAAGTTCCATGAAAATGTGGGAGTTGAACCCAGAAGCTTGAAGCTGAGAGTCACTGACCTTAAACACTAGGTCACAAGCTGCCATGACACCTACTGCTGTGAGGATGCAACATCAAGGTGGAGCACTGCAGACGTAACCACTCTGTGGCGCTAACAATCCAAGCACGCATACGAAGTGCATACTTTCATGCATTCATGAATTGCACTTATTTAGTGCAACAGCTGCCCTGTAGGGTATCCCGGCGCTCAATAGGAAATGGAGTAGCACATATCTTTTCAGCATGCCAATCTCAACTATTGGACAACTTCACACAATGATGAATGCCCTGCAGGTAGGCCACCGGTAGGCCATGCCCCAGCCTTTCACCAGTCACGGCCAGAGCCCCACAGATTCTAGGGGAACAGCAAGTTGGAAAAAACCTGTGGACTGCACAGGGCTCTAACAGAATCAAAATAAGTGACAAAAAACAATAGAAGCAAGCATTGGCAAAGCCAATAGATTGGGCCTTGGTAAGCTGGTTTGATTTTGTTGTTGTTATTTATTTATTTTATTACAAGCAAATGCCACAAAAAGAAAAACATAAAAACGTACACATTTAGCTGCTTAAACGTGGTGGCTACATGTTTGCCATAAAAATAATTTTAAGTAGAAAAATAAACCTTCACATATAGTTGTAATAGAAAAGTATGGGTGCTTCCTACCAGATGTGTGTACTTTTAAATACATGTCCCAGAAAAATATGATTCTTTCTGGCTTTAAATTAATGTGATGTGAAAATCTAGTTTAAATAAGCAATTATAACTAAAAAATAAAAAAAGGAGGAATAATGAAAATAAAATAAACATAGGCAAAGTAAAGTATTGACCCACCTGCGCTGCCATTTAGCGCAGTTCTTTTTAGGTGAATGTGCACATTTTATCAGGAAAATGGCCTCACTCACATTGCAAGGAAACCAATGGCTAAAGTAGGCTTAATCATCTCCCCATACTCTACGTCGTGGTGAATGGAAGCAAAATGTGAATGACAGGTGAACAGACCACTGGATGAACAGGGCTGAACCAAAGCCTCTCTCTGTAAGTATGTATTCATGCTTTTTTTATTTCTGTTGTTTTTCAGGCTTTTACGCTTAAATTATCGATTTGGCTTAACTTAAAACAGAAACAACACCTCCTCAACAGGTGTGGATACAGCGCTGTAAATCACACGAAGAAAGTTGCCTTCTTGAAAGACAGACCGAACTGGATGTCATCTGGGTAGGTGGTCCTTCTTTAAGCCTCCTGGAGGGTGAGGGTTGCAGTAAGTTTCATTTGGAAAAGGAAATAGGGGAACAAAGTCTATAATGGTGGACTAGGACAATCTCATCTCAGACCTGTAATGACTGTAACAAGTAGATGAGGCGGTAAGGTACTCTGCATTGCACAGCCTAAACACCTTATCTTCTAGCAGAATTCATAGCTACCAAAATATATCTTTCATCGTAAGGAACCTTACATTGACATATCTTAGAGGTTCAAATGCATAGATCTGTGGGAACATTACTGGAAGATCACAGGGAGATTTCAATAGTTGAAGGAGTGTCGTCCCACTGCTCTCAGAGCAGGAAAAATAAAATGATAATAACGTTGTTATTATCATTGTGTTTTTTGTAGGTTTGGGCTGGGTTAGGGCAAGGCTGGTGACCCTGTGGAGGGGGGGGTGAGTGGTTTGCACACAATAAGTGCGCATGACTGTTTGGCCAGCCGTCTTGGGTCGGCCAAACCGTTATGCGCACTTTGCATGTTCCCAACCAGGCTTTAATGCACAGCCTGGTGGGGAACATGCTAGCCTGGTGGGGAACATGCACAGGCTCCCTTTCCCTGTTTGATCACCGAACCACAGCGCTCAGACCAATCACAACCCTGCATTGGACATTGTGATTGACTTAGGGAAGCCTTGTTGCTTCCTGGTTCAGGGACTCGCCGGAGAAGTGGAGACACGACAGTGGAGGGACAGCAACTGTGAGGAGGTAAGTGGTTTTTATTTTTTTAGTATTTTGTCCCCCCGACCCTCTACCCCAGTTCCATACCAGCTGCTACTGAATTGTATAGAAAACACAATGCTAGGATCTCCTTTTTCACCAAATTGAGAGCTCATAAAAGGCATTAATCACTGCTCATTGATGGAGCAGTTTCCACAAATAAGCCCAAAGAAAACTTGACTTGTAAAATCTGCAGACCAACTTGAAAACAAGAAGATATATGAATAAACTACTGCTGCACACATAACGTCTGGAAACAATTACAATACCGATATACAAGTTAAGGTGCCAAGGGATTCCTGGACTGCTGATTTGAAGCTACAAGTTCTTAAGAGAGATTGTGAACAAGAATTCAGAATCTTCAACCTGCACACTGTCCAAACTACTCAGCTGTGAACCTGACCCCAGAAACACCCTGATATTAGGGAGATGTACGCTCAGGTATTCTCCAAACGAGCGCTTCTCTAATAAAGTGACCGTGTTCCTTTTTGAATCTAAGTCTTGTTCCCAACAATTCTTACTGGCATCTCTTGTAATAACCGCTGGTATGGGGTTGTTCAAATATACCCCCCAGGTGAGATTAACCAAGAGAAGCTACCACACGAGGGTACCCCTGACAGCTACTGAAAACTGCACCAGGTTCCCAAATCCCATGGAGCTCAATGTAGGTGGGTCAGTGGGGAGCAAAGCTATAAGTCCCCGCATACCACACATACATAGGCCAATATGTGTCACTTAGAGCCACATCTGTCATGGAGCAGGCTGACTTTGCTTGTCATTAAGCCTTACTGCTCCATCTTCGTTGGGATCTACAAGTCCATGCAGAGCTCACAATTTGCCACAGTTTACAAGTACAGTAACTATGTGAGTTTTGGCCAAATCGATCAGAGATTTTTGCATAATGTCGGGTTGGAGAACTAAAAGCATTCCTATCAAAAATGCTTAAATCAGCCTTGGCCCCGTCCTCTCCTTGTTGAATCTGTCTCTTTCCATTCATCCATTTTCTTTTCTCCATCTCTTGTCTTACTCTTGCCCTCCCTCCCTCTCTCCCTTTCTTTCTTTCTTTCTCTCGATGCTTGCTGCAGTTAATCTAGGGGAGCTGTGGAAAGTGACAAAGGACTCAACAGCGGCCACAGGCTTTCAAACCTGACTTCCAATGGCTCCAGCCCACAAAGGAAATGCCCAGTTCAATAAAAGGCCTGTCCGGCCCAGCTTGTGCTGTTGAAGTCACCTAAAAAATACAGAGGAAATGTCTGGAGAGAGAAAATTGGATGGAATGGTCCAGTTGCACAGATATTCAGTTATTTTCACATTAAACATCCATACTACTGTTGCTAGTGCACTGATTCATAAAAAAATAAGCTTCATGGAGAACAATGCTCATTACCAGAAAACATTGGTTCTTTGTTAAATAGTCTTAAAAATTGTCTTACATGCCCAGTCCTTCTACACGCATATTTCGAGAATACACTAATTTCGCACCAGCAGCCCCTATTCCACGCCCTGCCAAGTTCTGTGTCACTCCGATCAAGGGTTTGTAAGTAGAACTGATTTTGAAAATAGATTATAAGAAAACGTTTGCTGAAAGCGCAATAAATCACCACCATTAATGTGATGACAAACACCTTCTTGGTGCTTGATGATATAAAAAAAGCAAAAAATGCCATCATAATAAAGTTCATTCTGTTTGCCTACTTTAAGGTGATGCATTGCATTTATCATTTCCTTCTTTTCTGTTAGAAGTGAAAAGATGTCTCAAGTGAATAGCACTTTGGAAGCAGACATCGCATTTATATTAAACAGGGACCACAAAGATATTGGAATTATATGGCCCCAACTTTGTTTTGATTATGTCCAGAACTTTTTCAAGAAGTGCACGTCTTAATGTAAACTTTTGTTGGCTTATGTACATTAAAATATTCGCTTCCCACCTTGTTTTTCTCTTATTAGTAGACCTCCCACACCCCTGCCACCAGATCTTGAAGAACCTGTACCATCTGGACTGGGGTGCTGCAGGGTGGGGATGTGGGATGCTAGGCAATTGTAAACTGGCATTATAGCTATGGAAATTAATACAATTATGTTACAAAAATAAACTTTTGTTGGGTTCCTACAAAGAGAAAAATATCATTCAGTTCAACAGAGCCGTTTGACATCTCTCAGTCTTTCTGGTGAATATATGGAAAGAGTCTGCTGCCTTAAACAACAAAGGGGCTTGTAGAGATGAAGTGATACTTTAAAGAACCTCAACCATTGGCACTCGATAGGACCACATTCCAAGCCATAGTTTTTTGCCCATTGAGCCAAAGATCAGTCATATGCCCCACTAGGGGAACTATAAGTCCAAGTCTCCTCCAGATGGGAACAGAAGAAACCCCCAGGATTGTTTTTTTTGTCTTTTTTGGCCACATCTGTAAAGTGTAGCATGATTCCTGTTGAACAGTGAGCATGGGATCCACATCTGGGAAGATCTAAAGCACTAAGGCTCGCTACTGCAGCAAACAACAAAATGATGGCAGGAATGCTTCATTTAACCTCAGTCATGGGTGACCACTATGGGCCACCTTCGAGTTCATCATTTTCCTCCCACTGTGCCACACTAGACAGGGACCAGCTGACATAACGTCCCTTAGGTCCGACTCCATATTGTGTAGGCCCGACTCCATTTTGGATCGTGGAGATCTCCATCTTCATTAACTTAGACAATGGAAGCCACCATATTCCCTGATCCATGCACAGCTATTGTCATGTTGGCCTTTTAACGCAGTTGTCACCACACCATAACTTTCTAGGAACTGTGACATTGTCAAGTTCTTTGATTGCTGACATAGATACAACATCTAATGCAAAATTCCCCTAGGTCAAATACCTACTCCTCATCATGTTAAGGTTAAAAATGAACACATACAGACATATAACCAAAATAATGTACTCTGAATTGACGTCCTTTTGCCTTATGTGTTCATAAAGAAATGTCTGGAACACCTACCTTGATGCACATAATCTATGTCAGACATTCCTAAACTTACATCAGAAATTCTAATTTCTGATAAGATTTAGAATATAAGGACTGCCACTTGACCACTCGTCAGGAGAGGTCCTTCGCCCAGATTATCACCTCAGATTCTGCTAGACACAGTTGCAGATGCTGCCAGAGCACTTCACACTTTGCAGATGATACATCTCACGTGAAGACTGAATCTAATCTGCTGGCAACAAGGTATGCAGTCCGTCTTTTTTACCTAGGAAACTCTAGATTGTAATTTGCTCTTCTTTCATGCTGTTATAGTATAGTGCATAGAAATAGGAATTAGGGTGTTAGATTCTAGATAACATTTTTAAATTACATTTTAGCTACTGAAATCTGCACCAAGTTCCTAAATCCCATGGAGCTAAATGTTCAGTGGGTCTCTAGGCAGTTCAGTAGACAGCATAGGTATAAAAAAAATCCCCGCATACCACAAACACATAAGCCATGGGACCAGTCCAGCCCGAACTGTCAGGCCAGGTCCAACAATGGATTTAGGCCCAGATCTCTGACAGGGGGGTGAGTATTTGACATTGTTCACCATTCCGTCCATCATTTGTTCTTTTTGCATTTGTCACCTTGAGTGGGATGGGTATGTCCAGATGTGGGTCGCGTGCTCACCATGCCTCTGGATTCAAGCTATCCTGGCTGTCCTAGGATGCCTATTTCCAGTATAGGGAGGACCTGGCTTGGCAGATCGGGCTGGACTGTTCTCATCGGGAGCAGGGTCAAAACTGATTTGAATATGGCTGAGTCCGAACTGGAATGGCGCGGTGACTCTGACTGGGGGTGAGTGTTTGACATTGTTCATCATTCCGTTCATCATTTTGTATTTGAAAAATAAACAGCTTTGGGGATAGGTAGCTGTCTTACAAGACAAGCTTCGATTGGTCCATGTGAGGCACACTTTGGGCCATAAGCGTGGTGGTATTCATGATAAAGGGAACTGTGCAGCTGACCAAGCAGCAAAGCTGCAATTCAGACTGCCTGAGTAGCTGTCTTAACTAGATCTCAAATGAAGGTTGACACAGATATCTCAACAGCCATAAACGCAACCAAGCAAACTGGGAATCCTCCTTCAGGTTTCCCTCCCATATGCTCCTTCACCCTTAATTCAGATAAGTTATGATACAAAGAGTGGGAGACAGAATAATACCTAATTATCTGTCTAAATTAGAGTTAATCAAAGAAGCAGATGAGGGGTAGCCCTCTGCACATGCATGGATAAATGCAACAATAGCCATGCTACAGCAACTCTATTGGTGGCCGAATTTATATAAACAGGCTAAGGACAATGTTAGACAATGTGACATTTGTCAGCTGATTAAACCTTCCACTGTCAAAAGACCCCTGCCAGCTCCCCTCTCCATCTCAAACATCCTCTTCCAGGTTATTTGTTTGGACCATATTGGTCCCCTAAATTCAGCTAACCGATATAAATACATATTAGTACCTATTAATTCATGTTCTAGATTCCTATAGGTCCGGCCACAGAGAAATGCAAACGCTTCAGCAGTCATAAAGATTTGCAGTGCCTAGTTTCAATGGGGGGAGTTTACTCATTTCATTCAGATAACAGTCATGCATTTGTAAATGTAAATGTAAATGTAAATGTAAATGTATTTGAGCTTGTAAAGCGCACTGCTACCCATCCGTAGGTTTCCTGGCGCTGTATAACTCTGGGGAACCCGTCCTGGCTTTCCCTGTGGGATGGTCCCTGCTGGGAGTCTCCAAGGTGGAGCCAGGCATCCCCGGAATTGATGGGGCCGTTGTGGAGATTAGGCAAGCTAATGCCCAGAGTTGCAGAGTGGAACCCCTGATTAGAGTAAGCACCGAAGCGAGAATTATCGAGTCTGCTGACCCAAGTCCACGACCCTGCCGCGTCAGGAATTGAACCCTGGTCCCGGGCCGACTTCTGCTCCCAGGTCTGCCGCCTCTAACCAGTGAGCCCCACCACTCCACTTATTTTATTTTTTATTTTTTCAATTTGTAGGGCGCAACAGCTACCCAAAAAGGGTTTCCCGGCGCCTAGACACAGCTAGTTAGAAAGACAGGAGAAGGGTTTTGGCTATTGAGATTATTGTTCAAATAGCCAGGTCTTAACATGCCTTCTAAACCTGGCATAATTTTCCTCCTTTCGGATGAAGGGAGGGAGTGTGTTCCAGAGGGATGGTCCCAAGTGGACAAAAGATCTGCCACCTACTCTTGCCAATTTGAATCTCGGCACACAGAAGTAGGCCGCTGATTGCGACCGCAGGTTACGCTTGGGAGTGTATGGGAGGGCTAGAGCTAGAAGGTATTTAGGTGCCGTGCCCGCCTTAATTCTGAACATATAGTTCAGGGCTTTAAAGCGGATTCTGTTTTCAACCCTGAGCCAATGGAGTTCCTGGCGGTGACTCGGGACTCCGGAGTTTTTAGGAATTTTACACAGTAGACGGACTGCTGCGTTCTGGACCAATTGTAGTCGGCCAACTACTGATTTGTTAGCGCCCAGATACAGAATGTTGCCGTAGTCAAGCCGCGATGTTATAAGGGCATTGACTACGGTCTTTTGCGTGGGAAGAGGCAGCATCCAAAGGATTTTCCTCAACCATTTGACTATGGTGAGGCATAGACCAGTAACTTTACTGGCCTGTTGATTCATGGAAAGGGAATTGTCCAGAATGAAACCCAGGTTCCGAATATGAGTTACCGGGGTAGGAAGAGCTCCCATCTGATCGGGCCAGTGTAAGGGATTCCACAAATCTCGATGTTTTCCCAGGACCAAGATCTCTGTCTTGTCGCCGTTGAGTTTTAATTGGTTTCTCGTCATCCAATTCAGGATATTTTGGAGTCCTGTTTTAAGTAGAGAAGGGGAATTTGGACAGGATTCGGATAGGGAAAAAATGATTTGGGAGTCGTCGGCGTAGGTCATAAGGGTGAGACCAGATTGTTCAACAAGGTCAGCCAGGGGTCTAAGATATAAATGAAAGAAAAGAGGACTAAGAATAGATCCCTGCGGCAGATAACAGTCCTGCATTTGCCACCAAGGATTACAGGGATTGAATGTCTGCTCTTGGAGATTGTCTGAAATTTAGCAACCTATTCAAATCTGAATCGAATGGTGTTGTAGAGAGGGCCAATGACATGATTAAACAAGCTTTGACTGTTAGGGTTTTGAGTTCAGGTCTTTAGTTGGTACCACAATTTGTATGGAGTTCAGAAAGAATTGAATAACTTACCTAGACGAGTATTCGGAGGACGCACTCAATACAAGGTTCGTTTCAGAATTCCTTATTTATGTGCCTGGCCTAGATAATTCTGAGAAGATGGTGGATAAGGACACATTTGACTTGGAGAAACATTTGAACATTTTACAGAGTATACAAGAAGTCAGGGACAAGTTGTCTAACTCAAACCACTCTGACACTGCCACCTGTGAAGAGAAGGTAATTACTGCTGCCGATAGGTGGGTTCCCAAAGTTGGGGACCTATTTCGGGAGAAAATCCATGATAAGCAAGCTTTTGAAACAGATCTCCCATCACTCCTCTTTGGGTAAAAGGCAATATAACTGTTATCCTGCCTCCTCTGCCTGGATCAAGAGCAAACAGACAGGTGTCTATCAGCCATGTTAAAACATACAATATGGCCAGTCCTCAACAGCTGGCCACCGCAGACTCCAAGAAGGTTTCAGAGTAGTGCCTCCCAGGCTCGTCCTACTCTAAATACCATACTCCATGAACAGATCCATAACATGTCTAGCTTAACTTCCCAGCCAGGGATGTTTGAGCTTAACACACTATGCAGAACACTGAGTGTAACAAACACAGCGTATACTGCCAGTATGACTGTGGCTACTGTCCAACGTAATTCCATGGTCTACTATGAAATTCTAACTGATGCTACGCCATTAGAAGTGGTACCTATTTGAGTGTCCTGAGGGACCAATGATGCTGAAAATGACTCTGGATATTTCTCAACCCCTTTCACTGTCACTCAACACCAAAGAGGGCTTTGCGCCTGTCAGTGGTTCTACTGCTATTTAACTGATATTTTAGGCCTCCAAGAACAATTGCATCAGCTGTGGTTCATGAATTACAGCCTCACTCCTCATCCCACAAAACCTAAAGCGGTTTCTACTCTGCAAACATTACAGCCTATCCTGTGCCCAAGGGCATAGCCAGGGAAAAAGTTCCACATCATATTATGGGATCCACTGAGACATTGCAATTTCCTTATGTGATAAAGGTTTGAGCGAATTATGTTATAATACCCGGTTCTATTTCAGATGATTGGAACATTGAAACTGTTAAAGAATGGTGCTGTTTTCGCTGGCATATGCTGCTTTGAATAAGGAAGATCCTTATTTGAATTCAGCAAACTACAAAGAACTGTATTGCTATCATCACTATGCACATTTATTTCATACATAGCACCAGCTATCCTAGAGAAATTCACAATTACACACAATGGGAACAGTCATTCTAATTTATTAAAGAAAGTCCCTTACTTTCAGAGTGCTGACAGGCCACACCCTTCAGCCTTTTATTTTACTCATCATACACCACAGCAGCTTAAAAAAAAACTAATCACTACCAACAAGCTGATTTACTTCACTGAGTTTAGTCACAACCTAGCTGTTCAATGGTATGAGTATTGGAAAGCAAATGTGGTCAAGAAAAGTAACCAAATTCAGACAGATTCAAGGTAAAGAAGCCTTATTTTGACCCTGTGTAATACCAAAAGAAATAATTTTTCTAAATATCCAACAACTACTTGACTGGGGTTTGGAACAACGAAGGATGTAAAGAAACCTTCTATTCTAAAAGTCAATCTGGCTATGTTTATTAATTGGAACTTTCCAATAAATATATCTGAATCAGATATAAATGATAAGATACAGAATGGAACCTATAGGTCAACACAATTCTATGTTGAAGGTTTGGCCTAATGGCCCTATCAGTCTAAAACATCTATGCAGTGTTTCCTTTCCAGCACTCCTGGACCCAAATGTAATCATCCTGATCCAAGTTATAATGCACAAATGCCTGTACTGACTACCACATACAGTGTAGGCAAGTCATGCAACGATGACTGGAACCCTCTAGTCTTTCAGCTGTAAAAGAGCGCTTCTCTTACATTAATGAAAGTATGGATTTTTCTGACTTTCTTCTGGGACCACTTCCTAAAAGAAATGAAAGATTCCTTGCCACAGGAATATATGCCATACACAATGAATTAATCAAATATTCTGACAAACAACCTGCAGAACGAATTAGGCAAATAGATCAGGAAAACATGCAAACAGTGTTTAAATTGACAATGGAATGCACACACTTTCTAAATCAGTGTACTCACTAAATCATATTTTGTCCTCAGCCTTAGAACTAATGAAAGGAGATCTGCAATTTTTACAACAAAGGGTAGACTCGATTAAGAACAATTATACAACATAATTGGGCATTACAAAAACTAAGATCTGGTTTCGTGTCTTGGCAACTCCTTAATGAAACAGCCTTATTTGAATCACATAATTTAACATACACACAAAAAACACAATAGCCAAGAAAGAATTCTCATTTACTCTAATATAAGTATAGAGCAAGTTGAAGATGCACCATTTACGGTCAGTGACATACCACATATTACCTGGTTAATACATGGTATTATTTCTTCATCCACAGTAACGTTTCATTTTTCTGAATGTCAAAAATATAAATCTATTGGTAGGTAGGCAACTATGCACAATTCACAACAGTTCCATTCATTTAAATTTCCTTTTACCCATAAATGTTTAAATGAAAAGGAAGATGACCCTATGTATATCAGTACAGCAAAATTCAGGAATCCACTTGGACATTCTCTTCTATGTGACCCCATACCATTGCGCGAAATGTTTAGAGCTGTAATGCCAGGGTTAAGTTTGTTTTATCTGCTTCCCCTTGACCTCCATTCCCACACACCATGAACTTCGAAATAACAGTTCTCATTTATTTTTAAAAATGTTACATGCTGTGGGTTGGAGCCAGGCCAGCTATACCTGATTTTTTTTTTGTTTGAATCTCTTTACGGCATTTTCTTAATTTTTTGTGCATACATTGTTTTACACTTACTGAACATTCTACAGAAATGAAGATATTGCATCACAAGTACATCTCATGTCATGCTGTAAGTTCTGCTATTGTACAGAGGCGGGCGGAGTCAGGGATTCAATACGATCATGATAATCAACAAAAGAATGGAGAGAAGAGAGAAAAAAACATGGCAACTAAATAAGGCTGTCAGTTACAACAAGAGGGTATGAACAAGTAAGGGTAGTCCACAACAAATGGGGGGGGGAGAAAGAGGAACAATATATGGCATTATCAAAGTGTGTAACAGATGGATGCATGAATTAATAGGTAGATCCGGGAGAGGAGGGTAGGGGAAAAAGATTGTGGGGAGTGACATGTGAGAGTATCAGCTCACAAGGGTACAAGGGCCCAAGCATTCTGGATCTCCACATGTGGTGACGCATGCGGGGCAGGGAATGTGTTCAGTGGTTGCAGTGATGCCTGAAAAGGCTCCAGGATAGTGTCCCATATGGTCGTTAGTGGATATTTACGGAGTCCACATGTGTCTTCTCTACAGAGAGACACCCCTTCAGCATCTCCCAGGCAAAGGCCGTTGGTAGTGTCGGTGACCTCCACCTCCTTGTGACTAAACGTTTGCCAAGGATCAGGCTCAGGTCTATGAACCGAGCTATGGCTCTTTGTTTTTTTATCTCCACGAATTAGACCCAGCAGACAAGCCGCTGAGGTGTGGGCACCTGCCTGTCCATACAGTTCGCTACGCTAAAAGTCAGTCCTAGCCTGTATTGGTAAAGGGAAGGGCAGTCCCACAGCATGTGTATCAGGGCAGCATCGGGATGGGCTTAGCGGGGGCAGGTAGTATCTGTCTGGTGATGGTAACAGTTTATTTTTGCAGGTGTAAGGTAGGCTCTGTGAAATATGTAATGCTGGATAAGGCGAAAGCAGCCACTATGTGGAATAAGGGCAGGGTACTCTACCACTTTCGCCCACCCTCTGTCTGTGCAAGGGTGGCCTAAATCATTCTCCCAACTAGTGCGAAATAGGGATAGAAAGACCACAGAATGCATGCACAGTGAGTCAGCAAACCAGTGTGTCAGGTGGCGGCCCGTGACCATGACATGGAGATACTGGATGGTAAGATGTATCATGCGTTCACATTGCCTATCACTCCAAGCAGTGTCAAGGACGCCATTTAATTAATTGTAAAGGAGAAAATGACCAGGTGAAAGGTCCTCATCTAATACCTAGGAGTGCTATTGTGGTAGAGGTCCCCCAGTGTGTGTAAGCCTGTTTAATGCCAGGGGGCAAACTCCCTTGTGGTGGTGAACCAGTCAACTCTCGGGATACCCAATAGGGGGAGTGCAGGGTCATACAGTTGTGTGGCTCTATTTATAATGAGGCTGCACTTAAAGCAGCAGTGCGCTACACACAACCATGCAGGCGCTGGGGTTGGGTGCCTGGAACAGGGTTGGAATTGGTGCAAAATATGAGAGGCATCCCAAGGTGGGGTGGTTGTGTCGGTGTCAGGCAACTGGAGCCCTGACATCCACCTGGCCTTTCACTGTAATTGAGAGTCCAGGTAGTAGCGCTCAAAGTTAGGAACCGTCAAACTTCCTCCAGTGGTTGGTAGTTGTAGTTTATGCAGTGCCAACCTACACCTTGTTTTGTGCCTGATAAGATCCTGGTGTAAGTGTGTCCAGTGTTAGGAAGAAGGATTTGGGGAGTTATAGAAGGAGGTTAGCAAAGTGGTATAATAATCGGGGGAGCACCACCATCTTAACAAGTGCTACACAGTAATCAACCCTTACGTTGCGGCTGCTAGTGCGCATACCATTACTTCACAAGCATTACTACGCTTGCAATGTTACAACGTGCACCATTAGTACGCAAGTTGTTACATCGCAAGCGTTGTTACAATGCACTATTCACATCGTTGTTTGGAAGGCGCTTCCGTTTCTAAACAACGACGTGCAGATCTGACATCACTGGAAGCCAGAGAAGAGAGGAACCACGAAAGAGAGAGAGAGGTAAGTGTAGTTTTGGGGGCATGCAGGGGGTAGTCTTTTAGGTTGTAGGGTTGTGTTTGGGTAGTGTAGAGTAGTGTAATTGAGTTTAGGGTAGTGTCGAGGGTCGTGAAGGGTAGTGTTGGGGAGTAGGGACAGGACTAGGGGTCAGGGGAGGGATGTGCAGGGGATAGTGTTTTAGGGTTTAGGGTAGCGGTGTGGTGTTTGTGTAGTGTATGGTAGTGTTTCAGGGTTTAGGGTAGTGTTGGGAGTCATGAAGTGTAGTGTTAGAGTGTAGGGTCCAGGCAGGGGTAAGGGGAAAGGTCGTGTAGGGGGTAGTGTATTAGGGTTTAGGGTAGTGTAGTGGTGTTTGAGTAGTGTAAGGTAGTGTAGTGTGTGAGGGTGTGGGTAGTGTTGAGATTTTATGGTGAATTAGGGTTTAGGGTAGTGGTGTGGTGTTTGTGTAGTGTAGGGTTGTGTTTCAGGGTTTAGGGTAGTGTTGGGGGTCGTAAAGTGTAGTGTTAGAGTGTAGGGTCCGGGAATGGTAAGGTCCTGTAGGGGGTAGTGTATTAGGGTTTAGGGTAGTGTAGTTGTGTTTGAGTAGTGTAGGGACGTGTAGTGTGTGAGGGTTTCGGTAGTGTTGAGATTTTATGGTGAATTAGGGTTTAGGGTAGTGGTGTGGTGTTTGTGTAGTGTAGTGTAGGGTAGTATTTCAGGGTTTAAGGTAGTGTCCGGGGTTGTGAAGTGTAGTGTTAGAGTGTAGGGTCCAGGCAGTGGGAAGGAGGAAGGTTGTGTGGGGGTAGTGTATTAGGGTTTAGGGTAGTGTAGTGGTGTTTGAGTAGTGTAGGGTAGTGTAGTGTAGTGTATGAGGGTTTGGGTAGTGTTGCGATTTTATGGTGAATTAGGGTTTAGGGTAGTGGTGTGGTGTTGGTGTAGTGTAGGGTAGTGTTTTAGGGTTTAGGATAGTGTCAGGGGTCGTGAAGTATAGTGTTAGAGTGTAGGGTGCAGGCTGGGGGAAGGTCGTGTAGCGGGTAGTGTATTCGGGTTTAGGGTAGTGTAGTGGTGTTTGAGTAGTGCAGGGTAGTGTAGTGTGAGTGTGAGATTTTAGTGCGATTTTTTTAATTTGCATAAACCATTACAGGAAATAAACTTAGTAGTGCTATGCGTAGTAATAGAATGCGGAATAAAAGCATTTAAAGTACATTTATAACCATTTGCGTTATAAATGCATGTGCAGTTAAAACTTGCAAAGTAATGATTTATGCTAAGTAAAAAAATAACCCTAAAATCGTGCGATGTAATGGTATGTGAAGTATCGACATACATGTGACATACATGTGTGCCACACTCCCAGCGATAGAGAGTCTTCCAGAATTATGATTGTGAGCGTTTCGAGGACACCGTGTGGGTAAGGTTACCATCGAATAAATCAGTGGGGTCATGATAAATGCGGATACCCAGGTATATAAATGTGGTGGGTTGCCATGAATGGTGGGCGCCTCTAAGACAGAAGGCAGGGTCTAGAACACTAGTAGAAAATAAGTAAAGACATGTTTCCTCCCAGTTGACTTTGAGCCCGGAAAGAGCTTCAAACGTCCAGAATATAAGTGCCAAGTCAGAGGAAATCTTGTGAACATTGCGGAGGTAAAGTAACAGATCATCAGCGTACAGTGATACAGAGTGTAGGCCATCCCCCATTGGAATACCCCAGCAGCACCTGAGTGTGCAAAGAGCTACAGCTACATGATTGATTGCTAGTGGGATGAATAAGGGGGAGAGAGGACATCCTTGGCGGGTGGCCTTCTGAATCATGATGAGGTCAGAAATCAGAGCCACAGGTTTCACACTATCTACAGTTTGGGTGTATAACAGCTTCACCAGTCTGATAAACCCAATCCAAAGCAGGGTAGAAATGCAAAGGGAAAGTCCCACATCAATTAATCAAATGCTTTTTCCAAGTCGAGGACCAGACAACCAGATCTGGGCAAGGGCTGGGGAGCGTTCTCCGTGACTCTGAAGAGTCTAGATATATTCTGTGAGGTATTTCTGAACAAGGACAAACCCGTTCTGATCTGAGTGTATGAGTGTGGGTACAAGAGGGGCCAGTCGGTCTACTAAGAACTTGGCAAGTACTTTACAATTGGTATTAAGGAGTGCAAGAGGATGATAGGAGCCAAGAACTGTGGGATCACATGCCGACTTGGACAAGGAGCTAAGTATAGCCTCATGGAGCGAGGATGGTAGACAAGCCGCTTGGGGGGCATTGTCATAAAGTGTCTGAAGACAGGTGGCCAGGAGTGTAGTGTAGGTGTTATAAACCTCGGTCAGAAGCTCATCTGGTCTTGGGATCTTCCCCATGGGCAGAGCGTGTATAGACTCCTGTATCTCAAATAAGGAAATTATGCCATCTATCTCAGTTCTCTGGTTGGGAGTGATGGTGTGCAGGGGCATTTTGCATAGAAAGGAGTCAATATCATGTTGGTCAGTGTTCATGGTTTTCGCATACATTGCAGTGTAATGGCTCATCTATTCAGCATGTATTGCCATTTGAATTTGCAGAAGAGTGACTTCAGACGAACATATTGCTAGTATGGGGTGTCTATGTTGTTTTTGTTGAGTAAGCCATGCCAAGAGGGAACCAGCTATTTACGCTGATGCATGCGTTTAGCCGTGTGTGCAGTATAATTAATGTAGCGGAGGCATTCCAGAAGCGCAGCATAATCTTGTTGTGCCGAAAGAAGGTTACAGTAACTTTCAGGGTCTGATACAGCCTGTGATTTAAGAGTGAGGAGGTCACACTCAATGTGAGAGATGTCTATGTCCAAAGTCTGCCTCATGTTCCATGTACATCCCAGGCAGTGACCCCTGATAAACGATTTGAAGGCATACCACGCGATTGAGCGGGAGGAGATGGTATGGGCTTTAAGTTCGAAGTGATCGCCTATGGCAGACTAAAGGGAGGACCAAAAGGGGGAATCATTTAGGGCTGCTAGTTATAGTCGGCAAGTAGGTATTGGGGGGGCAATAGCCCAGTTCAGGAAGAGGTGTTGGGGATTGTGATCTGAGTGGGTGTGACCTAAATAATCTATGTGCGTTTGGAGGGCATAACGTCTGGGGAGCCTACAAAATGGTCTATACAGACATGTTTATGCTAGAATAAAAGGAATAGACTCTGGATAGTGAGTTATGGGTTCTCCAGATGCCAGGCAACTGCCAGTGTGAGAGTCAGGTGGTCAGAACATGTACATTAATGGTAGCAACCATGCAGGGAAGAGGAGGCAAGGAGCGGTCTAATTGTGTGTCAAGCACCATTAAAGTCCCCACAAAGGGGCCATGGAATCCTGTTCCATTGCAAAGTACTCCCGAAAGACAGGTGAGGAAACCCTACTGATCAGAGTTGGATACATAAATGGAGCCAAGAAGTATGTGATGTCCTTCAAGGTACCCCTCAACCAAAATATAGAGACCTTCTGGGTCGGCAAGGGATTTTAACGTTACAAAAGGAGTGTTAGTCCTGACCGATATCAAGGCTCCTCTAGCGTACGTAGCGAAATTCGTGGAAAATATCTGTCATGCCATCACCTCTGCAAATGCACAGCCTCTGTTTGTGTCAGGTGGAATTCCTGCAGAAGGGCTAAGTGTGCAAAGCGGTGGCCCAGGTATGAGTAAATACCGTATCAGCTTGTCGAAGTGTGTATACCCCTGACATTCCAAGTTTTTACATTCCATTAACCATAACTCCAGTAGTCATTGGGGGAGGGCAGAGGCTTGCAGGGCGCGGGGTATTGATGCTATGACGGTGGATGGTAGCTGTTGCAGGATGCAACAAGGGGCCAAACTAAAACAAGAAGAACAACGAAACAATAAGAAATGAACAATTCCATAAGAGCGGAGGAACATCATGTGTCTTCCCAAACGTAATGTAAATATGTTAGTGGCACACAGCCAGCTGGTGGGGGATGTTAAATGTGGGCTGAAGCATGGAGCCTCCTAGTCCCTCTTTGAAATTTAAACATGTAGTATCCTACCACACGCTATCAGTGTGAGAAGAGTCTAATGAGTGTACAAGCTGGTCATGATGATACAACATATCACTTATATGGGCCCACTTGATTAGCAGAATAATCAAGTTACCACAGCAAATAACTAGACTTTTAGCCAAGGTCATCAGCTGTCTGCAGGGTTACTTGTGGAAGTGTCATGGAATTCTGCTGAGAAGGCCAGGTCGACGTGGAACTCTCATCACTGGATGATTTAGATGGCTGCTCATCCAAGTCCAATGAAGATGAATTGTCACAGCAGCTTGTAGAGTCTTCCTATGTTTGTTTATCATCAGCTTCAGGTCTGAAGTGCCACGTGGACACAGTGAATGGTCCTGGAGCCTATGCCTGCGGCAACGATTCCTGCCTTGCATGTTGGAGGCAGGTGTATCTCTCTGATCAGCTGGGCAAGCGTGGTCACGCCCAATAATTCAATCCAATCCCAAAATACAAATGAGGTGTTTTGATTAATGCAAGGTGTACATGTGCTGGACCTTTATCGCTCCTGGCTCCCCTTCGTTATAAAGTTTCAATCCAATCCCAGACGTCTTTAGGATCCATAAAAAAACCTTGGCTGGTCGCCAGATTTCACCCGGAGCTTTGCAGGGAGCAGGAGTGAATATTTAACCCCAAGTGTACGCAGGCGGCACTTCACAGTGAGGAAGGAATTTCGCTGTCCTTGAACTAGTAGGGTATAATCAGAGAATATCAATCATTCATGCATTGTCTACTTGCAGATCCAGTATTTTGAAGGTTTCCCATAAGATGGTGTCTCGATCTCTGTAGTATAGCAGGTTCACCAGGGGTTCTAGCTCAGAGATAGGCAAGGCATTAGCACCCTTTGGGCCCTTTTAATTTCAAAGAAAGGGGACAGGATCCGAACCCTTCGCGTTTTCAAGTAGGCCGACAAAGTTAATATTATTCCAACAAGAGTGGCCATCAGTTTCTTTGGCACTCTCCTCTAGTCAGCGGCAACCGGTGAAGGTAAGCGCAGCGGGGAGTGGTGGGGTGTGAGGGGAGGGATAGATGATGGAACAGGCTAAATAAAATAAATAAATAAAATCACTTACCTTACCATTGCCGAGTTGGAGGTGCGGCAAGTGCAAGGCAAGTGGTTTTATTTATTTATTTTTTATTTTGCCGATTCCATTGTCTGTCACTTCCCCCCTGCCTCACCATGTTTACTTGCACTGGCTGCCACTGCCTCTACTATGCAGATCTGCTCCTGCAGGGTATGTAGACTTTTCTCGGTGCCCCACGCTTGGGGTTACAGCATCAGAAGAGCTTTTTCAGGTGTATGGACCTTATCTGCCAGGTTACAATAGTGCGCATGCAACTGCATGAGGTGTGCAAACACAGTGTCAATGCGTTGTTCTAACCAGGTTCGAGAACTTTTAATGGCTGCTAGAAAGGCATCCAACTTGCATTCTATGGAAGTGGCACTAGAGTCCCAGTCCAGCTGGGAGGGTTCCAAAGTAGGTGGTGAGACAGCTCCCTTGGGAGGCGCAGAAGAGTTTTGGGCTCCCGACTGTATGCAGACCATGATGAAAGGTAGGTTGAGGAATATCCAATTGTAGATGCACAGCAGCAACACAGACCCGCTTGCGAGTGCTAAATGGGCACAACAGCACTGCGTAGCACGAGCAGTCCAACTTACAGTTCAGGAGAGTTGGGCCCCGCATGCACAATTAAGCAGCAGGGAGTGTGCAGCACGAGCAGCCATGCAGCAACAAGGCAGAACCTCTGAAGCGGTTGAGTGATCTAACAAGGGTAGCGGTGAAGGAATACAATGATTATAGAACTTGTAATGCAACATAGACACAGTATGTCATTTAAATACCGGGCCAGCCATATCTGATAACCGTTTCAGAAACAACACAATGTTGTGGAAGGACCTTGTATCCTCCGCCTAGAAAGGCTACTAGGAACAACCCTTGGCCTAGGTTAACTATGAAGTTCATCAATTTTAGGGACTTGAACAAACTATTGTCTGTTCTCTTACAAAAATAAATCCATTTGACTTCAGCGGCTGAAGTTTATAATCTACAGAGAACCAGAACTACTTCAGAAATTCAACTGCTGTTACACACACAATACGAACACATTTTGCAAATATTGTGCAAACAATATTGAATTAATCTCTAACAACTGGTGCTGTGCATCTTTTTAACAACATTGGATCTGGTCTAATTACTGGACTTCAAGCAGTATTTTTACTAATTCCATATTTTTTATATTTTCTGTTCTCCAGTCTCTTTGGAGAATTTCCAAAAATAATACTGCTAATTGGCTGTGGTGTTGTCATCTTTCTACTGTTTCACCAAGGGAATCCATGATGTGGAGTACCCATATCCAAGGAACAAAGTTGGAGAGAGACTCTAGCACACTACATGGAACATGCTTGGCTATCTGAACTCAAAAAGCACTGAATTCTCACCTTTTGCAAAGTAAATGCTACACAAGGAAACCCTGTATTCTGGTGCATAAGCTGTCCGACTGGCATCATCTTGGACTCACACCTACAGAAGCCCCTAGTATCTTATCTTGATATGGAACTGATCTTGCAACCTCTACATGAGCACCAGAAAAAATGCAGAGCAATGTACCTGTCCCTTCTACAAGATGCCACCTTTGACAGATCAGTATCACCAGTGGCACTTTTTGATTCAGCTGTTGACAAATGGCTTAATTCATTGTTATTGTTTAAGTCCCCTGATAAGGAGCTGCGACCAATGTCGAGTGTCTCAGACAAGCAGCCAGTTGCTGATCCATTGAACACACAGACTATTGACCACAAACATGCTCTGTATGGTCTTCGTAAAGATCACACGTATGCTGTACACCCGACGACATCGACATGTCCTATGATGAGGAGTGAACTCGACAAGTAAGTCAACCAATGAATCATGATCTCTATCCATCATATGTACCACAGAGCCTATGCAAGCTAATAATTAAAAAGAACAGGTTTTTTTCCTTTTCTAATGGACTTTCTATATTATCACTGGTATGTTTTATCGCAAACACCTGCAACATGCTTTGGATAGATTATGAAACTTGGTTTTGGTATTATTAGCTGAAATTAAGGGATTACAAGTATTCATGCTTTGCTATGTGAACTATTTTATCACATATGTTTTATTTAGCTTTAATATTTGTAATGCACTACTGACTTTTATATTGTACTACATGTATATGACATATAAATGTTTTAGACATGTATCTTATCTTAGATAAATATAGACTGTAACTTGAAAGCATGAATTTCTCTGCACATTAGTCAAATTCCTATTGGTTAGACATGCCCCTACGACATCTCATTCAGACGTGCAAGCCAGGGATGATGTAAAGTCCCCTACGGTCCGTCTCTATCTTGTGTAGGACCCGACTCCTTCTTGGTTCATGGAGATCACCATCTTCCTTAACTTGGACACTGGAAGCTGCCATATTCCCTGATTTATGCAGAATCATTGTCATGTCTACTTTTTAACATAGATGTCGCCAGACCTTATGTTTCATGAAAATGTGATATCGTCAAGTTCTTTAGCCCCTCCCATGCTGGTGACGGGACCGCTCCATCACCAGCCTCGGATGAGCTGTGCTGGTGACGGAGCGGTTCCGTCACTGCCTGCTCGGCGCGCCTGCGCGGCGCTGATTACGCGCCTGAGCTGAGCGTTCCATTGAACGGGCGGGGACGTGACGGAACCGCTCCGTCATAAGTACAACTCGCCCGAAGCTCGTGACGGAGCGGTTCCGTCCCGAGCATAGGAGCGCCGCGCGGCCCCCCCGCCCGCTTAGCGCTGCAGCGGAATTGCCGCCGCAGCAAAGGGGTTAATTAATGGCATAGATGCAACATCTAATGTGACAGTCGTCTGGATCAAATGTCTACTCCTCATCATGTCATGGTTAAATAAGAACACATACAGACAAATAACCAAAATAATGTATTCTGAATTGACGTCCTTTTGTCTTACATGTTCATAAGGAAACACCTAGAACACATACCTTGATGCACATAATTTATGTCAGACATTCCTAAACTTATGTCAGAATTTCAATTTCTGATAAGATTTAGAATATAAAATATTAGGACTGCCACTTGACCACTCATCCTTAGCCCAGATTTTCACCTATGATTCTGCCAGAGACGATCGCAACTGCTGCTAGTGCACTTCGCACTTTATAGATGAGACATCTCGCATCAAGACTGAATCTGATAAAGCAAAGTCCCGGTGTAAGACCAACTGACTGCTACTGCAGTGGGTGTTCGCCCTTTGCTGAGAACACTGTCTTCATGCCTCTGCTGATAAAGACAGCCTCTGCTATCAACAAGGTATGCAGTGCGACTCTTCTCCCTAAGAAACACTTTAGACTGCAAGTTGCTGTGCCTTTCATGCTCTCATAGTATATCACATAGAAGTTGGCTTTAGGATGTTAGGTTCTAGATAACATCTTTAAATGACATTTTGGCAATGCTAGACATGTTAATTTTGCTTCTTGTTATTTATAACCTGTCTTGTTGCTGTTTTTATAATATTCTGTGTAGTTGTATTAGATGTACTGAGAAACGGATTGTTCCTGTAGCAATAAACACTTTTAACTTAAAGGTGTTCATTCTTCTTAGTACAGTGTATGTATGATACTGTGCATAATGAAGTAAGGTTTGTTGCTGTTTCTACAGTGCTGCTGATCCTTTTATGAGATTGTTAGTAACTCCAAATCAATACTTCTATGTCAATTACACATTGAATAGTGTCTTGTGGGGCTTCAATAACTTGTCTTTCACATTCATAACTGGTGCATTGAACAATGTTAACCTGTGATACCTGTGGGTGGGGAAGCACACATTGAAAAGTTAGGCCAAAGTAGTGACTTGTGCAACAAAGCCATATGCAAATACCTTGTGGTCCTACTGTAGTAGGAACAGTCCAATCTGAACTTCCAGACCTGGTCCCCTCCAGAAGAAAAGAATCACCACCCGGTACCAACAAACTAGAGACCTGATTTTGAGTTTGTTGGATGGCCTATGTACTTTACTCCCTCCATGGCGAGGGAACTCATTCCATCAAATATCCTCCGGCCAAGCGGACATCTCTTGTATTTCAGGAACTGACGTTATGGTGGTTTCTGGAAACGCATTCAAAGTTTGACAGACGGCTCCATTAACATGACGTAGCCATCCATCAAATTTTCGTTAACATGTTTTTTTTTAAACAACAACCCACTCACAATTGGATTTTTCTCCCTACTGTGGGGATCATGTAAAGGGTTTTTGATTTAACGTGTCACCATGTTTTGTATGGCGGTATGTACAAGCAAAAAACGGCCATATGTTTGGCCACTGTAAAAACGGCAAATTGGCACATGGCCATTCTTCCAACAGACCTTACTCTTTCAAGCCTTGGAAGTGTGAGCAGAGGGTGGAGATGGAGTAATCTCTGCTGGCTCTATTTGGTGGAGAGGGTACTCCATTGCCTTTGCAACGGAGTATCCTCTCTGCTTAAGTCTAAATAAAGGTCTAGATCTCCCCCTGCCTGTTTCAATGAGATATTTAGCTTCTGAATAACCTCTCGCCAGCTCACCCACTCGTAGAATTGACCTTGAAAACAATACATGGCAAAATATAGACACATCTAAGAGGAAAATTTGGAAACGCAAATGATAATTTTATTTTCCCATATACTTGCATTGAAAAGGAGGACGTTTTAAGAGGAGAAAGATAATCATTTAATATATGTTGTACTGAAAACAATAAGAAGGGAGGGGCATCTAAATTTCATTGCAGCACTGCCATCACCAAGGCATTAGATAAGTTTCTCCTCCCGAAACCTGCACTCTACTGCTGATATCACATGACTCCATTGCTGGCACTACTTTCCGGTCTCCTGCTTTATTGTGACAAGACATTCTCGGAGAAAAAATTCAATTTTAAACAAATGAGCCACTTAAGGAAATGGGAATTAGGAAAAGAAGGTCAAAATATATGCTGCTGACCATGCTTGCAGGCTTGTACTTCTCAGCCGCCAGGATGGTCCTTTTTGGGGTATCATGCCATGCTCCTGTGTGTACGATCACTTGCAAAGCACCCACAAGGGCAACAGCCCTAGCATTCTGCTTTGTTCGATGAAAGGCCTATGCACCAACAGAACCTAGTTCAGCATAGTCACTCGTTCTCTATGCTATTGCTACCTGGTGACACCAGTATTGCCTGATGATCTTCTTGCACCAATACTACTTTACATCAGTTTATAACGTTTTCTGTTTCTTTTTGGTTTCTTATGTTTATTGTCAATAAAGCCAAACCCCTGGACATTAAGCCACCACACGCCCCCTCCTTTTCCAATGTGAAAATCAGTTTCTTGAGAATGCAAGTGGTAAAATGTATCACATTGGTTTATATGTAGATCCTGTTCTGAAGTGCTGGCTCTGTTTTTATCCAGAGATGTGAATTTTCAAGCTAAAGCGTTTGCATACTGCTGTGATTTCTCTGTCTTAGTATACCTTTAAGTCTTAAACATCTGGACCTGTCGAGGAGCAATAGAGGTGTGGTTGAGTGGCGAATATGAGAATTGACCGCCTTCTTTGTGCATTTATGAAGGCTGAAGTAGCAATGCTGTCTGCTTGACAATCACAAAGGACTGTTCTTGGTGCAAAACCGTCCATAGCGCTTAATGCCAAACCAGACACCGATTACAAAACTGATACATTAACCCTCATTTCCCACACGATGACCAAATTAGAGACAGATGAGCTGCAATGGAGAATTTTGGAGGGAGGAGGAGGGGGGGATGGGGGGGAGGCAGCACACCGATTATTGACTTTCACCTGAAATATTTGTTTTTAACATATTACTGGTTCTAGTATGTTTTTTATAAATGATTTATTCATGTGTGTTGCCCTATTTTTACAGCAGCTGCTTTTAACATGAAAGAGTTTTACATTGTAATGATTTTAAGTAATCGTGCAATAAATAAATAAATCTTACAAATCTTATATTTTACTGTTTCTTTTTGGTTTATTTTGTTTATTGTCAATAAAGTCAAAACCCTGGACATTAACCCATCACACGTCCCCTCCTTTCACAATGTGAAAACCCATTTCTTGAGAATGCCTTGGTAAAATGTATCACATTTGTTTCTATGTAGATCCTCCTATGAAGTACTGGCTATCTTTTTTATCCAAATAAGTGAATTTTTAAGCTCAAGTATTTGTATACTGCTGTGACTTCTGTCTTAGTATACCTTTAAGTCCAGAATGCTAAGATCCGTCATGTGTGCAGTTATGGCTGTACCCATTCCGAACCAGTATATATTCCACCATCCTGATTCCTGGCCTTCTTCATAATATGTAATTAGTCAATATGTTATCCTGTGTATCACATGAAGTTGGAGCAGTATTTCCATTCAGTTTTGTGTCCCTTTACTTCCAAGGAAGCCGTGTTCACTGATTAGATTTAGGGTACCACCATGGCGTGCCCGGGAAGGAGAAGGAGGAAAGCTAAAGAGGACAGGATTATGGAAGTGAAGGATCCAGGAGAAATTGATACCAAACACAAGGAGGGTAGGACAAGAAGATATTAGGATTACAATGATGGGAATAGCCAGAGGACATTAATACCACGGGGAGGGCCCTCAGAAAAAAGGATCTGCTAAGTCAACTACAGACATGGACTGGAAAAAATGGAACAGTGTGTGGGGGCACAAGTGATCGGAAGCATGACACGCGAGGAGCAGATGATAATGGATGATTAATTAAAATGTGCTATAGGAGATTGGTACCATGAAGGGGGAAGCAGAGGAGGTTGTGGCCATGGGTGGTGAGGATGGATGAAATCATCACCATGAGAGCAGAGGTGACAGAGGGGATCAGATTGTGAAGGATCAAAACAGCAGAGATCAACCATATTGGGGAATATTAAAGAGGGTATATGGACCAATAAAGGGGGGCACAAAGAGGGGCAATAAAAAAGGATGGCAAAATGATCTTCTGGCTTTAATTTAAATCTCAATGACGAGTAGCTCAAGAATATGAATATGTGCACCTGGTGGAACAAAGATGATAAGATAGATACATTTCAGTTCCTACAAGAAATAAACAGGAACAAAGACAACATTTTTCAATGAGAGAATATTCCTCTATTTGTATAGTGATCTGAGTGACATGAACGGTCTGAGCTTCAAGTCTTGCACACTTCAACGGGATACATAATGCCTTATAAGAATACAAACAAATGGTTCCAGAATTCCAGATCAATGTTTGTTCCAACTGGTTTTCTTCAACTCAGTATAGACAGTTTTGTTGGCAAACTTTTTTCAGTACCTGAGGGAGCATTAAAGGGGATATCCAGTGTATGACATCACTACATGTCCCAAAACCATCATCAAACATAGCAACATACCTATTGTTGCTGATTGCTAGAGATGCAGGACTGGGTAAAGAAAACTACTTTTTTTCTCTCCACTGGACCGCCCCTTTAAGAGTAGGGACTTCAAGCATGGGTGTAACACACAGAGGTGGTAGGTTAATCAAAAACACTGTGCTAGACACTTCACTCCAAGGGGATATAGAGTTCATAACGCTAAGCTAAGATTCACGTTATTTGTTGGTCATTGGCATACATGAAAGGTACATTACCCATTAATTTATTGAGTCTTGCTTGTCATTGAATTCTCCAAATCTTTCCAGTGAGAAGCATAGCTGTGGCCCCATGTGAGCGATAATTTCCTGTCTCCTCCAGGCACAAGAAATGACCGGACACACATGACTACCGCTCTCTAATCACCAAACTAGCACTTGCCCTTTTTCCACCACCAAATACCTATTCAAATGCTACCAATCCGGAATTTGCTAACACGAAAGAGTCGCGAAAGAGGAGGTATTGGAACTCGTAGGTGCTGTCCATACAGAACGTACGAGTTCCAATACCTCCTCTCTCTTTCTCAATTTTTCTTGATTTGCAGCCTAACGCTGGGTATTAGAACTCTCCTTCCTCGTCGAGGTGTCTCTTTTCTACTCGTATGACCATGGAATTTTGGGATTGTTTTCTCTATTTAACTTTTTCATGTTCTGTAAACTGATAGTGGTACAAAAGGGGGTGGTGATGGACGGAGCATCTGAACCAATCAAACACTCACACCCAGTCAAAAGATCTGGGTTTAATCCATCACCGTTCTTTAGCCCACTCTGCCACCCCAGTTCAGTCATGGCCATATGCAAATCAGTCTGACCCTGTGCCTCATGGGAACAGTCCAGCCCGAACTGCCAAGCCATGCCTTCCCTGGACCGGAAACAAGCTTCCGAGGACCGGTTTCTGGCTTTACAGCCGTCTTCAGCCCGGCTTGCTTGAATCCAGTGGCAAAGTGAGCAAGGGACTCACGTCTGAGCATACCCTGCCACACTTATTGCAGCCAAAGCGGTACAGGCTGGACTGTTCCCATGAGGCACAGGGTCAGACTGATTTACATATAGCCAAGTCTGAACTGGGGTGGCAGAGTGGGCTAAAGAACGGTAATGGCTCAAACCCAGATCTTTTGACTGGGTGTGAGTGTTTGATTGGTTCAGATGCTCCGTCCATCACCACCCCCTTTTGTACCGCTGTAAACTGATAGAGCGTCGTATTTTCTTCCGCTATGACAATTTTTATTTTTATTTTGATTTTTGTGCTATTTTTGATTTTTTAAGCACTCTTTAGTTAAACATATTACTCTAATGAATGAAGAACAAATAGATAAACTATAGTCCACTGCAAATTGAAATTTCTTAATTGAATGTTGGTGGCAAGTGGCCATGCTAAAATGCCTTTCGATGATCACGCATAAATACTCTTGACCACTATTATGTTAACGTTACAGCACTTTAATCTAAAGAGCACAACATGGCTGTCACTATATTTTTGTTGGCCCGCCCCCCTTCTTCCACCTTTCCCTATGCCTGTAAGACTACACTGCTTCAGAGTTGGCCTTGCTACAATATTTATGGTTTTACGGTTTTGCTGGTGGGGTGTGCTCACTTTGGGGTACATCTTTCAACACTGATTACATTGTGATTGTCGGTATGCGTATCGTGCTTCTGTGTTGACATTTCTAGTCTAAACATGTAAAATGTCTTAAGAAGCTTCCCGTTCTGAAAGAAATTTTGTTAGGTCCGTGCACAGAGACCATTGATAGTTGTCCTCATGGGAACTTTGATAATCAAAAGTCAAACAAAAGTCGCGCGCCTCATGTCAGTTCATTAGCAGCCAGGCATGTTTGGACTAAGGCCTTACGAAATTGGAGCGTCACGCGTGCCAGTCAGGGTACGGTTCTGCAATTGTGCTCTTTCTTCCTCTTACTGGTAGCAGCTCGTGGCGTCTTGGCTGAAGAGCAGCCATGATGTCCAAGGGACAGGAAGAGCACTAGCGCTTAGGAATGCACTTTGAGCCGCAGCTGCTGCCGGTGCGGACACGTCGCGGAAGCTGCTAGAACAATCCAGGGCGAGAGAATGCTCCTCAAGTCCTCACTTGCTCGCGTTGGAAGGTGTTCTGGCAGCTGCTGTCGTCTGCCTTCAGGCGATGTTTTTCGACATAAGTGTCTTCTGTCTGAGGAAGGCTTGTCGGGCAGGGAGGGGACCTAGGCCGTGCTGCCAACACCGGGCATGGCATGAATGAATTGTTCTGTGCGAGGGACGCCCATTAAGCTATTGCATGAGGAATTCTCCTGAGAATGTGGGTATTGTTTCCTCAGACGGGCGAGCCTCGGCGTGGCCCAGAACCAAGATTCTGTGCGAGGCCGTGATAGAGCACGTAAATTTGGTTGGATGTGTACAGTGGCTTTTTATGTGCGGCTTGGGGCGCACACAATATTGTCTTGCGGATTCCATATATTTACAGATGGAGAAAGTGTCTAAATTGTTTTGAACAGTTCCATTCATACAAAACTTACAAGCTATATATAAAAAAAAGTACACACGCACATACGTACAATTTTGATGCCTGGAGTGAAGTCTTAGATACTGTTGGACTAGCCTGGTCACATCTATCCAAAGAACAATTAAATTATGTATATAGGTCAAACTATCTACAGGGGGGGGAAGTTGGTAAGCAAAGATTACACTTGCTAAGTACAGAATTTTTTTAATATGTTGTGCACTACTGAATCTTCACTGCCTGGCACACCAAATCAAGCTTTTGAATTGTAATGTTGACCTCCTGCCAGTTTTACCTCAGTCCATGGCAGCTATTGGCTGGGGAACAACAACAAGCTCCCTGTTTATTAGTCCTTGCTGCACAGGGCAGGAAATTAATCCTATCTTGGATAGTTCCTTCTTTCAAAGACAAAAGTATGCTCTTGAGTTTCTTTTTTCTTAAAACTGAGAAAAATTGTACTTATGATGAAAATGTTGTTTACCTTATCAATCAATCAATCAATCATCAGGCTTTTATAGCGGGGCTTGTCACCCCGGGGGTCTCCAGGCGCTGTGTGACTTAAGCGGTCCTCGGTCGGAGAGTGGTGGCGGTCGAAAAGCCAGGTCTTCAGCTGCTTCCTGAACTGCCCCAGAGAGGGGGACATGCACAGCTGGAGGTCTTTCCAGGACTTGGTGGTGAGGTAGGAGAAAGCGCGGCCAGCACATCGGCTGCGGTGTGTTTCGTGGAGGTCAATACTTGGCCCACAACACATCTAAGAGGTTAAATGTCGCCATCAGTGCTGCCACTTCTCTATAATGGCACTAAGGCAGGATAGCTGGCGTTGATGCTGCCAATAATATAGTAACAAAATGTATGTTGACGATCTACGAAACCTTCTTTAAGCTGAAGTTCTTTCTACCTATGTCACTTCCTATCTCTTACCTGTCCTGGAGACGTAGTTAGAAAAGGAATACCAAAAGAATGCCTTTCTGGATATTGTTTCACTTTTTTAGGAGCAGAAGCTCAGAATATCTGAAATGATGAATTCAAGGAGACCCCTTACAGGTATATGAGAGTGAAGACCACAGCAAGAAACTAGATCCTGCCTAGAAGTCATAAAGTGGACCGAGAGCCACTATGACTAAGGATGTTTGAAATGCCCTGCTCCATGGTCTCCCAAACGGCACACTGGCTCCCTGCATGGCATCCCACACACCAAAACCTGAATAAATATGATCACATCACCCCGTCCTGACGGAACTCCACTGGCTTCCCTTGCTGGACCATATCATCTTCAAAACCAGCTGCATCATTTACAAAGTAATCATGATCGGCATCCCTGTCTAACTGGCTGACAAGCTCACCATTTGTCGTGGCACTCGGCACACACACAGACAGTACACCATCAGACTTGTGACAAAAGAAAAAACTGAAAAAAACAAAGCTGAAGGCCTTTTCCATGTTTACACTAAGGATCTGGAAAACATCTCCCACATTCATCAAGACTGCTTCCATCCTGCTCCAGTTTATGAAAGAGCTGAAGACTCATCTATTTAAAGAACACTGCATCACAATCCAGTAACAGTGTACTTCTGTTCCCAGGAAGGAGCTACTTCTCCGATCACTAGTTTACTATATTCTTGTCTTGTACCCTCTACAACACTTTGCTGCCTTTTGGCTAGATTCATGCTGTACGCTATACAAATACAAGATACATACACGCAGATAGGAGGCTCAAACATAGCTTTGCAAGGAGAGTAGAAAAAAGGAGGAACCACTGAGGATTTTCCAAAGAGGAAGTTTCCATAGAGGAAACAGATGGACTCGCAAACATCCATAATCCACAAATCAGCCAAAGGTTTTTATCATCGCAGTCTCAGACACTTACATTTACACAGGACAGGTGACATGCATTAAGAGCTGGCAAACACCAGAGGCAATGATAGCTCAGAGGCAGAAGTAAAAGATTATTTAAATTACCTGATGTAGCCTTTGAACTTGCTTTAAAGTAATATAAAACGTAAATATATTATAGGCTGCCACCATCACATGTGTGACACATGCAGAAGAGTATGCACCAAATTGAGTACAGTCAATTTCACATAGGTAACCTCTCTGTGAGAGATCTTCAGTCTTCATTGTGGCAGGTACCAGAAGGAACCTTTAGAGAGGGTCCCAGCAAAAGAGCCAGCAGCAAAGTTTCACCGCTAGCAGCAAACAGCAGATATAAATAGGGAAGAGGAGATTCCCGAGTAACTGGGGAAGGTGACAAATTTGGTGAAGGCCCAGAAGTGAACCTGCAGTCCTGTCTATTTCTGGGTCTATACCAACATCAGAGCACCAGCACACACCAGCAAGCACCAGGGATAAACCAGATACTCAATCCAAAGGGTATCACAAGATAGGACAAAAGGAAACAGAAGGTAGATACTAAGTTGAAACATGGAAAGGCAAGCATGGGCAAGTGTGCATTTGTGTATGCCTCTATGCATGCATTAGCAGCATGTTGGCTATGAGCAGCTGACACAGCGAGAGACAGGGAGATGTAAAACAATCCTCCATGCATTGCAATGCATGCACCGTATGGGAGGCAAAATAATATACCCACACATCTGATAGCAATAGGTGAAAAAGAAATGCTCCTCTGATTGGAGTGAAAACGTGATTGTAGTTATGGATTGAACTGTAACAGTTAGAGATGTAGTTTATGCTCTTGCCCTCATTGTAGTGGCTCCTCTCCTTTAGGGGCCAGTGCAGGACACAGCTTGTTAGATGATATCAGTGAGGCAGATGGGCACGGCAAACCTGGCTTCGTCCAGAAACTGGCGGTCCATTGAGACAACAGCCTACATTTCTGAGATTGAGGATTTCACAGGAGCACCAATTTTTGTGCCCTTTGCTTGAGAATGTTCTCCATCCACTAGCTTTCCACACGGATACTACACCTGTGAGTATCCTTATGTTTAGTTCACAAGGTGATTGTTTAATCTTCACCCGCAGTGCTTTCTCAATAATTTATTGCCTGCTTGCCATTATACCCCATTCTGGGTTCAGTCCCACAGGACATCTGTCCTGATGAGACCCTGGTACCTTTGTTGGGTCTAAACGTCATCAAAACACTTGGCAGACAAACCTTTTGTTATATAATAACAACGTGTGGTTAGGCAAATAAGGGCTTGGTCTACTAGGACCTCTATTTGTGGTTTTTGCAGACCAATATACCACCAATGGTTTCACCACTTGTTTCCCTATATTTTTGGTTGTGGCTCTGGTTGTTGTTCACGTGGGAGGTCATCTCGCACACTTTCTGTTTTCATACCATATTTGCATAAACTGAAGAATGCAATTTACGAAGTGAATAAATTGGCATCATTGCACTAGAAACCTGCTACTTGATATTTGTTATAATACTATTGTAAAATGTGTACAGTAATTTTTGTATGTGTATCCATTCTTTTTGTATATGAAATGAGTTTCATGTGAATGATAGTGATTGTCTGTAGCAACCCCAGTTGCAGACAAGGATTTAGATTGTCAGCAGTTGCAGGCTCCAGGCCATGTCACCTGTGATGGTGGGCCTTGGGCAGTTACAGTAGGTCAAATTAGGGTTTCACACTTAAGCAGTGATGCAGTTTCAGTCTCCCCCACATCAGCCGCAGCACCACCAGTCACTTGAGCCGCCTCCCCCCCCCCCCCCCCCCCCCCCCCAAGGTACGGTCAGGGAACGCAGTGATACTTGAGTTTCAACAATCTTAGAGCAGCTCATGTGGTATCGTGCAAAGTGATCGGGAAAAACCTTCACAGCACAAGTAGCTCCAGTCCTCTCTCTCTCAGGAATAGTCAGCATTTTCTTGGTGCTCCTCACACCAGAAACAACTGGGCTTCGTATTCTGGGAAATCCTCCTACAGGGCAAGGCCTGCTGCTTCCCACTCTTAGCAGACAAACAGGCTTGTAGGCATTTCAAGAAGACCCTCAGCCCCTCCAGTAGAAAGTGCAGACTTCCGCTGATGTCCTTTCATGTCTGTGAGACTCGCTCTCGAGACATCAGCCCTGGTTGCACAACAGCACTTTGAGTATTCTCAAAGTCAAGAAGAACTTGGGGCGTGGAAACAAGTGGTGTGGTTTAGATTCCACTTTTATATACATTTTCCTGCTCAGGGATGTGGATCTACTGACTAAAGCTTCAGAACAGGTTTGGGTTGGTTTTCTTTCACACATAATGTTCCTGATGCTTCTCAGACACAGCCTTTGTTTAAAGTGATAGTTTTCACAGTAGACACCAATGACTCACTCCAAGCAGGTTTCTCCAAATCAAGAGCTCGATGAAGTGTGAGATATCTGCATATGGATGTCAACATCCTTTGTGAAGCACTAATTAGAGACAAAGTGGCAGGCCGATCTTAACCGCTACCGCGCTAGCGGGTTTTCCCGCTGTGCGCTGAATTTTGAAAAGCGCGCGGTTTGTGACAAAGCCAGCTCGTCATCCGCGTAGCGCAGGTAACGGCCATGACGAGCTGGCTTTGTCATCCGCATCGAAGGGGTTAAACAAAAGAACTGCAGTTCCATCCCTCATCCCTACTATCTACCAAATGACAGTGCTCTGAAATAACTATTCAGTAGCTCCTTGTTAACAAGGGCCTCTTTGCATTTATAAATTATTTTGATTTATTATTATTTAGTATTTTGTAGAGCACGTAGCTACCTCCGACGGAGGTGTCCCGGCGCTGAAGACATTATCTCAGAGGGGTCGGGGGAGAGTGAAGAATGAGGTGGGTTTAGATCTGGTAAAAGAACCAGGTCTTTAGTTTTCTTCGGAACAGGGGTTCTGATGTCAGGAATCTTAACTCAGTGGGCAGCTGATTCCAGAGTTTGGAGGTGACCACTGCAAGGGCCCTTCCTCCCGTGCGAGCAAGACGAAAACGGGGGCATATCATGAGGCGGAGATGGTTGGATCTGAGGTTGAGTGGTGCCTGTGAAAACTTCATTCTGCGCCGTAGATATGTGGGGCCTCGGTCATTAAGGGCTCTGAAAGCCAGAGTTAAGGCTTTGAATTGGATCCGTAGTCTTATTGGGAGCCAGTGGAGTTTGATAAGGTGGGGTGAAATGGAGTGACGATAAGGGATGTTATAAATCAGCCTGGCTGCTGCGTTCTGGACTCTCTGTAGTTGGTTAATGAGGTAGGAAGGAGCACCTACATACAGGCTATTAGCGTAGTCCAGGTGGGAGGTAATCAAGACATGGACTACTGTTTTTCGAGAGTCTAGTGGTAAGTAGTGGATGATTTTTTTTAACATTCGTAGCTTCCCGAAGCAGGCTGAGGTAACTTTGCTGATTTGGGTTTTACAGGAGAGGGAGGTGTCGAATTGAAAGCCTAGGTTTCGGGCGGTTGGGACTGGTACTGGGGGCGGATTGAGTTCGGTCGGCCACCAGATATTGGGAGGTAAGGGTGATTTCTGATTAAAGAATAAGACCTCAGTCTTGTCGGTATTGAGCTTTAAGTTGTTCTCGGACATCCATGAGGCAATCTTCAGCATGCAATGGCGAAAGTTGTCGAAGGATTTTTCAGTGTGGTTTTTGAAGGAGAACACCAGTTGGGTGTCGTCGGCGTAAAAGGTAACTTTGACGCCACAGGATTCGACAACTTTTGCCAGTGGCTTGAGGTACACATTGAAGAGGAGCGGGCTAAGGGAGGAGCCCTGTGGAACTCCCCAAATCAGCGTTTTTTTGGCAGAGAGAAAAGATCCCAGCATTACTTGTTGGGTTCTGTTAGTGAGGAATGATTTTACCCATAGGAGGGGAGGTCCGCCGATACCTATATCTTGCAGGTGATTCAGTAGTTTGTCATGCGAGATGGTATCGAATGCAGCGGATAGGTCGAGGAGGACCAACATGGCCTCCTCTCCCCTATCCGTGCATTCATGGATTGACTCAGAGACTTCAAGTAGCGCTGACTCGGTACTGTAGTCCGGTCTGAAGCCTGATTGGGTGTCGTGAAACAGGGAGTTTGATTCAAGGTAACTCGATAGTTGTATTTGAACAGCTTTCTCGAGTACTTTGGCGGGTTTGGGCAGAAGTGAGATTGGTCGATAGTTGCTTAGACACTGAGGGTCTATGCCTGCTTTTTTTTAATTGGGATTAGCAATGCGTGTTTCCAAGCAGAGGGGACAACACTAGTAGATAAGGAGGAGTTCCAGATTTCAAGTAGGGGGTTAATGATTAAGGGGGCAATTTCATTCAGGATTAGGGCTGGGGCAGGATCCAGATGCCATATCTCCATCCTTCCTCACTTCAGTGTCAGTGCCTCCAACCATCAACAAAAGAAATTCATGCAATTCTCTTTCAGTGTCTGGGGAAGCTGTTCTCAGTCTCCATCTGGTGCCATACAAAATGAGAGGTATCCAACAATGAATCTCACTAGTCCTAATACTTGGACTAATACTATTACATCACACAGGGCCTGATAAGATCTTGGCGGTCGGGTTACTCCGTCACAACGGTGATGGATATGTCATCCGCCAAAATCTAAATCCCATAGGATATAATGGGATATATATTTCGGCGGATGGGATATCCATCACCGTTGTGACGGAGTAACCTGTCCGCCAAGATCTAAATCAGGCCCACAGTGTTCTACTACCATACATGTATTACATATTCACTACATATACATGCACTTGACATTCACTGAGGAAGTCCATGCAAGGTCCTGGATTTCACAAAACAGCAGAACTTAGGAGCCAGGGTCTCTTCTACTTTACACAGATAAAAAGACCTGGTCACACTACTGAAGCAAAACATACAATAGGCTGCCAGTACCACTTTAAGTGATTCACCCAAGGCATGAACAATGACCTGGAGGGGTGCGCTCTTTGTGCACCCCTCCAAGTCATAAAACAGGCCTGGGCCTTGTATTACCATGGACAGCACTAGACCTCTCTGCATACGTTGAATTCGCATGAAACCAGGGTCAAAATAAAGTCAGAATATCAGTTTCAATTGGCCACTCAGGGGGACGTTTATGAGAAGGCATTATTGTCTTAAAATGTCTATGTGGATTAGGGACATGAATGTTTTGTGACTGTACCTGGTGATGGGTACACCTAATTTAAAAGCTTTTGGGGTCCTCAAGTTGAGAGTGTAATGGTCTGGTGTCTCCCACATGTCATATGGTTTTATCACAGCATAAATCCATGAGGCATTATTAGTCCATTGACTTCTTTGGTGGAGTATCCAGCCACATTTCCCTATTGGTTCGTCTCACCTTCTGTGAGTTTCCATTCTGCCCTTCAAAATGCAAAACATTACTAAACTTTTTTTTCTTTGTCGCATACTGGGGAGCCACCTATGCTTTGGGGCAAATGCGAAAAGTTTCCAGAGCTAGTCCGTTGCATGTGGCGTAAACCTAGGAATGGAGAGGAAACTGTTACCACTGCTACATTGTTTGAGGGTGTTTAAATACAACAAGGTCCGTCTAGGTGTCACTAAGGGGAAACATCCTTTACAACGCAACTTTTACCACGCAGTGCTTTTACAATGCAGGTTTTACAACGAAAACCATTACAACGCATTGCGCTGGGGGGCGCTCTAGGATAGGGAATAGATTTAATTTACTATCCAACACCTTCCCTAGTGTCCACGGGGACTGGAGTTGGAATAGTAAATTAAACTATTCACTATCCAGCACCCCAAAGCGCTATGCGTTGTAATGGTATGCGTTGTAAAAACTGCGTTGTAACGGCATGCGTGGTAAAAGCATGCGTTGTAACGTCATACATCCGTCACTAAGTTTTAAAAGAGGTTAACCAATTTGCAAATAGTAATTAATCTTATCTACTTGCAAATTAGCCTAAATAACTTTTTAAGGAGACAATATTTTGTATGAATTTTATGTGCATACATACAAGAAGCAAAAACAAAGGATACAGTCATTGAGTATATACATAGGGTCTACAGAAAACACAGCATTGTTCTGTGAAATGAGTAATCAAACGGTGCAAGTCAATAAGAATATAAACCAAAACACAGCCCTGTAGCGTGATCTGTACCAAAGACGACAGACCTAAGAATGGGCAACAGAAATGTACACAGAGTGTTTATAAATTTATGAGACCTGAAAAAATCATTAAGCTCCTAGATGACCATCATAATTTCAAAGAGTCTTTCGGCCAAATAATTTCAAATGCGCTTCTACTAATAATTGTGCAAAAATCATTCCACAACCTCTAATTCATGGGGCACCGCAACGACTAGGACCAGGTGTAGCCCAGACACAGACTTTGGTGCTCCCCAACTGGATTTGTCTGTTTCTCTGATTAGCTCAAATTCACATAAATAAGTGAAATGTGACCTAGATTTGCCTTCTATAGATCTGGGAAAGTGGGGGTACTCCCATTGCAGAAATCTACATCCTCTTATAATGCTTTAGACAATGACTTTCATACATTCTGTGGGGATGCATGGTTCTCAGGGTTTGCACCAATAGGAAACAAGCTAAAGAAAAAAAATTCTACAATATACTTTTGAGGATTCTTTCAGGATACCAATGCATTGAGTAAATCATTCTCACAACCTTTAGCTAAATAGCTGAACAGATACATTGTTGAGCAAGAGCCAGGGACAACTGGAAATGTCCTTGATACAGTAGAGTGAGAAAACATCTCTGAGAACACTCTCTGCCTAGTCTTGCAAACAATAGCAATACTTTATTTAGAACATAAATCAGTAGCAGTCATCATGTGGTATAATATGACATTGAGACATAATGGAAGACAGTGTAAACACAATCTAATGCTAGCGTAAACGAGTTCATGATGCTTTTATTGACATCAAATCAACTCCCACAAGTTTTTCAATGAAGGTCTGAGTCCCTCCATTAATTACAGGATGTTCTGAAAAGAAAAGAGGGACCTGCCAAGTCAGGACTGAAGGTCCAATTGGTCAAATGAATCAGCACAGGAAATTGGGCTTAACAAATCAGAAGGCTACTAAAAGGAATCATTACAGAGTGTTAAGGATTAAGATACAAGTTCAATTATCATGGGTGCTGTTTAAATGAGGGTCTAAGGAAGGATGCACGACAAGAACAGCGTCAATCCTGAAGGTTTAAATAACTTATGAAAAATATTTTATTAAAAATGCAAAATAATATAGTTAAAATGATGCTCAGTATTAACATGTAATTTAAACGGAACCAAATAGATATCAAAAAAGGTGCAAACATAGAAAGCAGTTATACTTATGTTTAAAAGCAGCTTTGCTTCATAAATGACTCATCTAAAAGTTGCTGAAACCAGCATAAAATGTTCAAAAGTTGACCTGTTCCAGGACTAAGCCTTTTAATAAAATCTTCACATAGTTCTGCAAAATGTTATTGTTTAATAGTAAATTTTTGAAATGTTTGCTAAAGAAACCTTATCAATAAATGAAATAATGGAGAATAATCACACAAGAATGCAATGCTTGAATAGAAATGTTGACCTTTTAAACATATTTTTCCTCACCAGTGTTGAGTTTCAGACCCATGATGTGGACGTTGAGTTTAAAATGGTTCAACATGATTCAGCTGTAGGATTGTTCCCAGTGAGAACAATTGAAGAATTACCTCCTAATTTGTTCTACCTCCTGTAGGTGAAAGTTTGATGCTTCAGAGTGGGATATGCTCAAAAAGTGTGAAACCAGGTGAATTCTGAATCTGCCCCCTAATGTGGCATTTGTGTTGAATTATCTGATCCATTACCTTTTGTATGGTTTTGCCTTTATCACTGACATAATTTCTGAATCAACACTACTGTGTAACAGAAATTTCACGTCAAAAATATATTTTACAAAAATATTTATTTCCTATTCTTATAATGGTAAGTACAAAAATATCAAAAATAAAATATCTTTTCACACTAATAGTGTTACAAAGCATACAAAAAAATGTTTCTTAATATAACGATATAGTTTAAAGTAGTAACTTAAATATTTAAATATATACCATTATTATAATGTAAATTACATAAATCTCACTAATATGCAATACTATATATAAACATAGACTACTATAAACACACATACATATACATATATAGTGGTGTATGCATGTATATGTTACCTATTGGCGGTCGCCAGTAGGTAGTTATAGTTAGGACCTATTTTCCGTAGGAAATTCGCAACATTCTATTCCCAATAACTTTGGCGCCGGTTGACGAATCTTCGCGAAAATGTCAAAACTTGTAGGGCGCTCCGGTTCGCTCCCATCTTGGAAATTTCTAGGTGATTTGTAAAGCGGGGGCCGAGAAAAAAGGGGGTCCCAAAACGTGTTTTCCCCATGAAATTTCCCCATAGAAAACTTTAGACACTGCTACAGCCTGAACTGCTGAACGGAATTACACCAAATTTGCCAAAGAGGTAGTTCTTGGTTCAGAAAGAGGTCTTTTTGTCAAATGGTGTAAATCCGTTCAGTAGTTGCTGAGAAATTCAAAATATATATATATCTATATATATCTATGGCCGCGCAGGATCCGCGCACCCTCTGAATCATGAGCTGTATGCTAATTGGCTGTCAACACTCCAAAGCAAGAAGTGTTGGCAGCCATCTTGTGCCTCAGAGGGACAAGAAATCAGTAAAACTAGGGCGAAATACGCAAAAAGGGGCGGGGTAGAAACACACTGACCCCCTAGACCTGCTTAAGGGGTCCCACAAGGACCCCCAGGGCCAACATTTAAAAAAAAAAAAATTTAAATCGGCCAAATCCGCGCATGGTGCGCGGAACCTGCAGAGGAAAAAAAAACAAAGCGCGGACTACCGCGCTTCGTTGCTATTTAGCCCCCGGGGGCCAAGACCGGGGCAATATTGTTATGTAATGAGGGGGATTCGAAAATAAATGGGTGGGAGGGCTCAAAGGCCCCCCCAATCCCCGGAGACCCCCACTCCCGGGGCTTTATGACAATGTATGCAGGGGGCAACCCCTCTCTGCAACGCAGCTCTCTGGCTCATTCTGGAGGTACCTGGTGGGCTAGTTGGCCCCCAGGGACCCTCAGGATTGAGGAGGAATTAATTCTCCAAGTTAAAACGCGCCACATGGCGTGTGTGCAGACATGTCACCTCAGGCCACACCCCCTTCCTTCACCATTGTGCAAACGCGCCCGTGGCGAGTTGTTTATTTATTTATTTATTTTTATTTATTTATTTAGAAGTTTTCTATAGCGCTAACAAGACCCGAAGGTAGCAGAGCGCTTTACAGTAAAAGGAAAGGCATGGTGAGCCAAAAGATACGTAACAAATGAAGGCAGTCCTCAAAGACAATGTTGGGTGAGGAGAAGTTCGTAACAGTAGGCCTTTTGGTAGACGGATATAGAGATAAAACATAGTTCAGAGGGAGATCCTAGTTATCTAGGACCCAGGGAACGGGTGAGGAACAAGGATTTGAGTTGGATCTTGAAGTCCGGATAGGAAGGTAGAGTTCTGATATGAGGGGGGATAGAGTTCCATATTTTGGGGGCATTTCCAGTGAAGGAGCAGTTTGCAGTTTTCTTCTTTCTGGTTTTTGGTGGGATGAGCAACAGGGAGTTGGAGCTTCTCAAATATCTGCTTTGGCCTGCTTTTGTGAGCTTGTTAGCCAAGTATTCTGGTTTACCGGTGTGGAGGGCCTTGTGTGTTAGGCAGGCCGTTCTGAAGGAGCTACGCATTTCCACCGGGAGCCATTCAAGTTCTTTGAGTGCTGGGGAGATGTGGTCAAATTTTTTGCATCCTGTGATAATTCTTGCTGCCGCATGTAGTGTTGTTTTTAATGGAGCCAAGTGTGATTTGGGTATACCTGTAAGGATTGAGTTCCCATAGTCCAGTCTAGATAGAACTAGAGATTGGGTGGCTAGTTTAAGGTCTTTGTTTGGAATAAAAGGTTTTATTTTGTTCAGCAGTCTGAGGTTGAAGAAAGCACTTTTTGCCGAGTTCTTAATGTGGTTTGTCAAGGTTAATTTGTGGTCAAGGGTGAAACCCAGAGATTTGACCGACTCAGTTGGCGTGAGAGAACCTTTAAGAGCATCGATCGACTTCAGCCATTCAGTGATTTGAGGATTGTCTTCTTTGTTTGAGATGAGAAGAGTTTCGGTCTTGTCGGGATTGAGTTTCAGATGGTTTTTTGTCAGCCAGTCTTGAACATCTTTTAAGACAGCATTTAGTCTGTGGATGTCATTAAGCGAAGAGGTTTCCAGGTAGATCTGCGTGTCATCCGCGTAGAGGTGGAAGAGGATATTGGCATTCCTGAGTAGTTTGGCGAGCGGTTCCATATAGATGTTGAAGAGCTGAGGTGAAAGAACTGAGCCTTGGGAGACACCCTTGTTGACTTGCTGCGTTTCGGAGGTGAAGTTCTTCAGTTTTATTATTTGCGAAGAAAGGAAGAAAGGAAGAAAACCAATCAAGAACAACTTCGCCGAGGCCAGCTCTTACTTGCAGAGTTTTGATGAGGAGCTTATGGTCTACCGTGTCGAAAGCTGCAGATAGATCAAGGAGTATGAGAAGGCAGCACTTGTCAGCGTCAAGAGAACCGTGAATGTCATCTATGATGTTCAGCATCGCGGTTTCTGTGCTGCGGCCTTGTCTGAAGCCAGATTGGAGGGGATCGAGGAGATTGATGTTATCCAGATGATGAGTCAGTTGCAGAAGAACACAGCGTTCCAGTGTTTTGGCGAGTAGAGGGAGGTTAGATATCGGTCTGAAATTGTTCAAGTCTGCAGAGTCAAGACCGGGTTTTTTCAGCAAAGGAGTGACTTGTCCCATTTTTAGGCAGTCAGGGACCACTCCGCTTTGTAGGGAGCTGTTTATGATTTTGCCCCAGATGGGAGCTAAAGTGAGCTTCATTTTTTTGACTAATGAGGGAGGAATGGGGTCTGAGATGTGAGCTGATGGGTTGGATGTCGAGATCAGCGAGATTATCTCAGTTTCCTGCACGTGGCGAAAGCTTAGCCACGGGGCGGGGGGGGCCAGAGAGAGGGGTCTGAGGGATGGCCGCGTTACTGATGTCTAGAGATAGTTCAATTTTTAGGACCTTGTCGTTGAAGAAGCTGGCGAAGTTATCGCAAAGTTCTTTGGACGCTTGCAAGGGTGAGGGTAGAGGCTTGGATGTTTGATGTCTGATTATGTTGAAGAGCTCCTTAGGTCTGTTTTTGGAGTTGGCTAGAGCCTCTCGGAAGAAGCTGGATTTCTGATATTGTTGTTATACTTCTTGCGGGCTGTTTTTAGTTGTAGGCGAAGGGTGGTTGTTGGGTTGTTTCTCCACTTTCTTTCTTTGGCTCTCAATGATCTTCTTTCTGCGTTGAGGTCCGTATTGAACCATGTTCTAGATGGGGTGGCGCGGCTTCTTTTGAGCTTCGGAGGAGCTAGATTATCGAGAATGGAGACTAGCTCAGAGTTGTAGTGGTCAATGAGTTCGTTGGTCGAAAGATGTGGGGAGTTGTCTAGAAGAAGTGAACTTAGCTGCCCTTCTAGAATGTCTAGGGGGACTTGGGAGAGGTTTCTTGACCATTTGGGTGGGTCTTGGGGAGGTTTAAGCGGGATGATGGGGTGTTTAATGTGAAATAGGATCATATGGTGATCTGACCAGTCAACAGGGAGTATGTGGTTGATCGTGATTGACTTATTTTGTGCAATGATGGCGTCCAGTGTGGCTCCTTTGTAATGTGTCTCCTCGGTGCAATGTTGAGTGAGGTTGTTGTCGGTGAGGAGGTTGGATAGTGATCTAATTAGAGGGTTATGGGATTCATTCCATCGGAGATTCAGGTCACCAAGAATTATGTTTATGGAATCGTCGAGAGCGTCTTGCGCGATCAGGTTGGATAGTTGGTCTCCAAACTCATTGTTTCTGCCCGGGGGGTGATAAAGAAGATGGCAGAGTAGAGAGACATTGTCTTTGGTTTTGATGGAAGCGGATAGGCATTCAAATGAGTTGTATTCAAAGGGGGAGATTTCAGTGATGTTCCAGCTGTCCTTGTGGATGATAGCAACTCCACCTCCTCGTTGTTCTTTCCTGTCTTTGGAGACGAGGGAGAATCCCGGTGGAACCAGCATGTCTAGGCAGGGGGGAGATGACTTATTAAGCCAGGTCTCAGTGAGGAACGCAACGTCTATGTCGTGTGTGAGGATGGCTTCAGCTATGATGTCCGTTGCATGTAATGAGGCCGATCTGCAGTTCATTAGGAGGCAGTTGGTGATTCTCTCCTGAGTGTTGGTGGTTTTGTCATTAATTTCACTGGGTATGGCGGTGAGGACTGGTAATCTTTGTCGTTTGAGGGTGGGTTGATCTTTCCGGAAACCAGTGATTACTTGGATTTTAGATTTAGGTGAGACTGAGATGGGATAGTCGTAGGTCGTGGCTAGTAATGCTGCTTCACTGTCTGACATGGGGGCTTCTGATCTGAGTGGTCTGGTGGTCAGGTGTTTTGAGCCTGCTAGGGAGTGAGATGGGTTAGTTGTCGGAGGCTTGGTCCGTGAGGTTCTGGGGAGTTCCGTTTTTTTTGGGACCGGAAGCCAGGACCTTGGGATAGGGGTCAATCGGGTGAGTGTTGAGGGCTTCTGTGGGTCCCTGGGTGATGATGGCATTGGCGAGGAGGGGCGTTAGGGGCGGGGTATTGGAAGGTTTGGGGGTATTACATTGAGTACTGAGGGGTACTATGGGACCCTGGGTGATGTTGGGGTTGGCGAGGAGGGGTGTTCGGTTGGGGTGTTTGACGGGAGTACAGGCCAAACCGAGGTTGAGGAGTGTTTCTATAAGGCCTTGGGTGATGGAGTCGACCTGTTTTTCCAAGGCTGAGAGCCGTCTGGTTATGGAATCAATGGGGGTGTTGTGGGCATCTGCAGTGGGGCCGGGCGTGTTGTGGTTAGGGAGAGTGGGTTGAGAGGTAGGGATCGGGGTAGAGGGAGGGGGTGGTGTGGAGAGAGGGCTGGGTGGGAGATTGGACATGGGAGGGAAGGGGAGAGGGTCGGGAGGAGGATGGGGTGGGGGATGATTGAGAGTAGAGGGGACATTAGAGGGGAGGCTCGTTGGCTGTGGACTGCCTGTTGACCGGGGGGTGAATGTCCTCGGGGGTGGGCAGTAACTGTGGGGGGTGGGGAGGTAAGGGGGGGGCGAAGGGGGTGAGAGTTGCGTTTCCTGTTGGTGGTGGATGGATGGGCGAGGGGGGTGGGATGAGACGGGGGGAGCCCAACGGGCTTTGTGTGGATCGGGGTGGGTCGTGTCGCGATCATCTCTGACTGTAGAGGGAGAGGATGGTGAGGCTGTTGATGCGAGATGGGTAGGAGGGGCTGACTTGAGAGAGGGAAATAAGGAGTCAAAAGCTTCCAGATTATCATTGTTGGCTTGTATGAGGACTGTGCCATTGGTGAAGATAGTCACGGTTGTATAGCCCCTGCTAACTGATCTGAACGGAAGAATCGTAGTTAATTTGCAGCTGTGGGCAGTGGAGGTGGTTTTGGCGATGAACATCAGTGATCTGATTGTGAAGACCCAAAATTCGGGTCTTTCGGTGTGGAATATTAGGTCCATCTTCGTCGGTCCTGAGGTGGTCGAGTGGTAGATGTCAGTGATTAGGGTTTCTTTATGTTTACGGATGAGTTTATGCTTGAAAGTGCGTCTGAGCTTTGTAGAGAGGAGGGAGGGGAGATGATGGTGAAGGAGTTCCGACTGTGTGGTTTGAGGTGGGCAAGTGGGATTGGAGGAGGAGGGGGCGATTGGTCCCGGGCCATCGTGTGGATAGTAGAGGGTGGGAGAGCCTGGATGAGTTGCGATCCGAAGCTTGGAGCTAAGGTGGCCCAGAGTATCGAGCCGCGGTGTTCCCGTGGAGTGATTGAGGGTGACGTTCCAGGCCGGAGGAGAGGGTTTTAGAGCCCGTGTGGTACTTCTTGGGAGTATGCAGGTGATCGGACTCGATTGGTTGATGGACTTTTTGTAGTCCATCAACTAGCGTCTTGAGAAAGGAGTTCATAGGAGTGAGATGAAGATTCTGGTCAGGAGAGGGCATGCAAAGAGCCTCCCAAACGTACACTCCAATGGCCAGCTCATTACAGGATCTGACCTGACGCAGTCCTATGGTTGCTGACAACAGGCTCTATTATCCATGATCATTCTGATAGAGTTGCACCTTGTCTGGTGTAAAGGTAAGGATTTTTGAGTCTACAGGGTCTCCTTGGTAGTAACTTGGGGAATTAATTATCTTTCAATACTGAGGGTCCCTGAGGGCCAACTAGCCCAACAGGTATCTCCAGTATGTGCCAGGGAGTTGCGTTTCAGACAGGTGTACAGAGGCCACACCCCTTTTTACACCTCTCTGAAAATCAGCTCTGTCGCGCTTACTGGAGGTACCTAGTGGGCTAGATTGAGCCTAGGGACCCTTAGGATTCAAGGGGACTTAATATCTCAACTTAGAACGTCCACAGGGCGCGTTTACACAGTGGTGAGGAGAGGGGACGGGGCCTGAGGTGACATGTGCAAACACGCCCTGTGGCGCATTTTAAGTTGGGGAAATAATTCCCCTTCAATCCTGAAGGACCCTGGGGGCCAACTAGCCCACCAGGTGCTTTCAGTAAGCGCCACTGCGCTGCGTTGCAGAGAGGTGGTGCAGGCCGTGCCCCTTTTTACACCTCTCTGCAATGCCGCATACTGGAGGTACCTAGTGGGCTAATTTGCCCCTAAGGACCCTCAGGATTCAAGGGGACTTAATCTCTCAACTTAAAACGACCACAGGGTGTGTTTACACAATGGGGAAGGGAGGGGACGGGGCCTGAGGTGACGTGTGCAAACACGTTCTATGGCGCGTTTTAAGTTGGGAAAATAATTCTCTTTCAATTCTGAGGGCCCCTGGGGGCTAACTAGCCCACCAGGTGCTTCCAGTTAGCATCACTGCGCTGCGTTGCAGAGAGGAGGTCCAGGCGGTGCCACTTTTTACACCTCTCTGCAACGCAGCTCTCTGGCGCTTACTGGAGGTACCCAGTGGGCTAGTTGGACCCTAGGGACCCTCAGGATTCAAATTAACTTAATCTCCCAACTTAAAACGGCCACAGGATGTGTTTACATAGTGGTGAAGGGAGTGGATGGGGCCTGATGTGACATGTGCAAACACGCCCTGTGGCGCATTTTAAGTTGGGGAAATAATTCCCCTTCAACCCTGGGGGCTCATGGGGGCCAACTAGTCCACCAGGTGCTTCCAGTAAGCGCCACTGTGCTCCGTTGAAGAGAGGTGGTCCAGGCCATGCACATTTTTACACCTCTCTGCAACTCAGCTCTGTGGCGCTAACTGGAGATACCTGGTTGGCTAGTTGTACCCAAGGAACACTCAGGATTCAAGGGGACTTTATCCACCAAATTAAAACGGCCACAGTGCGAGTTTGCACACGTCAGCTCAGCCCCCCTCCCTTCGCCAGTGTGCAAACACGCCCTGTGGCGCGTTTTAAGAAGTAGTTTTAATCCCCCTGCCCTATTATATACTAGCGGTACAAAAGGGGTCGGTGATGGACGGAGCATCCGAACCAATCAAACACTCACACCCAGTCAAAAGATCTGGGTTGAATCCACCACCCTTCTTTAGCCCACTCTGCCACCCCAGTACAGACATGGCTATATGCAAATCAGTCTGACCCTGTGCCTCATGGGAACAGTCCAGCCCGAACTGCCAAGCTATGCCTTCCCTGGACCGGAAACAAGCTTCCGGAGACCGGTTTCTGGCATTACAGCCGTCTTCAGCCCGGCTTGCTTGAATCCAGTGGCAAAGTGAGCAAGGGACTCACGTCTGAGCATACCCTGCCACACTTATGGCGGCCAAAAGCGGTACAAAAGGGGATGGTGATGGACGGAGCATCCGAACCAATCAAACACTCATACCCAGTCAAAAGATCTGGGTTGAATCCACCACCCTTCTTTAGCCCACTCTGCCACCCCAGTAAAGACATGGCTATATGCAAATCAGTCTGACCCTGTGCCTCATGGGAACAGTCCAGCTCGAACTGCCAAGCCATGCCTTCCCTGGACCGGAAACAAGCTTCCGGAGACCGGTTTCTGGCATTACAGCCGTCTTCAGCCCGGCTTGCTTGAATCCAGTGGCAAAGTGAGCAAGGGACTCACGTCTGAGCATACCCTGCCACACTTATGGCGGCCAAAGGCGGTACAAAAGGGGGTGGTGATGGACGGAGCATCCGAACTAATCAAACACTCACACCCAGTCAAAAGATCTGGGTTTAATCCATCACCGTTCTTTAGCCCACTCTGCCACCCCAGTTCAGACATGGCTATATGCAAATCAGTCTGACCCTGTGTCTCATGGGAACAGTCCAGCCCGAACTGCCAAGCCATGTCTTCACTGGACCGGAAACAAGCTTCCGAGGACCGGTTTCTGGCATTCCAGCCGTCTTCAGCCCAGCTTGCTTGAATCCAGTGGCAAAGTGAGCAAGGGACTGTGAGTGTTTGATTGACGCATAAATTATGCATAAAAGAAGAAGAGAACTCTGGGTAGTTCTCAGTTTATGTGGAAAGCAGCTCCTGTTAGAGCACTCTCAACACCAGCGACTTCTTCTTTTTTGCATAATTTATGCGTCACTCTATGCCTGAAAGGGTTTTGTTTTGACTTAATACTGGGTGCTCCCTTGTGTCTGGACAATGCTATACCTCTCTGAAGAGCTCTAATTAGAGCGAAACACTGTGTCAGGGGTTGCTTTTACTCATTTCAGGTTGGCTTGAGTTGGTATTTTACCAATTCAAAGCTGTAATATTGTGCCTGGAGTGATAAATGGCTTTTGTTATTTTACAGCTCGGCAAGGACAGCACTGTACTAGTCCTATGCTTAAAGACTTTGCTGTTTAAATGGCAAAAGACTTTGTCATTTTCTATCTTGGCATGGATAGCACTGTGCTAATCCTATGCTTAAAAACTTTGATAGAAAAACAGACATTTGAGGTGAGCAGATCTAGAGTGTCGCTGGTGTTGAGAGTGCTCTAACAGGAGCTGCTTTCCACCTAAACTGAGAACTACCCAGAGTTCTCTTGTTCTTTTTTGCATTTTTTTTATATATATATTCCAGCTCCAAAGTACCCAACGTACAAAGGAGCACCCGGACCTCAGCTGCACACAAGGAGCCTTGAATGGTAAGCACGCCTCCAGCACAACGATATCCTTTAACTGTTCAAACTGCCCTGGATGCCTGACGCGTTTCGAAGTGTCCCCACTTCTCTTCAGAGGCTTTGGCAGTTATGAAGGAGCGCTTGAGGCACCACACCCCTTCTTGCTTAGATGCACGCCCTGGATGGGACTTATGGGACTTGTAGTGCCTCACGTCGCGCTAATGTTCAGTTGGTAACTTTCCAAGCCCACAGATGGGCCTCGCTGTGTGGGATTCGTGCAAAATCCATATGCTGCTGTCCCATGTTCTCGGCCCGTAGTCAAGACCGCATGGCCCCCGGTTCTTTCAGGGTGGTGCTCCTTCCGCGGCATGGGTCGCCGCGTAAATATTCCAGCTCCAAAGTACCCAACGTACAAAGGAGCACCCGGACCTCAGCTGCACACAAGGAGCCTTGAATGGTAAGCACGCCTCCAGCACAACGATATCCTTTAACTGTTCAAACTGCCCTGGATGCCTGACGTGTTTCGAAGTTTCTGAAGAGAAGTGGGGACACTTCGAAACGCGTCAGGCATCCAGGGCAGTTTGAACAGTTAAAGGATATCGTTGTGCTGGAGGCGTGCTTACCATTCAAGGCTCCTTGTGTGCAGCTGAGGTCCGGGTGCTCCTTTGTACGTTGGGTACTTCGGAGCTTGAATATTTATGCGGCGACCCTTGCCGCGGAAGGAGCACCACCCTGAAAGAATCGGGGGCCATGCGGTCGTGACTACGGGCCGAGAACATGAGACAGCAGCCTATGGATTCTGCACGAATTCCACACAGCGAGGCCCATCTGTGGGCTTGAAAAGCCCCCAACTGAACATTAGTGCGACGTGAGGCACTACAAGTCCCATAAGTCCCATCCAGGGCGTGCATCTAAGCAAGAAGGGGTGTGGTGCCTCAAGCGCTCCTTCATAACTGCCAAAGCCTCTGAAGAGAAGTGGGGGCACTTCGAAACGCGTCAGGCATCCAGGGCAGTTTGAACAGTTAAAGGATATCGTTGTGCTGGAGGCGTGCTTACCATTCAAGGCTCCTTGTGTGCAGCTGAGGTTCGGGTGCTCCTTTGTACGTTGGGTACTTCGGAGCTTGAATATTTATGCGGCGACCCTTGCCGCGGAAGGAGCACCACCCTGAAAGAATCGGGGGCCATGCGGTCTTGACTACGGGCCGAGAACATGGGACAGCAGCATATGGATTCTGCACGAATTCCACACAGCGAGGCCCATCTGTGGGCTTGAAAAGTTACCAACTGAACATTAGCGCGATGTGAGGCACTACAAGTCCCATAAGTCCCATTCAGGGCGTGCATCTAAGCAAGAAGGGGTGTGGTGCCTCAAGCGCTCCTTCATAACTGCCAAAGCCTCTGAAGAGAAGTGGGGACACTTCGAAACGCGTCAGGCATCCAGGGCAGTTTGAACAGCTAAAGGATATCATTGTGCTGGAGGCGTGCTTACCATTCAAGGCTCCTTGTGTGCAGCTGAGGTCCGGGTGCTCCTTTGTACGTTGGGTACTTCGGAGCTTGAATATTTATGCGGCGACCCTTGCCGCGGAAGGAGCACCACCCTGAAAGAATCGGCGGCCATGCGGTCTTGACTACGGGCCGAGAACATGGGACAGCAGCGTATGGATTCTGCACGAATTCCACACAGCGAGGCCCATCTATGGGCTTGAAAAGCTACCAACTGAACATTAGCGCGACGTGAGGCACTACAAGTCCCATAAGTCCCATCCAGGGCGTGCATCTAAGCAAGAAGGGGTGTGGTGCCTCAAGCGCTCCTTCATAACTGCCGAAGCCTCTGAAGAGAAGTGGGGACACTTCGAAACGCGTCAGGCATCCAGGGCAGTTTGAACAGTTAAAGGATATCGTTGTGCTGGAGGCGTGCTTACCATTCAAGGCTCCTTGTGTGCAGCTGAGGTCCGGGTGCTCCTTTGTACGTTGGGTACTTCGGAGCTTGAATATATATATATATATATATATATATATATATATATATATATATATATATATATATATATATATATATATATATATATATATATATATATTTATATATATATGTTCGCTCCAATCTCTTTAGATAATACCCAGCTGGGTTAGAAGAAGTACAGCACTCTCGGAGTTCCAATGGTCAGCAAAAGGTGGTTTTATTACCAAAACAAATGCATTTCGGGAGAAACTCCCTTCGTCAGTGTTACAAACGAACGCGCTGCGCGGCATCATTAAGTACATCTGTTGTGGGTGGTAATAACAAACATAGGACTGCTTCAAAAATTTCATGTTAAGCGCCATCTTTGAAAGTGCATGTTATCGTTATCAAAAGCCACCACAATATAATCCCGCCGTGTATCGGCAAAGTAAACATAAATCTCAAGTTTGTGACATATACAGTTGCTCTTATACATGGGTCAACGGGATGTCTCTCATTGCTGAATTGCGATGTCAAAGAATGTTGAACATCGCTTCCCACACAATAAGTGTCAAATATAACAACCATTGCCGATACACGGGATATATTTCCAAAAGTCGCTCCTTCTGACTGCTCGGGCCCCGTGGGAATTGGCGCACACGCTGGCGGAGCATGCCGGTAATCAATCCTCGTAAAACCACAAAAGTGAAGTGCGCTCTCAGTAACACGAACGTATACCAGGTATTAAGTCCAAGGGTGTTTATTCATTTGACAGCATGTTTCGTGTGAGAAAGGCTTCAGAGTTTTTATTTTAGCTAATGGGTGTCGTAGGGACACCCATTAGCGTTTCGGAGTGAACCTCACTCCTTGTCCCGTGAACAAGGAGTGAGGTTAACTCCGAAACGCGTAGGGACACCCGTTTGCTAAAATAAAAACCACCTGAACTGCATCGAAATTTAAATTATACACAAATAGTAAAAAAATATATTTACCAATATTAGGTAATGCCTTGGAGTCTGGGAATAATAGATATACTATTCTCACTCCAGTTTATGCAACAGTAGAGAAATTGTAGGATTATGGAGGGGTTAAATATATTATACCCCTCCAAACAGTGCAACAATCAAGAAAATGTTGCACTTTAGAGGGCTTAAATGTACTATTCCCACTCTAGTCTGTGCAACAGTGGGGAAAGAGTTGACCTCAGACAGGTTAAATTTACTATTTCCTATCCAGTCTGTGCAACAGTAGGGAAAGCGTTGGACTTTGGAGGGGTAAGATTGACTATTCCCACTTCAGTCTGTGCAACAGTAAGGAAAGCATTGGACTTTGTAGGGGTTACATTTACTATCCCCACTCCAGACTATGCAAAAGTAGGGAAAACATTGGACTTTTGAGGGGTTACATTTAACACTCCAGTTAATGCAACAGTAGCGAAACTACTTCACTTCAAACACATTACATACTTGAATAACCCTATTAAATTAGAAAAAATACATTTTACTTAACATAAAATACGTATAAGAATTAAACAAAAAAAATTTTTTTTCCAATTTACAAAAGTCTTAAACAATGTAATAATTAATTTTATATTAATAAATGTTTATTTAATTATTACTTAATTACCTTTCTACCCTATACCACCCACAAACCTAGCAACCAACACCTAAAATATAATGAAAATATATAAATACAACACAGTTTACAAAATTTTGAAACAATTACATAAGTAATTAATAATTAATTGTTAATTAATTATTACTTGATTAACTTCCCACTCTACAAACCCAGCAGTCCACACCTAAAATATAACTAAAATATATAAGTATTACACAACTTACATAATTGTGAATCAATTAAATATTTAATTATACATAAATAATAATTTTTTATTATCATAAAACTTACTTCTCACCATATCCTGCTACAAACCTAGCAACCCACAACTAAAATATAACTAAAATAAATCAGCATTACATTGTACACATAATTAATAATCAAATCAATAATTATATTACTAATTAATTGATAATTATTACTTAATTATCTTCCCACCCTATACCCCTACCAACTCAGCAGCCCACACCTAAAACATAAATAAAATACATGATTATTACATGATTTACATAATTAATAACTCATTAAATGATTAATAAACTATACATTAATTGTTACTCAATTATTACCTAACTAACTTCCTGCCCTATACTCATACAAAAGTAGCAACCTACACCTAAAATATAAGTATAATAAACCAATATTACATAAAATACATAATGAATATCAAGCACATACTTACTTAAAGTGATTAATTAATTAATAATGAATCATTATGTAAATAACTTACACTCCTACAAACTCAACCACCTGCTATGACACTATAAATTACTATTAACAATTTAATTAAAAAATTCTAAATTGCTTAAAATTACACACTAGATTTAAAAAAAAATGATAACAAGTATACACACAATACTATACACATAAAACGTATTTATAAGCTTAACACATTTAAATTATTTGAAAAGCTATGGGGGCGATTACGATATTCGATGGTTGGACCGCCAACCGCTGTTGTGACGGTCAGTAGACCGTCCAACAAGCAGTCTGCGGGTCCGACAACCAGATCATAATGCCACCGCATTGCTGATGGTCAGAAAAGTGCACTTTTACATTGCAGCTTGTGCCACGGGCCAGGAAAAGGGCTGCTGTGTAAAAGGGCACTTTGTGCACATCCATGCACCGCATGCCAGGCACCATGTGGTGCCTGGCACACGGTGCATGGATGTACATGGGGGCACTAGATGTGTCCCCAGCGCCACTTAACAGTTGCCCATGAGGGATGGGGCGCTGCTTGGGGTGAAGACTTTGCAAGTAGCTATCCTGATGTGTTTGGTTTGGAGCTAGGGTGTCTTAAAAATTACGTGCACAGGCTCAAATAAGGAACGGAGGCTTTACCAGTGGCTGTCAAGAAGGAGTTGGGAAGGTACTTTGTTATTTAAGGGATCATTCTTGTAGATGCCACTGAGTGGTTAGCCCCCGTCAGATCAAATTGCATGCTGACTCTCATGAGCTGACTTCCTTTATTCATTCTATGGGAGCTTTCAAGTTCCTGCAGATGTCCTTTGATTTGTTTTCCACTGCACTCGTTGCCCAAGGGCCGTGGTGCCACTTTTGGCTAATCTGGAAAGTGTGAAATGGTTCCAGGAGGATGTGCTTATTTATTTATGTCTGGCCAGTATTAAGTAGGGCAGACACTGGCAGCTCCCAACAAATTACTAACGCAAACCTACTTTCAGAGACCACTTGGCAGAAAAGATTGGAGAATACTTTTGCGTTAATCAACATATGACATCAAACACCAACGTTGAGTGGGATGCTTTTAAATAGTGATCCAAGGCTACTGCCTCAGTCAGTCACTGGGAGATTGGAAACCACTCAGCATGGACCTATCTACACTGGCAGATAACATCTCTAAACTGGAGAAGGAATCCCTAATAACCCCCTGATGCATCCTAGACTACGAGGGAAGAGGGAGAAACATGCAACTACTCTTGAAAGGCTACGTGCCCTGAATAGGCATGAATATGTGACCTCAGCCACATGGAGGGGCGCCCGGCAGGAACATTGCTCTCATGGCTAGTGCAAGCTGAGAATAGAGGGCACTCAATCACTCAGACATTCGACCCTATATGGACAAAAGACTACACTCAACAGGCCATCCATGAGCTATTTGCTCACCACTATAGGGAGTTATATGGGGACCACGGTCTGAGGATGCACTCAATACCTTTCTCGATAGAGTAACGCTGCTGTGGGTGAATCATTAGACCAAGGTACATTGGGTACGCCCATCTCTAAACCCAAAATCAGAGAGGCCCTTACAGCCACAGCTTGATCGTTTGGCTCAACAAGACAATAATTGCTATGATCTCTAATAACTTACTGACTTTGCGAGCCAGATCGGACACCATCATAGACAGAGTATTCTCTTGCGAAGGAGAGGGACCGGACTCTGGAATGAGGGTTCACCATCTGCCGAAACACACATTCAAGCAGTTCAACTACCTCCATACCACCTACCTCACTCACTGAATACTATGCTACAAAGTGACAACTCGAGCTGCCCCAGATATGCTCTTATCAACGGAGACTTAACCCAAATGGTGTGCAATTGCCCAGAGATAACACACTTTTGGATCTGGGTCACATCAGAGCTGGAGAGAACTCTGAATAAGCAGATGTTCCACACAGTGGAGATTTGCTTGATTACCATCCATAGCAGATGAGCCTGGAGGAAAGCTGGTAATAGATTCCTAGATCTAGCTCTGGACGTGGCCCGCAGAGACATTACTCTGCATTGGAAATCTCTGGATTGCACGTCGCACATTAGATAGAAGGCAGAGGTTGAGACCTGGACACTGGCAGAAGTAGCAGCTCCACACTTCGAGGAATATAGAGGCTGCCACAAGAAACCCTTGGCAGAGCAATGGATGAAGGTGATGGCTAGCCTCACTGAAACAGAGATGTAGTGCTCCTGCTGGCTGTCTAAAGCACCAATAGCAAGGGTACTATTTCCATCTCCTCAAATGTGGCTGGAAAGACCTGCCTCCCCCTGCAACTGTTTGAAACTGGAACACACCCTGTGCCCCCACTTCAGCGTCACAATCACACTGATTTACATAAACATATATGTACGAAACTGGGAACTTCTTTATATCATCAAGCAACACGGATTATATTAATTCTGTGTTTATTTATGCTCTAGGGTACCATTAATATAGAACATTTCTTAGTGCATCATTCTTAACTTGATTGATTATGTAATAATACATGACCAAGCTACATGACTGCATGTGAGTAATTGTGTGAACGATGTGTTGGCTTTTACTGAGAATATACTAACATTGTACTTATAAAGTTGCAAATACTCAAAAAAGAAATTTTTAAAAAATGGTAGGACTGGCCAGAGCACAGTGAGAGGGTTCGCAGGTGCTGCAGAAGTTTGGAGGAACAGGACTGGTGTTAAAAGCACAGAAATGCAGAAAGGTCTTTTCTGTGACACTCTCGTCTGGGAAAGGTGTAAAGCCTAAAGGAGAGTTGGTGGATGCCATTATTGGTTTGGAAATTCCAGGGACTAACAAGGAAATTCTTTCCTTTTTAGGAATGGTGGATTTATGTAGTTATTTTATTCACAATCTTTCCGAGAATGAGGGAAATGTGTAAGAAAGGTGTGGATTTTATGTGGAACAATGACTGTAGCAAAGAGTTTGAGGAGATAAGAGTTGCTCCTGTCAAGGCACTGAGTTTGAAAGGGTTTAAACCAGGAAAAGCCACCGTGGTGGTCACCGATGCCATCCACAAGGGTTAGGGTGCAGTACTTCTACAGGCTGATGGTGGGAAGGATCAAGCAATTACTTGTGCTTTGCGGGCTCTTAGAGGTGCTGAGTAGAATTACTCAGTTATTGAAAAAGAAGCATTAGCTGTCCGCTGTGCCATTAAACTATTCTGAAACTTTCTTTGGAGTGGTGTTTCCCCCATGAGATAATACAGCAAGCCTCTGCATGAAATTGTGAGAAAACAAGGTCTGGATTCTGCTGTATTAGCTAGGATCAGAAAGTGGGTAGGTGAATTACAGGCATACACATTCGCCAAGGAATAGATTCCAGGTCTCAGAAATAAAGCTGCTGATTGTATATTAAGGTTGGTCACTTTCTCTGGGGTTGAGGAGTCAAAGTCTAAAGTAGATGGTTGGGTTGAGCAGAGAATGTGTGTAGTTAACCAGGAAGCTGTGGTGGAGGAGGCATGGCAAATGGAGGCAGAACTTGATGAGAGTCTGAGTATGTGCATGAGCTATTTGAACAAAGGATAACCTAAGAAAATTGTGGATGAGAAATTGAGTCCGTTCTTGGTTGTAAAAGATGAATTGGCAGAGAGGAATGGACATCTGTTCAGGAAAACAAGTCTAGGTGCTTCTCTGGGGTTGAGAGGCAGACTTATCAGCATCGCCCATGAAAGACATCTAGATGTGGTCATATCAATTTAATGCATCAGGAGGATTTCTGGGGACTAAAAGTAGACCTGGGTATGGAAATAGAACATTAGAGCTTGTGCAGACTGCTCAATGTATAAACATCTGGAAGCCCCAATGGCTTGCAGGGAGTTGCCAAGTAGAACTTGAGGGGGGTGTCAGTTCATATTGCGGGGCAGCTGTAAGGCGAAGGAGCCATGCTTTTTATTTCCTTTGCTGGCTTTTCTTTTCGCCAGGTGGCCTGAAGTAGTTTGTATGGGAGACATTACTTCTGGAGTGGTCTAAATTGTTTGGGAGGCAAGGTTTCCTTAACGTTTTGTTGATGGACAATGGTGCCCAGCTGTGTTACAAGGAGGTTGAAGAATTTTTAAAGTGTTGTGCTGTTGAGCATACAAAATGTTTGCTGTATCACCCTGAAAAGAATTGTGTAGTTGAAAGACCCTCTAAAGAGGACGCATGCCCAGCTTAACCCTGGAACTGAGATGGATGGAGTGGAAGAAAGCATGGTTTAAGGCTCTATTCATAGAGCGTTGTTGGATAGAGAGCGATTGAGAGTAACAAGCAAGCAAAGCAAAAGTTACATTTACAGGAGAAAGGCTGTGAAAACAAGTACGCTGCAGATAGGTGATTTAGTCGGAATTGGAGCACCTGCGGGAGCTAAAGCGTGATCCAAGTTCACCTAATTGAGGAAAGTTATCAAGCTATTCATCCATACAGTGAGGACCAATGATGGCAGCATCTGGAACTTTAGTAGAGTTGCTCGCTACCCGTGGTCGGACTAGGACAGAAAATAGGCTCAGGCTTCAAAATAAAATTGCCCCCATTAGTGAACTGGATAGCTAAAAAGGTGCCCCATGTTTGCAAATTAAGCCATTTTTGAACTTGTAAAGACATGTTTATAAGTGTTTTGCAAGGTATAGTAGACTTTATGGATTTGAGTTTGCTGCAGGCAATGTTTGTTTTAATATCAGGAAAATCAACAGTAAAAAACCTGACCAGCAGGCCATAAAACAGGTCCACAAACAGCCCAAAAACGGTCCACACCCACCTGTCAAACCAACCCTTTGGGAAGTACCTGGTTCCTTGTAGACTAGTCTTACCCTGTTGAACATGGACAGCACAGTCACAGGAAGGAGGACAGCCTGAGTGGGTCTGATGTGATGAAGGAGAAGTGGGCTTGTAGGAGGCGCGCGCGCGTATAATGTACTATGTTTTCTGAGAGTTTTTACTGTCCCATTGATTGTTAAATTCCATTTTTCTCTGTTTGCTAATCTGCACTTCTCCTGCATGTTTTGTTAGTGCTCTGGGTTTCTATTGCTGCTCTCCCCTTGTATGTCTCCTTGCTGTTGTCTTTTTTTTAGTTTGTGTTAGTGTGGCACATGTCTGGTTAATTTTTGGGTGTCTCGCCGTGTATAAGTCATGGACAAGCATGCACTGGTGATGCCAAGGAGTTTTGGGTGTAGACTCCACTGGCAGGATTCTAGTGTTGGCAGTTGGACTGGCATGACGACCCGCGCTGAGGTGCTAAATAAACCTGTTGTTCCTACTCACCGTGTACTGTCCTGTATTTCACAACTACATTTCAGGATAAAACATGTTTCCCCAGAGAACTTAATTGTAAAAGACGTTATACACAATAGAGCTCGCTAAACAATGTTTCTGTTTTACTTAGTAGTTAATTCTCAATTAAATTCCGTATTTTTATGCAGGTATGGTAGTATGCTTTGAATTCACAGAAATAATATGTTTGAGCGTTTCCCTAATGGTACATTCAGCCTCGCAATTGTTCCTTTCACTCAAGAGATTTGAAAGATAATTTACAAAGATGCGTATTGTTCATTATCCATTGTCTGCCATAAGTTGGCATCTCGTCCCCCATCTTCTATTAGTAGCTTGCAGCTATTTTGGCAATGGTAGGCCACCATGTAGAACAAATGCAATTGCTGAACGTGCCACCTTTAAAGCATAACTATTCACCAGAAAGTAGTTCTTGACAAATTCTGTAGAGCCTTGCAGGATAGAATGCACGGGTGGGATTCTAGAATATTCATATATATGGTAAATAGGACACACTCCTGCCTCCTGTCTAACTCAGCATTTCGCACCCAGTAATATATTTTAATTGAAGAATAAACTTAACATAGAAATTTAAAATAAAATTGGGTAAAGGCAAATCCTGACACAAAATTGAAAACATATGCTAATATAGTCTCTCATTTCTAGTGAACAAGGAAATAGAAGGAGAAATAGAAAGGGAGGGAACATAATAATACTGAAATAACTCACAAACAAAATAAGACTGACAGTAACATAGAAAAACAAATTAACCAGGTGCTTATTGCGGGACCTCTCTATGGGGTCCATTAGGATGTCGGGCGGTGGCACTACCGCAACGATGGCGGGGTGGAAAAACAGCTTTTTCCGCCCGCTAGCAGTGGAAATCACGTCCGCCTCATTAGGATATGTAAACACAGGTCATTTCCCGTCCGCCGCGGAGCGCCGCGCTCCGCCATCAAGGTGCGCCCGCCACCGCGCCGGCTGCTGCCAATCGAGACCCTCCGCCGCGTCCGATGACGTCCGCCCCGCTCGACAAATTAGGATGGGCCAAACAAGCTGACGCACCGCACCGGAGACACCGCACAGCTCTAGCAGGCGGAAAGTCTACAGCGGAGCACGCACGCCGAGACCCGACATGAATCCCATGGACCCAGCCCTCCACATGCATCCGGTCATGTACCTGCTGCAACACTATCGCCAGATGGGCCGCCGCGGACGCCGCCGCAGGTACGTCACTACACATATACACCACACAACACACATGCCGACACAGGTCCCAAGCACCACACTGGCATCCTGCTGGGGGGCACAACACATCCACATGGGCACCCACACATCACCCACCTCAGAACAAGGCACCCCACGGCATCCGGAACACACAACGTCGGCCAACCTGCAGCAACGTCACGGTCACGGACACGTCACCGCCGCGGTCAACACATGCGCACTATGCAGAAGGCAGGGCAACACCAAGGCATGGACACTTTCCAAACATCACAGCGACACACCACCCCGACCAACACTGCACACCACCCGAAGTAGTCACAGGCCAGATGCCAATCCCGTGCACCCCCTTGCACATCAACAAGCACTGTAACAACAAGCACAATACACACACAGCGACACACAACCAGGGACAAAGGCACAGCAGGATTGCCTGACAACGGACACACAACACCAGTGCACTCCCCACAGCCCACACAATTGTATACAAACATCCACACAGGGCAAGACAAAACATACAACAGGCATACAACTCCTGCCTGACACATGTGTGTCTCACACCATACAGGGGCACACATACATGTTAAAAGTTAGGCTGAAAACCGTCAACATTATCGGCGCCCTCTTGCTCTCCTTAAACCTTTTGTGCGCGTAAAACAGCCGCCATTTTGGACACCATGGCTCCCCCGCTCTCGCTGAGAGCTAGCGCGTCTCTCTCTCTCTCTCTCTCCTAACTTCGCTGGCAACCTCCCCCCCCCTTTTTTGCTTGCACCTGCCTTGAGTCATAAACCCCTCCTCGGCACTGCTCTGCCCCAGGCGCTCATCCTGTGCCCAGCGCGACATCTCCCTGCTTCCCCGTCATGACCTCCGGCCCTTTTGATGCAAACCCCTTTTTCCGTGTGCCCGTCTGTCTTCCCGTTCCCAGGCCGACACCTAGCTCTGCCGATACCATACTCTTGCCCCTCCCCATACAATAAGAAGCTTCCCTCCTCAAAGGACCCCCGAGATGATCAAAGCCCCCCCCATCCCACGAGATCCGATCGAAACCCGCACACTCCGTGAATCGGCGGAATACCCAGCTGCGCAATGATCATCACCTGTTGTGAACGGGGCGGGGACTTCCACTGTAGCCTTGCATGGGAACGGGCTGGGAAGGGGGGATTCTGAGGATGTCTTTTCGTACATCAAAGTATCGACGAGAATGTGTTACATGTAATAAAGAGATAAACTCATGTATAAGAGGCCAGGCCTCCGAGATGCAGTTAGAGCACCTCTGAACGATACCTTCTGTCCGTTTCGTTGTGTTCTCCTCCGGAGAGAATAAAAACCTTGTTTCCTGCCTTCCAGTCTCCAGCGCCTGCCTCTTCAATGGTTTAACTTCTTGGTGGGTTCGAGAGGCGACATCGCCGGGCAATAATTAAGGATCTTATATTCTGGTTGGTAGTGCCCCCCAGTTAGGATTTTTCCACAATTGGCGTCCCAAGCGTGGGGCCCATCAGCGACCCATGGATCCAGTGGGAGAGGTCCTGACGACAAAGTGAACGACTGCAACGATCGGGAACGCGTCTGTCCGATAGACCCTCGTCTGACAGCCGATCATCCGAACTTCACTGGTTCCGAACAGACCTCTCTCGAGTGATCTACGGTCCTGACTGGGAACCATCAGGAGTGCCGCGAGGATAACGAAGAAGAGAGGACGATCGGGCGCTGGATTCGGAAGTCAGGAAACTGTCCATGCGGTCCGGGTAAGGTCGTGTTACCACGACAAATTGCGAAAATTTGCTTGATTGTTAAATACTAGTATTGCTCCTTTTTGTTTAATTAGAGATTCACTGTCTGCAAACGGAGAAACAACAGGCTCTCCCTTTGCAAGCAGTGGAGGATAGGTAGGGCAGACAACCGTGCTTATTTTTCTCCCCCACTCAATAGTCACCTGAAACTGAGCTGTTGTTCACAAACTATTGTTTCCTGGAGATTCCCTGTCTGCAAACAGGGAAGAGACCACCCTTTTTGCAGATAGTGAAAAAGGTAGGTAACGCAAATCTTTGCGGACCTACTCACTCTCCCCATTGTTATTTGTCGGTCTTTTGTTATCTTGATCCACGAGGGATTCACTGTCTGCAAACGGAGAAACAAAGGTCTCTCTCTTTGCAAGCAGTGGAGGATAGGTAGGGTAGCAGCCGTGCCTATTTTTTTCTCCCTCACCCTATAATTGCTTGAAACTGAACTGTTGTTCGCAAAATTATTGTTTCCTGGAGATTCCCTGTCTGCAAACAGGGAAGAGACCACCCTTTTTGCAGATAGCGAAAAAGGTAGGTAACGCAGATCTTTGCGGACCTACTCATTCTCCCCATTGTTATTTGTTGGTCTTTGGTTATTGTGATCCATGAGGTATTCACTGCCTGCAAACAACGTAGAATAGAAATATTCTGTCCAGTCTTTGCACCTAGTGATAAGATAGGCAGTGCTGACTTTTTAGTCCCTCGTTACGAGCCGTCATGTCTGTCTTCTCCCCACTGATTGGTAGCCTGTTTAGCCCGGACCGCTTATTAGAGATGGACCATCCAGCCCCACTGGAAGGCACCCCTAATAAGGACATGTTCATGAAGCATGGATTGACCGCTATTGCCTATAGTAAACTATGGCATAAATATACAAAACAGGGTCAGGAAAGTCAATGGCCCCTGACAGGATCCTTCGATGATGATAAAATAAAAATGCTAGAAACTGCCCTGGGTAAAAACAAGACAACACCCACTATGCTTGATAGCTTCGGCATGTGGCGAAAAGAAACTGAACAGCGTAAAAAGAAAACTGAGAGTAGGTTGGAAAAAGAGCTGCAAAAAGCAGCCCACCTAGCTGCTCAGAAGCTAAAAAAGGAGATAGAGGAAAGAGAGAAAGCTAAACAGAAACTAGAAAGGGAAACGCCAAGCCAGTGTCCGGTTAGAACCCCCTCCATGCTCTACCCTGACTTGCCCTCGAAACGACAAGCCAATGAGGACCTGCTGTTAGGTCCTCCTATCATCTACATGCCCCCTCCATACGCCCCTTCTCGGCCCCTGGCGCAGCACGCGCCACCCCCAGGTACAATCGAGGGTACCGCCGCAGCGTCGGCCCCAATGGCCTCTGTGCCAGCCGAACCCCTTGTATTAAAACCCACATCAACGACAACGTTAGACGAGCATGAGACTCGAGGGGCTGGCCTTGCAAGAATAAACAGGCTAGACAAAGATGAGCGAGCGGGGATCGACAAAATAGCAAGGACACTGGTAGAAAGGAAGGATGATGAAGAGTACATCACAGATATGTTCAGCTCGTATACAGGGAGTCACAGACGACATTTTACCGTACGACTGTGTTATCATGTCTTGAATGCATACGAGGACCGATATCGAGACAAAGGTCCCGAGAGCCTAAGGACTCTGTACCGGAAGGTCGATATCGGGGATGAGGGCGAGTGTGATGTGTCGGACCTCCTTACGCGTACGCTTGAGGTTTTCCGCCACCTCACTGAACGAAAGCCGGGAGCTAAATCCGCGGCCCCCGTAGTGACCGAACCGCCAACCGAGCAATCTAACACCATGATGCCGATACGTGAGGCTGCCCCTTACTGGGTTCCTCCTCGGGGGACGGGGACTCACGATGATGCAAACAACCAAGATGCGAAGGGAAGGGTAGTATACAACTGGGTCTACCAGCCATGGGACCGGCAAGAGATACTGACATTCCGGAAGTCTCTACCCGACCTACGTAAAAACCCCACTGCCTTCTATACTGAATTAGGTACAGCCCTGGGTTCGACTATCATGACCCTGGCTGACATCGACTTGTTCTTCGGGTTATGTCTACCAGCTGATGTGTGGAAGCAAATCCGGAAAGTCGACCACCTTGAGCTGTTCGGACATACCTGGCCACAACTCGATGACTTGGACAAACAACGGGGACCAGGACAAAAGCCGTTGAAATCCATTCTAGACCTCCCAGATAAAATTGTAGAGAAATTAAAAACCCTAATCCCAGAAAAGAAAGTGGACTGGTCGATAGTAACAGCCTGTCGCCAAAAACCCCAGGAGGATGTATCGGAATACTTCTCCCGGTTTGAAACGGTGTTCTCCGATTACAGCGGCCAGGACATGACCACTGCAACCGGACACCATCTGTTTGTCCAGAATTATGTTAAGGGCCTATCATTGGACATCTCTCAGAAACTACAGGCCAGCGAGAGTAGTTGGGCAGCCTCCAAACCTACGGCGATTCTTCAAATGGCCCAATATTATGAACATCAGAAAAATGAGAACGATAGGGCGACAGAGAAAAAGAAGAAAGACTTAAAGGAGAGGGTGATGATTGCCAAACTGCAAGGGGTGACTATAGGACGAGACCAATACCGGGGAAACTACCAGACAAACGCCCCTAAGACTGCATTTCCCCAGGACCGCACTCTGACTCCCTACAGTGGACGCACAGACCTTAGAGATGACCAGTGCGCTTTCTGCAAAGAGACTGGCCATTGGAAATCCCAGTGCCCAGTTCTCCTGGAAATGATCCGGAACAGAGACCCCAGGGAGGTAGCAAACGGACCGAGACCTAGGGGAACACAACGAGGGCCCCCAAATGACGCGACTAATGTCAGATCAAGCAGACCGAATACGTTCGATCGACCCAGACAGAACCAATATCAACAATCTGACTATGACGACACTCACACCTTTGCATAGGACAGCCAAGGGCGAGGGAGGGATCCAGTCGAGCTCTATGTTGACCAGCAGGGCCCTTATGTCACTGCTAAGGTCCTGGGTACCAAGTCTCCATTTCTGGTAGACACTGGCGCAACACGTAGTGCGTTATCTAAACGACTGATTCCAAGGGCACCCTTGTCTGGCTCACTCATAACATCGACAGGTTTCGATGGAACGCCCTCCACCAACCCTTTGTCTGCCCCGATTCTCTTTGACATAGAAAACAACACCACCGACACCACGTTCTTGCTCTCCTCCAATAGCCCTGACGCCATTATGGGACTTGACTTACTGAAACACTTCCGAGCGACGATTAGGTGTTCTCAAGATGGAGTTCGAGTGTTTCTTTACGACAACCCCGTTCTGCTTAAACATTGTTCCCCCCGACACATGTTTTCCATCACCGACGTCGACGCGTCCCTGCTTGACACCCTGCCTCCGTATCTGTGGGCCAAAGCGGATTCGGACGTAGGGCGTATGTTAATTGACCCAGTGCACATTACTGTCCGACCAGACGCAACACTCCCAAAACTCCCACAATATCGGATATCGCCAGAGGGCGAGAAGGCATTGGTAATGATTATCCAGTCATTGATAGACGCAGGAGTGGTAGAGGAAGTGGTTAGCAACGTTTGCAACAGCCCTATCTTGCCCATTATCAAGAAGCAGGGAGAGGGAGATGAGAAAGCATACCGTTTCATCATCGACCTCCGAGAGATCAACAAAGTGGTAGTACCCCAGTACCCTGTGGTCTCAGACATCACCACCATCCTGACCTTGATTCCATCCACTGCAACCACCTTTTCCGTCATCGACCTCAAGAACGCATTCTTCTCCATCCCCATCCACCCAGACAGCCGATATCTCTTCGGCTTTACTCTAAAATCCCGCTCATATAGGTTTTGCCGAGCCCCTCAAGGCTACACGGAGAGCCCTAGCATCTACAGCCAGGCCCTCAAAAGGCAACTAGACCAAGTCCGGTTACCCGACGGGGTGGTGTTGGTACAATATGTCGATGACATCCTCTTGGCAGCCGACACCACCCCTCTAGCGGTTACCGCCACCATTCAACTCTTGCACTTCCTTGCGGAAAATGGCCACAAGGTCTCCAAGAAGAAGTTGCAATTCTGCCTACCCCAGGTCACTTACCTAGGCCACCTTCTGTCCAAAGATGGAAGGAAACTCACCCCTGATCGAATCCAGACCATTCTAGACACCCCTGTCCCTAAAACCCAGAAGCAGGTTCGCTCCCTATTAGGCCTCACCTCCTTCTGCCGACAATGGTTGCCAAACTTCAGCCTCGTTGTAAAACCACTGCTCTCTCTCTTAAACAAAGACGTCCCTTTCCCACTCCCTTGGACTCCTGAGTGTCAAACCTCCTTCACAGAACTACGAGATGCCCTTTGCTCAGCCCCTGTCCTGGGTACCCCTGATTACAGAAAGCCCTTCTCCCTTTACACTCACGAAAGGGAGGGGTGCGCTTTATCTGTCCTGACCCAGGCCATCGGTCCTAAGCAACGACCGTGCGCTTACTTCTCTGCCACTCTTGACCCTGTCGCCAGAGCCTTGCCTGCCTGCCTTCGAGCTGTAGCTGCTGCTGCAGTCTCTATCCGACAGAGTGAGGGGATTGTACTCTCGAATTCCCTCACGGTACTGGTACCCCATGCAGTCGACACCCTCCTGAACCAAACCAAGACGCAACATCTGACGAGTGCACGACTGACTGGATACGAACTAACCTTGCTTGCCCCCCATATCACCCTGAAAAGATGCACCACACTGAACCCAGCAACTCTGTTACCCCTGCCAGAGAACGACCCCAATGTGCACCCCGTACATGACTGCGTGACTCTTACGGACGAACAGACCAGGAGTAGGGTCGACCTCAGAGACACAGCTTTCCCTGACCCCGACGGGGAGTTGTGGGTGGACGGTTCTTGCATCAAACTCTCCGATGGTACCACTTCCGCTGCCTATGCAGTCACCACAGCTCGAACTGTAGTAGAAACAGCCCGCATCACCCAGCGATCTGCTCAGGCAGCGGAACTGATTGCTTTGACGAGAGCCTGCATCCTGGCAACAGGAACCACGGCGAACATTTACACCGACAGCCAGTACGCCTTCGGGGTGGTTCACCATTTTGGGCTCCTCTGGAGGGAGAGAGGATACTTGACCTCACACGGCACACCCATCCTGCACGGGGATTTAGTCTCCGCCTTAATCGAAGCTGTCCTCCTCCCCAACAAGCTTGCCGTGATCAAATGCCAGGCACACAAGAAGGTGACAGACATTATTGGACAGGGAAACGCACTAGCCGACATCACCGCCCGAACGACAGCAGAAAATAGAACGACAACACGTATGTACGTGACCAGGTCACAAGCAGAAAACTGGACTGACACCAAGGACACAATTAGAGACATACAAATGGCTAGCACACAACATGAATTGACTGAATGGGCACGGGTGGGATTGAAAGACGATGAAGGCTGCTGGCGGACAAAAGACACGAACAGATGGTTGCTACCTGATTCATACCTGATTCCCATATTATCCATGGCACACTCCCCAGCCCACATAGGATCAGCCCCCATGATCGAACTTGTCTCCAGGGTTTGGCACAATGACAAGATCCCAGATTCCGCAAAACGCCTGGTCCAACAATGCTTAATATGCCTGCAACACAACCCCGGGAAGGGAACTGTAGTACCCCGGGGGGGATTTGGGGTCCCAAACCACCCATTTGAAGTCCTGCAGATGGACTACATCCAGCTAGACAGATGCCAAGGCCTGAAATATGTACTTGTCGTGGTGTGCGCATTTAGCAAATGGGTGGAAGCATATCCGACCCGTGACAACACCGCTATGGCCACTGCAAAGGTCCTGTTAAAAGAGTTTTTCCCCCGTTATGGCCTCTGTCGTGTTTTATGGAGTGATAATGGCCCCCACTTTGTAGCCAACGTTATCCAGCTCATCCTAAATGGGCTGGGTATCAAACAGAAATTCCACACAGTCTTCCACCCTCAATCTGCTGGGCTGGTCGAACGACACAATGCCACGCTAAAGCTTAAACTGGCCAAAATAGTGGCTACGACGGGCCTGAAATGGCCAGACGCCCTCCCATTGGCATTGCTATCGATGCGCTCTACCCCCACCCGACATCACTTAACCCCTTATGAAGTTGTCTTCGGCCGACCCATGAGCGTCTGGTCTGCCCCGAAACCAACGTCCATTCATGACGTTCCGGATGTCCTAATGTCTGATTATCTGTACAAATTGACTGAAACTTTGTCTGTCCTTCATCAGCAGGTGCGGCAGGCCATCCCCGATGCTTCCAGGGGTCCGGGTCACGCCATCCAGCCGGGGGACTTCGTGCTGATCCGAAACTTTCAGCGATCAAAGAGTTTGGAACCCCGGTGGACGGGCCCCTGGCAAGTGCTGATCACCACTCGGACCGCACTTCGAGTGGAGGGGAAGAAACACTGGCTGCACGCTCACCACTGCAAAAAGATCTCTCCAGCCCTGGCCACGACAGACACCGTCAACACCCAAGAAGAGCTCCTGAACCGGGACCGACCATCGTTGAGCTGCTACCCTGATACAGAGACACTTGAACTTTCAAAACATCCTGACCCCACTGTGCCATCTCGAGAAGGGTATTTCCTGCGTCGAAAGGAGGGAGCTTCGGCTAAGTAGGCCACGGACTAAGCTTAAGAATCTCAGAACGGTGACCCAAACTACCAAGGGTTGCCTGGAGAGAAGCTAAGACTGAGTCTGTGGTCCTGCCCACTACCGAGCACCTTGAAGACGAAGATGATGGAAGCGCCAGATAAGAAGATGATGGAAGCGCCAAACAAGAAGCCGACTGAGACAACAGGAAATACCCACTACAGAAATCCGAGAACAGACAGGCTCCATAGCTCAAAGACAATTGCACTCTTCATCGTAATCCTCCTCTGTTTCCTCCTCATGACTACGCTCTGGATTATGGAAGAACACGCACCTGCTCACGAAACATTCCTAACCACTACTCAGCCTACCACCACGAAGGAACATTATCTAATTTCACTCTCTCCTCAACTAAGAGAGAGGCGAAAGGAGTTTTGGAACAACTCTTTCGTGCAGCTACTTCACCAGCACAATCTTGCCACCAACGCCACCAACTGCTGGATCTGTGGGTTGCTACCCCATGCCACTGGACATTCAATACCATTCATCCCTTCACCCTTCTCCGTCCACGGCTCCTGCCTTGCCTGGCTGATCCTCCTGCAAGAGAGCTATACGGAAAATGCCACCTCCAGCAGAGCTGCAGCACATTCTTCTCATGGGGCCGGGCGAAACAAGACAAAGACACACTTCTGCCCGCTGAACCCCAGCGACTCAATCCAATTGGACATTCCGGCCAAAGAACGAATTGAAATGCAGGTATTCAACAATCCAACCAGACCCACCTTCTCCTATCTGCGGAAACGAACGGCTGCCACTCTGACTGTAGCTCTGACGGTCATCAACGTCACAGGCCACATGTGTGTAGAAGGACTTGGGACACAGCTGGTGGGTCACAGCGCTTGCCGCTTTACCAGAACTTTGGACTCCACGGATCCACCTTCCTTTGTGTCCTCCCCAAACATGTATTTCATCTGTGGCACAAAGGCCTACACCTGGCTCCCCAAAGGCTGGGGGGGCACCTGCTACATCTCCTTCGTTCTTCCTCCAACTTATGTGGCCCCAGCGAATCACCACAGGCAAAAACGAGCAAAAGACGTTGAGCAAGCCGACTCAACAGGAGCACAGTTCCTCGATGCTATTAAAGGACTCGTCCCCCTCTGGGGCCCGATGGCAAACAGCCGTGCCATCCGACATTTGACTCAGGCAGTCGAGACAACCATGAACATCACAGCGGGCATCTTTGCCAACAACACTGCCGAGCTCCAAGCGGTCCGTTTGGTGGCCCTTCAGAACCGCCTCGTTCTAGATGTAGTTCTGGCGGACCGTGGAGGAGCATGCCGCATTATTGGGGCCAGCTGTTGTACATACATACCGGACAACTCACCCTCAGTGTACAAAGCCATCGAACATCTTCACAGACTCTCCTCGGAAGTTCACCAAGAGCAAGAAGAATGGTCGCTTGGTGGTTGGTTCTGGGACACCATCAAAAGTTGGGGCTGGAGACTGCTCACCATTATCCTGATTCCCGTAGTTGTAATATGTGGCCTATGCTTAGGAATTCAATGTTTGCCACCTATGTGTTCTTTATGTGCGAGTTGTATTTTTCCCAAAACTGTGGACATTGGAAGCGAACATATGAGGGCATTATACGATACCGAAGTTAGGGATTTGATGAAAATTGACATTGAATAAGCAAGTTGGCTAGATATGTTGAAAAGGGAGGACTGTTAAAAGTTAGGCTGAAAACCGTCAACATTATCGGCGCCCTCTTGCTCTCCTTAAACCTTTTGTGCGCGTAAAACAGCCGCCATTTTGGACACCATGGCTCCCCCGCTCTCGCTGAGAGCTAGCGCGTCTCTCTCTCTCTCTCTCTCCTAACTTCGCTGGCAACCCCCCCCCCCCTTTTTTGCTTGCACCTGCCTTGAGTCATAAACCCCTCCTCGGCACTGCTCTGCCCCAGGCGCTCATCCTGTGCCCAGCGCGACATCTCCCTGCTTCCCCGTCATGACCTCCGGCCCTTTTGATGCAAACCCCTTTTTCCGTGTGCCCGTCTGTCTTCCCGTTCCCAGGCCGACACCTAGCTCTGCCGATACCATACTCTTGCCCCTCCCCATACAATAAGAAGCTTCCCTCCTCAAAGGACCCCCGAGATGATCAAAGCCCCCCCCATCCCACGAGATCCGATCGAAACCCGCACACTCCGTGAATCGGCGGAATACCCAGCTGCGCAATGATCATCACCTGTTGTGAACGGGGCGGGGACTTCCACTGTAGCCTTGCATGGGAACGGGCTGGGAAGGGGGGATTCTGAGGATGTCTTTTCGTACATCAAAGTATCGACGAGAATGTGTTACATGTAATAAAGAGATAAACTCATGTATAAGAGGCCAGGCCTCCGAGATGCAGTTAGAGCACCTCTGAACGATACCTTCTGTCCGTTTCGTTGTGTTCTCCTCCGGAGAGAATAAAAACCTTGTTTCCTGCCTTCCAGTCTCCAGCGCCTGCCTCTTCAATGGTTTAACTTCTTGGTGGGTTCGAGAGGCGACATCGCCGGGCAATAATTAAGGATCTTATATTCTGGTTGGTAGTGCCCCCCAGTTAGGATTTTTCCACATACATACACTACAAACTAACACCCTACACACTGCACACCTCTGCCACACACATGCCATGTAAGCCATGCCACCAGGACCAAGGGCCAACACAAGACGACCATACACATACACCCCAGGGCACACAGAAAGGGAAACACACACCTCATCACATCATAAACATCGACTACACCACAGCACAGCTGCACACCCTGTGCTGCCAGTGTCCCCCTAGGTGACCTGTGAACAGTGTATGCAGCAATAGCAATTCACCCACACGAAAACTGCATGGCCTGCCAAATAACCATCACAGAGTACAACATCAGCAGGGCCACAATGGACTGAAGACCCTGTTCCCCTGTCTAAAAATCATATGGCCACATAGAGCCTTGCAATGGTGATGTACAAAATAGACCATGGAACTCAGTCAAACAAGAAAATGATTTTAATCAGTAAGGAGACAGAGAAAACACACCATAATGTACTGTATTTATTCACATATTGCACAGATGTAGCTACACAACATTAGTAGACACCAGAAAGTCTCAAAATCATGTTCAAATGCCATAGACTATGCACTGGTGAATCACAATCGGGAAGTGCAAAGTCCTTGGCAGGGCAGGGGAGAGCACATCAGAGCAACAGGCCCAGAGTCCTTGGCAGGGGAGAGCACATCAGAGCAACAGGCCCAGAGTCCTTGGCAGGGGAGAGCACATCAGAGCAACAGGCCCAGAGTCCTTGGCAGGGCAGGGGAGAGCACATCAGAGCAACAGGCCCAGAGTCCTTGGCAGGGGAGAGCACATCAGAGCAATAGGCCCAGAGTCCTTGGCAGGGCAGGGGAGAGCACATCAGAGCAACAGGCCCAGAGTCCTTGGCAGGGTACAGCACATCAGAGCAACAGGCCCAGAGTCCTTGGCAGGGCAGGGGAGAGCACATCAGAGCAACAGGCCCAGAGTCCTTGGCAGGGTACAGCACATCAGAGCAACAGGCCCAGAGTCCTTGGCAGGGCAGGGGAGAGCACATCAGAGCAACAGGCCCAGGAACACACCCACATCGCTAACAATGGTGTACTGTAGCACACCTATGTGTGGCACAGGCGTCTGAGGGTGTTGACAACTCACTCCTGGCTGTCATGTGGAGTGGAACCTGGCTGTGTGTCAGGGACTGCAGGTCGACTTGACTGGTGTGACAGAGGGACATGTGGTGTGGCTATAACAGAGGGCCTGCAAGGTGGAGGGCTGTGCGGACCAGGTGGCACCGTGGCACGTGGAGGTGGAGTCATGCACGCCCTTGACACAGTGTGGGTGGGAGAGGTTGGAGGGGTGCCCTTCCACTTCTTTGGAATATGAATTTGCTTCCCTGTCATGGGGTTGATGGGAAGTGGCGTTGACACCACCTGCACACCCCCCAACTGTTCCACTTCAGGGGCAGACACTGCCACTCCCTCTGGAGAAGTGCTTGATCCTGCAGTACGCTTGTGCTGGCTACGCCTCCGGACCACTTTAGCCTCTCTGGAAGGTGTACCCCCCACAGTGACCACCTTCCCACTTACCCCAGGGGTGGTGTCTACACTGCCCTCCTGTCCCTTCTTGCCAGGGATGGCCACTACACTGCCCTCCTGTCCCTTCTTGCCAGGGGATGGCCACTACACTGCCCTCCTGTCCCTTCTTGCCAGGGATGGCCACTACACTGCCCTCCTGTCCCTTCTTGCCAGGGATGGCCACTACACTGCCCTCCTGTCCCTTCTTGCCAGGGATGGCCACTACACTGCCCTCCTGTCCCTTCTTGCCAGGGATGGCCACTACACTGCCCTTCTTTGCCACAATGACTGGGTTGGTCACGACAGGGGTCTCCACTGCCACAATGACTGGGCTGGTCACAACAGGGCTTCCCTCCACCTGCCTCGATGTACTTTGTTCTGGGGTTGATGTGGTAGGTGGGTGTGTCCCTGTGTTCTCCCCAGGTGTAGTCATGACATCCCACACATCCTCTGTGGGCATAGCAGAGTCAATATCTGGTGATGGCTCAGCAGCATGTGAGCCTGATGTCTGACACAATGCTCTTCTGGCCTTGCTCTTCTGTGACTTCACCTTGTCTGTGCATATTGGGGGGTCCCTGCCCTTCTTTGGGGATGGAGTCTGTGGACGGGATTGTTTGCTTTGGGTCTGAGCTGTGCTCCTAGTGTTGTAACGTTTACTTGATGTATGTCCCAAGTGCTCACTGTCATCTGATGTGGCCACTGACTGGGTGGACGTCACAGGCACCTGAGCTGCAAAGGGGGCATGTTGGAGGGCTGACGTCACTGTACCTGACAATGACAGGAGTGTACGATGTAGGCCACCCACGTCAGAGTGTATGCCCTCCATGAATGCCAGAACCTGCCCTATTTTGTAATCGTGGGCACTGAAGGCATTCAGCAGGGCGGTCTGGCCCACGCAAAGTTGCCGCAGGAGCTCTACGCACTCTGCACTGAGGGCAGCAGGGGGGACAGGTGCAGGTGCTGCGGTGCCATGTGTGAATGTCACACGTCCCCTCTTAGTGACACGGATACGCCCCAGAGGAAGTGGATGGGAGGGTGGGCAGTGGCCGTTGGTAGTCAGATGCAGCAGCAGAGTCCCCATCCCCTGTGGCTGCTAACAGGGACTCATCCCCCCTGCCATCAGATGAAGTGGTACTCTGTGTCTCAGCCACAGATTCCTCATGCATACTCCTGTCACCCTCATCAGCGCTGGTGTGGTCAGTGTCACTTTGCTCCGTCTCACCCTGCTCTGCTGCCGCTGTCGTGCTGGTCTCGCCACCACTTTCAGGATCATGTTCCGCCGTGGTGTCTTCCGAATCTGCATTAGCGACAGAAACATGGTTGTATAAGTGTCATAGTCTGGTCACACGATATCAGAGCAATGCAGCACATGAGAGGCCTAGAGCTACATGGTAACCACCACACCCTCAAATCATTGTGCTGCTACACACCAGTTACACCACAACTGTGCCTGTCATGCGGACAAACAGGCAGGAGTGGACCAATGTCGATGACACACAGCACTACACCCTGCCCATGGATGGTGTTCCCCTAGCCCACATGGACCTGCCCCACGGACATGATGTAGCCACAACTAACATCACCACTTCCAGAGCCTAAAGGGATCCAGAGGGGAATACACACACCTGTTTTGTCTACACATGCCACATTGTCAAATAGGCCATTACAATCACCATGTGCCAATGTGGGTTCACATTGTTGTCAGATGTGTGGGCCACTACCATGCAGGTGCATGCAAAGTAGACTGACATGGTGTAACACTCATTAAGTGGACACAGCTGTACTGCATAATAGGGACTACACCCACCATCACAAAGAAGAGTGACCATGTGGACAACAACATATATGTCAAGAACAGAAAACTGCAGCCAGGAGCTGCAGAGTAAGGCCATGGTGGGCCAATGCCTCATACAGACACACATCACAGTTGCCACTCACATCACATATCACAGCATGGCAGCACAGGCACATCACATGTGTCACCGCAGACACAGGCACTCTACACATGCATCCACTCCCAGACAAACTATCCCTCCCCGGATACTCACCATCTCTGTCTTGCTGCTGAAGCCCCTTCAGACGTGCATCCAGGTCTGGATAGGTCACTGCCAGTATGCGTGCCATCAGCGGAGTCATGGTGCGGCGTGCCACACGCCCTGTGCGTGGTACCATCCCCAAGTTCATCTCTGCCACTTGCTTAGCCAGCCGGCTGATGTCGTCCCACCTCTTGTGACAGTGTGTGTGTCGTCTGTTTGATACCCCCAGGGCTCGCACCTTTGCTGCTATGGCCCTCCAGACAGCCTTACGTTGGTGTACTTTGAGCTGCAGGTATGAGAGTAAAGAAGGACTAATGAACATTTACACATTGTCATATGTCAGCATCTATCAGTACAGCAGCCAGACACTGAATCTGGACGCACAGTGACCTCCCTCCCTCCAGAACTGGGGGTACCCTCACAAGGCCACTCTGCATGGCATAAACATTAGTGAATGCATGCACACATTGAGCTTCGTAGTCTCCATGATTATCTCACCGAAGAATGATGATTCAACACAAATGCATCGACAGCACTGTGTAAATCATACATTGTACAGGGCATTGATGTGGCATATCCACTAATCAGTGTGCAGCAACTGTAGCATGTAAGTTGGCTGATGGACAAACTTTGGAAGGTCAGCCACTGAACCTACTCTGTGGGGCACACTGACTATGACTACAGGGGCACCCTGAAATTACATCACAAGCGGACACTGTCCAACCAGCTACAAGGCAAACAACCGTTGGTCATGTCTGCCCCAAAAAGTAGCACATCCCACTCACACATACAAGTATTGGCCTAGGACTGAGTCATAATGCAAAACACACACTCCCACCACCTGCAAACATCTTGTCTGTCAGTGTTTGTCTGCACCACACATCCAAAATAACATACAGCTGCATCATGAATACACGTCTGACACCACCCTGCCCTACTGCTCCCTACATGGTGACTTACCACGACATTGGGGCCACCAAACAGCCGTGGGTACTGTGCCAGCACCTCGTTCACAAGGACATCCAGCTCCTCACTCGTGAATGGACTGGCACGGATCTTATCTGTTCTTGACATCCTTGTGGATATGGCAGACCTGTGGCGGAAGTGAGTTGTGAGGTGTCCCAGGCAGCAGGCTCTGTGAGCAGCAGGAGAGGGTCCCAGGCAGCAGCAGGAGAGGGTCCCAGGCAGCAGCAGGAGAGGGTCCCAGGCAGCAGCAGGAGAGGGTCCCAGGCAGCAGGCTCTGTGAGCAGCAGGAGAGGGTCTCAGGCAGCAGCAGGAGAGGGTCCCAGGCAGCAGCAGGAGAGGGTCCCAGGCAGCAGCAGGAGAGGGTCCCAGGCAGCAGGCTCTGTGAGCAGTGGGAATGTGTGGCTCACTCCCACAGATTTATAGGCCCATGGGGTCGTTAGGAAGCTGATAAGGTGCTACAATTGGTTGTCTGGGTCAGCCTTATTCAAAAGCATCCAATGAGCGGCTCCGCGGCGGCGGCGCGCCGCTTCCGCATTATTCAAATCTGCATCATGCCACATTGAACACCCATGCCATTGGCTGTATGCAATGCACCATGGCGGTGACGCACCGCGGGTGTCCGGGGTGCGCTACCGCGATGGTGCATCATTCAAAAGCATCCAATGACCGGCTCCGCGGCGGCGGCGCGCCGCTTCCGCATTATTCAAATCTGCATCATGCCACATTGAACACCCATGCCATTGGCTGTATGCAATGCACCATGGCGGTGACGCTCCGCTGGGGACCGGCGGTAGGTACCGCGACTGATGCGGCGGAGCCTAGCCAGCGGCATGGACACCAGTCCATGTGCCAATGGCTACCTTGGCTGGGTAGATGGTGGTGCTGGGGTCACACCGCCGGGGACCGGCGGTAGGTACCGCGACTGATGCGGCGGAGCCTAGCCAGCGGCATGGACACCAGTCCATGTGCCAATGGCTACCTTGGCTGGGTAGATGGTGGTGCTGGGGTCACACCGCCGGGGACCGGCGGTAGGTACCGCGACTGATGCGGCGGAGCCTAGCCAGCGGCATGGACACCAGTCCATGTGCCAATGGCTACCTTGGCTGGGTAGATGGTGGTGCTGGGGTCACACTGCCGGGGACCGGCGGTAGGTACCGCGACTGATGCAGCGGAGCCTAGCCAGCGGCATGGACACCAGTCCATGTGCCAATGGCTACCTTGGCTGGGTAGATGGTGGTGCTGGGGTCACACCGCCGGGGACTGGTGCTAGGTTATGGCATTTTCGTACACATTGCTGTGTATGTCAATCATGGACAATGTATAAGTGCCATGCAGCTACATGGTGTAGGGCACATCATTGTACACACGATGCCACAGAGCCATTGCATCCACAGGAGGACGCACGTTCAGTCTGAGCCACTTTAGCATGTGTTTGTGCCATTTTAGTAAGGCTTTTGATGGGTGATGATAATTGACAGACGCCAGGTGCTCTACATAGATGTAGTGAGGTTTAATGTGTTGTTGGTCAGTGCAGACCTTGACCAGGCTGGTGGCACTGCATTGTATCGTACCTGACTTGTGCATTCAGAACTGATCATGCACACAACCAGAAGTGTCCCTGCTATTGTGATCATTGTGTTGATGAATGCTTCCACAATGTACATGATGCATTGAGGTCTGGCAGGTACGGCAGATGGGTATGACAGACATGTTAAGTCACATTAGATTTGTGGCTCTTGTAGCTCCATGTCTGCGCATGTCACTAGTTTAATCATTGTATCCACATTATTGTCACTTGGGTATTGTCACTGGAGAGGCCTGCCCTCTGTGTGTAGCTATTGGGCAGCCATGTAACCAGATGTGCCATGCATCTTTCTGGCCATTGTTTTTGACCCATTACATCATTGATGTTTTGTGCTATGGCCATCTCATGATGCTTGTCATTGACCTATTGTTTTTAATCCTAAACTAGGAGGAGGCCAAATCTCCTACGTCAGGTGATTGTGCTTGAGGACATGGAGAATGAGGCAATCATCAGGAAATTCCGGTTGGACAGACCGACATTGAAGATCTTGTGTGATCTATTGGAGCCCCACCTGCAGCCTCGCCGTCACTATCCTACGGCATTCACACCCGCCCACAAGGTAATGGCAGCACTACACTTCTTTGCGACTGGTTCCTTCCAGGAGACCGTGGCTAACGCTGGGGGAATGTCGCAGCCCATGTTCAGCATGGTGCTGAGGGATGTACTCGAGGCCATGATGATCTATCGGAATCGCTACATCCATTTCCCCCGGGGACGTGAATTGGCTGCCGTTAAGGGGGACTTCTATCCACTTGGGCACATCCCACATGTAGTCGGTGCGATCGATTGCACCCATGTGGCTCTGGTGGCACCGCAGGCGACGGAGCACCTTTATCGAAACCGGAAACACTACCACTCCATGAATGTGCAGGTGGTGTGCCTTGCAGACATGACAATTTCACATGTGTGTGCTAAGTATCCCGGTTCGGCACATGACTCTTTCATCATAAGGAACAGCATGGTGCCACGGATGATGGAGAATCTGCATCCCGAACGTGCCTGGATTGTGGGTGAGTTACACAACTGCTATCACGTGCTGTGTGTCACTGCCTTTACTGTGGCCGTACAACATTGCAATGTGTATTTTTTATTCACAGGGGACTCGGCTTATCCCAGTAGGCCATGGCTGTTGAGCCCACTCCGTAATCCCCAGACACCTGCAGAGATCCGCTACAATGAGGCCCATGGCAGGACACGACGGGTAATTGAACGTACTTTTGGGCTGCTGAAGGCAAGGTTCCGGTGCCTTGACAGGACTGGAGGCGCACTTGCATACTCGCCTGGGAAGGTGTGCAAGATCGTTGTGGCATGCTGTATGCTACACAACCTGGCCATCCACAAGGGGGTCCCCCTGCTCCTGGATGACGGTGAGGAACCAAGGCCACAACCTGCTCAGGGACCTGAATCCAGTGATGAGGAGAGTGGAGAGGAGGAAGGAGTTGACCAACGGCAGCAGCTAATCCAACGCTACTTCACTTGAAGGTGTGTGACGAGTTACAACGTCTACATAGTCTAGTGTGTTAGCTTATGTTGTGAATGGTTATGCGCAGATGTTCCCAATAGCCACATGTTCTGTCACCTATGTATGGTATTGTTGGAATGGACGTTACGTCCGGAGATGTATTATGGACGGCATTACAGCATTTCAGATAGACACTGTGTAGGGTACCTGTGATAATTAGGATATTTGTGGATCAGTGATCTGTGTGTGTTGCCACGATGAGACCAGTGACTGTAGTTCTGTTGTGTCTCCCTAGGTTCTCCAGCGTGTTCCTGCCCTGCATACTGTACATCATGTTTACATATCATGGACATTATCATCATTGTAAATAATGCACTAAAGAATTCACTACACAAAATCTGGATTGTAAGGTATTTTATTTACGGGGTGGATATGTGAATTGTGCGTGAATATTTACAGGAAGGTGGGGAATGAGCAGTGAGTTGACAGTCATGGTCGCTGAGATGCAAGAGTAGACACCACATGAATGTGGTGACCCAGTCCAACAGACAGGTGCCATTGCCAAGGCAATGTGGGGAAAGATAGTCCAAAAGAGTCAATGCAGTTGGGGAGAGGGTTGTCTTCAAGGCTGGCTCCGTGACTGGCGTGTGGCAGGTGCTTGGCTTCCAGAGACTCCCAGGCTCTTCTTCGGACGCCCCCTAGATCTTTTTGGCGGTGGGGGGCCTACTGAATGGCCAGCGGCGTCAGAGGACTCGCCCCTCTCTGTTGGCGCAGGGGAGGATGGTGGACTGTCATCCTGCTGCACAACAGGAGGGGATGGCGGTGATGGTTGGGACACAGGCCTGTCCCTCTGCAAAGCCACTTGCTGGCCCATGAGGTCCACCATCTGTCCCAGGTGGTTATTGATGGACCTCATCAGCAGGATGAGCTCCCTGAAAAATTCGTCCGACCGGCCACTTTGTCCCTGGACCTCTTGGTAGGCATCCACAACTCTGGTGAAGTGGTCCAGGAATGGTGTCCACTCCGCCCGAGGTCTGGTGTTGGCCCTGGCCCTCCCACCTGCTCTGCTGCCACGGACCTCTTCCCTCGCCACTGGTGCGCCACGCACTGGCTCCCTGCCCTCCACAGTTGTTGGTGTGGGCTGGTCATCCCTAGGGACAGGGAGGGTGCTGCAGGTGGTACTGGTGGTAGTGGTGGTGTTGGTGGCAGTGGCTGCGGTGGTGGTTGCGGTGGAGGCAGAGGCCGTGACAGCAGGGGTCTGCTGCGTTGTCGTTGCAGCAGAGGTGGTGGTGGGGAGGATGGGGGCCTGGGACCTCTGGGTGTGTGGAACACCGGATGGGCCGGCCTGGAGCTCATCGTCCAAACTGTCCTGGGAGTCTGCATCTGTGAGTCCATGTGCCGGAGGTGGAGACTGGCTCTGCAGGTCGTTGTTGTTGTCCCCAGCAGTGAGTTCTTCATCACCTGTGGAGTAGATGGGGAGTGGTCAGTGTTTGTGTCATCTGTGTATCATCAGCTGTCTGTACACTAGTGCATTGTGCTGTCATCAGTTGTACAAATCATGGCAACATCGTGTTACATTACATAGTGGATAGTTAGATCATGGTGTCCTAAAGGTTGATTGTCTATGCATTTTGTACAATAGTAAATAGATTAATACACACACACTTCATGAAGATAAACGGTAGTTACATACCTGTAAGGTGAGCGTGCAGGGTATAATGGCTGACACTTGCTCCTGGGTGGGGGAGGCCTCCATGCTGCTGGCCTGTGGGCCAGGGGCCATGCTGGGAGTAGTGGTACAGGCCTCACCCTCCAAGTGAAGATGGCTACCTACCTGTAAGTTTGTTTGTTACACAGTGCAATGGCTGACACTTGCTCCTGGGTGGGGGAGGCCTCCATGCTGCTGGGCTGTGGGCCAGGGGGCATGCTGGGAGTAGTGGTACAGGCCTCACCCCCACAAACACCCTCCAAGTGAAGATGGCTACCTACCTGTAAGTTTGTTTGTTACACAGTGCAATGGCTGACACTTGCTCCTGGGTGGGGGAGGCCTCCATGCTGCTGGGCTGTGGGCCAGGGGGCATGCTGGGAGTAGTGGTACAGGCCTCACCCTCCAAGTGAAGATGGCTACCTACCTGTAAGTTTGTTTGTTACACAGTGCAATGGCTGACACTTGCTCCTGGGTGGGGGAGGCCTCCATGCTGCTGGGCTGTGGGCCAGGGGGCATGCTGGGAGTAGTGGTACAGGCCTCACCCTCCAAGTGAAGATGGCTACCTACCTTTAAGTTTGTTTGTTACACAGTGCAATGGCTGACACTTGCTCCTGGGTGGGGGAGGCCTCCATGCTGCTGGCCTGTGGGCCAGGGGGCATGCTGGGAGTAGTGGTACAGGCCTCACCCTCCAAGTGAAGATGGCTACCTACCTGTAAGTTTGTTTGTTACACAGTGCAATGGCTGACACTTGCTCCTGGGTGGGGGAGGCCTCCATGCTGCTGGGCTGTGGGCCAGGGGGCATGCTGGGAGTAGTGGTACAGGCCTCACCCCCACAAACACCCTCCAAGTGAAGATGGCTACCTACCTGTAAGTTTGTTTGTTAAACAGTGCAATGGCTGACACTTGCTCCTGGGTGGGGGAGGCCTCCATGCTGCTGGGCTATGGGCCAGGGGGCATGCTGGGAGTAGTGGTACAGGCCTCACCCCCACAAACACCCTCCAAGTGAAGATGGCTACCTACCTGTAAGTTTGTTTGTTACACAGTGCAATGGCTGACACTTGCTCCTGGGTGGGGGAGGCCTCCATGCTGCTGAGCTGTGGGACAGGGGCTATGGTGGGAGTTGTTGTACTGACATTCCGGCCCCATACATGCATCCTCAGCAGCATGGGTGGCTACATGTTGGTTAGGGATGGACAGTGTATTGGTGGTTGGGTATTGCAAGGAGGTAAAAGTCAATGTGGTCTTTAACATATGTCTGTACTTACCAGCCTCCGCTCCCCCGGCTACTCCTGTGTAACTCTCAGGTAGCAGGATAGCAAGCACCTTCTCCTCCCATGGTGTGAATGTCTTCAGTGGGATGGGAGGGCCACTGCCAGTCACGTTTGCCAGATTCCAGTTCTTGCTCCTCTTCTCCTTGACAACCCTCTTGAGATCATGCCACCGCTTCATGATCTCCTTCTTGGATCTTGGGGTGGCCCCAACTGCATTCACCCTTTGGACAATCCTTTCCCACATTTGTGTCCTGGTGGCTAATGGTGTCTGTTGGACTAGGTTCCCAAATAGTTGTGGTTCTACTCTCACAATCTCGTTGACCATGACTGTCAACTCACTCTCTGTGAATTTAGGCATTTTTTGTGAGGTCATGGTGTGGGGGTGTTGAGGTGTTTGTGGGTGCAGGGGTGTGTGGGTGCAAGGGTGTGGTGATGAGGTGTGTTCTGTGCTGGGGGTTTGATTGTGATGGTGTGATGGTGGTGTTGATGGTGGTGGTGGGTGTTGTGTGCGATTTTGCCTCTCCTCTCAGATGTGCTGTGTGGCCTTCTGTTCTGGGAAGATGCAAAGGATTGTGGTGAGTGGAGGGTGTGGATTTGTACTCAGCTGTGTGGGTGTGTCCAATTGGATAGTGGTTGTCAGGTGTGTTGTGGGTGTGGTTATGTAGTATTGTGTATTTATTTGCCATTTCTGTATCTGTGTGTGTGTGTTGTATGTATTTGTGGCTGGGCTACTTTGTTTATGCAGTATTTTGCATTGCTGCGGTGCTTTGACATCGACCGCCATGGATTTCGTGTTCGTCCGCTGCGGTGAATTTGCTGGTGCTTGTCCGTCATTTATCCCATGCAATCCTGCCTTCGACCGCGGCGGTCGGTGCCTGCCGTTCCGGCCGCGCCACCCTCGGGGATATCGTAATTTCCTGTGCGGTGTCTCCGCTTTCCCTGTGGGCGGTTTTGTATTTCCAGCTGCTTTTCCGACCGCCGCGGTCGGAGTTTTGTCATCACCGCACACGTCGGGCGGTTTCATTTTCACCGCTACCGCCGCGGTCGGTCTCCAGTGGCGGTCGATCCTAATTTGTCTGCCGGTTGCACCGCCTCCATGGCGGGCGGTTGTTTCCCGCATCCATGGCGGGCGGGGTGGTTTTCCGCCCGCTATCCTAATGGGGCCCTAAGTGTGCATACCTTTACCCGTAACCAGCTATAATTACTAGTCTCTGTTCACCCTTACATTCTGCTAACTGATTCTTCAAACTAATCACGTGTCATTAAATCTGAGAGCCACCTGCTTGCCTTAGGTGCTTGGGGCGGTATCCACCACTGCTCGTCCCAGAGTTCGATACTGCACTGGAGATAAATGCGCGCAGGAAATAATGGCATGGAGCGTCCATCACTAGATTCACTACCCATAATGTAAATATTAGTAGTCTGAACAATGGTCTGCCCAATAGTTGATTTCCTTGTGCTCTTCCTTTAGAATCACTCCAGCTCTCAACAACTGGAAAACATAGGAATAAAGTCAGCAGTGGGGATCTGCATCAGTGCAGTTCCAGGAATCCAGAAGATCACTGTCACTCATCTGTTCTGGAGTCAAGAGTATATATTTATTGACACCTTATAGAACTTGAAAAAGGCCCAATGTGTGACAGAGCGGCTTACTTAAGAGTGATTTTAAGAGAACAGTTCAAGACATTAAGGCAGCTCAATGTAGTTTCAGGTTTGAAAACTTACAGACAATAAATCCACAGGGTTCACAATAATAAAAAAAAAGAAGAATACATGGTTGTCTAGAAGAAGGCGGAAAGAAAGCAACATGATCACAACAATATTTTGAAATTACAAGCAGATATATATATATATATATATATATATATATATATATTCACTGAAAAACATAGGTTACAGGCCTTATATAGTTAGGAATTAGCATTTAAAAAACCTTTAAAATTCACTCAAAAAACTATAAGTTTTAGGGGTGTTATAGTTAGCTGGACATTTCACTCATACAAAACCATTGAAATTGCTCCTATTTAGTTAGTTGTACTAACTATATTTCGCGCACCCGCAATCCACTGCTGATGATGTCACATATTACATCATTCATGACATGGTCAGTGGCATCACTGATGACATCTCAAATGACATCACTGATGACATCACTGATGACATCATCCAGTGAATGTGGTTTGCTTCGTTATTTAAATATGCATTATATATATAGCAATTTGCATTGAAGAATGAGTGTATATACAAAAATAAATATTTGGATGGAGGATTTAGTAGCAGTGTAATTGACTGTTTACTTGACCAATTTATAGTGAAATGAAATGAAATGAAATGAAATGAAATGAAAAGATGCTTGCTAAAGCGCACTGCGGCCAAGCGGCTTCCTGGCGCTGGGGGGGGGAGTCAGATTCTACAGTGCTACCAAGGGGCTAAACTGGGAAGGCCTGGGAGAAAAGAAAAGTTTTTAAGGCTTTACAAAAGGAGGAATAGATGGGAATGGACCGAATGGACAACGGAAGGCTGTTCCAGAACTGGGGGGCCAAAACCGAGAAGCGAGTACCACCGGTTCGAGATTTGCGGAAACGGGGTACTTGAAGGAGAAGAAGAGATGAGGAACGAAGGGTGCGAGACGGGGTGTAGGGAGTGACTAAAGAAACAATAAAGAGAGGAGCAGAGTGGGTTTAGGCCAGAAAGGCTAAGCAGGCTAATTTAAAGAAGGAACGGAAGTGCACCGGGAGCCAGTGGAGGGACTTGAGGACAGGCGTGATGTGAGAAAATTTGGGGAGATGGAAAATGAGACGAGCTGCTTGATTTTGGATTGCCTGTAGCCGTCGTGATTCGAAGGCCGGGATGCCAACATAAAGGCAATTCCCATAATCAAGACGGGAGATGATGAGAGCCATGATGATCGATTTAAGGGCAGTGGTAGAAAAGAAGCGGGAAATTTTTCGGATGAGACGGAGGGACAAGAAACAGGATGAAACAACGGAGCTGACTTGGGCGTGCATGGAGAGGTCATTACTAACCTTGATGCCCAAGGTGCGAACAGAGGGAGCAGGTGGGGGGGAGGGACCGAAGGAGGGGGCCAGTAATAAGGGGACCAAGGATTGGTGGGACCACCCGTGAGGACAAGCTCCGTCTTGTCCGGATTCAACTTGAGATGATTCGTGATCATCCAATCCGAAATGAAGACTAGGGTGGAACTAAGAAAAGAGGGAGAGTCAGGAGTGGACAGGTCGAAGATGAGCTGAAGGTCATCCGCGTAGTTGTACACGGAGACCCCCAGCTCCTGGAGAGAAAGAATAAGAGGGTAGATATAAAGATTAAAGAGAAGAGGGGAAAGAGAGGAACCTTGAGGAACTCCACACACGAGAGGGCGGGGAGGAGCGGAGAATCCTGCGAGGTGGACTGCCTGGGTTCTGCCCCGGAGGAAGGATGCTATCCAAGAGAGTGCAACACCTCTAATGCCGGCTGCGCTGACACGGTCGAGAAGAATGGCGTGATCGACCGTGTCAAACGCAGCCGACAGGTCGAGGAGCACCAACGCCTGGGGAAGGCCAAGGTCCGCCTTGCCCTTGAGCTCATCCAAAACGGCGGTGACAACAGTCTCTGTGGAGTGGCCAGGGCGGAAGCCCGCCTGATGGGAAGCTAAGAGGCAGTGTTCCTCGATGTGGGAGGACAGACAAGAGGTGACATGTCTTTCCAAGATCTTTCCCAGATAAGGGAGAAGGGAGATGGGCCTAAAATTAGGGGGTGAAGAGGGATCCAAGCCCGGTTTTTTAATGATAGGGAGGACTATTGCGGTTTTAAAAGAGGAAGGGACGGAACCAAGAGCCAGGGAAGAGTTAAGCAGGGTGAGAGGGGGTCCAGGACAGGAGGTGAAGAGAGTTTGAAGGATCCGAGCCGGGGCACAGTCAGCTGGGGAGCCGGACTTAACTTTAGCAAGCAAAAGAAAAAATTGTTCAAAGGTGATAGGGAGAAAGTGATCCAGCAGCAAAGGCGGCGGAGGGGAAGAAAAGGTAGCTTGAATTTGAGAGACTGTGGAGATGTTGTTTTTGATGGCAATAATCTTGTCAATAAAATAGTTATTAAGAGTGAGGCAAAAAGACTGAGATGGGGCAGAACTGATATTTGTGCAGTCAGAGGTAGCAAGCTGCTTGACCAGAGAGAAGATCTCGCGAGGTTTATCAATAGAGAGAGCAACCTTCTCTGAAAAGTAAGCTGTTTTGGCCGACACAATAGCTTTCTTATAGCTATTCAGTAACAGTTTGTACCTAGTGCGGAGCAAGGGACAATATTTGCGTCTCCAATGGCGCTCCGAGCGCCTGAGACTAAGTTTGAGGTCTTTAAGTTCGCTCGTGAACCATTTATTGGCATCGTGAGGCCGGACAGATTTGACTTTCTTAAGGGGAGCAGCGATGTCACAGGAAGAAGAAAGCCAAGAGCTGATAGCATCAGCTTGGGATTCAAGAGGGAGATCCGTCAAATCAGGTGCTGTAGAGGCCAGGGAAGAGGAAAGAAGAGCGAGGTCCGTCTTGCTCCAACAACGGACTGACACATTCTTGGAGAATGGAGTTTTAACAGGGGAGACAGAAAAAATACTAAAAGAAATCATAAAATGATCCGACCAGATGCAGGGAAGGATAGAGGGAAGGGAAATTTGGCGGCGCAATGACCAAATTTGGTCTAGAATATGGCCCTTGTCATGGGTAGGGACAGTGATGTGAGGAGAGAAATTCAGCGACTGAAGGGTGGCAGAGAAGTCTTTGGAGGCAGAACATTCTCTGGGTTCGTCGGGCCAGTAATTGAAGTCCCCAAGCAGGATTACAGACGAGTTGTTAACTGAGTCCATGCCTCAGTTTGTCCTGGAGTAGGGGGACACACTGAGGCATGGACTGGGGAGGCCGATAAACAAGCACAAAAGTGAGGGGATCAGTGAGATTGATGGACCGAGCAACCAGAAAGTCCACATGAGGTATGGGAGGGTGGTCAAGGAGCTGAAATCTGAGCGTTGAGCGAATGATCATTGCCACACCGCCACCGGCTTTGCCCGCCGGGCGATCCATGCGGAGCGCATAGTAGATGTCTGGGAGGATAGCCAGAAGGTCAGGAAGTGAGTCTGTCGTGAACCAAGTTTCGGTAAGTAAAAGATAATCGGGGGAATCTGAGGATAGAAGATTGGAGAGTTCAATTTGGTGCTTGACTGCCGACCGAGTATTGAGCAGAAAAGCAGAGGCTACAGATGGGGAGGGAGACGAGGGGAGTGTTGTCAGTTGGGCAGGAGGTAAGGAAGTGGAGGGGGGGGAGAGGGGAAGTGAGCAAGGGCAGTGAGCCGCGAGGACACCAAGTGAGTCAAGGCGAAGTGTCAGTGAAGGAGAGAGAGGGCTGGGGGTCATGAGTGCAGATAATTGAGATGGGGTGTATGTCAAGGATTGAGCAGGGTCTGTGGCCCCTGGTCCCGGCAGGTCGCGGACGGGCGCAGACGGGCTTGCCTTAGGCGCGCCTTCGGTGCGCAAACGGCGCACCCGCTGCGCCCGTCCGCTGCGCGTACGGGGGAAGCACATGATTTTATAGGGCCGTTGAGGGCGTGGCCAGAGAGAGTGGGCGTGGCTGGGGGAGCGGCTCGCTGAAGGCGTCGAGCGAGGGATCCTGGGGCCCCTGCAGCGTCTGCCTCGGCTGCGCGGGAAACTATCAGGCAAGGGAGAGGTCCCTGAATGAAAGGGTAAGTTTTAGTAAAAAGCGCGAGGCGAGCGCTGTGCAGGACAAACAAGTATTAAAAGAATCAGGGCTTCAAATATAGCTCCCGCGGAAGGCAGGGGAGAATCCAACTGATTGAGCTCGTAGTCAGCTCCTCTTTTTAAAACCAAGAGTGGGCGTGGCCCGAGAGAGTGGGCGTGGCTGGGGGAGCGGCTCGCTGAAGGCGGCGAGCGAGGGATCCTGGGGCCGCTGCAGCGTCTGCCTCGGCTGCGCGGGAAACTATCAGGCAAGGGAGAGGTCCCTGAATGAAAGGGTAAGTTTTAGTAAAAAGCGCGAGGCGAGCGCTGTGCAGGACAAACAAGTATTAAAAGAATCAGGGCTTCAAATATAGCTCCCGCGGAAGGCAGGGGAGAATCCAACTGATTGAGCTCGTAGTCAGCTCCTCTTTTTAAAACCCAGAGTGGGCGTGGCCAGAGAGAGCGGGCGTGGCTGGGGGAGCGCCTCGCTGAAGGCGTCGAGCGAGGGATCCTGGGGCCGCTGCAGCGTCTGCCTCGGCTGCGCGGGAAACTATCAGGCAAGGGAGAGGTCCCTGAATGAAAGGGTAAGTTTTAGTAAAAAGCGCGAGGCGAGCGCTGTGCAGGACAAACAAGTATTAAAAGAATCAGGGCTTCAAATATAGCTCCCGCGGAAGGCAGGGGAGAATCCAACTGATTGAGCTCGTAGTCAGCTCCTCTTTTTAAAACCCAGAGTGGGCGTGGCCAGAGAGAGTGGGCGTGGCTGGGGGAGCGGCTCGCTGAAGGCAGGGAGCAAGGGATCCTGGGGCCGCTGCAGAGTCTGCCTCGGCTGCGCGGGAAACTATCAGGCAAGGGAGAGGTCCCTGAATGAAAGGGTAAGTTTTAGTAAAAAGCGCGAGGCGAGCGCTGTGCAGGACAAACAAGTATTAAAAGAATCAGGGCTTCAAATATAGCTCCCGCGGAAGGCAGGGGAGAATCCAACTGATTGAGCTCGTAGTCAGCTCCTCTTTTTAAAACCCAGAGTGGGCGTGGCCAGAGAGAGTGGGCGTGGCTGGGGGAGCGGCTCGCTGAAGGCGTCGAGCGAGGGATCCTGGGGCCGCTGCAGCGTCTGCCTCGGCTGCGCGGGAAACTATCAGGCAAGGGAGAGGTCCCTGAATGAAAGGGTAAGTTTTAGTAAAAAGCGCGAGGCGAGCGCTGTGCAGGACAAACAAGTATTAAAAGAATCAGGGCTTCAAATATAGCTCCCACGGAAGGCAGGGGAGAATCCAACTTAGTGTCTCACTAAATATAGTGGATAGTGACTAGACTGTTTGAATATCTGTATCACTTTGTCAGTTGTTGTGTAAACTGGTTCTCCAGTTGGTTACTAGCTATGTGAAAGTCTGTATTAGTTATTGATTAGTTAACTGAGTATTTGTATGGGAGAGTGAATGTGTGTGTGTTTCGGTGGGGGTGTGTGACTGCCGAAAGATGTGTGAATAGTTGATTCACTAGATATATGAAGTTAAAACTACATGTTCTAACAGTTGTTTGGGTGAGTGAATATCTTTATGGGTGTGGTGATGAGCAAATATATTTCTCAATGGTACATGTCCAACAAACTAGAAAAATAAAAGGCAGTGTATGTGTCAGTTGTTGTATATTAATAAGTATACATAAGTCGCCGGCATTTCACGTGAGGCTGCTTCGATGCGCCCAGGACTAGGAAGCGGACACCCAGCGATCCATGCGACATCGGAGGGTATACTGTTGCCTCTATCCTCTGCTACATTGCTTAGGGGGCTTCATTTCACACACTGACTGTTGACTTTTCTTTTTGAACACGCTGGTCCCTTTCTGCAGTGCTGCGAACTGCGGGCACTGCACCATGAGTCACTTCCTGGCACAGTCACTTATGAACTAATGCACTTCCACCAGCAACTGTTTATTTTCACTCATGTATAACTGCTATGTCGACCTGTGCTATCTGCTGGGTACTGTTTGTGGCAATTATCCGTTGTTATGACACTATATGAATAACTACTGGCTTATCTGTGAAATTAAATAAAGTTTGAGACCGTTGGTCTTTAAAAAAAAAAAAAATTAATAAGTATACATAAGACTCAATGATTGTGTGAGTGACTGTATGGATAACTTTATACTTGTAATAATGATTTTATAATTCCCTATGTATGACTTACTATCTAAATGAATAGATGAAGTTGTGTTTGTATAAGTCTGTAGCTAAGTAAATATGTAAGTATGATCCATTGTTTGCATAAGTGAGTAGGATGACTTCATATGTGAATAGGATGTGTGCTGGTGTGTAATGTCGATTTAGGTGTATAAGTATTTTTGATAGTGTTCTATTGTTCATTGACAGCATATATGAGTGAATCTACAGGTAAGTGATTAGATGTGTGTATACATCTATGAATCACTGAGTGGGTTTTTAGATACTTGCATTGCTGTAACATTGGATTCAAATATGAAAATCTGTATTTTACAAAGAGTGATGAAAGATTTTACTAGTGTATGAAAAGGTGTATGTGATTGTCACGTGGATGATGTCATGAGTGATGTCATCAGTGATGTCATTTGAGATGTCATCAGTGATGTCACTGACCATGTCATGAATGATGTAATATGTGACATCATCAGCAGTGGATTGCGGGTGCCCGAAATATAGTTAGTACAACTAACTATATAGGAGCAATTTCAATGGTTTTGTATGAGTGAAATGTCCAGCTAACTATAACACCCCTAAAACTTATAGTTTTTTGAGTGAATTTTAAAGGTTTTTTAAATGCTAATTCCTAACTATATAAGGCCTGAAACTTATTGTTTTTTCAGTGAAGTTCAAAGGTTTTTTAAATGCTAATTCCTAACTATATAAGGCCTGAAACCTATGTTTTTTTCAGTAAATTTGCAAGGTTTTTTAAATGCTAATTCCTAACTATATAAGGCCTGAAACCTATGTTTTTTTCAGTGAATTTCAAAGTTTTTTTTAATGCTAATTCCTAACTATATAAGACCTGAAAGCCCACCAGGAATCTCCAGTATGCGCCAGGGGACTGCATTGCAGAGAGGTGTAATGAAGCCACGCCCCTTTTTACACCTCTCTGCAACGCAGCCCCGTGCATGTTTGAAGAGGGGGAACTTATTCCCCTTGCATACTGGGGGCCCCTGGGGGCCAACTAGCCCATCTTGAACCTCCAGTATGCGCCAGAGGGCTGCATTGCAGAGGTGTAATGAGGCTATGCCCCTTGTTACACCTCTCTGCAACGCAGCCCCCTGGCGCGTTTGCAGAGGGGGAACTAATTCCCCTTGCATACTGGGGGTCCCTGGGGGCCAACTAGCCCACCAGGAGCCTCCAGTATGCGCCAAGGGGCTGCATTGCAGAGAGTTGTAATTAGCCACACCCTTTTTTACACCTCTCTGCAATGCATCCCCCGTGCATGTTTGAAGAGGGGTAACTAATTCCCCTTGCATACTGGGGGTCCCTGGGGGCCAACTAGCCCACCTGGAACCTCCAGTATGCGCCAGGGGGCTGCATTGCACAGAGGAGTAATGAGGCTATGCCTCTTTTTACACCTCTCTGCAACGCAGGCCACTGGCGCGTTTGCAGAGGGGGGACTAATTCCCCTTGCATACGGGGGGTCCCTGGGTCATATCTGCCCAAACGCCGAAATTCCGAACGATTGAAAATGACTTTTCTTGAGAATCATTTGGATTTGGATTATCATGTCCTATACTTTGGAATTTTTGAAAGACTGACTTTGAGGATGCTATAAATTACTCAAGTCTGCCCGAATTGTGTGGGTAAAATTGATACCTAGTCACTTTGAATAAGAATGTACTTACGTCTCGTCTAACATTTGGAAGAAATATCTAGTTATATGACAACAGGATACCGACATAACTTGAAGGAAATAAGAACGCCCTGAAGAAGTTCTGTTGTACAGAACGAAACGCGTCAGCTGGCTGTGGTACATAATCTTAAGGAAAATAAAAGCATTTGAATATACACCAAGATTCAGCGCTTCAATAAGGACTCTAAGTGATATGATTTGATTGGACTTATTGTGCAAGTGGTGCTGTGCCAAACTTTGGAATATTCTCCACTACTCTCTACTACTTACTCTCTACTACTCCACTACTCTCTAATACTCACTCTCTACTACTCATTCTCTACTACTCTACTACTCTCTACTACTCTCTCTCTACTACTCACTCCCTACTACTCACTATCTACTACTCTCTACTCTCTACTACTCACTCTCTACTACTCTCTCTACTACTCACTCTTTACTACTCACTATCTACTACTCTCTACTACTCACTCTCTACTTCTCACTCTCTACTACTCTCTACTACTCACTCTCTACTACTCTCTCTCTACTACTCTACTCCTCACTCTCTACTACTCACTCTCTACTACTCTCTACTACTCACTCTCTACTACTCTCTCTCTACTACTCTCTACTACTCACTCTACTACTCACTCTCTACTACTCTCTACTATTCTCTCTCTCTGCTACTCACTCTCTACTACTCTCTACTACTCACTCTTTACTACTCTCTACTACTCACTCTCTACTTCTCTCTACTACTCACTCTACTACTTACTCTCTACTACTCTCTACTACTCACTCTCTACTACTCACTCTCTACTACTCTCTACTACTCACTCTACTATTCACTCTACTACTCTCTACTACTCACTCTCGGCTACTCTCTCTACTGCTCTCTACTACTCTCTACTACTCACTCTCTACTCTATTACTCACTCTCTCCTCTCTACCTCTCTACCTCTCTCTACTTCTTTCTCTACTAGTCTACCTCTCTACCTCTACCTCTCTACCTCTACCTCTCTACCTCTACACCTCTACCTCTCTACCTCTCTCTACACGCACACATATACACATATATATGCATATATATGCATATGCATTTATATATATGTATATATATATTCACTGAAAAAAACATAGGTTATAGACCATATATAGTTAGGAATTAGCATTTAAAAAACCTTATTTTACTCACACAAAACCATTGAAATTCCATATATAGTTAGTTGCACTAACTATATATCGCGCACCCGCAATCCACTGCTGATGATGTCACATATTACATCATTCATGACATGGTCAGTGACATCACTGATGACATCACTGATGACATCTCAAATGACATCACTGATGACATCACTGATGACAACATCCAGTGACTGTATGTTTCTGTAAAGTTAAAATATGTCTTACATACTGAAGAACGAGAGGATGTAGAAGTGTCTGGATGAAGGATTTAGTAGGTGCATGAATGACTGTATGAGTGAGTGATTAAATGTGTCTCACTGAGTGCATGGGTTAGTGACTAAACTGTCTTAATTTGTGCATCATTATGTTTGTTGTTCTGTAAACTGCTGCATGTGTTGATCAGTAGCTATATGAGTAACTATATGGGTTATTGAGTGGTTGCCCAAGTATTTGTATGGGAGACTGAGTGTGTGTGTGGGTGGCTGGGAGGTGTATGACTCTGTGCATAGATGTGTGAGCAGTTGATTCACTAGATGTATGGGTTCAAAAGTGCATGTGGAAACAGCTGGATGGGCAGTTGACTTTGTGCATGAGTGTATTGGTGAGTGAATGGATATCTCAGTGCTACATGTCAAAGTAAGTACATATGTAAAACACAGTACATGTGAGAGTTGACATATATAAATAACTGTGCATAAGAGCCAGTGAATGTGTGAGTGGCTGTATGGATCATTGAGAACTTGTATCAGGGATTGTATAAGAGAGTAAATATGTGTTAGTATATGTTTGAATAAATAAGGTGTGTATAACTGTATAGTTGAGGAAATGGAGGTGTGATTGATTCTTTGCATGACTGACTAGGTGTGTGAGTAACTCCATGGATGAGTGACAGTCTGTGAGTGTCTGTTTACACTGAGTGTATCTAAGGTTATATTAGAGTCTGAAGAGGTTCATCGTATTATCACATGAATGATGTCATCAGTGTTGTGATCAGTAATGTCATTTGAGATGTCATCAGTGATGTCATTTGAGATGTCATCAGTGATGTCATCAGTGATGTCATTTGAGATGTCATCAGTGATGTCATCAGTGATGTCACTGACCATGTCATGAATGATGTAATATGTGACATCATCAGCAGTGGATTGCGGGTGCGCGATATATAGTTAGTGCACATAACTATATATGGAATTTCAATGGTTTTGTGTGAGTAAAATAAGTTTTTTTAAATGCTAATTCCTAACTATATATGGTCTATAACCTATGGTTTTTTCAGTGAATTTTCAAGGTTTTGTAAATGCAAATTCCTAACTATATATGGTCTATAACCTATGGTTTTTTCAGTGAATTTCATTGGTTTTTTAAAAGCTAATATCTATAGCTGTAAAATATATTCTTTATTACGTGACGTATCACGTAGCCACGTGAGACGCCTCATGACGCGTCGCGACGTATCGGCTCTGCAGCGCAAACCAAACCCGTAACGTAAGCGCGCCGGAGCACGCTTACAGATAAATATATTTTTTTTAACTTTAATTAGACAAAATCCACACGTGCACATATCTTGAGGCCTTGCAAAGGCACATCAAACAAACAGTCTCTACAATTTTGCCAAGTTTGCTGGAAATCTTTTTTTTTTTGTTTCTCTTTGTTACGCTTACCGGGACGCTACCCGGTACGCGAACCGGACGCTCCAAAAACACAAGATGGCGGACTCCCGTTACGCTGCCGGTTAGCTGCCCGGTTCGCGTACCACGACGCGCCTCTACGGCGAAAAATCGCAAAAATTAATTTTTTTTTTTTTTGGCCCACGGGGCACTTTAATATCCCCCTCATCAATCCTAGGGGGTCAGGAGTGGTCTACCTTGCCCCCTTTCCTTCACTTCCCCCTTCGTTTTTCACCACATCTTGTCTCTCAAACCTACCGAGAGACAAGATGGCGGCCGCTCCGGACTGTTTACAATGTTGACAGCCAATCAGCTTCTCCTCAGACTCCCGTTACGCTGCCGGTTAGCTGCCCGGTTCGCGTACCGGGACGCGCCTCTACGGCGAAAAATCGCAATTTTTTTTTTTTTTTTTTTTGCCCCGCGGGACTTTAATATACCCCTCATCAATCCTAGGGGGTCAGGAGGGGTCTACCTTGCCCCCTTTCCTTCATTTCCCCCTTCGTTTTTCACCACATCTTGTCTCTCGATCCTACCGAGATACAAGATGGCGGCCGCACCGGACTGTTTAGAATGTTGACAGACACCGGAGAGCCAATCAGCTTCGCTTCGCGAAGTTCCGTTACGCGTCAGGTACGCGAACCGGGGCGCTGCCCGGAGCGCGCTTACAGATATATATCTTTTTTTGAACGTTAATTTCTCAAAATCTACTGGAGCACATATATTGAGACATAGCAAAGGCACATCGGGCTACCAGTCCCTACAATTTTGCCAAGTTTCGTGCAAATCCATTCAGCCGTTCGGGCTAAAAGTGAGGCCAACCGCCCTATGGAAATTAACATGGGAAAAACGTGTTTTGGGACCCCCCTTTTTTCTCGGCCCCCCCTTGACGAACCCCCCCCAAATTTTCAGGGGCTGCTCAGAAACCAAATGTTCCATTTTCCTGAACATTTCAGCCAATTCCGTCCACAAACGCCAAAGTTATTAGACATAGAATTTTCAAAAATCCCATAGAGAAAAAATCCTAACTATATATACCTACTGGCTATCGCCAGTAGGTAATATATATACATACATATATAAACATATATAATCTGCATATCTATATAAATACAAATATAAATGCATGCATACATATACATATATGCATACATATGCATGTTATTTACATGAAAGTTTTAAAAACACTAATAAAAGCAAAGCTAAAAAGCCACCTCATTACAAACAGAATGGCTTTAACTTAAACGAGGGCGAGATCTATTGCATTTTCAATGCTTGTTTACTTTGGTTCCATCAAGAAGGCATTCAGATGTGTCACACATTTGCCATAAATTCTGAATGTTAGCACTCTAGTTGCTCATTAGATCACTATAGTAAAGCTACTGCTCACCAGGGAAGTCTGCTGCTAATCATACTTTCTATTTCTATGGCAAAATGACCCCCTCATTTTGTTCCTTTTTAAATTAAATGTTTTCAGACTTACCACTTCATTCCAATCAAGATGGCTTCTGGTGTGCCATACTTTTGTCATAAGTAAGACTGTTAGCGCTCTAGTTGTTCTTTAGAACACTCTGGGACATTCTATCATTGGGCTATACTTGGGCTACATCTGGGCGATATTTGGGCTACATTTGGGCTCTTTTGTCTCTGGTGGCCATCTTGGGAGACTGCATGTCAGAATTTTTTAATGAAATAGAAGAGGATTTGGGAAGTCACTCAAAATGTGCCCTAATTTTTCTTTCTGCAGCACTAATCATACTTTCTATGGCAAAATATACCCCCTAATTTTGTTCCTTTTTAAATTAAATGTTTTAAGAGTTACCACTTTATTCAAATCAAGATGGCTTCAGGTGTGCCATACCTTTGTAATAAGTAGGACTGTTAGCGCTCTAGTTGTTCTTTAGAACACTCTAGCAGGCTGCAGTAGAACACAAAGGAATCAACTAACAGTCTCTGTCCTTGTTGGATGTACATGTTTTACTGAGAATGTCAGACTTCATTCTCACATGACTGAGAAAGATAATGTGAATTTACAGAAAATATGCTTTCAGTTTAGCTTATAGATCCCCTTCCAAACCACTGTGGGAAAAGCATGAGATAATAGTTTTCTTTCAAACATGATTCATGATATCCCAGCAGAAGGCTTTTTCACATGGTAAAATCACCTTAGAACACACCACAATTCCTAAAATGAGTATGGTACCATCAACAAATGATTTATAATGTAACTAAAGTCCTAAAACCCTCTATTAACTACAAGGCTTTTTAATGAGGTGCTATCATGTATATTGGTCCCAAGATGGCTGCCAACACTTCTTGGATGAAGTGCTGACAGCCAATCAGATCTCACGATGAGATGTGTGGTTAGGCTCCGCCCAGATATATATGTGTTTTTGAAGTTAATTTTCATAAAACCCACTGGAGCAATTTTCACCAAATATAGCAAAGGCACTTCTGCGTACCAGTCCCTACAATGTTGCCAAGTTTGGTGTAATTCCGTTCAGCGGTTCGGGCTGTAGCCTTGTCAGAACGTCCTATGGAAATTAACATGGGGAAAACACGTTTTGGGACCCCCCTTTTTTCTCAGCCCCCACTTCACAAATTATATAGCAGAATTATATACACGTATGGAACTCTGGGGTGATACTCCATTCTACAGCTTCGAGGTCGACCGCTCTAGCCCCAGGGCTACATCCTCTCTCTTCAGGAACGATTTCCCGGCAGCTTCTCTACCACAGGATCATCGATCAATGTACATGTATTTAGGGTTGTCCTTATACTGTATATTTTCCCTGCACAAGAAGACCACTAAGAAACGGCTGGTTGTACTGATCAGGAAACAACTCAAATGACTCCCATGCTTCAGAGAAAATTCTCAGTGTATTAAGGACCCTTGGAGATGTTTGTTTTGGAGAAACAAAAAGGTCGGTTGAGCGGTACCAAAATAACATGGTGCCTATACCTGACAAACTTCCCTGCCTTCTGTGCAACCACAGCATTCATGGATGCACAAAATGGCAGTGGAATCATGCCATGCAGGTGGGGCTCTCATACTATGGTGGGTGGACATTACATTTTAAACTGCAATTTATATCGTTTTTTGTTTTGTTATTCTACAGTATGGTTTGTACGGGAAACGGCATTGTGTTAAAAAGTTAAATAACTAAACCAAATCCACGGAACCGGATTTTGTGAATCTGGCCATGCAACATAATGTCCACATTTTTTTTTAAACCCCATTTTAACTGATGTGCCCAGAAAAATCTGTGAATCCGGAGCTAAAAGTGTATTTAATGTTAATAATAAAAGAGCACAATTGAAACCTTGACTTGTACACATCAGTGAATTTAGAAATCTCATTTTCAAAAAATGAATTGTTCAAATCGAGTCTCGCATACGTGTTTTAGAATCATTCTTCAACTGAAAGATGGAAACAAGGATTTTCTTTAATCCTGTATTTTTTTTAATCTATTTCCGTTTCTTTGTTGAGCTCTAGACTTAAACATATTAGTTTGATTAAACTATGATTTAAATAATGGATTCTGACTGGCATGTGTCCAGTGCCTTTGTAACAAATCCCCCATGTGATTTAATGTTTGTTTACACACTCCAAAGCGGTGGAAAAGCACAAAATGATTCATTAATGCTCTTCAGTTACTGCTGAATAAATCCCAAACAATGATTCCTGACTCTTACATGAGTACATTATTTAGCTTTCACATTTAATACATGTACACTTACTACACTTTAACAATTAGATTGTCCACCATGACCCTGAGTATCAAAAGATCACCACAATGCTGAATGACCAGATTACAGACTGGATGCTTCACAATTTAAGTGCACCAATTAATTATCACAGTCTGTCCTTATTTATGGTGTCAGCATTCCGACGAAGGACTGGGTGTTTCTTCCACGCGGGGGATAATATAACAGACTGCAGAGTAATAAATAGACATTGGACCTTAGGAAGAACCAGGGTGCTAACTTTAAAGAAACATCTGTGGTGGCTTAAAACTTTTAGGATGGCTCAGCATTTTATACAACCATACAACCTTGAAGATAGGAGCAGGAAATATTTTCTTGTCAGCTGTTGCCTACATGTTCTTCTTTGCAACCTTTAAATCATCTTCTAATAGTTTCTTGATAGTTTGAAGAGTAGAAAGGAATTCAAAAGCTGCAGGGACATGGTTGTCTAAGTGTCTTCAATTGCCAACATTGAAGAGTTATTGTCCTATAAGGCATACAATGGGGAGAACCCAGAAGCAGTATGAACAGCAATATCATCTGTAAACTATGTAGTTGGAAATTATTCTGCCCAATTGCATTGAAATGTATTCATAAAACAACATAAATACTGCACACAGCTTTGATTAACCCTTTCTGTCTGTCTGTTCATTTGGGGCAGTAAACATTGTTTACAGCAAAGGCGATACAACACATGCCATTACAATGCGGTCATTACAACAACCGCCTTGTTACATCGCATACCATTGCAACGCAAGTCATTACAATGACTTGCTTTAGGGGGCAGAAGGTGTTGGATTTAAAATCCAACACCTACCCTACTGTTGCATAGACTGGAGTTGGAATAGTAAAATATACTATTCTAAACTCCAGCACCCCCCCCTGCTGCAAGTCGTTGTAATGGTATGCGTCGTAACAATGCAGTCGTTGTAATGACCACGTTGTAATGGCATGCGTTGTAAATGCGTGCGTTGTAACTTGACATATTCTCTGGGGCACCACCCTGAAAACAATGCTTGCTCAATATGTTGTCATTTACAAATTGTTTTCCAAAAGGTATAAACTGAGGTTCGCAATCAGATTAAATTTTCATGGAGTCTAAAAATAACTTTTAAAAATGCCATGGCCTTCTTAGAAGCTGTTAGTAACTTCTCTAAAGGAATGCCATGTGCCTTTTTAGTCTAAGTGCCCACTGGAAGCATTGCAGTTGTACATCCTTTGGATTCTGATAAATCAGGAAAACAATCTGTAGAAATGACTTTGTAATACTTGTAGAGGCTGTAAATATTAAAAAAAGATTTTGTCAAGAAGTCTTTGCCTGAATACAGATTGGACAAGACGAAACAAGATATAGATATTTGTCATCTCCTCTTGGAGTAGGCCACCAAAAATAGCAGTCTAACAATTAAATGGTACTCTTAACTCCTTGGTGATCTGCGTGTGGTAAATCATGATGCCACTTCATAATATGAAGTTGTGAAGATGATGATGGTAGGCCACAATCTATCGTTACAAAAAGGTAATCCTGAGAACACTTAGCAAAGTCATTGGGCCCGATTCACAGAATTAACTTAAGACAAAATCCTAAACTTACTACTTTTGGTATTCACAGAATGCACTTACTACTTTTGGTATTCACAGAATGAATTTACTACTACTAACTTTACGTCCGCACTCAGGCCGGAGAGTCCGGCCCGGTGGCGGAGATTCCCGCCCGTAGGTGGACTTCCGGCCCGGAGGTGGGACTTCCGCCCCGTAAGTGGGGATTCCGGAAGGTGGTGGAGATTTAGCCATGGCCGAAATCTCCACCTCCGGCCCGGAAGTCCCACCTATGGGCCGGAAGTCCCACCTACGGGCCGGAATTTCCACCGGACGTAAAGTTAGTAGTTGTAAATTCATTCTGTGAATACCAAAAGTAGTAAGTGCATTCTCTGAATACCAAAAGTAGTAAGGTTAGGATTTTGTCTTAAGTTAATTCTGTGAATTGGGCCCTAAGGGTTTGGTATTAAGGGAGGAATCATATATTGTTTTAACTTGGTTGAGAAAAGGTAAAACTGCAGTCACAAATGTGGCAAACGTCAGTGATCATTCCATATTATAATGAGCTATCTCTGTATTCTTACACCAAGGCAGAGATATGACTTGAAACCAAACTGTGAAAAGAAGTAAGACCACCTACTTTGTTGACTATTGTGAGTTTGCATCTCTTGTAGAACTTGAGAATTACAGAGGGCTGTACGTATTTCAAATTCTGATGCTCCAAGCAAAAGATGTCTTCACTCTGTGCATGCTTCCTTCATCATCACACGTTTCTTTTCTATGATAGACTAGTCAATCTCACAAGGGAAAATTGTCCTAGACAATAAATATTGGATTTGTTCTAGGTTATCATCTGCCTGATGTCGTGGAAAAAGAACACCTGTCTCTATCTGAAGCATTTTTTTCAATCACAAATAGGAGCAATGTATTAGGATGCCATAGGGTAGGAGCAGTAATGGGCACCTTTTTTAAATCATCTAGGGCCAGATGTAGGTAGGGTTTTACCGGTCGGTAACGGCCGAATTCGGCCGTTACCGACCGGTAAAAGGAATTTGAGATGTAGGGGGCAGAATCGGTAATTTTACCGTTCTGTAATTTACCGATCTGTAATTTTACAGAATCTGTAAATATACCGGTCGGTAAATTTACAGAACGGTAAAATTACAGATTCTGTAAAATCGATATGTAGGTGGGACTCTGATGAGTCCCACAAGGCCTAAGAAATCGGTATTTTACCATCAAATTCAATTTGATGGTGAAATACCGATTCAGGTGAGCATGCAAATGTGTGCATGCACACCTGTGCCATATGACAGGCAGACCTGCCCTTAGGGCAGGTATGCCTGCCATATGGCCCCCGAACCTTTTTTGGGGGTGCTAGAGGGTGTCAAAGTGACACCCCCTGCACCCTTGCCAAAAATCTGTATTTACCGATCGGTAAATACCGACCTGTAATGCCCCATTCATTCCTATGGGCTTCAAAGCCCATAGGAATGAATGGAGCATTACAGGTCGGTATTTACCGAATCGGTAAATACCGACTTTTAAAGATTCGGTAAATCCACATCTGGATTTACCTACATCTCGGTACATCTATTTTACCGACTCTTAAATACCGAATCGGTAAAATTCGGTATTTAAGTGTCGGTAAAATAGATTTACCTACATCTGGCCCCTAGTTGGTACCGCTGCAATGTTACTCATTTCTTCAGTAATATAGTAATATCTGAATTATAGTTGGAAAAATGATGAAGAAACTTCTGATTGAAGTTAGCAAAGCCAAGGAAGCACTGGGTTTCCTTGACCGATGTAGGACTTGGACAATCAATGACAGCTTTAACCTTGTGGGTGTCCATGGAGAGGCAATAGGAAGAAATTACACATCCTAGGTACTACACCTGATTAACTTTAAAAATGCACTTTTCCAACTTAAAAGTTAAAATATTTAATTGCAAACAAGTCAATTCCTTTTGAAAATCTTTAATTTACTTATCCACATAAGGTGAATAATGAGACTTTTATCTAGATAGATGATGACTTAATAGTTCCTGCCAGCTGAAGTCCATAAACCACGTGAAAGCTGCCAGGGTATTACAGAGTCCAAAAGACATGACCCTGTATTCATAATTAAGGGGGGGGCTGAATATTCCGATCTGCCCACGGAATTGGTGGATTTTTTGCCACTCCACATTACTCTTTAATACTTATTTCTGGCCAAATTCTGCCAGTCCCCACTTGACGTAATTTTTCTCCCATGAGACTCTAAAATATGCGAGCGAGATTTGGCGTCCCAAAGCATGATTTTCTAATGCGGGCAGTCACAGGCTTATGCTAGCGGTTGTGGTCAGAGGGCTGCCATTCGAGTAGACTTGCTGCCGCTCAAGTAGATTTTCTACTCGAGCTGCAGCAAAATCAACTCGAATGGACGCGCACTCCTGCACAACACATGGTGCCGTTTGTACTGATTTTCAGCGATGGTCATGCTACCGATGCTAAATTGCAGCACAAGTTGCATATTTTCCACCCATTGGAGGAATTCTGTAGAATCTGTCAGAGTTTTTCTGTAACTCAGTGGAATTCCGCAGAGTGAGCCTTCGAGAGTTCCACACACTCATCCATATTCATAATGCCCAAATGGTGTTCTGAGGGAAGTTTTCCTTTCATCTCCTTTCTTGATTTGTGACAAATAATAGGCTCCATTCAAGTCTAGTTTGAAAAAGATTTTAACACTTCATGAATGTTCCAGAATATTCTTATCAAAATTAAAGGATACCTATTTAGGGCTGCAAAAATCGAAACACAGTCTAAGAACAAAGAATAAAGAAGCACGAACTATGACAGAGATTGGTAATGAAACCATTTTGTAGATTTTTATCCATGTGGTTCCAGAATATTTTTACCAAAATTGGAAGATACCTATCCTTGATAAAAACCGTATTAGGGCCGCAAAAACCTATAAACAGTCTACATTTTGTTGTTTCTGTTTTAGGAACAAAGAAGCACCAACTAGGACAGAGATTGGTAATGAAACAATTTTGCAGATTTTTATCCACGTGTTATTTTAATGCTTTGTTTTCCGTCGCAGATAGTGACTAGTTTCTTCCAAAATGAATGACTGCATCAGGAACTAAGGGGGTCATTACGATGGCGGGAAGTCCGCCACCGCTGGGCTGGCGGTGAGGACCGCCGGCCCGGCGGTGGTGGACTTCCCGCCATCACCCTGAATATTCCCACCGCCAAATTAGGATGGCGGTGGTGGGAATGGGAAAGGTACCACGGCAGACGGAAAGACCGTCCGCCGTGGTCCCGCAAGGTGGACCTTTTCCGCCCGCCTTGCAGGACCAGGTACCATGGGGTAATGGAAGGGGTGCCGTGCAGGCACCGCCGTGAGCATTATGATGCCTGTCTTAAAAGACAGGCGGCGAATGCCTTCCGGGGCCTGTTGCGGGCTCCTGGGAGGGTGGGGGGTGGGGTGCTGCATGTGGGGGTACCTATGGTACCCCCTGCATGTGCATGTACAAGGTTGCAGGCACCGCACAGTGCCTCCCACGTTGTACATGCACATGCAAAACCTGTATTTGTACATTGTGGCGGGTGCTGAAAACCCACCGCAATGTAAACATACAAGATGCGCCCGCCAGTGTGGCGGGCGCATCCTAATTAGTTTTGCGGGACCGCCGCACCTATGGCGGGCGGTCCCTTTTGCACCAACGATGGCGGGCGGACAAATCGTAATCGGCCCCTAAGTCTTTAGTGCAATTAAATTCCCTTGAAGACGGAAGACTGTATACTTGAGATTACTCAAAAACATCCCTAAAATCACAGTAGTGTTGAGGTGAGGTAGTCACAAAAACAAGATTAGATGTTTGAGCCTTAGATACAGTTGATAAGAAGAAGTTATAATTCCAATAATGAATAGAATCAAGATAATGATTTCTGCATAAACCTTAATCCAGGACCATTAATTTAGCTGTCCGGTTAATGTATGAATTGTAACAAGATTGCCACAGAATCGCCAAAATGATTTGATAGTTGGGTAGGCTATAAGATCAAAAGATGCCATTTTTTAAATGTTGATTTATCAATAGTTGCAAAGGTTCAGTTCCTTCTGAAATGTTCCTGGATTTTAACACTGAACCATCTACAGAATGAACTATTTCAGCTTGTGGATTAGAAACTAGAGAAATTTAATTTTTCCCGGCCCATTCTTAATCTATGAACAGGGCCGTAGCTACTGAATCAATCGTGGTTTCTGTTTCAAGTGAAATGTTACTGAAACAATAGAGGAGCCACAAATTAGTACCATGAATAAGAAAAACTCTTAGAAGATTGGATTGATAACATTTCAGAATTGTCACAAGGAGAATGGAAAGTGAAACATGCACTCTCTCTTCCCTTTTCAGAGGTGTGTGGGATATTTCCAGGTTCCCTTTTTGAACACAATTGACAAGAGCAAACCACATGAACTTCTTGTCTGTAGAACATGCACAAGGCTAAGGCTCTGCATCTCTTTTGTTGTTCTGTGCATACGTTTCCTCTAACATTCCCCAACTGCATTGACTCATCTGATTTATCTGGTGGTAAGGGCCTTGTTGTTTTACTTATAATCCTACCTTAGTTCTATCAGTACTAGACTGATGTGGGTGGTAAAAACATTTAAAAATTTCTTACGTTTTCTTAGATTACCATCAAATTTGCTATCACCTAATCCCACAAGGGGATGATCTAAGGTAACAGTTTAATGAGCAGTTACTGCCTGATGCAATGGTGTATTTTCCTCAGAATTTTTTTTACACAAGGACATTTAACCTTAACTGCTGAACCACTACCAACAGAGCCTTCATTCAAGCCATTTTCTTCTTCACCTTTAATAATATTTGGTGTTACAGCCGGATAACAGAAGGCCAAATATTGGCACTTACCTTGTTTTGAATGTTCCTTGCAGAACAACAGATGTGACTCTTCCCGAACTCCACGCTGCCAACTCCCAACACTAATGAGAGTTACAAAGGATGGAGCTGGGAAAAGGTGCCAAAACAACACCAAGATAAAGTCAGGCAGGAGAGGACAATATTCAAGCTAAAAACACTCTCACAAAACAAATACAACAATGAGTATAATCTACAATACAGCACAAGAGAAGAAACAAGGGAATGAGGAACAAGGGGGACTTTTATGTAGTGTACCAAAAAGACGTTCACTACGTAGAAAGTCCAGGTGACCATTATTGGTTTACAGGACTCAAATTAATAATCCCAAACGCTCAGTATAGTGGTGGTGTGAGCAAGTAGTTCAGGCTTATCAGAAGGTAGTGTTAAGCATTTCTTAAACACACAGAGTCAATAAATGAGGAACACACTCAAGAAGAAACTCAAGACCAATTTAGATAAATACAATTTGTTATATACCAAGAACTTTGTGATTGGGAAAGAATTTTTCAGGATATCAGTTTTTACAGGTAAGTAAAATTGTAGCACAAAGGCCTTCTATGCGGTAATGCTTTCCTATAAAGAAAAAGCCATATGCTGCATACATGTACTTGCAATTGTATTCTGGGGGTTCCCTTCGGGACTTAAGGTGCTAGGGGGCCAAAGTCTAAAGTACCACCAGCAGTTCGAGTTTACCTGCCCTGGTGTGACTGGGTGAAGAGGTGCTGGACCGGTGGTAGCCTTACGCACTACACCATAGGCAAGAGGGGGCCACCTAGAAACAGGCTGCAGAGGGGGACTTGGAGACAAGTCCAGGACGGGGTCACAGTCAGTTATCGTGCACCCGGGCATGGGAGCTTGGGTGCAGAGGATTTTGGTTGGCTGGGCCCATGCGTCAAGGGCACTCACGGTTCTCGGTTAGACCTGCAGAGAAGAGAAAAACAGGACAGCTGAGCCAATCTTGGTGCTGGACTCTGGTCTGCTGATGTCCCTTATCAACTGGTTGGTCGTTTCAGTGTTGGATTCTGGATTGGACCGCAAACAAGCTTTGGTTGCTGCAAGGGAACCAGTACCCCCATTATTGGTGCAGGGAGGTTCCGGTTGGTCCTGGCATCTTCACACTTGGTGGGGAGACAGATTTGACCTCCTGGAACACAATGACCTTCTCCTGGGTGGCTGCTGCATTGGTGGTCCTGGTGAATAGTAGAACGGTAAACCGGATGTTGCAGTCAGTGCCTGCAGGCTTTAAGGAAGTGGCTCCTCCACGTCAAGGGAAATGCTGACGGCTTGGCAAAGTGCTGGAGGCCCACTGAGGCTTTTGGAGGATACACAACTGCAGGACAAATTGGTTTGGTGCGATTGTCAGGACAGGAGCAAGTAGGCAGTCAGGGTTTGCTGCAAAAGTCCACCAGCAGTCTGCAGTTCTCACTTCTTCTGCTCTTCTTTGTCCTCTTCTTTCTTATGTCAGATGAATCTGAGTTCTTGGTGTCAAAGAGCTACCTAAATACTGAATTTAGGCATATTAAGGGAAGTGAAGGGTAATAGGCAATGGGCTACTTACACTTAGGCTCACTACGCCCCCTACATGACCACTTCCTGTGGGGAGTGGGCATAACCCTGTCCCAGAGTTCCTAATTCCACCAAAATCAAGATAGTGGAATCCATCTTTCGTGGGGCAGATCAGGCAGCTCACCTTAGGGCCTCCTTGCATAGCTAATGTCCCGCCTGTCCTGGTGCCAAATGGGCCTTAGGGCAGGAAGTGGCATCTCCCAGGTCCAGGGGAAGCTGGGGTCACACATCAAAGGCGGCAGGGGCTTTGAAGTCCCTGGCCTTGGTGTGCTGATTCATTAGCCATCCTGCTGGAGGAGGTGTGAACATCTTCCTCCGGAGCAGGTATTGTTCCTTGCCTCGGAGATAACGGGTACTCACCTGCAGGGGGTCGGAAAGATGTCTGTGGTATCAGACTGAAAAATACCAGTCAGCCAGCACACTAAGACGCAATTAGGCTTTCAAGAGGCACCTCTGAGGTGCCCTTTGGGTGCATGTTTTAATAAATCCACTACTTGTATCAGTATGGATTTATTAAGACAAGGTGTTCGATGCCAAACACCATAAGCTTCAGTGAAGCCATCATGTAGCTGGGGAACTTGTAATGACCAGAGCCCAGTACATGTACTTAAGATGGCTTCGCTGTTCACTTCTACGATCTAGCAATTAAACTAGATAGCACGGTGACATATCTGCCAACATGCAGTGGCAGTCTGCATGAGTTTGCTGGTGGGTTCCTTAGGGAGGAACAATCCATGCTGCAGCCCTTAGGGACCCTCTTTAGTACCCATACCCTAGGTACCAGGGGTACCATTTACTAGGGACTTACAGGGGTGCTAAAATTCTTGCCAATTGGGTAACAATTGAACAGATACCTTGTTTTAGGGAAAGGGCAGTGGCACTGGGGACCCTGATAGCAGGAACATAATGCACTTCAGTCAAAATTGCATCAAATACCAGGCAAAAAGTGGAGGTGACCATTTAAAAAAACTGCCACTTTCCTACAGTGAGGATGGCTTATCCAAAGCTCTGTGGCTCACTTTTGCTTACACTACTTACCTTATGTAAGTATTCGGAGTAGTACTTTCAGAATCATCATGTAAATAATTGTTCTCTATCTTAGTTGCTTTAATAGACTGGCATGGTTCTTCAAAACTGAAATAGTTGTTATACCAATTAGGCTACTAGGTTTTGGTGTTGCAGGATTTGCTAGGACAACATCATGGAAAAAGAAAAAAAACAAATTGGGAACAGAGAACATACCAGGTAGGTAACATTAGATTCTGATAATGTTGTCACAAAAATAAGACATGCTTGTAATATGTGCTCCAATACTAATATCTTTATATGAAGCATGAGGGCTGACTTATCCAACATGTGCCTGCATTTGAACTGGGCAATACTGTTACAGTTGCCAATGAATTGCCAAGCTGGCTCTTGGTTCAAGAACTAGAAAAAGAAAAGTGAACACCAGCAGCTGTAAAGCACCACTGTGTACCAAGAGAGGATTCACAATTCTGGACACACATAGTAGACTTCTGAGTGACTCGAGGTATAACATGTATTGAATTAAGGTGTTGCCAGTAGTGGGGAAATGAAGGCATAGTGTCAGGAATGAAAGCCTGATACTAATGAGTATTCATTATGTTATAGATGACGACCCATGTGTATTAAGAATCATTTAAATCGCAGAACTGAATTATAACTTGCTGAAGGTAGTTACAGATATATAACAATGTGCATTACATATCAGGTTACGCTGTGTATTCATTACAATGGTTTTTTATGTCTTTCTAGGAAGTCACAGAGTTGTCAGCTACCAATGAGAGTGTGCCATATAGAGATTGTTGCAAAGTGTATCAGATGACAAAGAAATAGTTAATTGTAATATCATTGGGTTTTAAGAATTATTTCTTGTTATAAATGTTCATGCCTCTGTAGCACAGGCTGAATCCCTTGGTTAAAAAAGGTGAGGTGAATATATCTAGTGCCTCTGTTTCTTTCTCTTGTGCCATTCCCTTTTCACCCAATCTACTACTGATTGGCAGATATATTATTTGCATTGTTGTCAGTGGGTTCAGGTAAGTGTGGTAATTAGCATTTCTTCTGTTTGATCTGGATAGCCATTTAGTGACACCTTGACAAGCGGGGTGAAAATTGCAAAAAACACAGTTGATGGACAGAATGTAGAACAATGTCATACATTCACCCCAGTACAAAGATCTGGGCCTAAATCCATCGTTTTTTTGCACTCCACACCAATCTGGGTTAGACACTGGCCATATGCAAATCAGCTCTGACCCTGTGCCTCATGGGAACAGTCCAGTCCAAACTACCAAGCCATGTCTTTCCCAGACCGGAATCAAGCATCCAAGGACCGGTGTCTGGCTATCAGCCTTCATCAGCCTGGATAGCTTGACTCCAGTGGTGTGGAGAGCCTGGGACTCACGTCTGAGCATACCCAGCACACTCGGGGTGGAAATTGCAAAAAAACACAGTTGATGGACAGAATGTAGAACAATGTCATACATTCACCCCAGTAGAAAGATCTGGGCCTAAATCCGTTGTTTTTTTGCACTCCACACCACCCTGGGTTAGACACTGCCCATATGCAAATCAGCTCTGACCCTGTGCCTCATGGGAACAGTCCAGTCCGGACTACCAAGCCATGTCTTTCCCAGACCGGAATCAAGCATCCAAGGACCGATGGATATAGGCCCAGATCCTTGTACTGGGGTGAATGTTTGACATTGTTCTACATTCTGTCCATCAACTGTGTTTTTTGCAATTTTCACCCCGAGTGGGCTGGGTATGCTCAGACGTGAGTCCCAGGCTCTCCACACCACTGGAGTCAAGCTATCCAGGCTGAATGAAAGCTGATAGCCAGAAACCGGTCCTTGGATGCTTGATTCCGGTCTCGGAAAGACATGGCTTGGTAGTTCGGACTGGACTTTTCCCATGAGGCACAGGGTCAGAGCTGATTTGCATATAGCCAGTGTCTAACCCAGGGTGGTGTGGAGTGCAGAAAAACGATGGATTTAGGCCCAGATCCTTGTACTGGGGTGAATGTATGACATTGTTCTACATTCTGTCCATCAACTGTGTTTTTTGCAATTTTCACCCCGAGTGGGCTGGGTATGCTCAGACGTGAGTCCCAGGCTCTCCACACCACTGGAGCCAAGCTATCCAGGCTGAATGAAGGCTGATAGCCAGAAACCAGTCCTTGGATGCTTGATTCCGGTCTGGGAAAGACATGGTTTGGTATTTCGGACTGGACTGTACCCATTAGGCACAGGGTCAGAGCTGATTTGCATATGTATGTATGTATGTATGTATAGACGTTCCTATAAAGCGCTATCACTGTCACCCGCCGGGCATCCTGGCGCTTAGACTATTATGACACAGAGCGAGATTTTACCATCTTCCGATCTATTTACATATAGCCAGTGTCTAACCCAGGGTGGTGTGGAGTGCAAAAAAACGATGGATTTAGGCCCAGATCCTTGTGCTGGGGTGAATGTATGACATTGTTCTACATTCTGTCCATCAACTGTGTTTTTTGCAATTTTCACCTTGACAAGCAGCAGCTGTTGAGTTGTGGAACCTGATCAGACACCACTACCACAAGGTGAAAACAGCAAAAAATATCAAAACCTTTTTTAAAAAAACTGCAGAAATAAAGCCTGATTGTATATCATCACTTAAGACTCTGTGCCTCTTTATTTAACTCCTTTGAAAGTGTTGTGTTAACCCCAGGTTGCTTGAGCTACACCTGGTAGATTTCAAAGCCCTGGAAAGGTAAATATAATGGTGTCAAAGACATGAAAAACTGGCAAATGTCTCATACTCCACCCCACTGAGTTAAGCTTGAGTTGAAGTGAATGTTAGGAGTCAGACAAACCTCTGATAGAATCTCTGTTCCACAGATATAATACAGTGCCTCTACCCATACCTTCGCAATCAGTACATACACACAATTGTTGGCATTTTACTAAATGATTATTTGATGATTGTGCACAAATCAAGTGTATTACAATATTTGTAAGAATGAATGATTGAAAGTATTGTAAACAGCTCAGCAACAGTTATATACAAATTAGGGCAAGTGTTAAATATTCCCCAATTAAATGTTATCACACATTACAATCTTACTAATTCAACCTAAGTTGTACCTAACATCCAACAGCAGGTGTGAATAAGTCTTAAACTATATCCTAGTATGTCATGTCATAGAATGCCTCCCCATTTACTTTATTGTGCCTTCAGTCCTGAAGTAGGAACTTTATGGTTCAGTACTCCCTCCGGCAACAGATCCATGTGTCTAACATCGTCCCTGTACCAGCATCGGATAACGTTTTGTGGGCATGATGTACAATAGATTTTTTTGGGGAAAAAGAATTTTGCACCGGGCTCAGTGCATGAGATTAACACGTCTCGCACTCAAACCTAAGGACCACAAGTTAAAAATGATACAAACAAGACTAATATCATTTAAGAGAAGTATTTTGACTTATTTTTATTATAATTATTTTACTCTTTTATCAAAAATATATTTGGTGAAAGAAACATACGTAAATACATACATAATAAATTGTTCGTTTCATAAAAGAATCTAGTTTACATATTTCAAAAATACATTTCAACCACCAGATGTTGTAAGGTATTTCGCCACCTGAAAAAATAATAGTGTCTAGAAACGGAATGGTACAACCAGTCTGAAAGGATAAAATTGACACTTCTCAAATATGTCATAACAATTGTGCCGGTTCCTGAATGCACTGGTTGCAGATGTTAACTACCAACGCGTTTCGGCAGAGCCTTCCTCAGGGTTATACTCCATACCAGTGGTTTGCTATAATACAAAAAAATGTTTTATTTATTTTTATTAATATTACAATTGTGGTCCCAAGTCAATGTGCAAAGTACAATGATAACTAAACAACGTCTAATTAACAGCGTATTATTCCCCTAAAAAACATGCAGTCTGCTAGTTATAAATGTAGAACCTTCCTGTGAGCCACCAACACTAACAGATACTTATGCATTCCATGAACACTCAACAACAGCCACTCTAGACATCATCACTGTGCATTTATAGTCAAGACACAAAGATATCATCGATTTTGGGTTCCTGTATTGTATATTCAAAAGAATATTGCTCTTTTCCTCTAAATACTCGATCTAACAGATTGGCTTCTAAAGCTACAGTACACACTATGAGGTAGATATCACTTAAGTGTTGTCACTTATACCACGTTTAGTATATAATAACTGAGCAGTCTAAACCTATGGTTGAATTTAACAGTTTTCTCCTGAAAGTGGGCAAATCTTAACACAACCAATAGTATTTTTCGTTTCGTTTTCATCCATAACTTCCATTCGTTTTTTTATTCACATCCAGTGTTTTCTATTAAACGGAACAAGCATCCTGATCAATATTGGTTCCTTTGTATCTTATTCCTTTATGATCTATTGTTGTTTTAGTCTATTGCCAACCTTAATTGAAACAACTTTCATCCAATAAAGTTATATATCTACCTGCGTCTTGTAGTACGTGGGCACCAACTAATGTTAGGATTATTCCGAAAGAATCCACATGTATAAGGAAGCAGACCCTGAGAATGGAATATACACAGTGTTACCCTAGATATTTCTCGCTTATAGACATGACTTCTCACTTATCTATATTATTACTATCTCAGAATTATGCTTACTTACCCGATAATGTCAGGTTCCTTAACACAAATGTGTGGTCAAGTCAGCATAGGGAATCATGTTAGATGGTTCAAAGAATCTGTATAGTTACTGTAAAAACATGAGTGAATTCCATTAACTTCCTCATCTTAAATCCTGTACCTTTCTTACTTCTACTACATGTTCCTTTTGTGTGAAAATCAAATTACACTGACCTCTTTAGTATATATTGAGGGCGTAAGTTGCAGATGGTAATTGCTCAGCTTATCCACTTGGGTATATAGTTACACGTGTCAATTCTGGATCAGGGTATGATCTAACAGATGTCTGGCGGCAAGAGAAAACCAGAAAAATAGGTATAAAAATGGCATACCCAACATGTCCCTATTGGTAGTACTCACTATTGTGATAGTGCTACATCAAAGGTAACAGAAATATTATTGCTATTACTGATACTTATTTATCAAAACATCTGCGCTACGCTTGAATTCTAATAATCTACGACACGTCATTGTCTATTAACAGTCCGTCTGCTACTGTGTAAATTAGCATCCGGTAATAACACTAACTAGAGGGTATTCCCACTGGCTTCAATAGCATATATTATTTAAAAAACAATCTCCATGAGGCGACGGTTTCCTACCGCTACAAACTCCACAGTGTGTCTCCGTCTTTTCATTACCCTGGAAAAAAGACGGTTACTCGATTTTAACTTTGAGTACTATGGCATTGCCAATGTCAATGGCCCCATTGTTCCTGAGTTCCATATTGACCAAGTTTAGAACGTATCCTTCAGACGCATACTTAACCAATATTAGTCATGTTATCAGACGAAAATACTATTAGCTAACGCCCGATGATGAAAACTGCCTAAAGGGCTGCTCCCCTGCTCTCCGTCGCGCATGCAGTTAGCTAACCCATCTTGAAACGAAAAAAAGGGTTTCTTACCGCAAAATTCCCCCAGGTGATGCCCCCCTGCGCTCCGTCGCTCATGCAGTTAGATACCCCATCTTGAAACAAAAAAAAGTTTCTTACCTATGCAAATATATAAAGACGTCTCCGTCTGCAGGATGCCGATCTCCTCTATCCGTGTAATATCTTAATCCTATGCAGTAACACGCCAAACAAAGTCTCGCCTTAAATAATACGGCATTTCACTGCATACAGCGACATGCCTTGATTGACGTAAACTTTACGTAGGGGGTGAACTGACTAAGACTCCGCGCTACTGGCCTCGTGACAGGCTCCACACCTAGCTATTGGTCACACCTTAGAATGCAAACAGTGGCTACGATACAGTTGGCGACTGGAGGGTAAACCCGACCACCATCTTAGAGTGGTCTATTGTCTACTGTCCAATTATTCGAAGATATAGTAGAAGGTCATATCTTATGACTTATACGTCTGGTAATACAGTATAATAGATTACACATGGGGAACACAAGTATGGTCAAGATGAACTCCGTTTATGTATTAATGTGATGTGGACACGACATCACACAGATACATACAGATGTCATATTGTGATAATTAAAAGTTAAGCATGGAGATAAATGTTATATCCACAAACAACCTGGCATCTAAAGAATGTATACACTCGCCCGCTATACGTGGGCTACTAACTATCCTCTATGTTCTCCATCATATGTTGAGACGCCGTCTCTACCCAAAAAGCGAGACTGGATCTTATGCTTAACATGATGACCAACGTGAAAGTTGTAATCTAGATAAGGCATGCCTCAGGTACATATAAGTATTTTATAGTGACGGTACACTCAGCAATGAGGCTTGAAATGTACAAAACGGACATATGTACAGTGGCGTATTGTAAAGTATACACAGTCGCCATCTTGGATAATCTAGTGGTTGCCGTATATACACTCAGTTATATCATATAAGCCGTCACTAATCAGAAGAACAGATAAAATCTTGTGTCTTATGTTATTGGTGTTGTAGGATGTTATAGTGCTCCATTAGTATAACGAATATAGGTAATTTAGCCTGCCATCCCATATCTATTAATTTAATCTAAATGGGACGTGTTTCCTATTAATCAAAGTACTATACCTCTATCTGTTGGACTGTAGCTGTAAGAATACCTGGTACTCTTGTATTGTTCTATAGACAAGATAATTCCAGATTTGAGTGGACAATTACATATAAATACCCTCAATGTTCTACTTAACCGCATGCGTGCGGTCGATATTCTGCTGCTGCGCTGGGCTTTACAAAAACCCATTATTCATGACGAGCTGGGCTCGTCATGAGCGTGCGAGGAGGCTACCTCATGACGAGCCCAGCTCGTCATGAGCGTCGAAGGGGTTAATGGCCTGATCCCACAGTATTTCTAGGTTCAAACCTTTTACCGAGGTCCCTAAGATAAAAATCCAAAAAACCTCTCTCAGCTTTCTAATGGTTTCCGATGACTTACCTTCTTTCAGATGGATCCTCTCTACTATGTACCAACGTATATGACCTATGCTCAGTGAGCCTTACGTTTAGGGATCTGCCAGTTTCCCCCACATAGCCCAAACCACACGGGCAAATTGTAAGGAAAATCACATTCGATGTCTTACAGTTGTTCAAATTCGTGGGTCTTATTGTTTGTCCATTAAAATCTGATGTGGGGCCTTCTATTGCTGAGGTACACGACTTGCAATTTGTACATTTGTGTGTACCTGTTACTGTTTGTGTTCCACTGATGTTCATTTGTCTGGAGGTACCGACAGCCTTCATGATGTACAATAGAGCAAGGACGGGAGAGCTCATGGTTTGCTCCTGTGTCAGTATACAGGATATTTGAAAGGTGCTTCAAGACAGTGCACAAAAGGAAATCTCCCTCATAGCTGTCTTTCAACTGCCCCATTTACAAACCGTTTGTACACCAGAGAATGGAAATGTTACGTCTTAATCTTGTTAGCATGAGGCAAAACAAAACCACTGCTATCCAAGACACATTTATTTGATGAAAAAAGAAACCATAAGTTTGCCTGCTTCTGTGCCATTCGCTTTGACCACACACACACATTGTATCTGAACACAAAGGCAATGTTGGTCCATGATGCAATGCAAACAAGACCTGATTGCGGAGTGTCCCTATTGTAAAATATAAGGAACATTTTTGAAAAGTATTTAACTCAAAAATAATTATTACAAATATTTTCTTAATCAATATTAGTGAAAATTCATTTTAACTATTTGTTTTAAATGTAAACCTATATTACATTAAATTACAATTATTTTTCAGAAGTTTAAATAAAAATATATATTCCCACACAAAGCAAAGAACAATATTTTTTATTATGCATCAAAAATTATTAAACATGATGTAGAGAATAATTTGAATTATTTTAGCTATATTTTAATTAAAAGTATTGCTATGTTTGTTTATTCAAAATGGTATATTAAAATATTAATACTAAATAGTACATTTGTAATGTGTTTTTAAACATTTTTAGCTTAACATTACATTACATTTATTTATATTTTTAACTATTCAACTATTATAACAATTTTTTTAGTTCCTTTAACATTAGTTCCACTGGGGGATTTAGATTAATTGCCTAGCTCCATTATAGTCAGTGGAAGGATATTAAATTATCAGGGGTTAGCCATTGGCGGTACTGGGCTTACAACAGTTTTTTAAATACTAGTAACTTACACTTGGATTTTGTGAATAGCAAAAAGTAGTAAACTTCCACAAAAGTGTAAATTAATCAAAAGTGTAAGTTACCTTTCCCAACCAAGCCCTGGCTCTATAGACATCAAGCATTTCCTGTGGCTAGATCTAAAGATGGAGTTTCCATTATATCCATTTCCATTGCATTTTTCAGAGAGTTTAGAGTTGTATTTATCAGAGAACCCCTTCAAATAGCATTTGCCAGAGTCACAGTAAAGCTTCTCTCCATTGAATTTGTCAGATAGTGCAAACTGTAAAACTCCTTCCTATGGATGTATGGATGTAAACATGTAAAGCCCATTCATTTTGTGTCTGTCACAGATTACACATTATAAACCATTTCCTAATTATTGTGTCACAGTTTGCAATGTGCAATCTATTCCTAATCCATTTGACAGATGGTTAACTATTGAAACTACTTCCTCCTGTATTTCTAAAAAGTGTTCATAATGTAAATCCTCTTACTATCATGTTGCAAAGATGTATGTAACGTAAAACTCTTTACAATGGAAAACTCTGTGTGTCTGTACAGTTACTAGGGCCATGTAGTCATCTTGACCATTACAGCAAGCAAGCTTAAGACAGAAATGGATAGTGACCATGTCAGTTTATTTATCACCACCTGCAAACAAACATTATTCGCTTCTTTGGTTTACTTTTTATAACTATGAGAAAGAATACACAGATTCAGTTTAAACCTGGTAACATTAGTAACTCCATAAATCCTTTGTCTATTGCCAACATATGAACGCGTGTAATCACCTCAAATTAAATCCCATTTGTTTGCATGAGGTCGGATCCAGAAAGCTCTACTGTAGATTGTTATGAGTTTCGTGTTTCTAAATAGAGCACTGAAGGTTTCGTGATGCAGTCATTTTCCACGTGGTGGTTAATTCAGTGCCCAATCAGGCCTTTTCATCCATATTTTGCTTTACCAATCTTCTACCCACATGACTCTTTCCTTTTTTTGAAAATATCCATGGCCCATTATGGAAAATAAAGGTATAAGAAATGCCACAATTTACTATTCTTTGTGCAATATTTGTTCTACTTGGTTCAAATGAGGGACATTCTCAGGATGCTGATGAAGTGACTAGCAAGTCTTCTGCTCTTCACTGGGCATACTTAATTGGAATATCAGTGGGCTCTGCTCCCTTTTTCACCAATCCAGTGTACAGGTGGTGGAGACCTGACAGCCTCAGGGTGGTCCTCCAACATTTTACCTACCTCCTCCACTTTTCTGACCTCTTTTGTACTGGATTTACATCTCTGTGCACTTTACCACTGCTAACCAGTGATAAAGTGATTGTTTTTCTCTCCCCTTAACACTGTCTTATTGGTTCATTCCCAACATGCCCTAGTAGTGAACAACTCTCTAATTCGTTTTCACTACAGCAAGGCCTTTCTCTCCCATATGATAACATTGGGATTCTCTTATTACATTTTATAAGTGTAATTCCCAATTGTGAAGGGATAGACTTTTCAAGTTTGGTGTCTCTTGAATTACAATGTAAAATCCAAACGTATAGTGATGCCGGAGTTTAAATTGCAATTCTGAAAATGCCACTTTTTGGAAAGTTGGCATTTTCTTACTTTAGCAGTTTGGTGCTTGCTGCCTGCCTCTGATCACACATCTGGGGTGCGTTACATTTGGGCTTTGTGTATTCCCCCTAGACAGACACACACAATGGGAGCTTAGGTGTGACTTGATGGTCCATCCTGCTAGCATAGGAGGGAGGAGCTGGACCCAACCTCACTTACAACTGAATAGGCTGTTTCCTGTCCCCACACTAAGAGTTGCATACCTCCCAGTACTAAGTCTGGAGCCAGGTCAAGAAGGGCAGGACCTCTGTGCACTTCAAAGACCTGTCTTTGACTTCTCTCCCAGTTCAAAGGCCAAACTGGGTATAAGAACTGGACCTCTGTCATCATAATTTCAGTGCACTTCTGGACCTGTGGATACTCTGCCTGGAAGAAGGACTGCTGTGCTGGTGAAAGTCATGCCACTCTGCTGGACTGCCACTCTGAAGGAGCTGCTGCCTTGCTATGCTGACCTGCTGCCCTCTTGCATGGAGAGGAAGAACTGGACCTAGAACCCATCTTGAAACCAGGACCCTAGAGGGACTCACAGGGCTAGTCTGCGGGCCTCCTGACGTGAGTTTCAGGGACATACCAGGCTCCCTACAGCTCCTGGACCCATCTTCAACGAGCTCCTGACCCCTTGAGAGTGGTTTTCAAGCTTTTAAAGACAATCTTTTGGTCTCTCCACAAACAAGCTCTTTCGCTCTAGAACCGCACCACTCGCAGATAGAATCAGTGCAAGCCACTGCAAATTCGTCTCTTTGGACAGCAAATATCATCCACCAGCATGGATCATCTCCATGAGGCTCAAGCCCACCCATTCATGAAGCCTGGCCTGCTCTTCATGCCACACTGACTACCACCAGGGACGCTCTCCTTGCTCCCGGCGAACTTCTCCTCCCGTGAACGGGATTCTTGGCACAAAACTTGAGAAGGTAAAACTTAAGGAGGACTAAACTGGGACTGTGTTCAACACATGCTCCATCGTGGTCGGCCTGAACATTTTGAATGGACCAGGTCCAACGCGACCAGATATCTCTGGTTGGAGCTTTATGTTTCTAAGCACCAGTTTACAGTTTATTCTTTAAACATTAACAACACCATTTCTAAGTATTGAATTTTTGTCATTTTTGTATTGTTTTATTCATAAAATTAAGCTCTATTTTTGTAACTTGGTGTTGTGTCTTTTGTGTGGTGTTTTCACTGTGTTTCTGTTTGAAGTGATGCACAAATACTTTACACATTGGCTCTAAGTTAAGCCTGATTGCTCTGTGCCAAGCTACCAGGGCCTGAGCAAAGGTTAATTTAGGGTTTGCCTTACACTTACCCTGACTAGGATTGTGGTTGCTGTTTGACTAAAGTTTACACCCCAGTCAACCAAAAACCAAATTTCTGACAACAGGTTTAGAGTTTTTCCACTCTTAAACGATGGGTACAGGATCTGCTATGTCTCAAACAATAAGGATGGTAGTGTCTATGGCGTGTACAGTCTAAGCATCCATACCGGGTTTGATGGTTCTCAACCAATATATCAAATTACTCTGGAATTCTATAATTGCCTCAGAGTTAGCAATAAGTCAGAGATCCAATGCACAATCCCTACATTTTTCTAAGTGCAAAACACCAAGGATTCATATTCTAAAACAAAATGTACTGGCCTGAGACATTTTCCCAATACTTTTTTCGACAGCCAGCAATGTCCTCCAGGCACCACAAAGAATCCTTTGTACCGACAGTGGAGAGCCATCACTCATACCTTCCAGGCTTTTATCACTTCTTCTCCCTCCTAGTCATTTCACACAATGTCTCATTCTTCTAGCACTATGACTCGGCTCATATGCACCCCGCAGAAAAAGGAACCACATTTATTGTCAAGGACTGGAGGATGCAAAGGATTGTCAAGTGCCCTTCTTTATTACCAGAAGAGAGGGCTCCTCCTTTCAGCAGATAAACACTGTGCCACTCTGCACTTAGTATGAAAGGTGTCAAGTAACTCCTTAAGATTGCCCGCCCCAGATTGGAGAAAAAAGCTGCATAGGCACAGGACCTTCTTAGCAAAATGTGTAGTTCTTGCTTGCAGATAAAGAAACAGAGTTGATAAGCAAGGCATCCACGCCACCTGAAATCAGGTTTGAGAAAGAGCCTAGCAAAAGATCTTACAGCACTAAGAAATCCAAAGTAGAATCCAGCCTCAGAAAAATGGAGCAAAAGTCATGGACAAAGGTAAAGCACAGGGAAATGAATGCAACAAAAAATAAAGAAAAGAATGCTTCGTAACGCATCCAAAACAGATTTAAATGTCCTTATATATGGTCCAGGCAGAAAATTACCTCTCAAGAAAGAAGATAAGCACCCTCTTGGATTAGGAACTTCAGAAAAAAACTGGGAATGCCAACATGTTAGTTATGAAAATACTTAAAGCTAGCCACACCCACATCTTCAGAAAAATGGTGTCTTCCAAGCATGAGAAGAAGATCCACTATTTTACATCCTTTTTTTCCTTCATGCTCATGCACATCGCCCACCACCTTCTCAGGCTGATGGGCCTCAGGCCACGTGGCGCAGCCATGTGGAGCAAACAATAGAGTGGCTATGGAACTGCCAAAACTGACTAACCAGCCCTGAGCAAGAGCCATTACAGCATGCACAGTGTGACAGCCAAATGCGCACACCATCAGTAAGCAGCCAAATATGATCCTCCTGTACAACATGTCTCTCGTGATCCAATGCCAAAGTGGAGAACGAGAAATTAGAAAATACTGCCTAGAATATGGTCATGCAGGCATGCAAATTGTGTGGTCATTGTGTTGATACATGTGTCAACCAACAGAATGCATCCTCAATTCCAGGATAGCTCACACATCCCAACTGTATGTGCAGCCATTTGGGGAACCAATTTCAATTGAATCTCATTCTAAATTTGAGATTCAGTTGCTTTCCAGCCAACTTGTCCCAAGGCTCATACAAGTAACTTTCCAGCTAAATTCACAGCCATTTTTGTAAACCATTCTCATACTTCAGAGCTCTGACTAACTCACTAGAGGTCTCATTTTATTTCATTATGGTACAAATAATTCTGAAAACACAACAGTGTGAATCCACAGATTCCTCACATCAGTAATCTACAGCCAATTGTAATATACACATCAAATCCATATTTTATTTCCTCACAGGAAACCCGCTTTTCTGTGATATTTGCCAAAATGTGGGTGGGTGTTATACTGTTACTGTCCAAAGTGGGCATTGATGGCACATCCAGACTGATTTTGTACTAAGATATGACTGTGAAGTTCTACCAGTATCGCTGATTTGGCTACTTGAAATAGGGCACTGCGATCTGGTCAGTCAGCCTTTTACTCTTCCTCCATCTTCATCACAAGCCCAAATCCACCTGGAATTGAACTTGACAAGACTGCTTACCAAGCTGGACACATTTTCAATTTTTGGCAAAACAGAACCGTAGGGCTCCCTTGAATCTATGAGATTGGTTTGGTCTTGCAAACAAATAAAACAAACCAACCATGATGCCACCACTAAAACTCTGTATCTTTTGAAGATGACTGGTGTAATCAGCTACTGTCATATATTTATTAGAACAACCTAAATGTTTACTTCAATCTTTTAGGTTTTTAAATATTAGAACATTAATCCAATAGGTATGAATTTAGCCAGCAGTTTTATATTTTTTTCAATGTAGTTCTGGTCAAACTAGCATAAATAAGCTAACATTAAGTCATACATTTGCATTTTAAGTTGCCTTTTAATAAAATTGCACATGTTCAAGATTTTTAATAATTTGATTTAGGATTAACTTATTTTTTTTATGTTTGCTGGTTTTCTAGTTGTTTTGAATTATTAGATATCTATTTGACTGTGACCCTTCAGGAACATGAAGAACGGTTGGTGTACAGACTCCAAACATACATTCAAGGGATCAATGACGACATACCCTGGAATCAACTGAATGGGTTGCAATAAACCCACCTTAGACAGTTATGGAATTAGAGCCACACAGAGGTTACCGCTCAATGGAGCACATTTATGATGATTGATTCATTAAGATATATGAACCCCTATTTGTTAAAATGTTAAATTTTGTATGGGACTCGTGGACACCATAATAAATGACCTTAACTTTAGTAGTGGGACTCAATTTGGCATGGTTGATGATCATAGTGAGGAGAAATGATCTGTATGTCAAGTCATACATTATGTATTTTACGCTAGACCGCAACATTGATGTAAATTATATTCAGTTTAGAGGAATCAAGAAGAAACACATTTGAAAGCAAATGGTAACATCATCAATGCTTCAAAATTAATTACACCTTAATCTAGGGATACAGATTTCAATTTACAAGTGCTTCCAGTTAGGGCACATTTGACACGGCCATTTCCAAAACTACTATTCCTATGACACCATAGAGCCGACATCATGAGGCACGTTGATGACCCAGCTTAAGCGTCAGACCGGAAACGCACACTGAACTCATCTAAGAAGGACCGCCCGCCACTATCTCATGGGCAGCCAAGAACAGACTTGGGTGCAATTAGGTGTCAAAAAGCACCATTGGTGTTGTGAGTATGGCGCATTATGCATTTTCTGGTTCCCGGGCAGCTTTTCGGCTGGTCCATTTCGGCATATTCACACTTTATAGCTCCTAATAACTTCATTAACTATTTGTTGCCTCTTGAGTGTGTGACTACAGGTCCCCTCTCTTCTTATGTTGCATTGTGGTTTTCCCACATTAGGGTAAGAAAAATATGACAGAGACAGTTTTTGTTCACCATTCACATCTTACTGCGCTGTGTGCAGTGAAACACATAGTGTTCCCACTTTGCTTTAATCTAAATGTTGTGACGTACTAAGTGCATGTACCATCCTACTTGGATATAACACTGCATTTACTTGCATGTTTGTATGCTGTACTATTTATGTCAGCTCAATCTACAATACTTCTATATGGTGCTGATGCACACCAATGGTATAAACCCACATTTGCTTTTGGTGATATGTTTTACAGGAACATTCACTTGTGTAAGAAAGTGCGGACGAGTACACCATTACACTCATCACATGGTTTATGTTGTATAACGTTTGTCCTGAGACAATAGGGTAAATATGATTGACTGTGCATGAAATAAACAATACTATTTCTGGCACAGTTTTTCTAGTGCTCCTGAGAGCTTGGGACCCTTAGTCGATGGCAGTAAAAGGCTAAACCATGTCTACAGTAGAAAGGGTATAGGGCAATTATACCCCGAGGAGACCTCACATTTGTTATTCTTCATACCTTGAACAAGCGTTCTTACAGGCTTACCTGTACATTTATAGGTATTTTTAATTCTAACTGAACCTTGGCTGAAAAACCAATATCTTAAGTGCTCCCTGAAATATAGTTGAGCCTATCCCGCTGATAGGGACCAGAATGAGACGTGATGATGAAGCATGCCACTAATAGAGTGGGTGGGGTCTTTCACAAAACCTGAAAAGGTTTCCCGTGGCTCGCCCAGAGAAGTTTTAAGGCATGGGCAAAGGGGGCTCTGGTCCAGAGCCCCGGCCTTTTAAGGGGGACCCTGATAGAGCCAGCTTTGTTTTGCAGAGAGTCTTGCCCTGATGACCTTGAATAATTCATACATAGATTGTTTTAAATACCGTTTCCCTTTAATTTATTTTTAATGTGAGTGATATCGGAGTCTATTACAGAGATTTTGCAGAGAAACGTTATGCTTGTTTCATACAAAATCCATAAAAAAAGTTCCTTTTATAGCAAAACAGGTCCTCACAGATGAGGAATGGGAGGGTGTCACAGAGATCATTTGCTGAAATATTAGTGAGCTGCTCCTGTTTAACAATATTGAAAACACACATCACTATCCCTGAATATTAGATGCCACAACTTTAGAATTTGGACAGGTGCACCTGTGCACTGATAGTGACTTGGCCAAAGACAGCATGAAGGAGTTGACCCTCAAAATACATTGGGCCCAATGCCCTCAAAATGCTTAAGATGTCCCTGGGCTCGCCTTCCATTATCTATCACTCTTGATTCCATTTTGTAATCGTGATAAGGAAAGTTTGTAGGGTACCTTATTATCATAAGCATTTGATTAGAGAATCTGTAGCTATATCATGGAATTCTCTCTACCCTCCCTGGTCATACAGCTGCTATTTATGACCTGAACCTGGTGGTTTGGTTTCAATCTCAGGTCCATTCCCAGTTTCTAGTTGCCACGTCCTACAAATTTCTTTCATAGAGTCTCAGGCCATTGCATCACTTTTCCAGGACATTCACCGAACATGGCATTCTCATGTATCAATCCTCCATCATGCATACTACATGCACAATGAATCATGACTATTCAGGCAGACCTTTGTTTACTTCCAGGAGCCTTTGCCGAAGCTCATTTCCCCCCATGTAAATTCAAAGTCAAACTCAAGAACTATTAAAATCAGGCACCTGCTCCATATGGTTCTCTTTTTCCAAGGTCATATGAAAAAGTGTATCAAGGTCATCACTTTACAGAGACGTAATTGAAATAAATAGTACTTAAAAGTCTGAACCCTGTAACCTAATATGTAGTACTCTGCTGAAAGATGACTTGCTTAGCTGAAATATATTTACACTAGTATACCACCAGAGTGGGACCCTGTAAGTGGGCCGGGAAAGGGCAAGGTTTTTATAGCACCCAGGATATACCGATACTCCGGGATACACAAAATCCTTTTCCATGTTTTCCTATGGAAAATAAGGAATTATACGTACAACTGGTGCCTCCTCCCCCCTCGCCAAATTGTGCATGCATCACAATCTACTGCAAAATTTCCCTCCAGTCTCCCAGTCATTTTTGGAAGGTTTGAACTTCACTAATGTATCAGGGAAAATTGTGGGCATGCAGAGTATATCACAAATCGAGTTCTGCTCTCCTACATTCGGGCCCTTTGCACATTTTAGTTGCATCCTGTGCCTGTATAACAAGCTTCAGCGTTTGCTGCTTCCGTTCATCTCTTGTACTTATATGGCAGGATAATTGCTGCAGTGCTGAATATCCCAAAAAGGCAATTTCTGTTTCAATTGTCAAAATGTACAAATGCCTTCCAAGGGTTTACAACAACGTCCTTTTGTTCTCCTGAGCTCTGCGCAGTAGCACACTCTTGCTCTCCCGTGAACATTTGGGAAAGAAAGTTAAAATAATCCATTCCTGACTTACTTTAAATGCCTGAAAGAGAGTTTTTCGGTTTTGCACACTGCAAGAGTTTTGATTAAGAATACAATCAATGCACGGTGACATAGTTCAGTTCATTTTCCCCCTCTAAATTACATTTCCTTGACAAACCGTTTATCATACCAATATAAATTGAAATATGCATGACAAGGTTCAAGATTGCACAGGTAAAACGTGGCAGTTTTGAGACAGTAGCACTGACAACCACAAGGAGGCGTTTTAGACAAGCGGGGAGAGGGGTGGGTGCCAAGCTAGATGCCTCCCAGGGGGGAGACCTTGCTCCAATAATTAAATATTACAGAAGGGGTCGCAGACGCTTGTGCGTCGTCTTCTGTAATACTGACAGCTCTGGCGCCCATGAAACTCCCGCGCTTTCTTCAGGGAGTGTTCCCTCATTTGCAAGGGAGTGTGACAGCACTCATTAAAAGGACAAGCAAGTGTTTAAATGAGAATGCCTTCCGTTGACGGTGTCACGTCTGGGAGAATCAGAGTCTGCACTGCCCACGGAATCACTGAAGCATGTCTTGGAGAAATTGTAGTCCATTGGGCCTTGGGTTTGAGAGCTCCTCTTGGTCCACCAGGAGGCTGCCGTGGTCAGGGCTGAGGACTGATCCTTCCTCGTCTGTGCCAGTGTGGGGTGTCTGCTCAGCAGTACATGTCCACACCCTCTGTTCCGGTGCTGCCTCCACTTTTGGGGCCATCCCCCTCATCCGCCCAGCAGGCGAGGATGGAGCGGTGGCGTCATAACAGTGCTGTTCTATCCAGTCCCAGGCATCCGTGGGCTCAGTGAAGAAGTAGCTGGCGTTATTGACTATGACTTTTAGTTTGATGGGAAATAACAGGGAGTTACAAAGGCCGGCTTGATGAAGTCTACTCTTCACTCCCAGGAAGGAAGCTCTGCAGCGTTGCACTGCCACTGTGTAATCTGGGAATAGGTATATATGGGTTTTTTCATACAGGATTGGGCCAGGGGGTTGGGTCGCCTAGAGTAAAGCTTCCTTGTCCTGGTAATTCATCACTCTTACCACAATCAGACGAGGCGGGCCTCGTGGGTGGCCTGCGGGCAGGGACCCGGTGGGCAACCTCAATCAGCAAGTGCGGGGGCAGCTTACAGGGTGCAATTGACTTTCACAGCTATTCCTCGTAGAAGTGTACTGGGTCAGTAGTCTCGCTCCCTATGGGAAACCCAAGATGCGGACAGTGTTGCGACAGGGTCGCCCTTCTGAATCTTACACCTTGCTTTTAAGTGCCTGAACTTTGGTGATGAGAGATCGGCCCTTGCTCTCCAAGTCCTTCATGCCAGTGCGCAAGCTTGCCAAGATATTCCCCAAGTCGTCTACCCGGGTCTTGAGTTTCTGCTCATCTTCCCTTAGTTGTTACACTTCAAGCGCAAACGCATTGTTCCTCCCTCGTAGGTCCTAGCTGAAGTCTGTGATCACCTCCAGGATCTTGTCCAGCTTTTCCTCCATAACGATCGGCAGCATAGTCTCCTGACCAGTCTCAGGGTCTTTGCAGCTCAGGCCCAGAGCACCTTGCTGCTCCATGGTCTGGGGACCCGCACACCTCGTTGGCCATTGCACCAAGAGCACTCGCCCCTACTGGCAGCCCTCAGCAAAAATATCCTGTTGGGCATGGCTTCCACAGTCCCCGCTGTGTATTCATGGCTTCTGCCTCAGGGCAATCAAGGCAAACCTGCCAGGCCCTCACCCGTCTTGCATTCACGGGGCGGGGATCTTGGCCTACAGTCTTTCCACCAGCTGTCTCACAACTTCTTCAAAGCCAGGGGGATGAATGGGAGGGTGCATTCCTCTGCCCATAACGTCTCACTATTGACCACCAGCATTGGGGGGGGAATTACCGTGTGATTGCCCGGGGGTGTGGGTGCTCACCACAGCTCCCCATGAGTGCTGTTGTTGTTGCCGAGCCTCTGGCATAGGATGCTGGCCCCAGAATCTGCCCAAATCAGGGCCGGCTCAGTTCTTCCTCAGGATCCGGCCTCATGCTTCAGTCCACATATCACAGGCGACCGGTGCCATGCACCAATCATGGTCACAGAGCACCCCCTTCCACATTGGCAGCACAGATCACCCGCACATTCCCTTGGGGGCCAGGCGTCTGAAGGTGCGCAGTTCAGCCACGCCGCCAGGCTCACCAGACCCTAATGCAGGGGAGCTCAGAGGCCCCGGCTGCTTCCATGCGGTTTGGGCCTTCACGCCCTGTCATTCAGAGAACTAGTACTTCACCGACTCCGCTGGGCATCAGGAAGTCGTCACTATGCATCCGCGCTGCTCCCTGCCTTAGTATCAGGCAGCAGTGGCACAGATTAGAGCAATATTGACCACATCGTGGGTCATGAGTGCATAGCTCTACCGAAGCAACAACTACCTTTGCGGGAGCACCTTATTTTGCCTAAACCTACCTGACACCCGATGACATCGCCTGCTGGTCTCCCCCGCCGCCGCTGCTCCTGACATCTGCGCGGCCGCTGGAAGGGAGAGACTACAGGCACCAGGACTCCCTGCGCTCTGACACGGTGCACACGCCCACTTCCACACCCAGAGGCGCTTAAAAGGCAGGCTGGGCTCCCGTGTCACGGGACGCACGCGGGCGGCACCGGGAAAAGCCCGGGACAAGGGCGGGGCCGTCTTAGGCCGTCACAGGCCGGAGAAGGCCGGGCAGGGCCCTCCTCTGACATCTGCTCCAAGAAAAGGCACTCTGTCATTTTATTTGCTTCCCAACAATGGTAAGGAAGAAATCCACCGGATCCAAACTGAATGGAGGGGTAGGGGCCACTCTTGACTCTTATTTAGTAAGAGCAGCCAGCATGCTAACCGAGGAGATTGAAAGAACTGAAAGGCGTCTTTCTATGGACCCAGGGCATTCTATTATTGCTATTGTACATGACATTCCAGAAGTCTCTGTCTCACAGCCACTAACACTAACTCCAGGGGTACCACGGGACTTGATAGACTTGTAACCAACGCCTTCCCCTTCTACAAACTGTCATGACCAGCCCCAAAATGCTTCTTTATTAGGTCTTACTGAAGTCACTTTATTTTGTGATTCCCCGTTGCCTGCTCCGATTTCGAAGAGGTTTACTAGAGCTGGTGGTCTGGTACTTCCTATTAAAGCTAAGCAACAGAAGGTGGCAAGGCATCCAAAACCAAAGCCCAAATTGATTAAACAAACGGTCCCTAATAACCACTCACCTATGGAGGACCTACTCCTATCATGAGCAGACTAACTACTATTGAGGAAAGGGTTACAGTTCTCGAGAAAACTAGTGGCTCGGTTCTCTCGAATGATCATCCCTTAATTATAGTTCCAGCACAACAGGAACACCCTGGACAGATAGCTGTGTCGAAAGATCAGGTTTCGTTGGTGCCTCCACCCAAGGGTGTAGTTCATCTCCCCCTTGTCGTGGACAGACCACCCATTCAGGATGTAGCTTCAAACAGCGTTATTCCTAATTCCAACAATATGTATGCAAATCAACAAAAAGGTGACTCTTCTTCTACTCTTCCTATTCCCTCCTTAAAATCACAAAAATTACAGAAAGAGAAAGAGTCCTTTCAGTTTGTAGCAGAGGCTACTCCATTAGTCCTTGTCCTGGCCAATGCTCCTCATTTGGGTCCAGGCCTAGTGGAATCATCAGCCACTTTAATTGACAAAGCATTGCATTGGTTGATTAATAACATGAAGATATCTGAAAGGGGTGCCCAGCAACTAGCCAGGGAAATTATTATGGCCAGAAGGATGCCATGGGTGGGATATCACGAGAAAAGATTTGGGGGAGATTGTATAGCTATTTCAAGCCCCGAAGTGTAATTTAATGTGTTGGCAAACTTACTCCCTCCTCAACAAAGGGCTTCTGCTATAATACCATTAACACTAGAATTCTTCTATGATAGGACACGTTCCTCCAGGAGAATTATGAGTTTTAGGCTAAACTGTCCGATTGCACGCCTGCCATGTGGGAGGGAGACTCCAACTTTGTTTGATGGCCTTGGTCTGCAAAATCGTTTCGGAGCTTTGACTGACATGGAAGAATGCGATTGACTACAGACTGACACTAGGAATCCACTGGGAAACAATTTCTCTAACACACGAGTTTGTGAGTTCCCAGTTCAAAGTAGTGGGGCTACTTACCAGGATACTATTCAAGCGGATCCCCTTTCGACTAGCTTTCAGGCCAACGATAGGGCCGCTCAGGAATTTAACATACCTCTATTGGCACACTCCAGTCCCTCTATAGATCAAGGTGTCCTTCCCGATTATAATTCCAACCACTCAATTTATCACTGCCCAGCCAACACTAGAGAGAGTGGCTGACACTTCAGCAAGCATAGAGAGGTCTTTAAATGTCAGGGCAGCTTCTAATTCTATTGATTATATGTCTTTGCTGTCATGGAATATTGCAGGCATTGGCCATAAATTATTGTCTCCGGATTGGTGTAGCTTTATTGATCAGCACGACATTTGCCTTTTCCAGGAGTCATGGTGATTGGTCCCTGTTTTTCGTGTGGGTTTTCTCAATTTTTATATTCCTGCAATAAAAAAATCCAAAGGCCGTCCTGCAGGGGGTCTGGTGCTATGGGTTCACCAGAGCCTGCGCTGCAAAGTTCAGCGTATTTTGTCCCCAGACAACGATATCTTGATGGTTAAGCTTGGATGGAGCCATGATCTCTCTGTGGCCATTTTTAACGTTTATGCTAGGGGGCTAATTGGGGGGCATAGTTCTGAGACAATATCCTCTCTTGACTCACAGTTAGATGCTTTACCGGACCAAATTCCAAGAAGACCAAGAGCTATCTGCTGAGCAGGATCTCAGATGGGGTATTCCAAAACTTGAGGTACCAGTTGTAAAAAGATGGTCAGCAGCTGCAATTCAATTAAAAGCTATGTGCCTAGAAAGAGGACTTAGAGCTGCAAATGGGCGAACCCTCTCTGACCAGCTGGGTGCTAATACTTTTGATAATGGACCTAACAGCAGCCGTATTGACTACTTGTTGGTTGATATAAGACTTTGGTATAGTCTAGTGTACATGGTCGTTAAGCTCCGACTTGAAAGCGACCATAACCCTCTTTGTTCTACATTTCTAATCCATAAGGGGGATAGAGGTGAGCCACCTAGGGGAGGTGTATCGTATCAACACTTGACATTGTCGCCTCCAACGATATGCGCCATGTCAGATGGAACAAATTTATAGAAAATCCAGTTAAACTGGCTGCCCTCAAAGAAGAGGTTGCGAGTCAACTGGCCAATTTAAATTCTCAAATCAATGATTCGGATTTTCCTCAAATTATGATTGAGACCCACACCCGACTCTTCTCTAGCTTAAAAATCTACTTTTTAAAGGAGTTAAAAGCGGCAAACCGGGGTGTAACAACCAACGTGGCTAGGTGGTACAACGAAACCTGTAGATTAGCCTGCCATAAACTGAGTGTAGAATTAAGATCTAAGGACCATGTTAGAGTAAGAGAGGCAAGGGACTCCTATAGGCTTACTCAGAGGGCGGCAAAAAGGGAATGGGACCAAGATAGGTGGAGGGATTTGAAACGCGCCTGCGAAGCTAAAGATCTCAAACAATTTTGGAATATCTTTAAATGGGATAGGGGAGGACGTGCAGAGCCTCCTCAAAACAATATTGATCAGTCCCAGTGGCTAGAATTTTTTAAGCCCCAGTATGCCTGCAGCCCATCAGAGGAAGATTACTCTCTATCTCCCTATATCTTTTATCAAGGCCAGGTGTTTTCCATCGAAGATGTTAGCTTAGCACTAGATTGTGTGACGAGTGGCAGAGCCCCAGGTATGGATGGTATCCTTGCAGATGTTTTCCTAAGTGATAGATTGACCTGGAGCCAGTACTTTGTATTATTGGCTAATTCAGTGGCTAAGGGAGCATCATCCCTCCCTCATGGAAGGGAGCAGAAATAATTCCTGGTTTTAAAAAGGGAGACAAATCCCTCCACTGCAACCATAGGCCCATCAGCCTAATAGATTCAGCACAAAAGGTAATGGGCCGATTAGTTCAGACCAAAGTTCAGCTGTGGATAGAGGAATTTAACATTCTATCTCCATTCCAAGCCGGTTTTCGACCCTGCACCAGCTCTATTGATCAAATTTTTCGCCTCATCACAATCTATTGGAGGAATGTGGTTTTGACCAAAGGGACACTTTATGCGGTATTTGTTGACATGAAATCGGCTTTTGATTTGGTCCCTTGCTGTAAACTCTGGAGAGTCCTCGGGGAAATGGGAATGGCATCTGAGTTATTGACGCTCCTCGTCCGTTTACATGAGAATAACTTTGCAAGGATTAGATGGGGGGCACAGGGTGAGGTTACCGATTCATTTCCAGTCGAACGTGGTGTTCGACAGGGATGTGTATTGGCACCCACCCTGTTTTCCTTATACATCAACGGGATAGTGGACCATCTCTGTAGATCCCCCACTGCTGCCCCTTGTGCTTGCTGGGGTTCGTGTACCAGTCCTCATGTTTGCGGACGACACTCTGATCATCTCCAGGACCCCGAGTGGTCTACAGAAGGCTGTTAACGCATTTGGGGAATTTTGTCTTTCTCGTGGGCTTGAGGTCAACACTGCAAAACAAAGTTTATGTCATTCAACCAGCATAAACCCTTTAAAGGCAGAATCCACTTAAATAACATCCCCCTTGAGCAGGTGGATGCTTTTACCTATTTAGGCATCACAGTTCAGAAGGACATGGGTTGGAAAAGTCACATGGATATGACCATCTTAAAATACCATCAGCTTGCAGGTATTTTATCCACCAAATATAAATCCTCATTCACTAAACCAATCACTCCAGTTTTAGAAATATATAACATCAAAGTGATAAGCTCGGCACTCTACGGAGCCAGGTTATGGGGATTTAATAACTTAAATCATATTTCAAAAGCTGAAAATAAATTTCTACGTGGTTTAATTGGTGTCCCCCAAAGCACTCCCATGGTCCCGCTTTTACTAGATCTAGGCAGGAAAAATGAGGTGGATTTGGCAAGGCTACGCCCACTATTGTATTGGAGGCGAATCTGGACCACCTCCAAACTTATACATTATGCCCAGTGTCTGAAGGACGTGATTTTTGTAGATCGCTTTCACAAAATACATTGGCTAAATGAACTAAGGTCTCTTTTGATAAAGCTGGATTTAAAATCGTTGTGGGACGAACCAGGTACTGCAGTTTTTCCCACAAAAAAACAATTGAAACAAAAATATTGGGAAATGGTCCTGATGTCATCCTACTTGTCTGGTATGAATACTAATCTGACAGGCTGATTTCTAGATCATAAATCCTGGCCGTCCTGTGAAGCATACTGGGACATAATCGAGTGGCCCTTTGACCGAAAATTGTATTTTCAATTTAGGATAGGAACCCTACCAATCAAAGCTTTTACTTATAAATGGGCTTCCTTTTCAGATGAAAAATGTCATAACTGTCCAGCCATGGCGGAGACCATATCTCATTTATTTTTTGTATGTCCTTTATATGCAACCCCACGTCATAAATGGTTGAGACCTATCTGCACCTCCCTGGGCACTCGGAGGTGTTCTGATGCTTTAAGGATTTTAGGATCTGATTGTTCTCCCCGTATAGCCATTGCACTAGCCATATTTTTAAGTTGGGCTTGGATCATTCGTACAGGCACTTTATTGCCAATTGTTGCTAGCTAGCAATAAGGTCTTATTTGTATTTAAGAACCGTTTTTACTCATGAATCAATTTTAATATATTATAAACAAATGTTATCAAAGTTCTTGTATTACGACAGTAACCAAATGGAATTTAATACCTTTGTAACCATGTGTAGTGTATATGTATTATTTATTGTGTATTGTGATAGGTGTTAGTATTGTGTGTGCTTTTATGACTTACTGTCGAATAAAGCTTTTTGAATGCATAGCTCAGTTACTTTGTGTCCACCATCTTGCTGGGCTGGCCATGCCCCCAGGTAAAGAGCACTGATATTAGCTCGTACGGTTCAGTGGATACAATTCACGGGTGATCTGGAAATTATCGCTGGATTCTATAAAAGAAACAATGTGTGAGGAACTATGTATCTAGTACACTTAGAGTAACAGGGTAAGCTCACATCCTATGTTCTCATGCAAGTGGTTGTGAGTTCTTAGATATGCGCACTCCGCGAAGTTATCTTGCTAGCAATGGCCTCGAACGAGGATGCTGACGGGAGAGGGAGGTGCAAATTATGTTTGAAAACACACACAGTTGTTGGCTAATCAAGCAAGTGAAGACTAGCTTTTTGAGTGAGTGTAAATATGATATCCTTCTTAGATACATCTCAAGCTCACCCTTGGGTGTTGGGTGAGATACTAGACACTTATAGTGGAGTCAATTAAAAAACATCTAAAAACAAATGTTAATGGCATCCATATTGTATGTCTGAAAAGACATGTTGTCCAACTGACTCACCCGTTAAGAACCTTAGGAGCCGAAATACCGGTCGGTAACGGCCGATTTTGGCCGTTACCGACCGGTATTTAAGATTTGGGATGTAGGGGCATTCTTTTTACAGAATCGGTAAATTTACCGATTCGGTAAATTTATCGATTCTGTAAAATACCGAATCGGTATTTTTACCGATTCGGTAAATCTCAGATGTAGGTGGGACTCTTCTGAGTCCCAAAGGCCCTACAAATTCTGTATTTTACCACCCAATCCAATTGGGTGTTAAAATACCGATTTCAGGTGTACATGCACATGTGTGCATGCACACCTAGCCATGTGACAGACAGACATGCCCTTAGGGCATGTCTGTGTGCCACATGGCGCACATGCCTATTTGTGGGGTGCCAGAGGGTGTCAAAGTGACACCCCCTGCACCCTTGCAGAATTAGGTATTTACCGATTCGGTAATTACCGAATCGGTATTTCCCGTTGATTCCTATGGGCTTCACAGCCCATAGGAATCAATAGGAAATACCGATTCGGTATTTACCGAATCGGTAAATACCTAATTTTAACGATTCGATATTTCCACATCTGGAAATACCTACATCTCCCCCCTTCATATTTGCCGACTCTTAAATACCGAATCGGTAAAATTCGGTATTTAAGAGTCGGTAAATATGAATTATCTACATCTGGCCCTTAGTCTTGTGCTTAAAGCTTAATGGAAAGAATTCCCAGACTGGATGCTTAAGTCCTTTGAGGGGTAAATAAATTGCATTGAATATTGCATTAATGGTGAAATTATAGCACATAAACTGCAGTAAATGTCAATCTTGCTCACCCATATGGTGAAAACTCAGGAAAAGTTGTTTGATACCAAACATGGCACTTTTCAGTGGGAACATAATCGAGCTGGCAACCTCTGGGTGCCCGGGCGCCTCCCCAAGTTAGACTATAACCCCCCCCATGATCACTTATAATAGCCCTTAATGGAAAGAGACTACTATAGGGACATATAAGCTTGTACACACCTTTAATATAATGTACCCTACCTCCTTGGCTCAGGAGGCCCACCTTAGGGGTACTGACATATATTAAAAATAGTTCTGTGACCTTGCCACTCATGGTGAGAGCAAAGTCGAGTTGGAGCAGTTTGCATTGCTCATGCAGTCTGTGATGGCAATAATGCTGTCATCTGTTTACTTGGGTCAAATCATAGTGGCATAATCAGTGCTTCAGGCTGTGTTGACCCCTTTAACTCCCATGGCCTGGGAACCACTTACCAGGTACTTATAAGGGGGTAAAGTCCTTTCCAAGTGGGGTTACCAATTCACATGTATCATATTTTAGGGAGCCAGCACTGGCACTGGGGCCTGGTTAGCAGGCTCCAGTGCACTTTCAGAGTCATAACCATCAGCGTTAGGGACTAAAATGTGGGAGTAACCATACAAAAAGGGCTTTTTCCAACAGCGCCAACCTGAAATTCCCAAATGGTGTTAATGAAGAACAAGTCTGGAGTGAAACCACTGCTTAATTTGAGCAGGTAGTTGCCAGTGGGGCCCACCAGCATACATTTTTAGGGGACCAGCACTTATTTCCCTATATCAAGTATTTTTCAAGAGCAAGAAGGTGAAAAACCCAGAAAGGGGAAAGTAAAAAGAAGAAAAAGTAAAACCATCACCAAGTGAAAAAGCAGGAACCTGGAAAGAGTGAGATAAAGGGGCAGGGAGTGTCTGGCAACGGATTGAAGAGGACTGGGTGGGACATCTAATTATCTAATTCATCCACTGCAGGGGCCTGTGTTTGACCTCATGGTCTCAGGTTCAAATCCCGGTAGGGCCCACTCAGCCTTTCATCCATCTGAGATCGATAAAATGAGTACCATTAAGTTGGGTAACATTAAACATCTGTTATTAAGCGCCTTGAAACCCTTGGGTGATAAGTGCGCTTTACAAATACACGTGTTTTGTTTACCTTATGTTAATTACACAGGCCGCGGTTTGGGCACCGGCACCCATTATTTTACTAATTAAGCACTGAGTGAAACAATGACTCCTAAATGAGAGCTGAGCAGCACTAGGAAAGCAAAAAGCAGAACTGGCAGAGAGTGCACATGACCCGCGCTCACATAATTGTTTTCAGTAAACGTCCTGTCATAAAAGTGCAGCAGGGCAGGTGCTACAGTTCGGAAACGAAACCGAGGCTTCCTGTACATTTCAGCCACAGCTGCATTTACTGACTACCCTGGCAAAGTGTAGGGTGTACTTTCGCACTCAGCACTCTGTCAGTCATAGATGACCTGGTTTGAGAGCAGCCCTGATCCTCCTGGCCATGAGAGATTGCACTCAGCCCCTCAGTGTCAGCAGAAACGCATGCCAAAATGCGACCCCCATGCCAGAGGGGTAAACAAGTATGATAGGCATGTATTTGGCAACACAGGACAAAAAAAGATTGAAACCCAGCCCTTCACATTGTATTTTCAAGAGTTAAGAAGTCATGCTTCCTGTGTAGCGAGGAATAAACCGGGCTAGGTGCATGTACAATTTATCATGCACGTGTTTTTCTGACTTAGAAATCACTGAGAAGCAAAAATAACTGATTAGTTTATTTTTGGCTCTGCGGGCATCACAGACACATGTTTCAGTTTATTTTTGGCTCTGCGGGCATCAGAGACGCATGTTTCTCAAGGTATATGATTTTTCTCATTGTCGCTTCCTAATTGTAGCTGCTATCTATGGGCAGTTAAAAAATATGAATGCATTGTTTCCTCCTAATGGCAGCTGTTATGGGCAGTTAAAAAACATGAATGGGGGTGGTCTGACTCACAATGCTTGTTTGTGGCTGTGTAGCTGGTGAGATCCGCTGTGGCTGTAGATCACTGCTTCTTGCCCTCCCTTGCCACCATCATAATCCTCTGCTGAGTGGGGACCAAGGCAGGAGAGCCATCGACGTCTGCAGCACAGAAGAGGCCCGAGACCAGGAAGGGTTCTTGGGAGCCATGGTGAAGACTCCTGCTGAGGCGATCACAGCAGTCCAGCAGTGGATTGGCTGGTTGAGAGCCCCCGCCTCTAGTAAAGATGCGGGCAGTGGATTCCACTTAACACATTGGTCAATAGCCAAGGGGGACTCTGCTTAAGGGGGGCCCGGACCACATGCGCAGCTCACACCCTAAAGTGTACTGAGAAACCATGCCCACTGTTTTGAAATAAAAACAGTGGGCGCTGGCATGTTCTAATGGGTAACATCCATTACAATGCAGTCATTACAACACACTACCTTTACAACGCAACTGTTAAAACGCAGCTGCTTTTATATCACATGGCATTACAATGCATGCCATTACAACGCATGTCAGTACAACACATACCATTACAATGCATGCCATTACAACGCAGTATAAGGTAATTAATGGAGATTTTTTTTTGTTTTAGGGTGGGTATGGGTTTTGGGGCACATGGGAATAGTAATTTTTACCCCTACACTATCCAACACTTACCCTACTGTTGCCCTAAAAGTATGATGCGCTGTAATGGTATGTCTTGTAATGGTATGCGTTGTAATGGTCGTTGCACTGTAAAAACTGCGTTGTAACATCATATATTCGTTCTAAGGCAAAAGGTGCATTTATTTATGTGAGTGGCATGACTCAATATTAAAAACGCCTGAAATAAGTTCTGGCCGCTGCAAACATGACATCAGCATGCATGTAAATAAATGTCCTTTTTGCACCTGAGGGCACATCCATTCACATTCTTTCCTGCAAATGTGATGGTCCGCCCGGGCACCACAAGTTTTGTTTGGGAGCGGGGGCTTCCCCCGGCTCTTACCTTCCGTGTGTAGGTGGCAATGGCACGAACCGTCCCCCAATATGTTTACCGCTGGGAGGCTAACGGAGAAAACTCGCCAGCACATTCCCGCTCTTTGCTCCGTAGGGACTGCCACCTGCGACCAGAGGGCTAGCTACCAGTTCTGTCAAGTATCATGCATTAGGCGTGACGCTAACACATTTCAGTGTGGTGTTCCCGCATCACCGCACTGAAATGCATTGTCACGCATTTTTTGCCACTGACCCCACAGCGCTGAAAGGCTACCTTAGCCTATGCTAGGTGCTAACGCACGCACGGGCGCCTCTGACACCTGTGTGACCTGCGCCCGGCCCCGCTGAAGCAGACTTCACTTGGCAGCAGGCTCAGTATGTCACAGTTAAAGATCCGAGGGCTACGCTACTGAAACTGTGGCGAGGAAGGCAGAGGGTTCAGTCACACCGCTACTGGAGCACTTGGTGAGTTTTGTGTCTAGGTAGGGATCGCTCAGGGATGTGTCCTGGTCAATGAAGTTGAATAATGCTTATACTGGGCATGCTTAGCCAAATGCTTGCATTACAATGCCCTACTGCAATATTCCTGCCTTACTTCGACGAATACACTGGACTGGAGTCAGGGGCCACCCTATCGCAGGTCAAAGTTTATTGTAAGTGTGGCCAGGCTGCTGACTCACATCCTCATTCAAGGCATGTCATCTGTACAGATCTGTACTGAAGGAACCTTGGCAAAAGAGTAAAGGGTTGCAGAGTGACCGCTTAATTGCCCCAGCTTTGCGGAGCAGAATCCAGCAACGTCAGGAGGAGGACAGGACCCAGTCTGACACTGCAAAACTGAAGCTGCAGGTCACAAAAAAGAAAGGAAACCATTAGAATGTTTTTTTATATGTGAGAACCTGTTTATAACACATTTTGCATCATACAATAAAAACGTGTATAATTTTGCACAGTTCAAATCATCTTCACTTTGCAGCACTACGCCGTCTTCACTATTGTTGATTGCTACGCTGACCAAGGGGCGGACAAGAATATAATTGATTTGCAGTTTGCAAGGAATCTGCGCCAGATGTACGAACGTTTTTTTCTGTCACAAACAGGAATTCGGCCCATTTCCAACCGCAAAATAGGTCTTCCCTATGTACAAACCCTATTTTGCGAGTCAGAAACCTATTACAAACTCGTAGTATAGGGTTTGGGACTCGCTATTAGGGAGGGGCATGCCAAGGGCGTCCCTTCCTAATAGCGAGTCATACTTCATTGTAAGATTGTTTTGCGTCCTCGATTGCGGCTGCGAAACACTCGCAATTTATCACCCATTTTAAAAAGGTGCTTAGCCACTCGCAAACGGGATGGGGTTCCCTGGGGACACCTTCCCCTTTGTGACTGGCAGCGAAAATAAAGGGCAGGCAGTAGTCCCAGGGACTTCTGCCTACTCTTAAAAACTGAAACAGAAACTTTTCATTTTTCTTTTTTAAATGAATCCTGTTTTCTTTTAAGGAAAGCGGGCTGCATTTTTTTGAAAAAACTGCTTTATTTAAAAAGCACTCACAGGCATGGTGGACTGCTGACGCCAGCAAGCCACCATCCCGGGGAGTGCTAGCCATTCCCAATGGGTCGCAAATTGCAACCTGCCTCATGAATATTTATGAGGCAAGCAATTTGCGACCCCATTAGGAATCACTAACGAGTCGCAAACTGCTAGTCACAAAAAGATGCAGTTTACAACTCGCAAATTGGAAGGGTCGTACATCTGGCCCTCTGTTTTTTAATTCATGAAAGAAAAGAGTTCCATGGGACCGCAGTGCTAATTTTCATGTTATACTCAGGTTCCAGTGCTGGGAACAAAGGGTTTTTGGTGCTGTATTAAATGCCAAATAAATAAAAGGCGATACCAGAGGGAATGACTGGGAAGTTATTCTCAATTTGCGATTCGCAATTTGAGAATCGCAAATTGAGAATAATTTCAAGGGTGCAAGGGTGTCATAAGGACACCCTGATGCACCCCTGAAATTTACATGTGTGCGCATATGATGCCCATACATGCCCTAAGGGCATGTATGTGCGCCACATGGCACTTTGAAAAATGCAAAAAAGTGCATTTTTCAAAGAAATCGCAAATTACCACAAACTTGAAGTTGGTGGTAATTTGCGATTCCTCAAGGCCAAATTGCACTTTTTTGGTGCTTCTTACATTTGCAAATTATAAGGAATCGTAAATTTAGCGATTCCTTATTTTGCCTTAATACATACTATTTTGCAAAATTGCATTCGCAAATGCCGAAATTCTGCGAATTTTGGCATTTGCAAATGCAATTTTGCTTCATACATATGGCCCATAGTCACTGAAATGGAAGAAAGAACAGACAAAACATTCCTTGCCGTGGCACACTACAGATCTCACCTACTGGTACTAGAAGAACAAAGTGTCTTTCTATAAGCAGAATAGGTAAAACCGCTCATAAATAAATACTATAAGGATCAAAGGGGCACCCATGGGATCAGAGAGCAAGGACTATAAGCCTACATACAGCGACTCTTGGAAGTAATCGTGGACAACCTGGCACTAGACGGGGAGTAGCAATCAAAGAGCTGCCATTTGGAGTGAGAAGGTCGAGACTAATGTTTTAGCCAGACACATGTTTATTTATGACTTTGGGAGGTTATATGGGGCTGAGGTTGGGGAATCAGAGTTTCATATTGGGAGTAGGTCATGTGTATGTATGGGTGGGAGGGCCGACCAATTGTTCTCAGGAAAGGTTGGGACATGGAGGCTGATAGATTGCCATAGGGGGCATGAGGGAGGGCCGTCACGGGGGAGGCAGCGGGGAGATCAATAGAAGAAAGAGATATGCACCTTTAAGTTTATAATGGAAGGGGGCTGAGTAACTCTGTTAACAGATTAGCAGTCTTGCAGGAGTTGCAACAGAGAGGCCCAGACCTTGGCTTCCTGAAGGAAACGCATATGTTGAGGGCCAGGGGAGAGTTAGGTTCCATTCTTTCATGTAGAGTATCTAGCTTTGGCATGAAAGAATAGAAGGGTGAGCGCTTTCTGACTCTATACATTGTTGTAGGAGTCCCAATCATCTCTAGTCCCCATCTATGTCTCAAATGTGGATCAAGAAGAGTTCATATGCACTGTTTCATGAGTTAATAGAGAAGTCCCCAAGTCTGCTTTTCATTGGAAATTATCTCACTATGGATGTGGATGCAGAAAAGCTAGCAATAACCAGAGTTAACCAGGGATGTACATTATTATGGCCAGGAGATGGACAGCAATAGAACACTTAGGTTAAGTAGACAACTGGGCACAAACACCCCATTGGTGCAAGACTGTCGCCATTGCTCCTACACACACAGAATTTATGGCCACATGGATTATATCTTGGGGAACGAGTGCTTGTTGGGGACTGTGGAGGAGGCAGAGCAGTGGCCCAAAACACTGTATAGTCATTGTCTGGCACATTCCATGCAATGGTAAATTACCCAAAAGGAAGGATTGAAACTCAATGACCAGCTGCTTAAAGAATAATCCGCGATGCAAAGGCGTCAGGGATGATATAAGGGAATATCTGTTCTATAATGATATAGAATCAGCACTCGTGGGATGCTGTGCAACATACAGGCAGGGGAGATTGTATAGCTGAGACTTCTGCGCTCAAAAGAGAGAGTTAAGTCCAAAATCTCAATTCCAACGGGCACAGCTGAAAATCTGTACATTACATTTTCAGAATAGAGTAATTGAGATGGATAAAGTGGAGTATGCAGTCAAACTTCTGAACCTTAAATATTATGAAGGCGATAACTAAGTAGTGTTCTGCTCGCTAACAGACACAGGCCTGCATGGATATATAACTATGTCACAAAAGTCCTGGGGCAGAGTGTGAGTGTATCACTTTTGAGGAAGGGAAACAAGTCTTTTTTAGGAATATTACTGGCAATTTTTAATGAACGGGAGGGTAGTGAACTGGAGATGAGGGGTGTCTACCTAGGAGGGTGGGAGGTTTTCCTTACCTAGGCTATCAATGGAAAAGGGTGACAGGCACTAAAGTCCATTATTGAAAGACGAGTTCTGGCAGCAATCAAGCACATTAAAAGAGGGAATTCTCCTGGTCACATGGGTTCCTGGAAGAGTTTTATGTGATATGTCGTCCTGTAATACAGGGCATCTTCTGCAGTTTATGGCTACTCTTATGCCAATATTAGTTTTGGGGCTTTGCTTAATGTTTCCTTATGCTTTGTTCATGAGCTGTATATGTATTTTATGCAGGAGAAGAGATAGGGAGTTGTATGAAAAGGATTTGGGATTGAATGGCATCATGAACAATGATTACATGAAATCACTACAATTTAGGGGTCAGAAAAGAAATTGACAAGACTCAACTGATTATGAGGGTGCACTCTGAAACGGACTCACATGGGAAATTAATTTGTGTGATGGTTAAGATAACCATCAAATGGAGGAATTGATGGAGCAGGAAATATTTAACTTAACAATCTAATCTAGTAACAAAGCTGATAATTGGCCTTAGACATTAATGTGAAACCACACAGCAGAGTATGACCTAGGAAAATGTGCCTTAATTAAACTTACAAAAGCCTGTGTGCAAAATTAACGTGCAGCTTGTTTTAGAGAAATTGTACAAAACGCACTAAGCATTAATTTCTACTGTATTTCCATTGCTAGGCCCAGACTAGGACTCTTCCTTTTCCTATCTTTTCTTATTTCTCTCTTTAATAAATAAGTGCTTTTAGGAAATGCTGACCCATGCACAAATGTATTTGATAGATGGCCCAAATGGACTTGCTTAAACTTGTCGTAGCTGTAGAATGTGCTGACTTAATAAAATGTATTTCTCTTTTTCAAGTGACATGTTCTCATTGTATTTAGATAGTTTTCTAGCTACCTCATACGAACTGTATATTAAACCAATAATGCTTACATGAAGGCATGAATCCCACGATTTAACCAGGACATTAAAAATAAAATTTTTCCGTCTTTCAGTCAATCAAACAAGCAGTACTTATATAGTGCAGATTATCACCCAAGAGGGTATCTGGGTGCTATGCTACGAGTGTTAGTCAAAGAGCCAGGTCTTGAGTCTCTTCCTGAAGTGGATCAGCGAGGGTGAGGTAGAGAGGTGGAGGTCGAAGAGTGCTCCAGGACTTTGCAATGAGGTGGGAGAAGGAGCATCCTCCTGAGTGGCACTGGCGGATGCATGCTATCTGTGCGTGGACGAGGTGAGTGGAAAGGAGGTTCCTCCGAGGTAGGAGGAAATTCAGGCTGTGGTTTATGTAGGTGGGTCCTTGGTCATAGATGGCTTTGTAGGCGCGGGTCAGAAGTTCGAATTGGCATCTTTTCTGGATGGGGAACCAGTGGAGGTCTTTCAGCTGCTGGGTGATGTGGGCCCTCTTGGGCAGATTGAGGATCAGTCTGGCTGATGTGTTCTGGATTGTCGGAGTCTTTTCATGAGTTTGGTGGAGGTGTCTGCATAGAGTGCGGTAGTCCAGACCCTTGTGATGAGGGCCTGCATCACCATTTTCCTGGTGCTGATGGGGGGCCCTTTGATGACCTTGCGGAGCATACAGAGAGTGTAGAAGCAGGCTGAGGAGACAATGTTGATCTGACGTTTCATGGAGAGTTCGCTGTCCAAGATGATGCCAAGGTTGCGGGCAGTGGTGGGACCGAGTTACGATGGCCAACAGGATTCATTCCAGAGAGAGGTGTGTCTGCTGAAGATCAGAACTTCAGTTTTGTCTGTGTTGAGCTTCAGGCAGTTGTTCTTCATCTAGGCTGAGACGTTCTTCATACAGTTGTGGAAGTTGGTCTTCATCGAGGTGGGGTCCACTGAGATTGAGAGCACGAGCTGGGTGTCATTGATGTAGGAGATGATGTTGATGTTGTGGGTTCTGACTATGTCTGCGAGTGGTGTCATGTAGATGTGGAAGAGGATTGGACTGAGGGATGAGCCTGGAGGGATGCCGCAGATGGTGTGCTTGGGTTGTGAGGTAAAGGGAGGGTTACAGATTCTCTAGATGGGCCCTGTGAAAAAGGATTCCTTGCATCTGATAGAGTTCCTTGGAGTAATTTTGTTTGGTGTGCTGCGTTGTTCCCATGCAATGAGCAGGTGGTCGATGGGATGCTGAGGAGGTTGGTGGGTTGGAGATCGAAGTTACTGAAGATGTTTGCTGTCTCGTTGTGGAAGTGGTCTGCGAAGGCGTCACAGAGTTCCTATGAGGAAGGGATTGAGATTTCTATGGCTGATGGGCAGGTGAACTCTCTGATGATGGTGAAGAGTCCCTTGGATTGGTTGGTGTTGGTCTCAATCCGGTGTGTCAGGGCCTCCTTTTTCGCAGTTTGAGTTAGTGGTGGTAGTTGTTGAGGGCCGACATGAACGTGGCTCAGTCTGTATTGTTTCTGCTGGTGTGCTATCTTCTTTCCAGTAGTTTACATCTGCTCTTAAACGTGATGAGTTTGCTGCGTTCCAGGGTGTACTAGCCGGAATGTTTGATGGATCTGTGCATTTTGGCTGGGTTGGTGGGGGGGAGCAACTCGTTCAGCGACAGATGTGACCCAGGCATTGACGTTCTCTACTTCTTGGTTCGGGTTGGTGTTGTCATTGGGCTGTGTAATGCTGAGGGTGTCAGGCCATTGGTGCTGAATAACTTTGGTCCAGCTGTGGAAGGGGGATTTGTGGTGGTTGGGGTTGGTGTGGAATGGTCCACGGGGATGGAGTGTACAATAGAGTGGTCCAACCAGGTGAGTTCCGTGGTGTGGCTGTGTCTGATTCTATTGCTGGACGTGAAGATGGCATCCAACATGTGTATTACTTTGTGCAAGGGGTCAGTGACCAGCTGCTTGAGGCTGATGTTGCCCAATCTTTCCAGGAGGTCGGTGGAGTAGATATCAGTAGGGCCGCCCAGGTGGAAGTTGAGCTCTCCCAGGAAGACTTGGGGCCAGATGTAGGTAATTCCTATTTACCGACTCCTAAATACTGACTCATACCGAATCGGTATTTAAGAGTCGGTAAATAGGAAGGAGGCAGATGTAGGTAAAAAATTACCGAATCTGTAAAAGTCGGTATTTACCGAATCTGTAAATACCGATTCGGTATTTCACATTGATTCCTATGGGCCTTGAAGCCCTTAGGAATCAATGTGAAATACCGATTCGGTATTTACAGATTCGGTAAATACCGAATCCTGCAAGGGTGCAGGGGGTGTCACTTTGACACCCTCTAGCACCCCAAGTACAGGCATGTGTGCCATGTGGCACACAGACATGCCCTAAGGGCATGTCTGTGTGTCACATGGCACAGGTGTGCATGCACAGATGTGCATGCACACCTGAATTCGGTATTTTACCACCCAATAGGATTGGATGGTAAAATACCGACTCTTAAGGGCCTGTGGCACTCTTAGGAGTGTCACCTACATATGGATTTACAGAATCGGTATATTTACCGATTCGGTAAAATACCGAAGTGGTAAATTTACCGAATCGGTAAATATACCGATTCTGTAAATTCAGACCCACCTACATCTCAAAAGCCATATACCGGTCGGTAACGGCCGAAATCGGCCGTTACTGACCGGTATTTGTCGACCTACATCTGGCCCATAGTGTTCGGATTCAAAGGTGAGTTGGATGATGAATTCAGCAATGGCGTCACTGAGGACAGTTTGTGGTACCGGTGGTCTGTAGGTGAGGGTGCCTTTGATGGTGGTTTTGTCAGCGGTGTGAAGCTGGAAGTTCATGTGTTCCATGCTAGGCGTTGTCTCGTCATCAGTGGTGGTGCAGGTGATCGAATCTTTGTGTACGATGGTGATGCCTCATTTATATCTGTTGGTGCAGTTGTGGTGTTTCATCTTGTAGCTGATGGGTGTTGCCATGGCGATGTCAGGGGCCAATGCGGAGGTGAGCCAGGTTTCTGTAATGAAGGTCACATTAGGGGCGAGGGTGAAGATGGTGTACCAGACTTTGGTGGCATGTTTGTACAGCGATTCAGCATTGATCAGGAGGCAGTTCAATTATTCAGGAGAGGTCTTGGCCGACTGGGCTGTCGTGGCGCTGCTTGTTGCGATGTGGCTTGGTGCTGGGGTGGAGGTGTCCGGGGTCCAGGGCATGGAGGTCTGCAGCTGAGTATCTGTCGGAGTACGAAGGGCCACAGGTACTGGTGCTGGGTGTGGTCCTGGCACAGAAGGGCACAGTCGAGCTTGCCCTTGACGTACCTTTGGCACACCAGTGGCATGGCAGCGCAGTGGCCAGTATAAGCAGTTCTGGGAGGCAGGAGGGCATGGGACGGGAAAACCAGCATGGAATGGGGCCTAGGGCAAAAAAATGAAAGCAGCGGGCAGGGCAGGGCTAGAGGGTGAGCAGTCGTCGGATACAAGGGAGATCCAAAGACTGAGGTAAACAAAAAAGTGACCCAAATACTGAGGTAAACAGAAGAACAAAGTAACCAAGACTAAAGTAACCCACACAGAACTACAAGTAAGCCCACCGGTTAAATAGTGACACAACCCAATCTGAGCCTTTAGAGTAGTTCATTGTTATGCAGAGGAACACTGAATTTCTCATGGGACCAAAGACAAATGCTACAGGTATGTGAATGTGTAGCAACTAACCGATACTTTTAGATAGTACCCTTTCGAAATTGTGTGTTTACAATGGGATCGAAGGAAGAAGCTGCAGACCATTGGACAATTTCTCCTCATTGGCTCTAGATGATCTAACACCGAAATGGATTGATAAATGTGTTTTTGTGTTATATATTAGTGTGTGTTTCCTAGTTAGGGTACAGCAGTCACCTTTGGGACTTTTACGGAGTCTTTCTTTTGGACTCTCATCTGGGGGTTCTTGAAGATTTGCTGTAAGCTGCTAGTGATGGCTTTTGTTACTTGCCACTTTGGTGGTGACTGTTCCTGATTTTCCTACTTTCCTCATGTCTTTACGGGTGTAGCTCCTGCAGCACCTGTTACTTGCATACGGAGGCTCGGCTGAGTCTTCCTGAACTACTTTTTATGAGAAGTTCAATTTCTTAAATGCTCCATTGATCTCACTTTTTCCTGGAAGTCTTCATGGGTTCTGCCTAAATTCTGAACCTTATTTTATATAGGATAGGGACTAAATCCCTTTATGGAACACACTTTTCATAATTTTTTACTCTAACCATGATTTCTTGAATTTTCTGTAAATTGATTTATCCGGCTTATTAATAGGATAAAAGGATAAAAACAATCTACTAATCTCGTAGCAAGAATAAACTCTCATTATTGACTGAACTAAACAACTGTAGTGATGATGTTTATTAAGATGTTTTCAATTTATGCTCCATTCTAAAACGGTGGATAAGATCCATTCGCCTGAAGACGAACATAGCACAGAGTTGGAGCCCACTTTTGTAAGCCATGGGTTGAGCTGATTAAATGAAATAGATTTCTACGGGTGTAGCTACTAAAGCACCTGCTGCTTGCATTCAGAGGTTCAGCTGAGTCTTCCTGAACAACTTTTTATTGGAAGTTCAATTTCTTAAATGCTCCATTGATCTCACTTTTTCCAGGAACTCTTCATGGGTTCTGCCTAAATTATGAACCTTATTTTAAATAGAATAGGGACTTAGGGGCATATTAGCAAGAACCTCGTTAAAATTATCGCTGTTTTAGTGGCAGGAAACTGCAGCTAAAACAGCGATAATGCGGTTGCTAATATGCGTTATAGAATTCCAATAGAAGCCCAGGTTAGATGTGCAGGACATCTAACCTGGACTTCTATTGGAATTCTATAACACATATTAGCAAGCCCATTATCGCCATTTTAGCAGCAGTTTCCTGCCGCTTAAACGGGGATCATTTTAACAAGGTTCTTGCTAATATGCCCCAAAATTCCTTTATGGAACACACTTTTCATTATTTTTTACTCCAACCATGATTTCTTGAATTTTCTGTAGATGGATTTATCTGACTTGCTAATAGAATAAAACAATAAAAACAATCTACTAATCTCATAGCGAGAAATAAACTCTCATCATTGACTGAACCAAACAACTGTAATGATGATGTTTATTAAGATGTTTTCGATTTATGCTCCATTCTAAAACGGTGGATTAGATCCATTTGTGAAGACGAACATAGCACAGAGTTGGAGTCCACTTTTGTAAGTCATGGGTTGAACTGATTAAATAAATAGATGTCTGCACTATCAGAGTTGTTTAACTCATTTGGGGACTCATGCCAGTTAACATTTTTGAGAGATGCCCATATCACATGTTTGATGAAACCATGAAAATATCCTGGCCTCTAGACAGATTTTCTTGGCTAAATAGAGATCATATATTTTTACAGGATTTGTATGACTCGGTTGGGTAAGATTATACTGGCACTAGTCGGTCCAGAATAAGGCTTCATAAAGGGGAGGAAGATAGTGTGGTGGAAAATAAGAAGGTGCTCTGTTGAGAAACAACATTAACAAATTGTGTTGTTCTCGTTGGATGCAGAGAAGTCCTGGGTGTACTTGGGGAAAATACTAGTGAAGATGCAGTTTTGAGAAGGGTTGATAGATTAGCTGCTGGCAGGGTTTAAGTCAGTGAGGGCATCTCTGAGAATAAACAGGTTTTTATAAAGGTCTACCTGCGTTTGCAGGGGATGAGGCACAAATGCCCTTTGTTCCCACTGCTCTTCGCACTGTTCTTATACCCACTTGCCCAAAAATTAGATATAGTCCAAGTACAGAAGGGATGATACTGGGGATTTATACTTTCAAACTGCCAATACTTGCAAACTACATTTTCTGGCACTATTGAAGCCTATGCTCACAAGTAAAGATTCCTACAGGAACTGGAATTGTATGGGTGGTGGCAGGTTTCAAACTCAATGACAAAGTCCGATGGCTTAATAATGTTGCTAGATAGAGTAGCATTGGATCATCTAAAATACACTACTCAATTTAAGTGATCTACAGCTCACTTTTAATATTTGGGCATTGACATAATGGTTCCCATAGGAATGATCTTGGGGAAGAACTACATCACCATATATAGGTGAACTAAGGTTACACTTTAATGTCAGCATTTCCATACGCTGTCATGGGTTGGTCACGTACCTCTCTAAATAACTATGGGCCACATGCATCAAAGAAAGGATTTGCGATTTCTGAATTGCGATTTTTAGGGAATCGCAATTTAGGAATTGCAATTTCTTATGCATGTAGGAATTGCAAAAATAATTGCTATTCCCACACATTCCTTAATTGCGACTCGCAAAGCGCGATTCGCAATTAAGGAATGGCTGCCCATAGGAATGAATGGGACTGAATGGACAATTTGCGTGTGGCAAATAGGTACTCACAAATTGCACATGCAATTTGAAGGGTGCAAGGGGGCCAAAAGGCCACCATGATGCACCCCCCAAAAAAAGTAGGTATGAACTTGTGGTGCACACACATTCCCTAAGGGCATGTGTGTGCACCACAATGCACTTTAAAAAATGCATTTATTTGTATTTTTGAAAGGAATTGCAAATTACCATCATCTTGAAGTTGATGGTAATTAGCGATTCTAAATTGCATAATAGGGTATCGTAATTTGCGATTCCCTAACTGCATTCGCAATTAAGGGAATTGCAAAAAATTGCAAAAAATTGGGATTTCCTTAATTGCGAATTGCAAAAAAGGTACATGCATCTAAAAAGGCCATTTTGCGATCGCAAACGGATTAATTTTACGATTCACACTATTTGCGATCACAAAATGATTTTATGCATGTGCCCCTATATGTGTCCCAGGCCTTACCATTATAAAGTGGGAGGACAGAACTTCTCCAATTGCAGAAACTGAAGGAATAGGCACATATGAGCTGGGGAAGGCTGCGAATGTGAAGGATACAGTGCAAATTACAGCCTACTGAAAGAGGCGGTGGATGTCCCAAACATTACGCTAAGATACACTTCACCACAAGTACTGTAGAGTAATGCTTGTCCTCTATGATGGTGATAACTCCTCAGAGATGGACAGTGGGGCTCTTGTTTTTAGTGATCTATACCTTGCAGAGAGTGACAATGTCTCTAAGGCAATAAACAAGGAGTTGATGGTCTAATCAAGGGACCCACTTTAGCCCCTGTGATGCAAAAAATAGGAACCAATTGTGGTGGCTATGCCAAGACTGGAACACCCCTGTTTTTACCAAGTGGGGGGAGGCGCTGGCAGAGAACAGGAGTGACGAACAAAGTAGAGATGCAGGAAGTTAAAGGTAGTGTTGAGAGGACCTAGAAGCAAGGAAGGCTGTTCTCCATGCCTCCATATTTGGCAAGTCACACAGGTTAAAGTGAGTGGGATGTGTTGAGGGCAACATTTAGTTCTCATTCATTTCTGTATAAATCAAATGCACTTTCTGTAAAATAAAATACTTCATTAGAGTTAACAAGGCCTTTTTTTTTTTATTTAATTTTTTTTATTGCAGAATCAGATACAAGACCTCAGAGTAGGCCAACCATCACACATATAGCATCACAAATCTGAAAGCGACAATTATATCGTACACAGCCAATCAGCCCACATCCCGGAGGCTGGGCGGCGCGCCAGGTCTACCCTTCGCAAGAAGATGCTTCCGTGTATTCCTTTCCCAGGCATTCGGTCAGCTTCACCGTTCAGTATCCGCTTTCACCCCCCTAACATCCCCCCGTCATGCACCAACCAGCAGACTCAGAGTTCTCATGGGGACACCGTCATCAGCCCTTACCCTTTCCGATACAGACCCACCCCTATCACTCCAGAGTCCTCCTCCCGGGTCCCCCCAGTATTACTGCTAGGGTGCCTGCCTACTTCCTCGGGTGCCCCCCACTTCCTGGGTCAGTCCTAAGTTCTATCCTCCGATTCTAGTCCGTGTCGCTATGCTAAACTACCTCCCTTAAAACGCCCCCCCCCCTCAACTGCTGCTAATGCGGGCACAATAAATCTGTACTAACTCTGGGGCTCATTACTCATCAGGAGTCGCTTGCAATCACTAAGCGTACATGGAATCCTTATCCGTTAGTGCTCCTCCACTTCATCCTCTACCATGTAATCACGCAATGCCTGAACCACCATCTCCCAGGCTCTCGCCATTTCCAAGCAGCTCTCCTTGCCAAGTCTAGTAGCCTGCCGCAGTCTGATAATGCCTTCACAGCCCGACCATTTCAACAGCTCATTCATCCATCTCCTCACTGACGGGCCTTCTTTAGATTTCCAGTGCCAAGTTATCTCTCTGAGCTAGCATGAGTCCCAGATCAATAAATTTACTCGTAATTTTCGTGTGTTTAGTATGAGGGAACCAGAGCAGTAGACACGCTGCCATATCAAAGTCCACCTCCCTATCCGTTACCGCATTCAAGAGTTCCCCCACTTCCGGCCAGTACGTCCCTAGTTTCGGACATCCCCATAACAGGTGATCCAAATCAACCCCAGGCGCCAAACATCGTGGGCACTTTGCGTCCAATACTTGGAAATATCGCTTTATCCTCTCTGGGGTCAGGTATGCCCTATGCACTATGAAGAAATGCACCTGTTGAAATCGTGCGTTTCTCGTACCCTTCCACGTCCGCCTCAGGATATGGCCCCAGTCCGCGTCCGGTATGGGTTTGACTATACTGTCCTCCCATCGCGACTTCAGAGCCAGCAGCGGCACCAGCCCCTCATTCAACATTCTCGTGTGGAGGCAAGTTACCGCTTTAGTAGTGCCCGCTGCCATCACCACGTATTGGCATGCCATGGTCACTTCCAGCTCGGCAAGCCCTCCCCTCCAATGTTTTTGCATCGCTGCCACCACCGCCGCGTGTAATAGAAAAGTACCGTCAGGCAAGCCAAACTGCTCCTGCAACGTCTGATAGGGAACCAACACCCCATCAACGTACAGATCCCCCACCATCTGTAATCCCAACTCCTCCCATTCCAGAAGCTGGGACCAATCGCCCCCATGCGGCAGCGCGGTCAGCATCCCCAGCGGTATCTCCGGTGCATACGGCCGATCTCTGTCCGATCTTTTCAGGCTCCTTTGCCAGCACAATTTAAGCGTCCTCTCCTCCACCGTAAGACCCCTCGAGTCTAATTTCTGTTGCATGATTATGTAAGATAGGATGCACTTTTGTATACCAGTACCACGGTCACTTACAGGACCCCTGAATTCTCTAGCAACATTCTGCGTTAGGACCTGAAGTTGTGCCGCCAGATAGTATAGTTCAAAGTCGGGGACTGCCATCCCTCCTTCAAACTTAGGCCTAGTCAGGGTATCCAACGCCACCCTACGCCGGCCACGGCCCCAGAGGAAGCCCGTCACCAGCATCTTCAGTTCCTTAAAGACCCGCTGAGGGATCCACACCGGCAGTGTTCGGAAATAGTAAAGCAGCCGCGGAAGCGCCACCATCTTCAACAATGCCACGCGGCCCAATACCGACAGAGGGAGGGAGGCCCAAAATTCCATGCTGCCCCTCAGTGCGCGGATGCAACGCCCTATGTTCCCCTCCAAGAGGTCCGCAGCCTCGTGATAAATGCACACTCCCAGGTAGGTGAAGCCGGATGGCTCCCACACTACCTCTCTTGCTAGTGGGGGACAGGGTGTGCCCGCCCGCAACGGGAATATACAGGTCTTAGACCAATTCACCTTAAGGCCTGACAACCGACCGAATTCAGCTAGCATATCCACTGCTCCCTCTAAGGCTCGGCCAGCGTCTGCCAAGTACAGCAGCAGATCATCAGCGTATAATGATATAAAATGCGACTCTGGCCCTAGCGCGACCCCACTGTACATGGTGCCCGACCTCGCCCGTGCCGCCAGCGGCTCCATCGCCAATGCGAACAGCAGGGGGGACAGTGAGCAGCCCTGTCTCGTCCCTCTACAAACAAGGTAAACCGAAGACACGAGCGGCCCCAGGCGCACCCTCGCCCTGGCTGACGTGTAAAGCACCCTAGTCCATCTCCGGAATCCCTCCCCGACTCCGAATTTCAGCAACACCTCATCTAGGTACTCCCACTCGAGGCTATCGAAAGCTTTTTCGACATCAACTGCCAACACCACGGAGTCAAGAGCCGAGGTCCCGGCACCATCCAAAATTCGGACCAGCCGTCGTATATTCATGGAGGTATTCCTAGTCGGAATAAATCCCGCTTGGTCCCTATGCACCAGCGTGGTCATGTGCGGCAGTAACCTGGTGGCCAGGATGCGACTCAAGATCTTATAATCCACCGTCAGCATAGACAAGGGTCGATAAGATGTCACATTCAACGCATCTTTGCCTGGCTTCAACAGTGGTACTACTAGAGCCTCCCTCATCGACTCAGGTAGGTATCCCAATTCCTTTGCCTCCGAATACACCACCAATAGATTCGGTGCTAGGGTGTCAACAAATGTGGCATTGAATTCTATCGGTAAGCCATCCACCCCTGGGGTTTTATTTCGAGCCATCTGTTTAATAGCCCCTCTCACCTCTGCTAGCGTTATAGGACCTCCTAGTACCTTCGCCTCCTCGCTGTCCAGCACCGGTAGCGGGATCAAGGCCAAGTGGTCGCCTATCTCAGATCCCCCCGCCTCCAGGTGGCATTCATACAGTCCCGTATAATAGGTCTGAAAGCACGCCAGAACTGCCGATTGCGAGTAGACTACCTCCCCCCTCTCTGCTCTTATACTCATGATTGGACACCCCCTAGGCTCCGGATCGGCAAGCCTGGCAAGGAGCGCACCCACTTTATCTCGTTCCTCATGCACCTTAATGTTGTACAACTTATAATCATAGCACCTCAGCCGTTCAGTCTCAGTCGCCACTACCTCCTTAGCCTCCACCAAGCGCTCCTGGAGATCCGGCCGCTCAGGCCTCTGCCGTTCCAGGCCTCGCAGTACCTCTTCCGCTTTCGCCAGATCATTCAAGACAGCCGTCCTCACATTCGAGAATCTACCCATGCACACGCCTCTCACCACCACTTTTATCGCATCCCACTCTACTGATCGCGACGTGGCCGAGCCCTCATTCTCCGCAAAGTAGCGGTCAATGCCCTGTTGAACCGTGTCCCTGAACACCTGATCCTCTAGTGTTTCAGGTCTCAGCCGCCATGACGGGACTGCCGACCTCGCCCATTGCCATCGTACCGACACCAATAAGGGGTTATGATCCGATAATGTCCTGGTCAGATATTCAGTATGTGTCACCACAGTCGCCAAGGCACCACTACACAGCACCGAGTCTAGACGAACATGCAATTCGTGTATTGCAGAAAAGTAGGAGTAATCCCTTATCTCAGGATGCTGCTCCCTCCACACATCAATCAGTCCCCACTTCTCCTGCCAATCCTTCCTGTGAGCTGCTAGCCTGCGCTCTGGGGAGTAGACTAATGGTGGATGCGACCTATCCAGTTCCACATCAGTGATTGAGTTAAAGTCTCCCCCTAATAAGACAGGACCCGCCAGGAAATAGGCCAGCGAACTTGTTAAGCCATCAAAAAAGCGGGCCTGATCAGAATTGGGGGCATATACACTACACAGGACCACCTCCCTACCGTAAAGTCGTCCCTCGACCGCTACATATCTACCCTCGGGATCATCCCGCTGGTTCGTGACTTGGAATGGCGTCCCCGCTCTTATCCATATTAGGGCCCCTCTGGCAAACGCCGAGTATGTCATGCCAAACACCTGACCTCGCCACCTCTTCTGTAAGGCTCTGCATTCTTTCTCAGTCAAATGAGTTTCTTGAAGCATTGCAATCTGCACACCCCGCCTCACCAAGTAAGCATGCACCTTGTGGCGTTTCACCATTGTTTGAAGACCACGGACATTCCATGTGATACATTTCACATTAGGTAACGACCCCATAATAGACGTTTCTGTACAGTACCACCATCATACAGTTGTTCCCCGAATCACAGCAGTTGCATCTCCCCTTCAAACCCCCCCACAAAACACCCCACATCCCACTCCCCAGGACAGGACCTAATAACCCAGCTTCAGCCCCGTTCCAAACCATCAAAACCACACACACACACTAATCTGTGGTCGTCACCACAGACGGCCTTAAGGGCCACAAGAGGGTGATAGAGCGTCGACCCAGGGCAGGCAGAGCTCCCACCCCGCGCCCTCAGTCCCACGCTGCCTGCTCAGCCCCATACCTGAGAGGTCACCAAAAGTCCGGAGAGTCTGTCCCAACAGGTTCCCCAGAGGTACTGTGTTCTCTGAGATGTCACTCATTAAACAGTTCATCCGAAGTCTGCGGGGTGACCTCCGGTCCCTTCACACTCCCCGTTTCCGATTCATCTGCTCCAGATTTCCCTCCTTCTTCCTCCGAGTCTGACCCCCCCAATGTCTTTTCCTGTTTCGATCTTGTGATGCTCGCCGTCGCAGCCAACGCTCCCTTCCTGTCATCCGCCATCTGGGCGTCTCGCAAGGCCCTCTCGAGTTTGTTCCGTGAGCGAATGCGCTGCGACTTCCTAACCCGGACCGGTTTAGGCCTTTCCCTTCCGCTTTTGTTTGTGCGGTCCGTTCCAGCACGGTACAGTTCAAGCCACGACCATGCCTCGTCCGGAGTCTGGAAGAAGTGCGTCCTGTCATCGAGGATCACCCTTAATTTGGCAGGGAAGAGCAAGGAGTGCTGGATCCCCTCTTCCCTCAGTTCTCTTATAACCGACAAAAAGGACGCTCTGTGTTTCTGAACTTCCTGCGTATAGTCCGGAAAGATTGTGACTTTGCTATTGTCCACTTGGAAGGGGCCCTGAGACCGTGCTCTTTGTATCAAGAGGTCGCGATCCTTATAGTGCAGTAGTTTCACCACCATTGGTCGAGGTGGTCGGCCCTCTAGGGACAGTCTTGCCGGGACCCTATGCGCTCTTTCCAGGGAGAAGAAAGGAGAAAGACCCTCAGGTGCTACGACCTTTTTAAACCAGTCCTCCATGTACGCCACCGTGTCATCTCGTTCAATTTTTTCCGGAAGGCCCACCACCCTCACGTTATTCCTCCGGTTACGACTTTCAGCATCCTCCGCCCGTCGCTCCAGAGTCGCCAAGCGACCAAGAATATCCGTCAGTTTGTGTTCCGCCGTCACCATCGCAGGCTTCAGCTCCTGGAGTAATTGTTCATTTTCTTTCACTCTGTCCGAGAGCTTGGCATGATCCGCTCTCAAGAGGCCCAGCCCCGATGCAACCTGCTCTATATCGTGATGTAGCGATTCCTTCGTCGCGGTAATCACTTCCATGATAGCATCGAGGCGCAGGTTCAACCTCTGTTCCGGTGTTGACGCCTCCTGTGAAGCTCGGGGTCCGCCATCTTGGACCAAGGCGGTTGCGTCATCTTGGCCTTGGGGCGCGCTCGAAACCCCACCAGTAGCGGCCATCTTGGTCGCGCTAGATGCACCACCCAGGCTACCTCCTTTGGCCACGCTAACCACGATGCCCCTACCACAGGCACACCTCCTGTTGCTTCTTCCCAGAGGAGACAGTGTCCAAGATTACCATGGCCCCACACACAACCTCAAAGAGAGTCCAAGCCCCTTCCTCTTATCGTCCGTGTCCCCAGAACACTCTTTCAGGCTCTGGATACTATATTCAATTCAAAGCAGTACGCCACTTTTCCTATCCCCAGAGGACCATCAGGGATCCGGGCCACCATCCAATTCAGCCGACCGAGCCAGCAGCACTTCCCCAAGCAAGTAGGTGGGCACCCCCTCAGAGCCGATCGCGCCGGCCGCCCGAACCAGCACACTGCGGCAGGCCAACGGTGCTGCCTCAGTTCTCACTCCAAGTTTACCCCCCCTCCACACTTGGATCGGTCTAGGCAGGCGGCGTCAGCTAGCACTGCGTGGCCCCCACCGGTGTGCAAAGTCCCTCTCACTCCCAGCCGCTTTCGGAGATTGCCTTGCTCCCCGGAGGGTCAGGGTCCTTAGCCGTGTGTGCTCCGATCCCGTTTCCGCTACGGTATCAGAGTCTGCTGCTCGCCAGCACCGTCCGCTCCACGAGCTGCCGGGTCTGCCCGCTCGTGCCGCCCCCTCCAGAAGACCCAGGCCAGCGCTCCGCACACTCGACCGCTGCCAGTTGCAGGCGTCGCCGCCCAATATCAGTCCGCCATACACCAGCCGCTAGGATGGGGGGGAAGGGGGGGAGGGGGCGCCGCTCTCACCACCGCCCGTGATCACGATGGGCTCGCCCCCTTCCTCGGCTCCGAAGGCGCCCTCAGTCGTGCCCCCGCTCCACTCTCTCTGCTGGGCAGCCACCGGAACACCAGCGCAGTACAGGCGCACTCCGTCTCCGGGTCTCTCCGGAGCTTCACGCCGCCATCTTTGTCTTTGTTTCCTGCTCGGCTCCTCCGGGCTCCGGGACTGGATCTCCGCTCGTCCCCCGAGGTCCCGCCGGCATCCAAACCCTCCTGTCCGCTCAGCAATCACCTCCTGTGGTGAATCCGTGCCCTCAGAGGCACTACAGGCAAGATCAGCAGGAGAATTATCGGGACTCGGCGCGGAGCTGCACGCTCACACCGCCATCCCGGTCGGCGCTCAAACCACGCCCCTAGAGTTAACAAGGCCTTGATCTAGTAAAGGGTAAAGGAGAGAGAGGAGGTGTACTCATGTATTGTAAGCCAGCCAAGAAGGGTTGAGGGAAAAGGAGAAGAGGGACAGCTAAAGAACAAAGAAACTCTTTCAGTTCCACCTGAAATGTACCAACGAAAGTTACTTGATCTTTGCTTCAAAATGTCGTCACTTTCAGTATACATTTAGCTCACATTTAATTTAATGTTTTTATGGTTTTCATTACAAATGTGGGTATTTCAGTACATATTAGGGTATTTCGCCCATGGGTGAAATTTTTCAAACCGCAATTACAAATCTCTCCAGTTCCACAGTTATCAGGTCTGTAAACTGATTTGATAATTCCAGGCCCGGAATTGACTAGGCCTGTCTTTGCTGCTGCAGGAACATGGGCTGTTAGCATCATTACCGTCCGACCTTTCATCATTCAATGATCTAATTTAATGAACACCATCAAAAATGTTGCAATTTTATTTAATATACTCCATTATGGTTTTTTTGGTTCATGTAATCTGCACTAGATTAAGACACTCGTTTTCATTAAATCAGTTTTAAATATATACTGTGGATTTCTTGAGTGTGTACATCCATGGGGAAAAGAGGCCTTGAAACTGACTAAAAAGTAGTCCTGTTCTCACACAGGTCTGATCATTGCCTTGTACATGTCGTCGACAAGTATGTAATGGAAGGTACGTGGGTGGTAGTGTACATGACCTCCTGGCACCAGTTGGCAAATTAGCTTCAGCCTGCACATTTGGGAGGGTTTTTGATGCCCAAAAATGAGCTGTATTTGCTGGAAAAACTGCAAAACCACATTAATGTTCGGAGATTTGTGTTCATTTAGAGTGCTATTAGTGATTTGACCATAATTATGGGTTCATATGTATCTCTCTGAAGTTCAGGTTTCTAAAGAAAATTGGAGACAGGATGTGGCCAGCTCTGAAATACATATATGTTGTCAATCGGAATGGGATGGCTGCTGTGGCCCTATAAACCCACTCTTTGAGTTCAATAAAGGCAATGACCATGAGATCCTGTGTAGTTATTGTCCAAGAGAAAACAGCTTCTTCCTTCACTGGTGGGGATTGTTCAGTCAATGATGGCCAGAGGGAAGACTTGGAATCAATGTGTGGCACTCATAAACAATGCCTTGACATATGTCATAAATAATTTAGAACTGCAAACATATTGCAGAATGCATAGTTTACACAAATTTTGAGCTCAGTTAATTATATATTTTTAGAATTTGTAATTGTTGTTTAACAAAAGCATATATGTTTTATTATAACTAATGTAGTCATGTCATTGCTTAAGATATTATTTTTGAAATATATGATTTATTTTGATATTTGAATGGCTTAGTCCGCAAGATTGAAAAGTTTCAATGGATTAACAGTGAATGTACATTAACTCAGTCTTATGGCGTACTAAAGCGTTGCACAGTTGGAAGAAGGTGGAATCTTCAAGATGTGGGTTATAGTATTGGACGAAACAGGTACCAGGGCAATCCCTAACTGAAAGCAATTGAAGTAAAAAGAAAATGAAGAAAGACAACAACGTGGCTAGAAGCATGTTAGGAGCATTCCCTGACAATGTACACTTTCAATTAAGATATAATGTTTAATTGCATTAGCTGAATGAAAGCAGTATTCAGTGCTCCCTGAACAACTGTCCTTGACCTTGAATGCATTTTATTATAGAGGTTTTTGCCATTACCAAGGTGACAATGTAATTTAGGCAAATTCAGAAAAGTCACAGCTCCAGTAAGCTGTGAAATAAATGCACAAGTCAACAAAAGGAAAGTAGGTCTAATTTTAGAAGTACATTTTTGAAACTATATAGGAGCAAACATTTACAATGCTTGAAAGTTTGCACAGTGAAAGCATATCATTAACAGTGCTTTATTTGAGTAAATCTAGAAAGTTGAAACAACATTATTATGTATGTCCAAACCAATGATGCAGGAAGAATTTTTGTAAAGGCAAATTTAGAACTGAGGATTTTATAAGTGGTGTTACTAAATTAAAACACCATTTCTTTTTATTGTTTACCTGAAAGGCAAATGGCAAAAAGGCGTAACTGAAGTCTGTATCAGAAAATATATATTTATTCCTCTAAATTAACTTAAGACTGAAACTGAACTTTAATGGTGTATCATATCAGCTGAATACGTTATTTATGCTTGTTAGAAGTATATGGCAGCGTGCATACCATTTGCAAAAGAAATTATGTGAGAGACATTATATTATATAACAACTAATCCAGGGGTCTGAAAAAAAGGGGGAAAGGGGGGCCCTGCACAAAAAGTAACAAATGGAGTACTATATGAAATATCCTGCAGATTGCAAAGATTGAAAAGACCTTGAGGTAAAAGTCGGATTCCCATCAATCACCACAGTGATCTTTATCATCATCTGGGTATCCTTCCAACCATCCACTGTTCCTCTTAATCATAGAGGTTATCTCCGTGGAATTGATCTCAAATGGGTCATGGAGGAGGACCAGAAAAGAGAGAAATAGAGCTCTCTAACACAACTGAGGTTTACTCATAAATGGGGTTTGGGAGAAGTGCAGTGCAATAGTGTGAAGGTGCAAATTAAAAAAGGATCTATAAGAGAGAAACACTTTTTTATTTTAGATATCTCCTATAATCCTTAGTAAAAACAGTGCAAGAAGCAGTTTTAAAAAATAGCTGCTTTCAAGTAAGGTTGACATATTTCAGCCTTCTGGACAATTTAGTCCACGGCTTTCTTCAAGACCTATTTATATCTATGTTTGCTACTGCATTGAAAAAAGTGACTTAACAATGCACACTCAAATAAAAGAGAAAGAAAGAAACTGAAAGGTTGGAATAAATACAACCTTGTACAGATCCTCCGCTTCAAGGGATGCAGATGGCACCTGTAAGACAAACACATGAAAAATACTCAAAATTTCATAAAAGGGCAGAGTGCCCACCAGCAGGGCTGGACTGGCTACCGGGCGTTTCTGTGTGCTGCCGAGCTGGGGGCTAATTTCTCTGTGGTGGGGGCTTATTTCGTTGATGGGGACCTGCGTGCGCTTTGAAATAAAAAAAGCAAAACGACTTTTGTTTTGCACACGCAGGTCCCCATCAACGAAATCAGCCTCCAGCTCGGCAGCACACACAACTGCCCGGTAGCCAGTCTGGCCCTGCCCACCAGCAATTTTATGCATCAGGATGTATCAACCATCAAACCTTGATGTACTATGTGTCCTAAAATATGACACAGCTAAATATTTATGCAGAATTGTATTGCTAACCCATCTTGAATGAGGAATGGACATCACCTCGCCTGGTAACAACTCAGGTCTAAGAAGCCCGGCTCTACAAAGAACAAGGGAAAAAGAAAAGGGAAAGGTAAACTGGTCCCAACAACCTGTGTCAGATCCACCCGCCTTGCACTTAACTAAACCCTCCTATGTTACTTCATTTAGACTATCTGTTAAAAAAGGTCCAACAGAATGCATTATATTTACATTCATTAGGGTTGGTAAAATGGACATTTTGGATATATTTGTAATAAATATTTTGAGTTTGCACTGCAATATTGTATTTGAAGTTATTTATTCCAACAGTATTACTTTATAGAGACTTGATAGGTATTTCATATGTAACTATTTCCTTATACTTGCACAAGTTCATAACATTATTTATTGTTACAGATGGAGGCACCTGCTACAGCGAGAACTTCAATTACACTTTTGTTTAAATTAAAGATGTGGTTAATGGTGGTTAATGGTGGTCGATGATTAATTTGCTTTTGTATAATTACGTGAAATTTCAGGAAAATGAGCTGAAATTACATATAATTAGGCCAAACCGGCATTTGGCGCTATATTTTAGCAATAGATGCATCCTCCAGCATGTTTCAGATGTGAGGACACATTTCATTGTAAAAAAAAAACTGTGCAACAAACATAAGCGCTGCAAACAATAGCTACTCGTGTTCTGGTCATGCACACTGTTACCCTGCTTGCTCTCAAGCTAGCTTTTGATGCGATGTGGCATAAAAGCATAATTTCGGGAATTCTGTGTAAAGGAAATTTCACCTGGGACTAGTTTAAGGACACCAATTGTATGCGTAGAAATTTGCCCTCAGTTTTATACTACCTTAATATGAAGTGATCAAGTTGACTCACCCTCAGACTTTCTGAGAAAGGGAGACCCCCACCTCCTGATTTATACCCAGAGCTCTAAAATATATGTTAAAGGAGAAAGGTCTTAGGTGCAGTTGAGAAATGAGAAGTTGCAGTCAGAAGATTCCGTAGGATAGTCAAAAGGATAGATTCACAAGTCTGAGAGGCCAGAGATGTAATCACATTTGGGGACCTACTCAATAATGGTACATTTCATACAGTTAATTTGAAATAACATTTTTGAGAAAAGAAGAAATGGAACAAAAAAAATAAAGATTAAATATAGTGGAAGGAAAAGTATAAAGAAGAGGACAGAGCTCAGGATTTAAAAAGGGCCAGACAGAACTAGATGGGGTAGCATTAAGGTCGCCCTACCTAAGCAAAAGCTGGAGGTCTGAGTAAGAATAAGCAGACAATTAAGAAAAAGTGATTTATTGAAGGAAGGGCTAGAAAGACAGGCATACACAAGAAAATACGTATTGCCACAGCAAAAGACAAAGTGGAAAATGTAATTTTTGATACAAAGAAAGTCAAAGTGAGAAAGAGACGAGCATCAAAAAAGATCTGAAAGATGATTGATTTATAGTGAAATAAAGGCTTTAGGTGTAGAGAAGTTAGGATCATTTTCACTTCAGTCGAGTGGAGCCTTAGCTGGGGCACCTGGTATGTGTATGTTTGTAAGTGCTTCTTGTTAAGGTTTAATTTATGTGAAATGAGCCAGAATGTTTCCAAATTTTAGCCTATAAAAGTCCACACTTTAATCACTCTGTATTATTTTTTTCAAATTTCTTTTATTATTCTCACTTTCCGGTGTCACGGATATTCGCCAAGACAGCATGTTTTTAAAAAAGTGAAAGACACATATATACACATATTGTAAATAATGTTTATGCACAGTAGTTTACTATTATAGTGTTGTAATTTCTATTCATGAAATCATTTTTAATGTAAAGGACTTTTTTTCCACATTTCTTTCAAATACTACATAAACGAAATCAAAGAGCAAATAAAAAAAAACACAAATTATAATTAATACAGCATAACAAAGAATGCAAACGCAACATTATCCGGATGTCGCAAAACCAGAAATACAATGATGGTTCAGGAGTGCAATAAATTGGAAAAAAAGGAAATAATAACATCGATCACATTAATTTGTAAGTTAACCTTGCATCATGACTCGTACAGTGGTCTGGAGGCGGCTATTATCATAACTGTGGGTCCTCACCTGTAGGAGTTAGTGGTGTGGAATGCTCCCCAGATTCGGCTTCGATGTAACTAGCATACAGGCTCCAAAAGTTCTTCGGGCGGTTTTTAGGGGGAAGAAGTTCACTATAGGCTTCTGTTTGTGTGTTGCAAAATATCATGTCTCTGGACCATTGCGTATTAGAGGGGGAAGGGCCACGGGACCAGTGCATTGCCAGTACCCTTTTGGCAACCAGAAGGCTCATATCTATTAAACATCTAACATTTTTCTTTAATTTTTTTGGACTAGCCAAGTAGAGCTAGCAGCGGGTCCGGGTTAATCGTTTCTTGTGTGACAGCACTTAATCCCAAGAAGACTTTGAGCCAGAAATTCGCTACAGGAGGACAGAGCCATGCGAGGTGTATGAAATCAGCTTAACTCACACCACATCTTTCACAGTTGGATGTGTCTCGCAACCCGAATTTACAAAGTCGGGCCGGTGTGTAATATATTCGATTGAGGGACTTGAATTGTATTAGTCGGTGCCTGCCATTAAGTGATGTGCATTTGGTTGCCTCGCAGCAATATGCCCACATAGAATGATCGATTGCCAGGGCCAGATCTGTCTGCCATTCTAGTCTGGCCTTGACATATTGGTTGCAACATAGTTCTTGAGTTGTTGAGTACAGAAGTGAAACCAGTCGGCAAGGGGTGCTGCACGAAGTATGGTAGGGAAGGGTAGAACCTCTGGGGGTTCTAGTAGTTCGTCCCCAAGCAAACTTCGCAACGCACCTCTGGCTCTAATGTCCTGGAATGTAGTCAGCACGGTCGGAGGTGGGTCTGTCTATAGAGGATCATTACAGTCTTTACCCTGCCCGTCGGTGAAGTCCCCTATGTTGTTCATCCCCAGAGAATGAAGTGCTGTATTAATTTCCGGGGTGGTGAGAAGTGGAAGCCACATACACCATCCAATGGGAGTATGAGGGGAATATAGTATGGAAAGGGCTTGTCTATTAAGGAGGTTGAACCAGGCATGTTTAGTGGTGTTAAGTGAATCTAGGATTCCTGTGACACGTTTAGGTATACGGAACAGTGCTGTTGCCATGGGAGCCTTGGGAAAGCTCAAGGCATTCTATGTGTAGGTGTGGAGGGGGGATTGCTGATGTATCCAATAATATGCGTTGGAGGCTTGCTCAACTCGATAGTAGCGCTCTAGGTCAGGGGCACCCAGTCCCCCCATGGAATATGGAAGAGTAAGAAGGTCCCAGCTGGCACGTGGCTGTTAATCGGCCCAGGCCAATTTAATTAATAATGACCGCAGATGTTTGAAGAAATGTGTCAGCAAGTCCATTGGAATGTTTGTAAAAAGGAGGAGGAACCTGGGGAAGATTACCATTTTCATAATGGAAATTCTGCCTAAGAGGTAAAGGGGGGGGGAGAATCCACTTCTTGACATTTTCTTCTAATTTGGTGGCTGCCCTACCATAATTTTCTTTGAACACTAGCTCGGAATCTGTGGGTATTTGAATCCCCAAATAGCGTACCGGGTCAGTAGTCCATGTAAGGGGAAAGTCTAACTCCTCAGGGAGTGCTGCTGGCATAAGGGGGAATATGATGGGTTTCGTCCAATTTATGTTTAGTCCGGAATAAGTACCAATTTTCACTAATTCACGCAACACTGGGGATACATTCTGGGCCGGGTCGTGAATGTATATGAGGGCATCATCTGTGTAGGATGAAATTATTAGGTTGTAGCCGGGGAATCAGATTCCCTTATGGCTGTGATACTCTCTTAGTGCGCAAGGCAGTGGTTCTGCTACTAAGGCGTAAAGAAGTGGGGAAAGGAGGCAGCCCTGCCGGGTGCCTCTCGATATCTGCAGTGGGGCGCTAACAACATCTCCCACTCGCACACAGGCAGTAGGGGCATTATACATTGTATTAATTAGTTGTAGGAATATGGGTCCTAACCCCATACGATCCAACACATGAAATTCCACTCTACCGAATCAAATGCTTTTTCAGCATCTAGGAATATTGCGGCGATCTTGGTGTTCTGGTTAATATGTGGGATAGTCTCAAAAACTGTACGTAGATTGTGTGTATGTGTACGTCGAGAAATGAACCCAGCTTGTTCTGGCCCAACGAGTGTTGTCATGAGGCAGGCCAAGCTATTGGGCAGAGTTTTTGCTAACATTTTCGTGTCTACATTTAGTATAGAGAGTGGGCGATAAGAAGAGCAGTGATATGGGGACTTTCAAGGGTTTAAGAATGACTACGATAATGCCCTCTTGCATTGTGAGAGGCATAGTGCCGCCCTCAGTCATCTCCTCAAAAGTGTCATGAGGTGCGGGGGTAAGAAAGTCTTTGAAAGTCTTGTAGAATTCAACTGTAAGGCCATCCTGTCCCGGTGCTCCGCCAAGTTGCATGGAGGACAAGGCTTTGTGTAACTCCCACACTTCTAAGGGGCGCATCAAGTACGCCCTGTGTTCATTCAATAACCAGGGCAGTTTGATGTCATCCAGGTAATCTGCCATGTCTGGACTAGAGTCTTGGGTTCTAGTTTGGTAAAGTTCAGTGTAGTATGATAAGAAGCAATCTGCAAACTTGTGGGGGTCAGCTATAATCTCCCCGGTTTCTAAGTGTAATTCTATAGGTTGGCTGGTAGTGCGGCGCCCTTTCATAAGATTCGCTAGCGCTGCACCAGGTTGCTCCCCCTCCCCGTACTTTCTCGCCACTGCGTACTTTCCTAGCAGCTTAATTGTTAATTGTTTTTATTTACAACAGTTTTTTCACTGTTTTTGTGTTTGTGGATAGAATGTTTTTTCCTTGTTGTCATTTCATTTAAGTAAAAAACACAAAAAGTTATAAAACAACTTTTTTTTTTTAAACTGTTCCAGAAAAAGAGAAGAAAAAAAAGGTTCTTGTCATAACCTCATTTCATGGTTTAAAAGATATAAACTGTGTGTCTGTATATTTTATAGAGGACTGATTGTATGAGTGAGTGACTGAGTTTGTTAGTGGCTGCATAGGTGAGTGATTGGGTTTGTTAGTGACTACATGAGTGAGTGTTTGTGTTAGTGGTTGTATTAGTTATTGACTGTGTGTTAGTGCCCGTGTGAATAACTGACTGGGTAGATGAGTGTCTGTATAAGTGAGTGATCTGGTATGTGAATGATAGCATGAGTGAGTGAGGGACTAGCTGGGTAAGTGCCTGTATTAGAGTGAGAGTGATTGTATGAGCGAGTGAGTGTGTGAGTGGGTTTATGAGTGAGTGACAGGATGTGTGAGAGAATGTATGAGTGAGTAAATCAATGAATGAGTGGCCCTATTGCTTAGAGAGTGACTAGGTGACTAGGTGCATGGGTGAGAGGGTGGGTGTGTAAGTTGTTGTATAAGGGAGTAAGCGGGGGTCTGAGTGGATTCAAGAGTGAATGACTGTGTGGGTGAGTGTCTGTATAAGTGAGTGACTGGGTATGTTTGTGTCTCTAGGAGTGAGTGACTGGGAGTGAGTGGCTCTTTGAGTGAGTGTCTGCATGTCTGAGTGGCTGCATGAGAGATGGACTGTCTGTATCAGTTGCTGTTTGAGTCAACAACGTGAAATAGTTGGTGTATTAATGGCTATATGAGTGAGTGAGCTGCTGTATGAGTGGCTGTACGAGTAAGTGACTGGGTGTGTGAGTGCCTGCATGACTAGGTGACTGCATTTGTAGCTGTTTATAGGAGAGTAGGTGTGTCACTGTATGAGTAATTAAGCAAGTGACTGTCTGAGTGGCTGTATAGGTGAGTTACTGGCTATGCGACTGGCTGTTTGATGAAAATGATTTTGTATGTGAGTGCCTGCATGTCTGAATGACTGTGTGTGCAAGAGTCTATATGGATGACTGAGTGCATGTTTGAGTAAGTGATATGCTGTGTGAGGGCCAGTATGGATGAGTGAATGCATGTGTGAGGGACCATATGATTGAGTGAGTCATTTTGTGACTGGCTGCATAGGCGAGACACTGCATGTGTTAGTGCCTCAATGAGTTAGTGATTGGGTGGGTGAGTGTGTGTATAAGTGAGTGACTGGGTGTGTTAGTGGCAGTAGGGATAATTGGGTAGATAGGTAAGTGTATGTATAAGTCAGTCACTAGTTATGTAAATAGCAGTATATCTAACTGGCTGGAGGTTTAAGAGACTCCATAAGTTGGTGACTGGTAATGTGAAAATTTGTATGGGTGAATAACTAACTATATGAGTAGTTATATTGGTGAGTGAATGTGTGTGTAAGTACCTCTATGACCATGTCAGTGGCTATGTCAGTGTTTGCATTGGTGTATGACTTGGTGTAACAGTGGCTGTATTATTGTGTGTATGGGTGTAATTGTGTATAGAACAGTGTGTGCTTTGGTGTATCAGTGTATACACAAGAGTGTCTCTGGGTGTGTCAGCAAATGCCTGGGTATTTTTCTGTATCTATCAGTGTTTGAGTGGATGTATTAGTGTATCAAGGAGTTTGTGCCTCAATGTGTCAGTGAGTGTGTGTCTGAGTGTGTTAGTGTCTGTATCAGTGTGTGCCTGGGTGTGGTAGTGTATACAACACTGTGTGACTGGGTGTGTCACAGTCTGTATCTGTGTTTAAATGGGTGTGTGGGTATCTATATAGATGAGTAAGTGGGTACATGAGTGTATGTATCAAAGACTAATTGGCTGTGTCTGTATAGGTGACGAACTGACTTAGTCAGTGGTTGTATTCAATACTGAATATGTATGGCACTAGCTATATAAGTAACTGACTGGCTGTGTTAGCAGCTGTTTAGATCAAAAGTAAGTGTATGCATCACTGTTTACAGGAGTGAGTGGATGAATTTCTATATGTATGGGTGAGTGATTGGCTTTATCAATAGTTACATGGGAAAGTCACTGAGTATGTTAGTGATTGTATGCATGGCTGACTGGTTGTATAAGGTGCTGTGTAGGTGCACGTTTTAGTACATGTATTAGGAAGTAACAAAGGGGCCTATTACGATAGCGGGTAACGGTAAATGGGACCACCTGCCAGAGGTGTGGCGGTCCTGTTGTGTCCATTAGTATGCGACCGCCACCCTGGTGGTCACATTGTGCATATTTAACATTGGGTGGACGGTGCTTTGTGCAGCACCCGCCACAATGCCAAATATGCATGTTGTGCATTGGCCTGCACAACGTGACAGGCACCGCGCGGTGCCTACCACCTTGTGCCTGCCAATGCAGCCCCCCACCCCACCGGGGGCCCGTAACAGCCACCAATAGTGAATTCCCGCATGCCTTTCTATGGCAGATTCTCCGCCATGGAAAGGCATCCAACCGCAGCCATAGAAATATGGATGGCGGTGCCTGCAGTGCACCACCACCATATTGTGTCCATTTTCCGCCCAGTCGGCAATCTGACCGGCGGAAAAGCGGCAGACGTTCTTTCCATCCGCCACGGTGTCCCCCGCCATACTAATATGGCAAGGGTAAACCAGGGACATTTGGCAGGCTGATCATCACGCCGGGCTGGGGTGGCCACCACAGGCCCGGCGGTGGCGATTCGCCCGATATGCTAATAGGCCCCTAAGTGTGTAAACATCTGAATGGGTCAGTAAGGTCCTGTAGTAGTAGATGTACTCGTGAGATGGCGTGTTTTTACCTGTGTCATTGAGTTAGTGGGTGAGTGAGTACTTGAATATATGAGTGACTAGGTGCATGAGTTGAGTGTATAATCAGTGTGTGTGAATGTTTGAGCGGCTGTACAAGACTCTACCTTGGTGTATAGTTTTACAGTGTACATTTGCTGTACTACAATGCAAGTTATAATTAAAATTGGGCAAAACAAAGTGGTTGCAAGCTATGCTAAGTGCACTTCATGTATAAAACCCCTCCCCATGGGTATCTCTAAGCAATATTTATGTGGTAGAAGTGTTTTCAGACATCTAAAGATGTTCAACTCCAGCCACTATTAAAAAGAAAAAGAACATAAATATATGCTAGCATTTCATTTTCAAGATTACAGAAACATAACAATACACATTGGTTATACTGTAACGTTATTTCATAATATAGTACAAATTTCATTTTACCTTTTTCATCACTCTCAGCTTTCATAATTCATCACCATAAGTGGTATTCTATATGAAGCATCATCCTTGAAAAGTGGGGAGGTGAGTGCCAAATCTCTGTAGATATTGCACTCTCCTGCTCCCTCCCTGACACGCAACTCTTTGGGGGCTTCACTGCGCATCGCTACGTTGCGTACATTTGTTGAAAATCTGGCGCTTAGTGTCCAAGTAAATCTGATTCAGCCTGCCATGGCTTGAACAACTGCAAAAATGGCAAGTAGAAAAACTCTCTTCTCTCCGGAGTTTGGTAAGTATGTTTTTAGTAAGGGTTCTGCGTAGTGTTTTGTACGTTTTTACTGGTTAATTAGATTTCCTCAGTTGTGTCTCACCAAACAACCACATTCAAATACTGCATATCTCCCTTCTATGTTTTCAGTTGCATTACTTCTATATGTGTAATATTGAATTACTTTATAGAGGCACATGTTTTGAAGCCGTGGCCTCCTTCTTAGGTAGTATGTATCCAACATATTAGTTTTTAGAATACCTCTACTTTCTATATCAAATTCTGTGCGATATTGTATTTCTGGGAAATACATAAAGACTCTATTTCAAGTGGTTGCAAGGCCTAGACTTACGTATACAATTCCTCTTGACTTTGAGAACAAACTAGTCAAGCTCAACCAGTCCGAGCACTCATAGAATCCTATTTCTCTGTGGGAAAGCATTTTCAATTTGAAACTGTAAACTTTTGTGGCACTACTCTTTTTTGCAGAAATCTCCTTCCACATCTCTTTCATTCCTGTTTCCTCTGATTTTGTTATATATGAAGTCACGTAGCGAGCAACAGCTATGGAGTTGTCTGCAACAAATTGTAGCTCCATATCTGCATTTCACATCTTCAAAATAACAGGGTTGTAGTCATTAATAAACTTTTAAGCCTTTGCTCTTCTGTGATTGTATGTATTTTTTGGTGAGTTCCGCGCCAGTGTATGTCTGACTGCACAAAAAAGCAGTTCACTCTTCCTTCAGAAAAACCAGGTTGTGGGAGTCCAAAACGACATCTCATGTAAAATGTTCCTTTGCACCTGTAGTTTCAAAGATAGTACTTCTCACATCTATGAGTTTGGAACCATAGAATGTGTTGTCTCAAGCTCTTTTCACCACAGATTTTGAGATGGCAACTGTCACATACTGTTCTATGAAACCCAAGACAGACTGTTCAGTCTGTTCCAAATTTCGGTGCATCTTGTACCCATAACAGCATGTGAAAATGTGGAGCACCTATAGCTTGGTACTCTTTATGCCAAAAGAAATTAGTCACTTGACCAAGAGGAGGATTTCTTTTGTTGCAAATAAAATACATCAAGGCTTGAAATCTGTGGTTAAAATATATCTGTACACGTTTGCAAGATCCAATCAGAAAAGTTCTCCAGCTGTCTTCTCTTTGATGTCCTTTATGTTTGAGTTTGCTTCTCGCAAGAATTCAAGAAGATCATCCCCCACATACACAACACAACTGAGTGTTAGAAACCAATTAGGAGCTCCTAGGTTTCTAAACAGGCATTTACACTCACCATGTCGACAATACCAATACTCGTTGGTGTCATGTTGGCATACCATCAAATGAATCAAGTTATATTCCAGGTTTTCATATTTTCCTTGAACCTTGTCAACAAATACCCTTGCTGTGAGATTTGCAGGTTCACTCCTGTTTTGAAAATGTGGTTTACTGTATAAGATATTCCTGACAAGTCACTCTCAAATAGTAGATGACATAAATAGGGAATACACTGGTGAAATCTAGGATTATCTAAATATAGTCTAGTTGATCTGTACTCAGCTGCTGATATTTGAACAGTCCGGTCATTATATCAACCACCTACTCCAGTAGGTAAGAGATGTGGAAAACAGGGAGCTTCTATACATTTATCCCACACACTCCAGGGAGCTCCTTACTTATTTCATTTAAAAGAGACCAACAGCATCACTAATCTCTTTAGAATGCAGAGGATGAATACTGTAGTGTTCATAAATGTCTTCTGATCTGGATCGATTCACCTTTTCAATCTGACTTCTTGATGATGATGTGTCATCCTCCATATGTGTTATATCTTGAAGAACATTATATTTTTATAAAAATCTTATTTTGTAACAGATATAATGTTGCTTTTTTTAGTTTACTACGATCCACTAACTCTTGTGATATTTTTTTGGTCTTCGTAGGAACACCATTGATTACAATAATAAGGGGTTCTTCAAAATCTCTCTGCACCCAATAGTTTCAACATTCTGCTTGAAATCTAATGACAAATACACAACTCTACCTTTAAAACCTTTCTGTAAGTTTGTTGGAGGTAACTTCCCTGCGTTTACCTCCGTACGAACTATAGCTTGGAATGGGTATATACATTGTTTTAGAACTGATTCATAAACATTTACATTTTGAAGTTCTTGTGGGATTGGAACTAATTCTAACTTGTTGTGGCTGGCATTTTATTATCCTCAAACTTATCATAACATTTTATATAATCTGTCATGTGGAACAAAGAGTTCCTCTACAAATAGGCTGAAAATCCAAGTCACTTATCTCTGTTCTCTTATTCAGTTTTTGAACACACAACATAGTGAGTTTGACGTTTGTAGTGAGTGCATCAACAACATATACAAACACAGTTTGGTTTCTCTGAACAAAGCGTGTTAAAATTTGTAATCTCTTCTCAAAAGTTATCAGCAGAAATACATGTGCCCTGTTCCTCCACACCTGCAGATACCATTTTCCCTACATTCATATTCAGGACCAAATAAACAAAACAGAACATCATGACAAACATTTTCTACCTCTGCTACTGTACCATGCAGAAGAGCTCTATTAATTTCTCCTAAGCATACAGCAGGTGTGTTCACATAGTAAAGCCTCCAAAATACAGTTTTCATTTTAGAATGATCAACAGCCAACATTCTAAAGTGATGCCTCCAGTATTTCTCTATTGGAGGGCAGTCCCACGGTGTGTGCATGTATGAGCTGCACCCTGTTTTGCATCGTATACAATTAGGTGTGTCAGCTCTTCCCATGACGTGAAGGCGCACTCTATTGTAGTATATTCTGTGCAAACCTTTTATATTGTACTAGGAGCAGCCATAGCTTAATCGCGACCTCTCGCGGGTGCATAAGGTCAGCCTCCCAGTTAATGTCTGGTAGTTGTCTCATTGTGGTTTCCCACTTGGACCTTAGGGCTGTCAGCCTGTATGGGATGTTATTGACTAGTGTCTTATAGGTCCATGAGACAGTTTTGTCATGGATTTCTTCTTGCAGTGATCTAACTTCTAGTGGGGCAAAGTCTGGGATAGTGGTGGAGTCTACCGCTTCTGCCTTCCAGGCAAGTTCTAGCTGTATGTACTTGGACCTCTGAGAGTTGTGTAGTTGAAATTCAGATTGAAGTGTGTCAAATGAAATCAAGGTTCCCTCTCTGATTATGTCTCCCAAGCTAGTAATCCCAATTGTGTCCAATTGTTTAAAGCCTTAGAGCCGGTTTATTTCTGGCAATCTCGTGCCCTCCCATGGTGGTGTTGCTTTCGTTGGCCTCTTGTCCCACTTCATTTGTCGTTCCGCCCCTTTACAAGCCTCTATTGCACTCTGAGTGGCAGGTAGCAGCTGCCTGATTCCCTTACCCCTATAGATGTAGTGTAGGTGTGTATGTTTTTGAAATTGGAGTCTTTCAAAGGTGTAGGTGGGGTGGTCCCAGGGAATTTGATCCCTTTTATTGATGGCTACAAGGTGGGTCACCCGGTAGTAGGCCTGTATGTCGGGCAAAGCTATCCCTCCATTATATTGGCTACGCTGCAGCGTTTGTAGCGCTATGCACAGTTGGTGCCCGTCCCAAAGAAGAGTGCGTAGTTCCTCATTGAAGGCGGTGAAGACTGCTTCTGTTATTCGACATTATATATTCTGTAGTATGTATAATAAATTCGGGAGTGTTATCATTTTGTATAATGCAACCCTCCCAAGTAGTGTCAGTGGCAGCCTTCTCCACATGCCGTAGAGACTTGTCTGGAATTGTATATCGGTACGTAAAGAAATCCATGCTCTCCTGCAAAGCTAAAAAGGAATAACTGAACTCTTAGCTTTAAGATACTAAAGGTCCTCTCTCCAACTGGTTTCGATAGCGTATTGTCTACGGGTGCTCTCTATTTCTACCTCCCTCAGTGCACAGGTCGAGAACTTCCAGGCGCTTCAAGATTTCTATCACAGGGTTCCTCCTAGTGGGGAAGGTTGCCAATATCTCCGGTAAAATTAGCACCAACAGTTTATTGCCAAGGACCCTATTTTTAATCGAGAAATAAAAGCGTAATGCTCTGGCGTTTGCCAGCACAATCCAGACTGCTGTTCTCAACTCCCTTCTTGCGGCTTTTTTCATAGCATTTTTCAGTAAATCAAGGAGCAGTTTCAATGAATTACCTTCTAAGCCTCCCCATGCAACCAGCCTATCCATTGCCAGCACCTCTGCACCATAAAGAGCAAGGTGTATTAATTTGCCGTGTATCACTTTACTTAGTGGATCAAAGGTATAGCTACCAAATTTGCAGTCAAACTTCTTCCGGTTGTTCACTTCAGTTGATAGTACAAGTCTCCAAGAAGCCACATGTTTTTCCGACTTTAGATCATGTGAAAAGATCATCCCTAGATACTTTTACTCTCTAACCTGCTCTAACCACACCTAAGAACCAAGCAAAAATATTTTTCTTTCTAGTCATAAACAAGGTTTTAGTTTTATCAACATTTGTAGTCAATTTGTTTTCAAGGCAATAAGCATTCAGGGCATTGAATTTTCTTTCGATCCATCAATACCAGGTTGTCCACATACATGAGGAAGTTGGTATGCCTACCCCCAATCTTAGGAGAGTAACTGTGCGTACCTCCTAACTTCTGGGAGAGACCCACAATTAACAAACTAAACAGCAGGGGTGCTAAAATGCACCCCTGCCATAAGACATTTTCAGTATTTTCCATGGCAGCCTTCCTTGACCGACCAGATCAACTTGGACCCAGTTGTCACTATGCATTTTCATCACAAGGCTTAACAGTGCTCCAGATAGATTTCACTGCTGAAGTTTCTGCAGAGCGTACCCTATCGAAAATCGCTCGGAAGTCAATGAAACAGCAGCAAAGGCCATCTACCGACTTCCTTGACTTCCTTGTGACTCCCCATAGCGTGAAACAGTGGTTCATTGTAGAATGCTTTGTCCTGAAGCCTCTTTGCTCCACAGTGATCAGTCCAGAGTCAAAAGTCTAAGCAGTTAGGTGTTTTAACATAGTTTGAGCATAACGTTTAGAAGGAATATTGAGGAGGGAAATCAAATGATAGTTTGCAGGCTGATCCAGTTTGCCTTTTTTGTGAATGGGCTTCACTATGGCTCCTTCTCAGGAATATGGGAAGATGCCTGTTAGCATTACCCATTGGAAGAACCCTCTCAACATTAATTCCCATTTCTTAGGACCTTTCTTAAATATCACCGATAACAGCCCATCAGGGGTGGCTCCTCCACAAGGGCGGAGGAGCGTCCACTGCGAGAAGCAGAAACATAAAATGGTAAAACTACCATTTTATGTTTCTGCTTCTCACACTGCGAGAAAGCAGAAGTGTTTGGTTGTGGGCTGGGGCTGCTCTACGAGCAGGGCTAGGCAGGGGAAGAGTGGTGTGCCCACTCCTGAGTGAGCATGACTGGTTTGGTTGGCCCTCAGACTCATTCTGTCTTTTCTCCATGTAGGCTGCATGCAGCCTACATGGAGAAAATGGCTTCCCCATTAGCCCCTGACTGGTTGGCGCCCGACCAATCACAACGCTGCATGAGCAGCGTTGTGATTTGCTTAGGGAAGGGATCGAGCTTGGCTGACTGCTTCTGCTTCCTGTACCTGGAGAGCAGAGAAGATGTGGGACACGGACAGGTAAGTTTAATTATCTTTATTTTATTTTTTTATTAAATTAACCCCGTGCCCCCGACCCGCGAGTCATGCCGGTTGCAACTGCACTCTATCCAGGCCACCAGCCCTGGAGGCTTTCATATTACTGAATATTTCGGATACCATTACCGCCATCTGAGTGCTTGCAATCACTTCTGCCTCTACTTCAGAGCTGGCTTGGAACACTGACAAATTTTCAGAGTTTCCACCACTATTTAACAGATATATAAAGATTTACCAATCTTCCTCACTTATCTGCACCACAAGAGAGGACTGTGATGAAAGAGTTATAGAATTCACTAGCCGCCAAAAGAGCTTACTAATGTTATCAACAATGGCAGATAGCCTTAACTCCCAAATTAACCTGTAAAACTCTCTCTTTTTACGGACACATAGGTTTCAATAGCCAGTTTCCGCAGCTACCATTACTGTTTTTATGCTGACATCACTAGGATTTTACTCTATGAGTGGGGGCGTGAGTGTCTGAGTGGGTCTGTGAGTGTTTTTGGGACTCTGAGTGGGTCTGTGAGTGGGTGTATGAGTCTCTGAATGGGTCTGTGAGTGCATGCATGAGTCTGAGTGGATCTGTGAGTGTGTGCATGAGTGAGTGGGTCTGTAAGTAATTTCATGAGTGTCTGAGTGGGTCTGTGAGTGGGTGTGCGAGTCTCTGATTGGGTCTGTGAGTGGGTGTGTAAGGGTCTGAGTGGGTCTCTGAATGGGTGCATGTATGTCTGAGTAGATCTGTGAGTTGGTGCACAAGTCTCTAAGGGAGTCTGTGAATGGATGCATGAGTGTCTGAGTGGGTCTGTGAGTGGGTATGTGAGTGTCTGAGTGTGTCTGTGAGTGGGTGCATGAGTGTCTGAGTGGGTCTGTGAATGGGTGCATGAGTCTCTGAGTAGGTGTGTGAGAGGGTACATGAATGTATGAGTAGGTCTGTGAGTGGGTGCATGAATGTCTGTATGAGTGCATGAGTGTCTGAGTGGGTGTGTGAGTGTCTAAGTGATACTAAGGGTGGGTGGGTGAATATATATATATATTTTTTCCACTGATATTCACGAATTCTTCTCAAAGTTCTCAAAGGGCCATGCTGAGCGTTGCGGCAAATTCATGAATATCGCAGGTGGCACAGAAAAACATTTTCTTTTGACATTTTCTACCCATACTATATCCCAGAAACACCCCTATATCTCACCCATGGGGCAGGGTACATCCATCCTGACCCCTTACACCCGTTTATGCCACTTCTATAGAGACAGGGGACTTTGCCAATAAACAAAAATGGAAGGCGCAACATTCTTCTCAGGTAGTAGCCAGAAAACCGAGTCGTGGCAGAATTTATAGACAAGCCACAGACATTGAACTAGCAAGGAGTAATGGTTATTCTTTACGCTGGACACAGATAACCCAAGAAGGCTTTCTCAAAAAATTAATCAATAATAAGAGGGGAGCCCTCGAGTGTTGCCTAGACGATACCTCCCCAAGCAATGAAATCATCCCAGCCTTCTTGTCAATGACAGAGGATATAAAGGAGGGTCTTTGTGTCGTCAGTGAGAAGGCAAAACAGAAGGAGAAGGGGTGGTGTGACTCATTGTGCTCTAAAGCCCTTAAAACATTAAAGGAGGAATTACACAAATCGTCACAAAGTCCTACAGAAGTTTGAAAATGTAGAGTCGATTATAAGCAAGCAGTGAACTTGAGAAAATCATGTCTTAGAGAGAGGTCCTGGGAGCATTTACAGGCAGCAAGCTCCAGTAATGATAACAGAGCCTTCTGGCGGTTAATTAATGCTACATCTATGGCAACCGACGAGGCCCCCAGGATGGAGCTTGCAATCCTGGAGGTAGAATGGATTAGGCATTTTTCCAACATCTATGCTCTGCCTGACGCAACACTAGTATCTGAGTCTCATAACAGTGATATTAACTCTACCATTCTATCTCAAACTTCGGCCATTTCCTTCTTTACACTGGAGGAAGTTAATAATGCAATTCTAGAAAGTAAGAGTGGTAAAGCACAAGGACCAGACGCAATACCGGTTGATTTATACAAGGATAACATCACTCTATGGGAGCCTGTGTTCACTGTAGTACTGAGGGTTTGCTGCACAGCTGGGTTGCTGCCAACCTGGGGTGAGTCTATCATCGTACCAATCTGTAAAAAAGGAGACCGCATCAACGCAGCGTGCAAGACACCTATTTCACTGCTCGATTCTCTCATCAAGGTAGTAGGGCGCATTATTTTTAAAGGGCTACAGGATGGGCGGAATCACAAAACATCTTGTCAGACTCACGATACGGCTTCCGCCCGGGGATTGGGACGATAGAGCAGAACCTCAATTTAAATATGCTAATTGGAAAGTATGTTCATATTAAAAAGGGGAACCTATATTTAGCATTTGTCAATTCATCATCGGCTTTTGATTGCGTTATACACTCCAAGCTCTGACAAAAAATGAAAGATATGGGGGTGGAGGCATCGATTATCAGCTTACTGAGGGATCTTTACTCGGGATGCAAAACCAGGGTTAGATACGGCAGCAGGGGAGAATGCACTGCAGCATTAGGTTGGAGAGAGGGGTGGGTCACTATACGTTAACAGTGTAGGAGAGGCACTCGCGGCATCCACTGAAGATCTACCACAAATAGGAATGCGCCCTGTCCCGGCCCTCCTTTACGCTGATGATGCCATCCTCATGGCCCGTACAGCTTTAGCCCTTCAGTCCCTACTATCAAATTATGCAGAATATATGAAGGATCTTGGTCTCCTAGTCAACTTAGGTAATACATTTATTATGAAATGTGGTAGGACAAGCAAGAAGTGTAGTTACATAAGAATAGATGACACAACCATTGGTTTTACTAACACTTTTTGTTATTTGGGGATTTTATTTGACAAAGATCACCTATGGAATAAAGCCATCGCTAATAGGAAGCTACAATTTAGTAAATCCTGCATGGCTCTCAGAAGCTTTGCTAAATGTTTAGGCACAAACCCACCTGAGGTGATGATGAAAATGTACAAAGCCAAGTGCCTTATTAAAACCATATATGGGGCAGGATTGTGGGGACACAGAAATTGCACAGCTATTTAAACTGTGGAAAATGAATTTTTTAGATACTTACTTGCCATTCCTAAGAGTACATCCGTCTACGTTTGTCCTTATGAATTGGGGGCACAACACCATAAAATTACAAGCAGGTCTCCTTTGGCATACAATTTGGACTTCTGAATACACAGTGCTTAATCGAGCTATTATCAGTGACTGTCTTAAACTAAGTTTGCATCTAAGAATCTCAAGGTTAGCCTATGTTCAACTTTTCTTTTGTTACACGGGCTACCCTGAGTATTTTGAAGGACCGAAAACAATAAACACTATTAATAGAAAGACTCTGAAAGAGAAAGGGATGATGCACCTAGATAACCTTCGATGACTACTTGAAGCTCCCAAATCAAATGTATCGAAAAATCAATACATTTTAACTACTTTGAGCTTGCAATCTTATCTCAAATCAGTATTGAATGGAAGGCATAGGTTTGTTCTGATCCGCCTAGGACTAGACATATTTCATCGACTAGTCAGCTTCCCAAAAATGAATGACTGGTCTGCAAACTTGATTAACTGTCCCTGTGACAACATTATGCCCCAGGATACAATGCATGTGGTCCTTTTTTGCAAGTTTTATAACGGAAAAGATATATATTCTTTCGACAATCTACCCATATTGTTTTATACAATTTCACTTGGCATACTTATACTTGCAATCACTGCCTAGCTTAGAGATTTGTTGTAGAATGTCATCATTTTTATGGTCTGCATTTTATACTAGAAAGAATATGGTATTAACCTTATTAGATTAGGCTACATACTGTAACCCCTTTATGGATCTAGGAACCTTGAAATAAGCGACTGATGGAAACTAGGTCCTGATTCAGTCTGTGCAATATATTGTATTTACATATTTTAAAATATGACTGGACTTGTGCAATATTTTGTATCCTTGCATTTAAACCTGATTAGATTAGTGTATGTGTGGATTATATTGGCCGGAGGGTCAGGTGGTTCAGGCCCTATGACATTTTGTTCCACCATCTATATGGGTCACGTCCAATAACATGTCCAAATTACAGGTCTACGGTATGAGGGATAACTTTAATTTTGTGATCTTTTATTCCTCCTAGTATATGATGAATTATCAATATATATGCACTTTTTACAATGTTTCTGGGAATGTTTGCCATTGAAGGTATCCCTGTACAGCAGGCCCCCTTTTACCTTTAAGTAGGATGTGCATATAAGTATAATATCCGTTGACAAATGACCATTTTAAGATTTAATAATGTCTGTGTGTATTTTAACTAATAATTGATGCACTTCATTTTAGGTTACGTACTGTATAAAGATGGTTGATCTGTGTGATGATTTGGATGTTTGTTATACCTCTGAATAAAGATTTTAACTAACTAGTGGCCAGCCAATCATGGTATTTCTGATGGCACGTGTATTCATGAGTAGTCACAAAATAATTGTGAATTAGTCATTGCTGCATATCTACAAATTAGGATTTCCTCTAATTTCTCTACTGAACAAGTTTACACCATATAACAAAAAGCTTAATCTGCGAAACAAAAGCTAGCTTTCTACCAAATTTGGTGTAATTCCGTCCAGCAGTTCGAGCTGCAGTCTTGACTAAAGACTATGGGAATTAACATCGGAAACACACTTTTTTTACACAACCCCCCACCACCCAACTTTTTTCAGCCCGCTGACAGATCGAACCAAAACTTTCCATGCACAACTGGAATCACTGTGCCAAGTTACAGGCAAGTAAAAAAAAAAAACACTTTTCCGGTCAGCACTAGGTAGTTATAGTTAGGTCTTTTCAATAGAAAAAAGTGTTTTTGGTTTGCTAAGAACTTTGGCCCCATTTCACAAATATTCACACAACTTTAAAAAAAAAAAAAAGTTCATCCACCATACCTCCGTCCTGGAAAGTATCAGGGTGATTCGTAAAGGGCAGCCAAGAAAAAAGAGGGTCCCAAAACGCTAAATCCACATGAATTTCCCGTACACTTATTTAAAACTGGCAACAGGAAAAACTGCTGAACAGAATTACACCAAATTTGGCAGGAAGAGCTTTTAGCCATTTGATGTAAATCCATTCAGTAGTATTTGAGAAATAAGGGTGAAAAAAAATAGATACCTGGGCGGTTTGGCCCGCAAGAGTCTAAAGAAACACTTGCAGGAGCACCAATTTAAAAATGGAGCATTCTGTTTTACATAGACATAAAAACATTTTTTAAAAGAAAAACATTTTGGGGAATGATTTAATGATACATGTTTTCTTGGATGTTTTTCATTTAGATGATTGGAAAAAATCTTTTTTAATGTGTAAATAAGAAAAGAGACATTCAACTTTTGGGGTCTTGATAAAGGTGGTGCACAACAAGCAAATCACCGAAACGCGTCAACGCTTCTGTCATATTTAATTCAATGGACTATATGTTTGGGACAGCAACAATACAAACCCAACAGTGATTATAGATCCTAATGAATTCATTTTTGTGGATGTTTTATATTGAATCACCTATTGTTGTCTCTTTCTATGTGTTTTTTAAATGATTGCTTTGATGTACTTCTTGGGGGATTGTTTACATGATTTATGTCTATTATCAGGGTGTTAAATTTTTGATTGACAACATTTTTTACTAATAAATTAATATATTGTTTTACATTTGGGTTTTTAGTGTTTGTGCTTATATTCACAGCTGACAGAGGGACACACAAAAAAATTGTTTTTGAAACAGTGTTATATGTTTAGTGAGAGTGGCAGTATGAATGAATAGTAATTCCAAGGGAAACTTGTTTTGGTACCCTGTCCCCTGGATAGTTGGGCCACTCCCTTATTTTTCTTACATTTCTTGCATTCTGATTGGCCCATGGAGCTTTATTTCCCTTGGGCCATCCCGCTCCCATGGGAGCCAGACTCCCATGAGAATGAGCGCTCCAATTGGCTGCCAGCAGCATGAGAAAAGTGTTTCTGGAAACCATTACAGGACTCAGGGACTTTGTCCCCTCTCCTGAAGTTACAAAAACAATAATATAAGAGGGCAGGGTAGGGATACCCAGGCCCCTAGGCCCCATGTGGGGGGACCCCAATTGGGGACAAAATGAAAATAAAACGGCACAAAATGCTGCAATCCTGCAAGACTCTCGCACTATTGAAAAAAACCTAAAATGGCGGGCGGGCTGCATTTATTTATTATATGCCCCGGGAAGTCTAGCCCATGGCAGTGCTCATAATGGAAAGTGGGGCTCTGTTGCCCCTCTTTCTGTGCCTGCAGAAGACCCAGGGAGCCTACACCCAGGGCTAAAATGTGCATACAAGGGGGCTGTGAGACCCCCCTCCTGTGCCTCCAAAGGCCCCATGGAGCCCCCCTGGGCTACAATGCCAGAAAGCAGGAGGGGCAGCACTGCCCCCCTTCCTGAGTCTCAAAAGGCCCCAGGAAGCCCACTTCAAGGGCTGATTCATTTAAGGGAGGGGGGCCACACAGCCCTCCCTGATCCATTAATGGCCCCGGGGGGCCCCATCCCCCAGGACCAGCTCACATGCTATATCCCGGGAAGACCTCTTCTGGGCCATAGCATTTTTCCTGCCTACAGTGGCATGTGCAGGGACACCTGTGTTAGCTCCCCCTTGGCTGTAAAATATTTAGATCTCCCACCAAGCAAACACCAAGTCCTCTCCCATTGAATGGAAACTTCATGTGATGTGGGCAAGCAAACTGATCTAAATGTTGCTCCCACCTGTAGGACAACCGTATGTTGGGTGCCCTGGGTGGGCACCAGGGCACCAACCTTTAACATTACAGGGCCCCATAGGGTGGTGTCTCTAGGACCAAAATCTGCCCATGGAGGGGGGCCTTGATTCTACCTCCCCCTGTAGAATGTCACTAGGCTCCAGGGGTTGGGGTCCCTGGGGCCAAAATCGATGAAGGGAGGGTGCTGTGTGGCCCCTCCCCCTGCAAAATGTCACCAGGCCCAGGGAGATGGGGTCCCTGGGGCCGAAAAAAGAATGAAGAGGGGGCTTCCATGCACCCTCCCATGCAGAATATCATCAGGCCATGGTGGATGGTGGTCTCTGGGTCCAAAATTGGCCCGGTGAGATTGTCCGTGTGTCTCCCTCCATACAGAATGTCATTGTGCCACGGAGGACAGGGTTCCTGGGTACCAAATTGGCCCAGGGAGGGGAGTGACGGGGTGGGGTTCCTGGAGCTGAAATTGGCCCAGGGAGAGGGCCGCATCTTCCCTCCCACCACAAAATATTGCCGGTTCCTGGGGGATGGGGTCCCCGGGCAGATATTGGCCTACGGTTGGGGGCTGTGTGCCCCCGTGAAAATATCACCAGGCCTCATGGGGATGGGGCCCCTAGAGCAGAAATCATAGAGGGGCATGTGCCTCTCCCTAAATTTACACCTTTCCCCAGGCATGGGGTCTGTAACACCAGGGCCAAAGTCAGCCTGGGGGGAGCAACAACATTTCCCCCTACCCATGAAAATTACGCCAGGCCCAGGGATGGAGTCACTGGGGGCAAAATCACATCTGTGAGCCCCCCTTCCCCTCAGAATAACACTGGGACATGGGGGATGGGGTCCTGGACTGAGACCGGCCCAGGGACGGTGGCCACAAGCACTCCCCTCCTCTTTATTTAAAAGAGTTGACTTGGGGGACAGGGTCTACAGGAGCAATAAAGGCTTCGGGTGGGGGACCCACCTCATAAAATATACACTGCCTTGGGGGATAACAAGGTTCAGTGAGGGGAGCCACATAGTCCCCCTAACTTTAATAAGAAAACAAACAGCCCTCGGGATGGGTCCCAGTGGCCAAGCTCTATAGGCAACCCTCAACTGTGTACAGCCATTGTCCATGCACAGCATGGGGTTGACTGTATGGAGGGGGGTTGGCTGCAGGGCATCCCCGGTGCACGCTTACTTTCATAGCTGTAATGGTATGCCTATTTATAGCGCAATGTGTACAAAAGAAGCTTGGATAATGTCATCAGTGATGTAATTGGAGATGTCATCAGTGATATCCTAAATGATGTCATAGAACATGCTATGAGTGATGCTATATGTCAGGTCATAAGCAGTGCATGGTGGGGGTCCACGTTTAGTTAGTGCTGCTATCACTAATTGGTGAATTTCTGTGTTTTTTTTATTCAAAATGTTAATGTTGTCACTGACAAATTCACCTAACTATAACGTTAATTTAATGTTTTTTTTTTTCAGTGAGTATAATATATATACTGAACTGTTGAGCTGGAAAACAAATGGTTTGATAGCAAAGGATGAATTTTCTTTTTTACATAAGGATTTTCCAGTCATGCCAATTTTGTATTTTATCCCTAAAATTAACAAAGGTATGTCCCCAGTTTCAGGTCGGCCTATTACATCCGCTAGGAAGAACCTACTTGAAAATATCTCATGCTATGTGGGTTATTTTCTACAAGAATTTGTTTTGGGTCTTCCTTCCTATGTCCATAACACTAGTTACGTTTTGAGAAAACGTTTGAATCAACCTTGGTCTTATGAGTATATGTTAATAACCATGGACATTTTATCCCTTTATACCAGTATTGAGCATGAGGATGGCTTAAGGGTGGTGGAACAGTATTTGAATAACAGACCCTTGGAGTTTATTAGTCACAACAAAATGCTATTACAAATGATTAATTGGTGCCTCCACAACAATTTGTTTGCCTTTGGAAACAAGATATTTCAGAAACTCAGGGGTGTTGGCATGGGGGCTTGCTTTTCCCCCAGTTATGCATGTTTACATGTTGGCTGGTGGGAGGAGCGAGTCCTCAAGGAGGAGCATCGCTTTGATTGGGAAAATCATGTTATCAAATGGTGGCAATATAATATAGATGACGTGTTTGTCATCTGGAGGGGAACACAACTACAAGCAGAAGAATGTGTCACAAAAATTTATATCAACACCTTAAATCTTTAATTCACTGCACATATAGGCAAATTTGCAACAAATTTTCTTGATGTACATGTCTATGTTGACAATGGTAAAATTGAGTCTTGTTTATTTCGCAAGCCCACAGCAGGGAAATCTACACGCCTCCAGTTTCCATCCAAAGCACCATAATAGCATCACATATGGTGAATGTTTAGGTATTTTCAGAGTATGCAGTTCAGCTAAAGGTCTTGTCCAATATTAACAAGAGGTCAAAAGGAGATTTCTTCAAATGGGCTATGACAATACAATTTTAGAACAAGCCATGACCAAAGCAAACTTGACAACCAGACAAGAAATGCTCAGCCACAGTAACAATTTGGACACATCAATATAGTGGCACGACTAGGACCAATAAGACCGATTCTTGTGTGAGACTTATTACCACTTACAGTAGACAGGCCCTGAATATTAGAGCAGCCGTAAACCAACAATGGCCTATAGTATTCACTGATGACACTTTAAGCCAGATTTTACCTGACAAACCTACTTTCACGTTTTGCAGAGCACCCTCTATGCGAAGTGCTCTTATCAAAAACAGCCCTGAGCTTTACATTAAAACCAGTTGGTTTTCTCCCAAACATGGTTTTTACAAAAAACAAGAGCTGCTCCTAGTGTAGTGACCACTGTGGAGTTATGGTTAGATTAACAAATGTAACGGACTGGTCTCAACACCACCTGGTGTCATGCTTCATCATCGGCCAGTCCTCGCCCTCTAAAACCTTGGTTTGATTGAGGGCGGGCATACACCCGACCACAGGGATGCACTTCTAAACTAAGTGGGGGCCCGTGAAAAAGTGAGTGAGAGTAAAAATCATTATAGGTATCCAATTGTGTTTTTAATGTGATTGGTAACTATATGATATTAAAATCAATGGACAGTGTAAGAGGAAATTACTGTCCCCTAACCGTAGTATAAGTGGTCGACATGTTTCTGCCATGTTGGTCCAGGGCATTCATCAGAGCCTTAGTATAAAGAATAGGGGGCTCCGTTCTTACCAACTGGTGGCAAGAAGATACCACTGTGCGGGTGTGACCTGTGTCACTCTCCACTATTGGAATGGCTTCCAAGTTCAAGCCCTAAATACCCAAGCTACTTGCCCCATGGGAGAAGGGGAGGTGAAATCCCTGTTGTCAAACCTGTCTCAGGGAAAGTTTCCTGCATTTCTCCTAGGTAACTGCTCCCGATCCTCCCCTCCCATAACTCCACAGTGGTCACTGCACTAGGAGCAGCTCTTGTTGTGTTTAACATTTATTGTTGGAGGCTGCTAGCTCCTGGAACCACGCGCCTCTTGTTCCCTTCTCCACGCATTGTGAAGCTCATATGTGATTATGATTTTACAAACATAGTGCCTGTCGGGCCTGCAAATTAGGGGTCAACACTATCTCTTATACCACTGCATTCAGTTCAAAACCAATAGATTTAAGAGGATATTACACATGTAGAACTGAATACGCGGTTTATATTCTCCAATGTACCTGTGGCCTATGTTATGTAGGCAGTATCAAACTGCAGGTACACATTAGGATTCTAAAGCATTTAAGAGCCATTGTCAGTTCTGACACCTTTACCCTGTGGCCAGACATTTTAAGGACACACATAACAACAATCTCAACTGCATAAAATATTTTGTAATAGGGGCAGTAAATGCACACAAAAAGGGTGACAATCGAGAAAAAGCATTATGCCAGTAGGAGACTAAATTCATTTTGGATTTGAAACTAAGCCCCCTATTGGTCTCAATATCAGTGATGACTTACACAACTTTTTATAACTTCCTGATTATATTGACATCATTATTTAATCGCCCATGGCTCAGCACCCACCGCTTGGAAGTTTTTTCAACACATCACTATTTTCTGTTACACAGGTGAGCACAACACACATCAGGGTACACTATGGACTAACGAACGAATGAATTAATGAATCAATGAACTATTTGGCGATTAGGCCCTGGTCTTTGTCCATTATTAACTTATTTTGATACATTCAGCCATTGCAGTCAAATTAACTCGTCCTAAGCTAAGTCTCTATATTTTTATCGCATTTTATATATACCTACCACTTAGCACTTTATATGGTTAGGCACTTTAGCACCACAGAACTTTATGTAGCATATTGATACTTTGACATTAAAACTAGCATGTATTGTCCAAATGCAGTATTATACTTTTATACATGCACAGCTTGTGATGCTATTTGATCCTTTCATGTTGCACTTGAAACCATCATGTACTATCAATTTTGGCATTACAGTTGTTTTATGCATATATTGAGATGCCACCAGATTTGTGCACTATGCACTTTATTTTGCTTCAGTTGCAATATGTTACCCAACAACAATAGTGATTTTGATTTCATGTCAGCACTTTAAACTGATCTTCTTTACTTGACGTTTAATCTTTGATGAACTATTACTATTGTTCTCATATTTATACTCTGTTATTAGATCAATGATGTGGCATATTTGTATTAGTACTGCAAGAGTTTAACAGAGTTTCAAAGAATTTTGTACATTTGCAATTGTGTCACAAAATCAGTTTATATATTTGTTCAAGGATGACAGTAGGGAGACGCCTATAATGTTTACTTAAACAATAACACACCCTGTTTAATCAGGTGCACTCTTAGCAATCCTTGTTTAGGTTTATCTGTTTTTAGCAATTGATTTTGGCATATTTTTCCATGGGATATTATGGCATCATTTATAAAATCTGCACATGCCAATACCTGTTTATTTTGCAATGTGTATGGCATCTTGCCTCCTTTATGTGGTTGGATGCAGTCTTTTTTCAGTGATTATCACTAGGTAGTGAGGTAGCTATCACATGGTTTTTGCATATATAAATCAGAAATTAAAGTAGCGCGATCAGGTGATCAAGGCAATTGCGCATGGCCAAAACACGTCTGGTACAGCACTTGTAATGCACTAAATAAGGAATTTTTGCACTGCATCATTGTGGAGTCCATGCCCGCTTCTGTAAAGGAGTTGTTGTTCATTGTATCAAGGGATTCTTTTCTCATATACACCTGGTGGGCTAGTTGGCCCCCAGGGGCCCTCAGGATTGAAGGGGAATTATTTCCCCAACTTAAAATGCGCCACATGGCGTGTTTGCACACGTCACCTTAGGCCCTGTCCCCTCCCTTCCCCACTGCATAAACGTGCCCTGTGGCCATTTTAAGTTGGAAGATTAAGTCCCCTTGAATCCTGAGGGTCCCTACGGTCCAAGCAGCCCACTAGGTACCTCCAGTAAGCGCCACAGAGCTGCGTTGCAGAGAGATGTAAAAAGTGGCACGGCCTGCACCAGCTCTCTGCAACGCAGAGCAGTGGTGCTTACTGGAAGTACCTGGTGGGCTAGTTAGCCCCCAGGGTCCCTCGGGATTCAAGGGGAATTATTTCCCCAACTTAAACCGTTCTAAGTTGAGAGATTAAGTCCCCTTGAATCCTAAGGGTCCCTAGGGTCAAACTAGCCCACTAGGCACTTCCAGTAAGTGCCACAGAGCTGCGTTGCAGATAGGTGTAAAAAGGGGCGTGGCCTCTGAACACCTGTCTGCAACGCAACTCCCTGGCGCATACTGGAGATACCTTTTGGGCTAGTTGGCCCTCAGGAACCCTCAGTATTGAAAGATAATTAATTCTCCAACTTACAACTCGTCACGGGGCGCGTTTGCACAATGGTGAAGGAAGGGGGCGTGGCCTGAGGTGATATGTCTGCAAACACGCCCTGTGGCGTGTTTTAAGTTGGAGAATCAATTCCTCCTCAATCCTGAGGGTCCCTGGGGCCAACTAGCCCACCAGGTACCTCCAGTATGCGCCAGAGAGCTGCGTTGCAGAGAGGTGTTCAGAGGCCGTGCCCCTTTTTACAACACTCTTCAATTCATCTCCCTGGCGCTTACTGGTGGTACATGGTGGGCTAGTTGGCCCCCAGGAACCCTCAGGATTGAAGAGGAATTTATTCCTCAACTTAAAATGCGCCACAGGGCGTGTTTGCACACATGTCACCTCAGGCCCCGCCCCCTCCCTTCACCACTGTGCAAACACACCTCTTGGAGCATTTTAAGTTGGGGGATTAACTCCCCTTGAATCCTGAGGGTCCCTGGGGTACAACTAGCCCACCAGCTACCTCCACTAAGAGCCACAGAGCTGTGTTGCTGAGAGGTGTACAACGGGGCGCAGCCTCAGAACACCTCTCTGCAACGCAGCCCCCTGGCTCATACTGGGGAGGGGCTGTGTTGCCCCCCTCCTCAGGCCACTTAAGGCCCCAGGGGACCCCATCCCCCAGGGCCGGCCTTTGTTTATTTTTTATCTACATTTTGGGGTGGAGGGTCGCGTGGCCACCCTCCCAGGCCACTTGTAGCCCCGGGGACCCCATCCCCCGGGCTGGCCCTCTCCGTTGGGGACCAATTCCCACACGGTCCCGCCGGCTCCCCACGTCCCTCGTTAGCCGGCATTCCTTTTCCACATGGGGAGCTGCTAAGATGCAACTCCCCGTGTGGAAAAGCAATTTCGTATGCATTTAGCAGGCTCCCACCCTGCCGTAACAAACTACAGTGTCTCGGGGTGAGCACCCTGAGACACTGCAGGAGCCGGCCCTAGGGGGTGGCAGTCCCCAGGCCCATCAAGGGCACCAGGAGAGGGGCCGCGCGGCCCCCCTCCCAACATTTTCAAAGCCCCGGGGGGGGGTGGTCCCCGGGGCTTGGGGGTTCTTAACTGCTATGGGTGTGTCAATGGTTTTGAGAATGCTAGTGTAGAAGTCGGAATGGGTGTATGAAGGGTTATATTGGGGTGTGAGAGGGTGTGTGAGAGATTCTGTGGATGATGTAATCAGTGATATAATTTGAGATGTCATCAGTGATTTCACTGAACATGTCATGAGTGATGTAATATACAAGGTCATAAGCAGAGCATTGCAGGGGGTGAGTTATAGTTAGCTCAGCTACCTATAACTGTTGAATTTCTCTGGTTTTGTGCATGTGAAATCTAAACTTAACTATAACGATGCTGTAACCTTTGTTTTTTTCAGTGAATTTGTAAGGTTTTTTTTAAATGCTAATTCATAACTATAATGTCCTTGTAACCTTCCTCATGATTGTGCACTGTGGTGGCAATGACCTAGGCATATTGACTGGGATAGGGCTGGAAATCCTTTTCTCTCACAATGTATTGGTGTACTCTAATATATGCCAAAGACAGAAATGAAAGTGGTCAAATCTATTCTGTTCACAGATTGACAAAGCCAGGAAACATGTTAATAAAACTGTTTCTGCATTCCTCAGAGACCTTCGCATGCGCTGCATCTATGCCAACAATCCGCGTTTTGACATGTACGTAATTTATAGAAACGATGGAGTATATTTTACAGATGAAGGCAACATGGTGTTTCTAATTAACCAGAAACTCTGCATCCGGTCTTATGTGTAGCAGCCAGATACACACAATCAACGCAACAGCTCTTGTCAGAGCTACCCTACTACCCAAAATATTGTGAAGTTTTTCTCTAAAGGTTTTTTTTTGTTTGCTTTTGGGGAGCTTCGCGCCGATGTTGCAATCCCCGCAGACATATCACGTGAATAGGAAACAAAAGAAGACATTCAATGGCCACCAAAACTTCAAAAAATTAATATGTAAAAAAATCCATTCTGAACATTGCACTACACATATTACAATATACATACTTCCTTCAAGTCATATTTAAACTCATATTTTTGTACTAAGCTTCTTTAAAAACCATCTTTCAGACCTATTTTCTGTTTTCGTGGTTATTCGAAACATCGCAATGATCGCGCCTGTTTCATAAATTCTAAATTACATATATACACACATATTACAGTATTTTACACAGTAGGGGTTTCTTACCGTATTCTCTAAAGTCATGCTTTTCTAGAGAGTTTCTATAAGAACCATCTCTAAAACCTATTTTATATTTTCACAGTGAGGCTGGAGATTACGATGACGCCGTGAAAGCGGAAAACAAAAGCAGGAATTCCATATCCACCACCACATTCAAAAATTAAAACTACATTATTAATTCTAACAGTAGATAACTGTTGTCGTGGGGCGTGTGCGGGCCAGAATAACAGGCGTGGAGGCCGTATATAGTGGGTTATGTCTTTTTATTTGTTCGTGCACAAAGTCAAGGAGAGACAAAAGTATGGATAGGGGTTGCTCCGACGGGGAAGGTGCTTGGTTGAAGGTCCCAATGACGGCGCCTGGATGTAGGCGGTAACACGGCTGGACGTAGAGTGGGGCGTCGTCCACCAGGTCGGTCCGGCCGTAACTCTTCCGCGAGTTACGGCCGCTCTCCAGCGTCCTCCACAGGACTCCACCAGTCCTCCGTCCAGACCTCGTCGTCTTCTCCTTCTTCGTTCTGCTTCACAGGGGTGCCGCCGTCCGTCTTCTGCCACGAGTCGAACTCTCTGCACCCACCGCCGTCTTCGTTTCCTGTTTTTCTTTCCTCCGTCATCGGGTAGGGGGAGGGACTTCCGGGGTCACTCGGGAGTCCTTCCGGTTTTTCGTCCTTCCGGATTGGGTCCTGCAATGAGGGAGAAAAAGATGGAGTCCGGGTTGCCAGGGACGCCGTCGGATCGGCCCGCGAGGCTCGGGACCTCGAGGGAAGCGTCGGGTCACTCAAGGTAGGGACCGCATTCTGTTCACATCCCCTTCCCCTAGCTGTCCTTCTTGTTCGGGGTGCAGGGGGAGGGTATCGGGAGAGGTAGTCGGCGTTGCCCTGTTCAACGCCTTTCCGGTGCAATTTCTTGAACCTATAGGGTTGGAGGGACAAGAACCAACGTAATACACGGTCATTATGTCCTTTGTTGCGGGCCATCCATTCCAACAGAGCGTGATCGGTATACAAGACGAATTCGCGTCCATCCAGATACTAACGGAGGCTTTCTACTGCCCATTTGATGGCCAGCGCCTCTTTTTCCACCACCGCGTAGTTCATCTCCCTTGGAAACAACTTTCGGCTCAGAAAAAGGATGGGTCGTTCGTCGCCGTTGTGGTCCCTCTGGGACAGAACAGCCCCCAGACCTTGATCAGAAGCATCGGTCTGCAGGATAAAAGGTAGGGTATAGTCCGGGCTGATAAGCACTGGACCGGACAATAAGGACTGTTTAAGGAGGTGGAATGCTCGTAACATACGAGCGTCAGGGCTCTTCAGTGCGTCTTCGGTCTTCGTTGCCTTTTTCAAAGGATCGGTTAGTGGGGCCGCAGTCTGTGAGAAGCCAGGGATAAATCTCCTGTAATATCCCAAGAGACCAAGAAATGCACGTAGTTCTTTTCGTGTTTGTGGAAAGGGAATTGACTGGATGGCTGTGATTTTATTGTTCTGGGGATGGATTACTCCCTCACCTAACAGATAACCCAGGTACTTCACTGTTTGGGCAGCAAGGGTGGTTTTTGCGGGGTTAAAACTGAACCCATAAGAACCCAGGGAGGAGATGACTTCATGTAGGTGATGTAGGTGTTGCCCCCAGTCATCACCTGTAGATGATTATATCATCCAAATAGGCACCCGCATACCGGGAATGTGGTTGCAGGACGCGATTCATGGCTCTTTGGAAAGTAGCGGGAGCACCGTGAAGGCCGAAGGGCATCATGGTGAACTGATATAGTCCATCGGGGGTAGAAAAGGCTGTTTTTTTCTTATCCTCCTCTCTCAATGGGATATGCCAGTACCCCTTACAGAGGTCGAGCGTACTGATGTATTTCGCCTTTCCTGTACGTTCGATCATCTCGTCAACATGAGGGAGGGGGTACGTATCAAAGGAGGAGATTTTATTCACCTCTCGAAAGTCGATGCAAAACCTGATCGAACCGTCCGGCTCAGGGACTAGTACAATGGGTGAATTCCAGCTACTGATGGACCGTTCTATGACCCCCAGGTGCATCATCTGTACTATCTCTTCTTGAATGACGGCTCTACGGGCTTCGGGGACCCGATAGGGTCGTTGACGTACCGTTTTTCCGGGCTCGGTTATGATGGCATGTTCGATTACAGAGGTGCGACCCTGGTAGGAGGAGAAGATCTTTTGTAGTGAACTCAAGGACGTCCGTAGATCCTGTCGTTGGTTTTCGGGCAGATCCGGATCCATGCACCCCTCATAGGACAAAACCGATTCGGGTTCTGCACCAACAAGTACAGGAAGAGGACCGACCCAGGCTTTCAGTAGGTTTACGTGGTAGATCTGGGAGATATGTCTGTTAGGGTCTGTTTCAACCTCGTAGGTAACCGGCGTTACTTGTCGTAGAATAGGAAATGGGCCCTGCCATTGTCCTAGTAGTTTGTGATCCGAGGACGGGATCAGGAGAAGAACCAGGTCACCTGGGACAAAAGACCGTGGTTTGGTGCCCTTAACGTACTGGTGCTTCTGATTGGCTTGTGCAGTCACCATGTTCTGCCTTACGATGTCCCGTATTTGCCCCAAATGTGTCTTGAGGTTTTCTACGTACTCAGGGAGAGGCCTGGTTTGGTCTGGTTCGGCCTCCCAGTCCTTTTTGGCCATATCCAACAGGATTCGTGGGGGTCGCCCATATAGAAGCTCATAGGGCGAATATCCGGTGCTGGTCTGAACCTTGCAGTGGATCTCAAACAGTGCCAGGGGTAGCATCTCCTCCCACCTTCTGCTCTCAAGGGCCAGCAGCTTTTTCAGGGTGGTCTTTAGGTGTGGCGTTGTAGCGCTCAACCAGCCCATCTGTCTGGGGGTGGTAAGCTGAGGTCCTTATCTGCTTAATACCTAGTCGTGAACACACCTGCCTCATCAGGGTGGACACGAAGGGAGTCCCCTGATCGGTTAGGATATCTCTAGGGAAGCCTACCCTAGAGAATATCTAGATCAAGGCTTTGGCTATGTTCTGGGTTGTGGGTTGTCTTAAGGGTACTGCTTCCGGAAAACGGGTGTCGTAATCGACCAGTACTAGGGCGTATCGACAACCGCTTCTGGAGGGCAACATGGGGCCTATAATGTCCATCCCTACTCTACTGAAGGGTATATCGATCAGGGGTAGAGGCTGTAAGGGTACTCGGGGGGGTCGATACCTGCTATTCTTTTGGCACACCGGGCATGTACGGCAGTACAGTTTTATTTGCTGGTAGACACCTGGCCAATAGAATTTCTCCAAGATAGCCTGTCCTGTCTTCTCGTCGCTAAAGTGGCCTCCAGGTAGGTGACTATGGGCGAGAAACAACACCTTGTCTCGGAAGGGTCCCGGGATTATCAGCTGTGGTGTTTGTTGTGCCCCTCCCTTCCTGTATAAAAGGCCGTTCTTTTTAAAGAAATAGGGACCTACTTGTAAGGGGTCTTCGTTATCCAGGGCCCGTCTCCAGGTGTCTTGGAGGACGGGATCCTCCTGTTGGGCGGCGCGGAACTCCCTGTCGGTCTCCCAGGGGTGTTCTTCCGCTCTGACAGGGAAGACAGTGGCATGGCTCCTTTTCTCTTTCTTCTTTTGGGTTTTTGATTCATAAGGTTTGTCCGAGGCCTCTTGACTTGGTTGGTCGTGTGGAAACGGGGCCTCCAACCACCACTTTTCCAGGGAGTCGGTGGTCTCATGGAGAAGACGAGGTAGTCCAGAGTAGTCGCTGCCCAGTATTACCTGCTCCGGGATGGTCGGAATAAGGCCAACGGTGAGTGTAGTTCCTTGATCCGTCGGGTGTTGAACTCGAACCCGGGCGGTGGGGTATAGTTTCGTATCTCCATGCACACACTGGATGGCTACCGTCCCACAGGGTTTGGCAGCTCCTGAGGACGGAGTACGCTTTGTCTGCAGCCTGTATCAGCAAGGGCTAGAACAGGGTGTCCCTCGATCCGTACCGGGCAATGAAAACTAGGAGGGCTAGGTTCTGTAGGGAGGCATACATAGTTCCGGGCGAGACCTACCTCCATTGGTTCGTCTTTCTGGGGACACACTCGGGCGATGTGCCCATATCCCCCACAGTGATAGCACTGTGGACCGGGTGGGGTTGCCCGCGGTACAACAGGGTACGGGAACAAAGGGGTGGGCTCCGGTTTCTTCGGTAGGGGAGGTCTCGGTGTTCGGGTCACGTTATGAGACTGGGGACGGTGTGAATGTTCCTCTTTTGGCCTCTGAAAGTCTTGGGCGCGGCTGTAAGCGCTGGCGATTTCTACGGCGCTCTCCAGGGTGAGACAGGCGTGTTGGCTAACCCATTTTTGGGTGGAAGGATGTAGGGAAGCCAGAAACTGTTCCAAATATATTTTGGAGAGGATATCTTCTTTCGAGGCGGAGGCAGAACGCAACCAGCGATCGGCCAGGTCCCTGATGCGAAAAGACAGTGCTCTTGGTGTTTCTTGTGGTCCTTCTTTTGCTTGACGCAGCTTCACCCTGTAGGTTTCATCGTCTATGCCAAGACGTTCCAGGATACAGGTTTTGATATCAGCATAAGGCGTTTGGCCCTGTACATTGGCCTGTTGATACGCAGCTTGTAATTCGCCGGTAAGTAGTGGTCCTAGATAGTGTCCCCAACTATCAGGGGGCCAGGCAGCGGCTTGGGCCAGCCGCTCGAAATTGGTAAAAAAGAAGTCCGGGTCTACTCCCGGGACGTACTTTTGGAGAACCACTGAGGGGAGGGAAGTGACAGGTCTTTGGTGGCCTAGTACATCCGTGAGCTTTCCCATAGCTTGGTCCTGGGCCGCCCCTTGACCCTTCAACACGTCATGCAACTGGCCTCGGTCATCCTCGGCGGTTTTGAGGAATTGCTCCATCATCTTCCCCAGTTGTTCCTGGGTCTCGGTGAGTTTCTTCACTGCGGCCTCCATGCTTCCGGGCAATCCCACTTCTGACACCAACTGTTGTCGTGGGGCGTGTGCGGGCCGGAATAACAGGCGTGGAGGCCGTATATAGTGGGCTATGTCTTTTTATTTGTTCGTGCACAAAGTCAAGGAGAGACAAAAGTATGGATAGGGGTAGCTCCGACGGGGAAGGTGCTTGGTTGAAGGTCCCAATGACGGCTCCTGGATGTAGGCGGTAACACGGCTGGACGTAGAGTGGGGCGTCGTCCACCAGGTCGGTCCGGCCGTAACTCTCCCGCGAGTTACGGCCACTCTCCAGCGTCCTCCACAGGACTCCACCAGTCCTCCGTCCAGACCTCGTCGTCTTCTCCTTCTCCGTTCTGCTTCACAGGGGTGCCGCCGTCCGTCTTCTGCCACGAGTCGAACTCTCTGCACCCACCGCCGTCTTCGTTTCCTGTTTTTCTTTCCTCCGTCATCGGGTAGGGGGAGGGACTTCCGGGGTCACTCGGGAGTCCTTCCGGTTTTTCGTCCTTCCGGATTGGGTCCTGCAATGAGGGAGAAAAAGATGGAGTCCGGGTTGCCAGGGACGCCGTCGGATCGGCCCGCGAGGCTCGGGACCTCGAGGGAAGCGTCGGGTCACTCAAGGTAGGGACCGCATTCTGTTCACGTCATCTCACTATATAATAACTCTATATAACATTTATCAGAATCTTAATATTTCTATAAACATGCATATTAATGATTCACTGATATTTTATTAATATTTCCACCAATATTCAATAGTCTTGGTCACAGCATCATCCAAATGTTGTGCTCGATTAAAAAAATCAATTTCGGACATATAACTTGTGTCACTAACACATTTCTCAATCATATGGTCAGAGAATCTCCACCCTGACCCCTTATGTGGGCTTTCACACAAATTATTATCCCTGGGAACCGTTCCCAAGCAATAAAACGGCAGTTTCAACTTTCTGTTCACGTTCCGCCCAGCCAATCAGAGCATTCCTGTTGACTCATGTATTTGTGATTACTCGTGTAACCATTGCGAAATATCCGCGGCAGAGATGTCACTATAATTTTAAACTTACATTTCTCAACAACTACTAAACGGATTTACACCCAATAAGCAAAGGGCCCTTCCTTGAACCGACATCTACCATCTGCCATGTCATCAGTGATGTCATTGACCCTGTCATGAGTGTTGTAATATGTGAGCTCATAAGCAAAGGATTGTAGGGACGCGAGCTATAATAAGCTCAGGTAACCATAACTGCTGAATTTCACTGGCTTTGTATGAGTGAAATCTGAGCCTAACTATAATGTCCCTGTGAACTTTGATTTTTTTCAGTGAATAGATAGATAGATAGATAGAAAGATAGATAGATAGATAGATAGATAGATAGATAGATAGATAGATAGATAGATAGATAGATAGATAGATAGATAGATAGATAGATAGATAGATAGATAGAACAAATGTATGTTAGTCAATGTTATTTTCAGGGAGCAAGATGCATAATAAAATAGTATATGTTGAAGTGTATAACATGCATGTGTTTTTGTATAGTGCACATATCATCCAAGGGTATAAAGGTGCTAAATAACAGATGTTTATAGTTACCTAACTCAATGGTACTCATTTTATCGACCTCAGAAGGATGCTGGGGTGTGTGGACCCTCTGGAATTTGAACCTGTGACCATGAGGTCGAACACAGGCTTCTAGAGTGGACGCATTAGTCCACTAAGGCACCAGACCCAGCCTATTAATTTTGGCTGATGAAAGTGTGAACAATATAACTTGATTTAAGTTGAAAGTGTAATTTGAGACTTGGTATGGAGATTTACTATGCTGAATATTGGGCCTACAGACTTAATCGGAAGGTAAAGGATGAAACTGGCCTTGCTTATAAATCAAAGAAATACAGCGTTGTGCGACATGCATTAGTATGAATGTTATGTTAATGAAAAAGGTAACAAAGTATATTAAAAAATGATTAACACAAACCCATGTTAGCATAGAGAGGCTTGGTGCATATGTGATTTCATACCAGGCACATTTATCCACTACCAAACTCATTTACTCGAGTTTAACTACTCCTTTTTGATCCAAAAAGTACATTTTCTTTAGGCTTAGCAGGAAAGTTATAAGAACCTTTAGAGAAAGCGTTTAAATCCCTCAGTGATTTTACCTAGAATTTATGAAAACATGAACAATAAAAAGCCATCCTTCATAGATACAGGAATTATCACTGTGACCCATATAACAAGCGATTTACTGTAGATAGCAAGACATGCGTAACAGTTATAACAAGAATGCACTGTTAGATTTCACTGCTAAAATACGCAATCATTCAGTGGCCAGGCTGTTTGTAATTTTATACCACTCTCTTTGTGCTATAATAGCATATGATCCAGTGCATGAACAGAGAACTGTATCCCGGTCACTTTGTTGAGAAAAATGTGGATGTATTTGTTTTTCAAACACGCTGTGCCTTGCCTCAATAATTCATCAAAGTAGCTATTGCAAGTGAGGAAGCTCAGAAAACAAAAGAGTATGTCTTTCAGTTTACTACCAAACAGGAAGCACCCGATTTGTGACGTATTAAATAATGGGTGTGGTATGTTGAACAAACAAGGCAGAACATTCATGGAGTCGTCTTAATGGATTCAAAGTTGGCCCGTGAAGTGTGTAAACAAGACATGGGCAAATAATTGAATGCTGCTTGTGCCACAATTGTTGAGGCGATAAAAACCAGTACATGCTACATTATCCATAAGATAACCTGTAACTCCCTTCATTTAGTTTGAAACTAGAAATAAAAATAAGACTACAATAATGGCCTAAATCATAACACTGCACAACTCCTTCTGAAAATCACATTTAATGGCAAGCCCAGAGGCTTCTATTATAATTTCTTAACTTGCTGTAATTTACCATAGCAGCCGGTTCAATTGAACCAGGAATAAAATGGTATATCCCGAAAATCGTGGTCAGAAGACCCACCCATGAAAACAAATGACCTCCCAACCAATCAAAATAAAGTATAGTTTTTAATTGTTCAGACTGATGGCAACATACCATCTTTAATCGCGATTTGAATGTATTGCCATAGCCTAAGCTATATTGTTGACAATGTGTTAGTAATATTTTATTGAAAGGTATAATCATGTGGTGTAGCGCTCTAGTGCTCCACACCACGTGACAGCCTGAGGCATGCCAGGAGCGGCGGCAGCCATCTTCTGCACGGAGGGCTCTACGTGCGGGAGTGACCCCGGCGCTCACACTTGATAAATGAATAAAGCACAATCCCAGGCGCAACCTGAGTGAAGAGCCTTCTTTCCCCGCACGAGGGATACACTACAAATTGGTGACGAGGCTGGTGTGCGTGTCGTGCGGCTCATCGCTGACCTCGCGTGCACGGGAATTGTGCCGCTGCACTCGGCGCGGACCTGTGGAGCAGAGGGAGAACGTGGCAGAGGGACATGGGGCATGCGAGATGCCCCCTACTGTACTCCAGAGCACCACATCCATGAGTAGGACACAGGACAGTGTGCAATGCACCGTGAGTTCAGATCCCAGCAGCCCTGCAAATTCGGCCCTTCGTAGACCAGCACACCTACAGTAAGTGTCAGAGGGGGGCTTGTTGACCTATCATGTGAGTGGCTCCCACACGGGGGCCCCATCCCGTGAACAGACGAGCAGCCCTGTGGCAGAGGGCTCGCGCGCGCTGGGCGCTTTACCTTGATTTTAAAACTCCTCATCCTCTGCTGACTGAAGAGCAGCCTTTGTCACGCTGACTGCTAGCGTTTGACGCCATTATTTACTTTTTTAATCCACTCCTCCCGCCCTGTTGGCTCCTCCCACCTCCTGCGTCACGTGCCTATTTAGGCCACGCCCCCTCTCTTCTCGAGGTGAACAGACGAGCAGCCCTGTGGCAGAGGGCTCGCGCGCGCTGGGCGCTTTACCTTGATTTTAAAACTCCTCATCCTCTGCTGACTGAAGAGCAGCCTTTGTCACGCTGACTGCTAGCGTTTGACGCCATTATTTACTTTTTTAATCCACTCCTCCCGCCCTGTTGGCTCCTCCCACCTCCTGCGTCACACACCTATTTAAACGTCCCCTATGCGGCCGCGCAGCGGACGAGCGCCCGGAGTCGCACCAGAGTCAAGCCCGTCTGCGCCCGTCCGCGGCCGGACAGGCCCAGGGGCCAGGGATGTTGCTACTGCTATCTCCTATTCTTCTCCCGCCCTCATGCACCTTCGTGCCGCCGTTTGTCCCCTACCGTTAGACACTTGGACACGGATCACCTCACTAGGAATTGCTGGTGACCTACCCCCCCACCTCGGCCCGCTCACCCTTCCTACTTCCCCTATCACCCCTGAGTCACAGATCCGTTTACTTTACTTAAACACCCGTTCTTTAGTCAGGCATCAAACTGACATTTTCCACTTACTCCTAACTGAAAGGCCTGATGTTCTCCTACTCTCTGAGACCTGGCTCACGGACGACTCCCTTCCGGACATATTGGCGGCGCTACCTCCTGACTACTATCTGCTTAACACCAACCGCCAAGGGGGGCGCCCTGGAGGGGGGGTCGCAGCGGTAATTCGTAAGGACATCCAGGTTATCGCTTCCTCCTCTATGACTCTCCCTGATGTGGACAATCTAGTTTTCAGCCTTGGGACCAAGGTAGGCGCAGTCACCTTTATGGTACTCTACCGTCCCCCCCAGCCTATGCCCTCTTTCCCAGCATCTTTTATCGAACAGCTTGCCAGCCTAGCCATTTCTTCCCCACGTATAGCTATCGTTGGGGATTTTAATTACTGGTTTCAGCATAAGGACGCTGGCCCCCATGCCTCCGACCTGTTTGAAGGTCTTTCGAGCCTGAACTTCAGCCAACTGGTTACCTCTCCCACTCACAGTGGTGGTCACATACTTGACCATATCTGGGTCCATGGGGTGAAGCCCTCCCACCTGCTCACCATGCCTTGTGTGTGGTCTGACCACTTCCTTATCGACACCACCATCTCTGTGGCTGGTCAGATTAGGACTTCACCGCGGGAGGGTGGCATGGCTCGTAAGTGGAAGGCTGTTGATCCCTCCAAATTGTTATCCCACCTGTCTCACACACGCCCCCCTACCCTCAATAATCCTGACATTGACGAGCTATATGGCCAAGTTTCCAACTGGCTCGTGTCAGCTAGCGACATCTTTGCACCTCTAACCAAGTTCCCTCGATCCCGACATAGTAATTCACATAAATGGTTCACTCCCCATCTCAAAGCCTTGCAGCTGGAACTCCGCCAATCTGAACGCAGATGGAGAAGAGATTACTGCTTGTTAAGCAGAGATACTTATGTGGCAGCCCGCAATAAGTATAAATCTGCCATCTCTGCAGCTAAAAAAGCCTACGTCTCAGAGAGAATCTTACTAGCCCCTTGCAAGTCGAAGGAGATCTTCAGAGCTCTGGACGAATTTACCTCCGACTCCAGAACGCTTCTATCCCAGGCCCCTACTCAGGAATCCTGTAATGCACTCAGCACTTTCTTCCTACAGAAAATTGTTTTGATTAAGGACGCTATCCCGGTCACCACACTGGGCGCTGACTCTGCTACTCCCCCTCATAATGCTCTTTCTATTAATCAGTTCCCCCCCTTAGATCCCACATCCCTAGCCAGCCTGGCCGTTCGCATTAAGTCTGGTTCTCCTGACGACCACTGTCCACCCTCCATACTACGGGACATCTGCCATTCCCTACCCGACTGCATCCTTCCTTTGCTTAACTCTTCTCTCCTCTCCGGGACGGTACCCAGCTCCTTCAAGGAGGCCGTTCTAGTGCCTCTGTTGAAGAAGCCTGGAGCAGATCCGGCCGTCCCGGCGAACTATCGTCCTATCTCTCTTCTGCCTTTTCTTTCTAAAATCTTAGAAGCCCATGTCACTGCCTGTCTCTCGAGGTTCATCGAGTGCTCCAACTTCCTCGAAGCCAACCAGGCCGGTTTCCGTCCCGGTCATTCCACGGAGACTGTGATCCTGGCCGTCTTGGACACCTTGAGAGACGGAGCCGACAAGGGTACCTCCCAGGCCTTGGTATTATTAGACCTGTCGGCCGCCTTCGACACGGTGGACCATAACATCCTTCTCCACCGTGTCAAACAGGCCGGCATCCAGGGCCTGGCGCTGGCATGGGTTACATCCTTTCTTACTGGGAGATCCCAGACACTCAGCCTAGGTACATTCAGGGCCCCCAGGGAGCATCTGCCTTGTGGGGTCCCCCAGGGCTCCTCTCTATCTCCCCTTCTCTTTAATCTTTACCTTCGTCCTCTTCTTTTCTCTTTGAGGCAGTGGGACGTCACCGTTTTTAATTACGCGGACGACCTACAACTCATTTTCTCTCTAAACTCTCCCTCTGCTATTCCCACCTTCCAGGCAGTTATGTCCCATATCTTTCAGTGGATGTGCCAGAACCAGCTTAAACTGAACCCAGGAAAGACGGAGCTCCTCCTGCCGGGCAAGAGCGCCGTCCACTGGGGCCCACATTTCTGGCCGGCAGAGCTCGGCTCCTCTCCCACCCCGGTGGCCTCGGTGAAAAGTCTCGGGGTCACTATCGACGCTGGGCTCTCTCTCGGGCCGCAGGTGGGGACGGTGGTCTCCTCCTGCATGTTCCAGCTACGCAGGATTAGGAAGGTGGCCTACCTCCTCACCCCCGATGCCCTGCTGCAAGTCATCATGGCCCTCGTTCTGTCCCGCCTGGATTTTTCGAATTCCATCTACCATGGTTTGCCCAAATGTTCCATCTACAGGCTGCAAATCATTCAAAACCAGGCGGCGAGACTGGCCCTCGGGATACCGAAGTGGCAATCTGCCAAACCCCTCCTCATCAAACTGCATTGGCTCCCTGTCAACCTCAGGGCTGCCTTCAAGCTTGGTTGCCTTATCTTTAAGTCTCTCTCTGGCTCTTGCCCCGCTTTCCTGAAATCCCTCACTCGACCCTACTGTCCTTCACGCAATCTCAGATCACTTCATTTACATCTCTTGGTGGTCCCCTCCTTCAAACTCTGTAGATCTGGTGGTCGAAGATTCGCCTTCCTCGGCCCCAAGTTCTGGAACTCCCTCCCCCTCCCAGTTAGGATCTCTGGCACTCTCATCCAATTTCGCAAATCACTAAAAACCTGGCTCTTTCCGCAAACTAGCTAAATTTCCTCTGCTTCTTCTTAGCACCTTATCAGCGCCATGATACCCACGGTGACAGTGCGCTTTACAAGCACCCCTTAACATAACATAACATAACATAACATCCCTGCCAGTGTTACGCCTAGCAGCCAAATACAGCCCCAGCAGACTGTCCTCCAGTGCGGGCCCAGGGAACAGATTGCCTACAGGGATCATTCCAGCCACACCTGGGCCTTGCACGTCCCCTGAGCATCCTGATGGGCACACTAGGGGTCGAGGAGTGAAGTGTCCCCGCTGATCAAACCCCAGCTCCCTGGAGCAAAGGTGCCAGGGTTATATACAGTCGACGACCAAGAGCATCAGTCTTGCTTGGTACATCAGTCCGGCTAGCCACTGTCCTGCATCCACTGACATACACCCCGCAGACCCCAGCCCCATCATCCACCAGCATGTGTGGACAGACATTTTCTCTCACCAACCCACTCCCCTTCCTGCCAAAACCGGGGGAGCCTGCCATGAAATGGGAGGACTGGAAGGGTTATTTTCTAATTTATTTGTCCGCCCTGTGTGGAAAAGTAAATTTTGCCATGTTCTGTGTCCCTACGAGTCCTCCATCTTATGTTATGTGTGCATGATTAAATATGCATATGTATCCTGTATGTTTGATTAAAGACGCAATTACAGTTGTGTCCATCACTAGTATGCCAGTTTCCAGTTCTCGTGAAAGCTACGAGTATCAGGCCTATGTAAAGTTGCGTTGCCACGTTTCTCAGTGTGCACGTTATTTCATTATAAAGTCCCCGTTTCTAGGCCTCAAAAGGGCCCGGACACCAGATTCAGCTCCTGTCTCCTGAGCCTCGCAGAGGAGCGATACAGCCCCCACCTGTATCCTCGACCCTTCACTTACTTCCTGCCTCACAGTGCCCGGCTCAGCCTGGCTCTGCCTACGAGTCTGCCAAGAGTATGTTATGATTCTAGTTATCAGTCCAGCCCCCCTTCTCTGCATTCCTAAGCTACTGAATCGCATCAATAGTTTCCGTCATTGTCTAGCCTTTACGTCTCCATGTAAGAGAAATACTGCATTTAATGGTCATTTAATATTCTTCATCACGCACTACATGTAGAATAATGCATGCTCCAGTCTTAGAGTCCGTTAGCCTCTCCCCTCCTGACTCTTAGTTTATATCAACATGTTCTCTAAACATCAGATACTAGATACTGTTTAGGTACATGTCGCCCTGACTCTCCAGACTTCAGTCTCTACTCCTAGCACAGAGTTCATAGCCCCCAACTTCTCCTAGTAACACGTCATTGTCAGTTTACGCGCACCATTAGGTTAGAGGTCCCGGCTCCTTAGGTAGCCCCCTCCATGTTTCCGCCCCATTTATGACATATTCTGTTACGTTTACATCACATGTCTATGTATATGCCCCTGTTACACCCATTTTCACCCTTATCTTTCGCGACTGCTATTGACCACACCCACTGCTCCGCCTACTGTAATTCATTGTAATGTAACTGTTTTAGTATATATATTTGTGCACTGTTATTAAATGTTGTGCCGATTCTGATCCTGCCCCCGGCAGCGCTGCCATCCTGTTCCCGTGCAGGTTGTCCTGTTCCTGTCCTTTATGCTGTATTAAACCTGCAAACTCCTACTACCTCGAATCTTGACTCTTATTTATTGAGCTATCTGTTATTGCTATGTCCAGTAAAACCTAGATCCGGTATTATTTATTTATATACCACATAATGGCGCCCGAACAGGGACTTGCCCTTTCCCCACGCGCCGGTGAAGCCACGCCGGCCCCCTGACCCTCTGCAGCCGTGACGGAACCATACCGTGCACGTGCAGATATTTCTGCTTCAAGTATCCCTCAGGCCCACGGAGGAGACGGAGGTGGCGGTCCAGCATCCAGACGAGGCGGTGGAGGAACGCGGCGAGTCCCGACCAGAGCCCAAGCCGAGAGTCCAAGGTCCGAGGTATCCGGAGGCCCACACGTAACAGAAGTCCGAAGTTCGTCCGTCCGGCGTCGAAGCAGTCCAGTCCAGTCCGAGGCCTTCCGTTCTTGCTGCCCGGTGAGTACCATTGCTGGGGTAGTATCTAGACAGGGTCAATCTAATTGACTCTGGTCCGTGGGTTGGTGGTACACAGACCCAAAACGAAGTGTCCACTTCGGTGGATGCGGGTCCTGACGTGTCTCTTTATGAGACCGGTAAGTTTCGTACTGTTTCAGCAGTGCATCTAGTTTCTGTTCTAGTCAGTTCTGTTCTCGAGAAAATTCATGTATTCTGTTTTCAGTATTCCAGGTAGTATTCTGTTCGAACTGTTATTTTAAATATTCTTCATGTATTTTAATGTCGTGGTATGAATGTGAAGTAATTATCGTGTTCATTGTGTATTGTATTGTGTCTAGATTACAGTTCAGTCATGCCCTTATTCTCGAAATTACGTCAGTTAAAAACTAGAAAAGGTCTGCTAGAAGCAGCAGTTCCTGTCCCGCCTAGGGACAGTCCAGGTCATTTTATGTATCAGAAGCATGGCATAAGTGCCATATTATATCTAGATTTATGGGTAGAGTATACCAAAGAGTTAGAGGAAAAGTATAGATGGCCCGTATCAGGTACGTGGGATGCCGAGTGCATCATGAGAGTAGAAGAAGCATTATGGAAAAAGAAAGCCAGACAGTCACAGAAAGATGCCATCGAGTTATGGCGCAAAGAATCTCATAAAAGAACCGAAAAAGAAATCAGAAAGTCAGAACTAAGTAGAGAATCCTTGGAACGAGCCCAGGAAAGGGAACTAATCGAGATAGGTGAACGAGTTAAAACAGAACAGTCAGACAGACAGAGGCATGCCCTCATCAAGGGTATGTATCCTCTTCTTGCCGAGGGCTTGCCAAAAGCAACCCCGGAGGCATCCAGTAATTTTCCGCCACCACTAGTTCCGACTAAGCTACGTCACAAACCAACCGCAGCTGATATTTTCATCTCGTCCTATTTGGACGACACAGTCCCGGAATATGCAAATCCTGTTCCGCCGGTCCCTGTAAATCAGGCAATTCCTGCTCCCCCAGACACCGGGGCACCTCTTGCAGTACCTGCTACGGTACCCCCGGTCCAGCCTACATTACAATTTCCCGCCGCGCTGGTACGAAGAGTATCAGTCGACGATTCCAGTTTAGGGGCCGCAGGAGGAGGTCCTCCTGGTACCCCGCCACCGCACCAACGTAGAACGTTGGCCGAGTTACATGAATGTGCGTTACAGCGTACGCCCAAATTTAAGTCCGTTGCAGAAATCCGACGAGCTCTCACTGAATGCCGCTATGATCCAGTTGCAGGTGATGATAGTACAGTAATATATTCCATCCGTGTAAGACGGGTGACCGGGTATTTAGACACCCTACCAGATATGAAAGGAGATCTAGACAGAATATATCGTTTCATCCGTACAGGGGATGATCCAGAAAGTATTGGCGAAGCCATGTCTCAAAGGAAAGCTGAGATCCAGCTCATGATATTAAAGTTTCTGATTAATTGTCTAATAAGAGAACAAGATTACCCGACTAAAGATCCGGCCGAAATGAAAATCCTGACAAGGTGGAGTGATAATATAGCCGAGGGTAAACACAAGACTATCAGTAGTATAGAGAGTATGTACAAGAAAATTCGTAAGGAAATACTAAAGTTACACGAACAACGTAAAGCAGCACAAGTAAGCGAGAAAGAAAATGACTCTACTGAAGAGGTAGAGGACGAGAATCCCACTAGAATAGCGTATGTAGGAAAATCTAGATTTCCAGATCGCCATTTGCGCCTAGAACACAAGTCAGTTTTACATCATCCAGCACCAGAACAAGGTTCTCTGGAACAAGTATTTCAAGCTACCGATCACATTCTGAAATCACGAATCGGTTACAGTGAGTTAAGTACTATGCATGAACAAGAACTAGCCCGATCAGCAGTCCGATGGATTACTGATTCTACCACTTTTCCAGACGAAATAGTGGCACAAATGTTTCTGAAATTGCCCCCAGCCGAGCAGCGACTGGTGGGTATGTATATGATCCAGCACCTCATTACATTGTATGAGGGTCAACATTCTGATCCAGGTCCGTTACACGATGTCCTGAACGAGTTACTCCAGTATAGATGGAAAGGTTTAGGTACCGATTTAATTAGTGTCATTCTAGAACAGCGCCACAAATATAGTATGTTTTTGAACCCGCATTTTGTTCATGTCTCACCTCCAAAAAGTAAACCGTTTTACATAGACAGACAGAATACGTTACGAGAAGTACACCCAGTTAGGACAACAGATGGTGAAATGCAACGAGTGTTTGTTTACACTCCGATTACAAAGATGGAACTCTTAGAGATGAAAAAGTTAATTCCCTGTCATGATAAAGATCCAGCAGGGTTCCACCGAGAATTAAAAGACATGCTCCGTATGGGAGAATACACGTATCCAGATATTATTAAAATGTTAAAGGTCCTGTTGCCCGCAGGGGTATACGAAAAACTCAAGGAAAAAGATTGGGAGGTGGGAGAGAAAAAGATCGATTGGGCAGTTCTAGAAGCTGAAGATAAGATACGAGTACCAGGTACCGGTCTAGGAGAGAAATGTAAAGAATTACCAGAACTGTTAATACAAGTTTTGCCAAGATTATTAGCCACTAAAAAGGAAGACTGGGATGCAATCTCAGCCTGTAAACAGAAACAAGACGAAGACACTAGTGATTTTTATTCTAGATTCGAGAAATGTTTTAGTATAAACAGTGGCCTCAAGACAAGTAGCGAGTCATACCCTCATCTTTTTGTTACTAAATTAGTCGAGAATTCAAGTCCACAAGTTAAGAATCGAGTTTTGAAAGTCGAAAGTACCTGGCAAGCTAATACCCCGTCCCAGATGTTACAGATGCTTCAATACCACCAGAATAGAATCAGAGAAGAACAAGATCATGAAAGGAAACGTATGAAAGACACGAAAATGAAAGTGCTGGTTGCACAATCTATTCCACAAGACAGTCAGAAGAGGGGTACGAATCAAGCCAGTCATTCTGCAGCTCCCGTTAAAGGGACATGCAATTATTGTAAACAGCCAGGTCATTATATAAACGAGTGTGCAGTTCTAAAACACAATATAGCTACTGGTAAGACTAAAGAAAGACCACGTCCGCCTAGACAAGAACAAGTTTCACAGACTTCTCAGCCACAGAATGCACAACAGACAGTTCCAGTACCGCAGCCTATTACTGCAACACAGCATGTTACACAGCAGATGTACCAGCATGCGCAGTCTGAGTATCCAGAGTATCAGCCATATTCATGAAACAGCCTAGAGAGGGAGGTAGGCTTGCCTCTCATCGAGATACCTGTAGATCAAGAGGGTCCCTATGTTCATAGTCAAGTATTAGGGAAAGACAGAAAGTTTTTGATTGATACAGGGGCAAGTAGGACCACCATTAGTCACGCCGAAGTTCCAGGGGCTCCGCTCTCAGGCTCTAGAAATGTTTCCCTTGGATTTTCAGGAAAGCCTATTGTAAATGAGATATCTCAGCCAGTTACTCTAGAAGTAGGTCCATTGTCCCGCACTACTGATCTGTTACTTACGAAGTCATGTCCAGAAAATCTGTTAGGCATTAAGACACTGAAAGAATTAGGTGCAGTTATTTGCTGCTCCCCAGAGGGAATACGACTGTTCCTACGTGACTTCAAGGGTCACTATGTATTACGAGATTTTGATCCGAGATTGTCTAATGTTCCGCAGCATCTATGGGCACAAGGTCCAACTGATGTTGGTTATATGCAAATCACACCCCATCGTGTGACTCTCAAGCCAGGTGTAGTGTTACCACGAATCAGGCAGTACAGATTGCCACCTGAGGCTGTAGCAGCCTTATCCAAAATTATTGACGAGCTCATGGCTCATGGAGTAGTTGTAGAAACTGACTCCAATGTATGTAATTCTCCGATCATTCCAGTCATGAAACGTACTGATCCAAATGCACCCCCAGTATATCGATTAGTGATTGATCTCCGAGAGCTTAATAAATGTATTATTCCCCAGTACCCAGTTGTCCCAGATATCTCTTCCCTATTGACAGCCATTGATTCTGAAGCCTCATTTTTTACAGTCATAGACCTCAAGAACGCGTTCTTCAGTGTCCCCATTCATCCAGACAGCCAGTTTCTTTTCGGATTTTGTTTAAATGGAAGGAGCTATATGTTCACACGCGCTCCTCAAGGTTTCACAGAAAGTCCAAGTATTTACAGTCAAGCACTTAAGAGACAACTAGACAATATTCACATGCCAACTGACACTGCCCTGCTCCAGTATGTCGATGACCTACTGATCACAGCCCGTTCTGAACGTGCTTGCGAGCGAGCATCCCTTACAGTCTTGTATTTCCTTGCCGAGATGGGGCACAAGGTGTCCCCTTCTAAGCTTCAATTCTGTGTCCAGCAAGTGATCTATTTAGGCCACTTACTGTCCAAGAGGGGTAGGCAGTTGACACCCGACCGTATCCAGTTAATAGCGAGTCTTCCTCAGCCCAAGACCCAGAAGGAGGTACGTGCTTTTATTGGCCTCACTTCTTACTGCAGACAATGGATTCCTCAGTATGCATTTCTAGCTAAACCACTGATACAGTTAACGACACAGGAGGCAGCCGTATCGACTGTCCTCCCTTGGACATCTGAACATACACTTAGTTTTAATGAGTTAAAGAAAGCTCTATGCCAAGCTCCAGTTCTAGCTACACCGAACTACAGTAAGCCTTTTACACTTTTTGTCACTGAACGCGAAGGTACAGCATTATCTGTTCTCACACAAGATCAAGCAGGACAATACAAGCCCTGTGCTTATTTTTCGAGCACATTAGATCCTGTAGCCCAGGCTCTGCCTGCGTGCCTCAAGTCAGTTGCAGCCACAGCACTAGCTATCAGACAAAGTGATTCCATAGTATTAGGACATTCCTTGACAGTACAAGTCCCACACTCCGTGGAAGTTCTTTTAAACCGAACACAGACTCAGCACTTGACAATTGCACGTTTAACAGGTTATGAACTGACACTGTTCCAGCCACACATAGAAATCAGACGCTGCAACGTTCTAAATCCTGCTACACTGTTACCGTCAGTTAATTCAAATCCTGCCACACATGACTGTGTGGAAGTAGTTAACATTATGACTAAGCCAAGACAAGATCTGACAGATATTCCATTACCAGATCCAGACCTGACACTTTATGTGGATGGTTCATGTATGAGAACAAGTACAGGAGAACTAGTAGCCGCGTATGCAGTGACTACTGACACTGAAGTTATTGAAACACATCGTATTGACACCCTGTCTGCTCAAGCAGCAGAGCTAGTTGCTCTGACTCAAGCCTGCATACACGCAAAGAACCTGAAAGTTAATGTTTACACAGATTCACGTTACGCATTTGGAGTCGTACACGACTTCGGAGTGCTCTGGCAGGAGAGAGGTTTCATGACTTCTCATGGAACCAAGATTCAGCATGGTCTCCTTATTCAAGCTCTGTTAGATGCCATACACTTACCGACATCCATTGCTATCATGAAATGCAAAAAGCACATACGAAAGTTACTGACACTATTTCTCAAGGTAATGATCTAGCAGATCGCACAGCCAAGCTTACAGCACAGACACCAGACGTTCCAGTAAATAAGACACCGACATACACTCCAGATCTGACTACCTGTATGACAGTTAAGGACCCCACTCAAGATGTCATAGATATCCAGTTACATGCTACTCCCGATGAAATCAAGAAATGGTCCGAACAAGGAGGGGTCCAGACAGATCAGGGATGGGTAACGAAGGGTAAAGCCACATGGTTTCTCCCCGACTCCATGGTTCAAGTCATTATCAATACCGCACATAGTCCAGCACATTTAGGAGAAAAAGCTATGTTAGACAGTATCCAGAACATTTGGTTCAACAAGCATTTACGAGCTGCAGCCAAGCAGAAAGTCCGTACCTGTATGATATGTTGTCAGTTTAATCCAGGTAAAAGTGTTCCGGTGGAACAAGGTGGATTCCAGCCCCCTGACCACCCTTTTGAAGTCCTCCAGATGGATTATATTCAGATGGAGCGATGTCGAGGTTTCAAGTATGTCCTTGTAGTGGTATGCGCTTTGTCCAGGTGGACAGAGGCATATCCAGTTCCAGATTACACAGCCGCGACCACTGCCAAGCAGTTGGTTCGTGAATTCTTCCCCCGCTACGGACTCCCTAGAGTCGTATATTCTGATAACGGCCAGCCATTCTCATCCGAGTTGATGAAACATGTTTCCCTTTTGTTAGGGTACCAGTGGAAGTTCCATTGTGTACGCCATCCAGAAGCAGCCGGTCTCGTAGAGAGACATAATCAGACCCTGAAAATCCGAATTGCGAAAGTATGTAAAGAGAAAGGTGTGGACTGGCTAGTAGCTCTGCCAGTTGCCTTGTTTTATATGCGCATGGTCGCACATTACAGATCAGGTCTGTCCCCTTATGAGGTCGTATTCGGCCGCCCCCCTAATATGTGGGGTACACCTAGACCTCGAAGTATTACCGATGTTTCAAGTAATATGCTGACAGATTACCTAGCTTCCTTGATGTCTGCCCTCAACTCTTGTCGTTCACAGGTTGCTGCCGCATTTCCAGACAATACCGAGGTGGCACCGCATGAAATCGTTCCCGGATGCATGGTTTTGGTCAGGAACTTTGATCGTTCAAGTCTGCTGGTGCCCCGCTGGAAGGAACCCCGACAGGTCCTCCTGGCCACCCGTACTGCCGTCAAGCTGGAAGGCAGGAAGGGCTGGGTCCATTTGTCACATGTGAAAAGATTTTTTGGATTGAAACCTGTTTCAAAGAACATTTCCGAGGATCTTAAAGACTGCCAAAGTACTATTCTTAAGGACTGTCCCGCAAAAGACATTGCTACGAACCCTTCCCTGTTAGAGAAAACTCCGCAACAGGAGTATAAGCTTAAACTAAGGTCTAGTAAAATAAGTCAGCCAGTTTGATTGTCTAAGTCCTCCCCTAGGTGAAACGGTTAGACCGGTTTCTGACATGTATATAATAGACCCCCACAGAGAGAGAGTTAGTGAGAACTCTAGAAGTTGCACTATTATTTTATGTTTTCTGCTATATTTCAGCATTATGATTTCCTGCACCAGTTATGCATTTTATTTGTGTTTTTCAGTTTCTCATGTAAATAAGTCTGCTAATGTTACAGTAGAGCACACGTTTAGTGATCTGCCTCCTCATGAACTTTCTTATCGTCTTGCTATGCGTAATAACTCTTTTATCCGCATGTTACATTATTCACACCAGACCAACAATGCCACAAATTGTTGGGTGTGTGGTCGACTCCCCCCTTTCCAGACACCGAAGGGAGTTCTGCCACTCTTTCCTTATCCATTTTCACATAATGGTTCGTGTGGAGCATGGTCCACGTTAACGTCATCCTCAACAGATATGTCTTTTCTGAACAGTACATGTTTCCCAGACAAGCAAGGTCTTCCCCACAGAACCGGGTTAGATCTAGAGAATGAAGTTTATAATCTAGGTAATTATTCTTCGAATTTCATGGTCCTGAATGTTCAGTCTGATTCTACTCCAGACTTACCTGCTATTTCAGTACTACCAGTCAAAGGTGAATTATGTGTCCGAAATAATGGTTCCGTACATGTAGGACATAGTGATTGTACTACTATTGTCAAGTATAGTGACAGTAGGAAATCTATTTTCAAAGCTTCACGTCATTCTTATTTTGTTTGTGGTCAGACCGCATATGTTCGTCTGCCCCTCGATTGGGAGGGTACATGTTACATTGCCTTCCTACTGCCACCAGTTTTCCTAGCCCCACCTGACTATCATAGGAATTTCCACCTAGTACATACTAGACACAAGAGAAATTTCCCGATTGTCGATTATACTGAAACTGCTCTAGAACAATACATAGATATCAATAAAGGTGTCTTCCCCTACTTAGGTACTGTTGTAAATAGTAAACTGATACGTAGATTAACCAGAACACTTGAAGCAGTAGTGATTGAGACTACTTCTGCTCTAGGTAACTTAACCGAAGAACAATCCTTTATGAGAATTGTCGTGCTCCAGAATCGTCTCGTCCTTGACGTCATACTGGCCGATAGGGGCGGGGCCTGTAGAGTCATCGGATCTAGTTGCTGCATTTTCATTCCTAATAACGCGCCGTCTGTTTATTCAGCTATTACCAGACTCCATAAAATTGCCCATATGTTACACCAAGATCCAGGCACCTGGACATGGTCCGGTTGGTTTTGGAATATAATTTCCGCCTGGGGATGGAAAGTATTGTCATTTCTGGGTATTGCAGTAGCGATCATATTCAGTTGCTGCCTCTGTTTACAATGTGGCCCTGCGATTTGCGGCATTTGTGCTACATCATGTGTTCCTAGTCCCAAGTCCCGTCCTAAATCCAGTTCCAAGAAAACTCGAGACGAGCAAATGATACTGTATGAAATGATAGATGGTATCATGAATATTGATGTTTCCTGATGGAAACGTAGTGACAAGGAGGGAATGTGGAAAAGTAAATTTTGCCATGTTCTGTGTCCCTACGAGTCCTCCATCTTATGTTATGTGTGCATGATTAAATATGCATATGTATCCTGTATGTTTGATTAAAGACGCAATTACAGTTGTGTCCATCACTAGTATGCCAGTTTCCAGTTCTCGTGAAAGCTACGAGTATCAGGCCTATGTAAAGTTGCGTTGCCACGTTTCTCAGTGTGCACGTTATTTCATTATAAAGTCCCCGTTTCTAGGCCTCAAAAGGGCCCGGACACCAGATTCAGCTCCTGTCTCCTGAGCCTCGCAGAGGAGCGATACAGCCCCCACCTGTATCCTCGACCCTTCACTTACTTCCTGCCTCACAGTGCCCGGCTCAGCCTGGCTCTGCCTACGAGTCTGCCAAGAGTATGTTATGATTCTAGTTATCAGTCCAGCCCCCCTTCTCTGCATTCCTAAGCTACTGAATCGCATCAATAGTTTCCGTCATTGTCTAGCCTTTACGTCTCCATGTAAGAGAAATACTGCATTTAATGGTCATTTAATATTCTTCATCACGCACTACATGTAGAATAATGCATGCTCCAGTCTTAGAGTCCGTTAGCCTCTCCCCTCCTGACTCTTAGTTTATATCAACATGTTCTCTAAACATCAGATACTAGATACTGTTTAGGTACATGTCGCCCTGACTCTCCAGACTTCAGTCTCTACTCCTAGCACAGAGTTCATAGCCCCCAGCTTCTCCTAGTAACACGTCATTGTCAGTTTACGCGCACCATTAGGTTAGAGGTCCCGGCTCCTTAGGTAGCCCCCTCCATGTTTCCGCCCCATTTATGACATATTCTGTTACGTTTACATCACATGTCTATGTATACGCCCCTGTTACACCCATTTTCACCCTTATCTTTCGCAACTGCTATTGACCACACCCACTGCTCCGCCTACTGTAATTCATTGTAATGTAACTGTTTTAGTATATATATTTGTGCACTGTTATTAAATGTTGTGCCGATTCTGATCCTGCCCCCGGCAGCGCTGCCATCCTGTTCCCGTGCAGGTTGTCCTGTTCCTGTCCTTTATGCTGTATTAAACCTGCAAACTCCTACTACCTCGAATCTTGACTCTTATTTATTGAGCTATCTGTTATTGCTATGTCCAGTAAAACCTAGATCCGGTATTATTTATTTATATACCACACCTGGAAGGCAAATGGGAGGAGGCATTTTCCAGAAGACGCAGAAAAGAAATCTGTTTGCATAATCTGGGTCTGGATGGTTTTAGGGTAAATTAGAACATGGTGAAAAAGACTAGACCCCTCCAACGGCGACGATGTATTTCAACATGTGTTGGAAGATTTAGACAGTCACTACCAACCAGTGGTCTGCACCGCTATAGACCGCTATAATTTCTTCCAATGGTTTAGAGCTTCTAATTTTCCATGAAGATGACATTGACTGCATGCCCAGCATCAGTGATGGATGTAACTATGCGTTCCTAATCCTCCAACATGAGAACATTATCATATTCTGAAATTGGAAGGCAAAACAAGCAATCCGCCTTGAAATTGAATTTACATGCAATGTGTTTGATAGAAAACTTACTTTCAAACATTTGTAAATAATTCTTAAATGTCTGAAGGAAGCTTTACTTGAATTATTAGTTGGGCCCTGGACAACAATAGTGAATGACTCCAATTGTCACAATTACAGCATAGTAACTTGGGATTGCCCTGAAACCAAAGGAACCAGGGGCCAGATGTAGGTCGGTCGGAAACGGGCGAAAATCGGTATTTTCGGCCGTTAACGAATGGTATATGGGTGACAGGTATGTAGGGGGCATTATTTTAACGAATCGGTAAAATTACCGATTCGGTAATTTTACCAATTCGGTAAAATAAAAAATCGGTAAATTTACCGATTCTGAGGCACCGAGATGTAGGTGGGACTCTTCAGAGTCCCAGAGGCCTTACAGAATCGGTATTTTACCATCAAATCCAATTTGATGGTAAAATACCGATTCCGGTGTGCATGCACATGTGTGCATGCACACCTATGCCATGTGACAGGCAGACCTGCCCTTAGGGCATGTATGCCTGCCACATGGCACCGAGCCTGTTTTGGGGGTGCCAGAGGGTGTCAAAGTGACACCCCCTGCACCCTTGTGCAAATCGGTATTTACCGAATCGGTAATGCCCATTCATTCCTACGGGCTTCAAAGCCCATAGGAATGAATGGGCATTACCGAATCGGTATTTACCGAATCGGTAAATACCGAATTCTTCAGAATCGGTATTCCAGCACATCTGGAATACCTACATATCCACCCCTTAGATTTACCGATTTTTAATTACCGAATCGGTAAAATTCGGTAATTAAAAATCGGTAAATCTATTTTACCTACATCTGGGCCTAGGTCCCATATATGCGGTTTTACTTCATAATTTACTCATTCCCCACACTATTAGGGACCCACTTAAAGGAGCTGTGCTTGTCATGGTTTATGGAGCCATTAAAGGCACCATTATGATGAAAAAGCCTTTGCATTCGTCACCCAACTGACATTGTTTACAAAGCTAGACATGTGTCAGTGAGTCACTGCCATTAGGGTTGCACATGGCGATCATTTTATGACCTCTGAAGGTATAAATTGCTTTGGCAGCATGACTGTGGCAGTTTTCATGGGAATCATAGAAGTCAGTAAGCCCACACAAATGTTTATTTTGGATGCAAATAATACATAAAACATGCAGAAGTACAATTAATATCCATTACCAAACATAACAGAATTTAACAAATCTGAAACATTTGCAAAAATGCTTAAGATCAAAAAAGAAAACATAATAAACATGTCCTAGTTCACCAGTTGGTGTATATGTGTGTGAATTTAAAATGAACAATTTTGTGTGACTAACATACATGGGTTGCAAATTAAATGTTTGCACTGTAATTAGTATGACAAAGTATTAAAGTTGACTTGGGTAGGCCTGACTGTGCTTCAAATTCACTAGCACATTACACAGTTAAAGTCAACATGGTTTCTCATTGATCTGCCTGTGCACCAATGAGTTGCAAATGAGTTCTTCAGCATTTTATAAACTGTCTTAAATACATTAATTCTACAGTCTTGCTTGCCTTGTATCAATCAATGTATTTCTTTTCATGGTCGTGATGTTCCTAAAGGAAGGAGAGAGAGGAACTGTTTCGTTTGAGGGCCATTTCCTCTGGCCGACCGGAAGTTGTTTACATAATCTGAATATGCTTTTTTTCTCTTGAAGGTATAATGCAGGTTTATTAATTAGAGGTGGAGCCAATATTGTATTCATGTGATGTATTTTCAGTTTTACTATTGGATGACATGTATCTCTTTCTTTACACCCTAATGACCATATGATATATCTGTCTGAAAAGATATCTCCTGGAGGCAGACCCTATGTTGGTAGTCTTTTACTACATTCATTGAACAGTCCTTTATGATAGATTGCATTGCCTTATGATTATTATTTGATTACTGTTGAATCAAAATGATTAACCATTTACTTTTTTGCTTTCTGAAATGATTCTAAACATTTTTACTAAACCGTCATGGTTTTTACTTTGAACTTTGTCCAGTGTGGACTTTCCTGTGTGAATTTTCCTTCGTGGTTTCTCTGGGTTTCCATGAAATTTTGTATCTGTACAAAGTCCTCTGGGACTTACAGAGAGCCCCAATTTGTCCAATCAGTCCTTTTAATGCTAAAAAGCGCCAAGAGATTTTGGTAGAGGAGGATGGTTCCAGCAAACTATATGGTTGCAGGTAAATAGAGTAGTTTCAGCTCTAATTTGAATTTTCACCTTTGAAAATTGTTAGAATATCCCAAATCCCAGTTCCTGAATCGCATAAATTATCCCATTGTTCCTGATGTGCCGGTCCAGTTGAAGCAGTTGCTGCAGTTATATAACATGAGTAAAAATAGGGTATTGTGAAGTGAGTTGTCTTGCATATGCTGTGTGGCTCATGTGGCTCGTGATGTTATTGACAACGACCATATCGTTGTCTGGGGGCATGTGATCTTGAATGAGTTAATTGGTTTGCAATGTGCATGAATTGTGTTAGTTTGTTCTGTTTTTCATATCACACTGGCGTTGAAGTCAAAGTTCAAATCTGCATTTTATTATAATGTTTTGTGCGTATTGCTAAAAATGGTACTAAATTGTATTTGCTGAAAATGTTGTGTTTAATGTGATTTTTGTTTTTTGTGTTGTAGGATTTGAAGAAATCAAATATCTCAAGATAAATATTTAATTTGTCTGCAAAAGGGTGTGCTGCCACACATCACAATATATTTACAGGTTATAGTCCTATACTTCCTTAAAGGTTTACTTCTGTTTAAAGTAATTAGGATTGGATTGCTCATTTCTTTGTGCACAAGAAATAGGAAAGAAATAAATTGGTTGAAAATTATGAGGGTAACACAGAAGCCTAAAGAATCAGTGCATGGGTCTTATGAAAGATTGTTGCAGATTTATACAGTATAGCAGAGTTGATGACACAGCGAAAGAGGGCATTAGTGAATTCATTTCAGCATTAATGTTTGGTTTGCATTTGGTTGGCCTTCATAAATTAGTTCTCCTATTTAGCAGGGCGTGATGGGTTGGCAATCAAAATCCCTTGATTAAATTCCAAAGTATGGGAGGTATTGTAGTGATTGCTTTGATGCTAAACAGAGGAAAATTAAGAAGTTCTTGATGGTAACACAAACAAAGTATTTTTTTTTTTTAAAAGGAAGGTTATCAGACCCTGCATTTGATTATGGTTTTGTATAAGGTGCGAACTCGGATATGCTGGGAGTTGGTGGGCAGAGTAGTGATTTTCACATTCTGCAAGCTGGAAATGTTGTTTCTTGGGGTAGAGGTTTCTTCAATAGTGCAAACACAGTCAATGCTTACATTAACATGAAAAAAGAACTGTACCTTGCTACTTCTAGGGATTAATAAAAAAGTGCTGGACCACTGTGAATTAAGCAAAACCAATTGTGGTGTATCCTCAAACTCCTTAGTACAAGCTTATTCGTGAAGCAGAGGAGGGAATGACACCTGTCATTGAAAAAATCTATTGAGCAAGGGATTTAAAATATAGTGCTAGAAAGTCATTGTAACTCACTGATTATGGGATTGAAAAACCGAAATGGAAAATGGTGCATACTACAAGATCTGCACAAAAATAATATTGTAGTTCCATGTTGTCTTGTGGTACTGAATACTTCTGTTATTTTACTTCACATTCTTGCAGATACGGAGTGGTTTACCATTATAGATTTGTGCCAAGTGTTTGTCCCAATTTATTTATTTATTTTATTTATTTAGCGCATGAATCAGCCCCGAAGGGATGTTTCGTCAGTGGAGATGAATAGAGATCAAATAGGCATGTTTTCAAAGATTTCTTAAAAGAGGAGAGGTTTGTACAAGAGTGTAACTGAAGGGGGTAGTTGATTCCAATATTGGGGGCCAGAAAAGAAAAAGAGCGGCCCCATACCTAACTGTACAAATACGCTTTGGGCGGAAAAGTAGTAGCTTGCTAGATCTGAGAGTCCGAGTCGGAATGTATGGTTGCAGCTTATTTCTGAGATATTGTGTACCATTCCCATGCAAAGATTTAAAAAAACAGACAGAGAAGTTTAAATAGAGCACTTTTTTGATGGGATGCCAGTAAAGAGAACGTAGCAGAGGTGCAGAAGGAGTGCGAGGTGGAAGGATGCAGACAAGTCGGACCGCCATGTTCTGCACCACTTGAAGTCTTGAATGGAGGCCTTCATTCATTGCGAGCTGCAGAGAGTTTTCATAGTCCATACGACTCACTATTAGAGCATGGACTAGGGTTTTTCTAGTCTGCATTGGAACCCAGTGAAAGGCTTTCCTAAGCATGCGCATAACACCAAAACATGTCCCAGAAATTGAATTGACATGCTCTGTCATGAAAAGATGGTCATCCAGAAGAACACCCAGATTGTTTACCATTTGTTTAGGGGTCGGGGGAGGTCCCAGTTCCCATGGCCACTAGTCAGTTGACAAGACTGCATGTGTCTTCCCAAAGAGCCGAATTTCCATCTTACTGCAATTTAGCTGAAGAAAATTTTATGTCAAAGGCCCGGAGGCCAACATTATGCATATATCCCTTTTATTACTGCCCAAACACAGCAGCAACAGCACCTAGAACTTAGAATACTATCAAACATTCCAGAACTTAGAACATGAATAAGTCCCCTTGAGCAGCAGCCATCTTCCTCTTTTGTTGCTGCTCAAACATAAGATAAGTACCATAGTATTTATTCTCTGTTTAGAATTGTTTAAAAAGAACGATTAATTTAATGATTGGAGGTTAGATTTTATTGAGATGTTAAACAGAGTATGTGTATTGAATGAAAATATTGGAAGAGAGGTATAATGAATACTTTTTTGTAAACGATCGGATAAAACATTAAGTCTAAGGTTTTCTTGTATTTGTCAAGAATGAAGAGTACAGTGGAAGGTTTTTTTGATTAAAGAATTAAATATTAGGTTTATTACCTTTAATCGAGTGAATTGTCCGTTGGTGTGGAGTGTCTCGAGCGTTTGTTGCGTTATGACACGAGCGCATTCTGAGCGCATGCAACGTGTTGTCAATTAAGAGCGCGCAGAGAGGAACGGCTGCAGGAACGTAGGGGGAGAAACGCGGAAACTGACGCGCACTTAGCTTTCAGGGCATTAGGGGCCGCCGTACGTTCGGTGCGTGCGGCGGCCATTTTAAAGGATTGGGAATCAGGTAGTGTTGAGTTGGGAGACGTGGTCAGCCATACTTTGGGGAAGTTTTCTTGTAGTCTGACTGAACGAGTGTCAGTTTCAGTCAGACGGAGTTCGGGAGGTCGGGAGGTGTGTCATTTTATATATTTGAGATCGGTGATTTAGATTGAGGCAGTATTTTTGAGGAGAATACGTTGAGAAGTAATTTTAGAAGGATTTGAAGAAAGAGGAATAATTTATTTGAGGATAATTTAAAAGAAAAGAGTAAAGATGGAGAAAGAGGATTTGAGTATGGAGGAAAGGATGAAAGAATTTATGGAAAAGAAATTTGGAGAATTTTGTGCTAATATGGAAAAGAAATTTGAGAGCACAATTTCAAAGAAAGTAAAGGAAGGTGAGAACAGACAGGGAACTGGTGAAGAGGATGGTTTTTACACCACGGAGGAGGTTGAGTTAGAAGCAGGTACTTCTTCTGGAGGAATTAAAAAGAAGGAAAAGAAGAAGAATGTGATTAAAAAGAAAATAACTAAAGAAATGGAGAATAAAGGGAAAAAGGAAAAGGCTATAAAGGCCAAAGAGAGTGCTATGAAGGCACAAAGAAAAGAACATAGTACTGTGGCATGTGATGGTAGTTCAACTAGTGGGGATGTAGAGCTCACATGCAGCTCTAGTATGGATGATTCTGATGTAGAAGAGGTTAATGTTAAGAGAAGGAAGTTGGATGGAGAGATTAAATTGGAGTTTGATGATTTTGTAGATCCTCAAGGAGAACAGATGTTTGATCCATTGTTGATTCAACATCCACTTTCTCCTCAGTGGTCCCCAATGGAACACGTTGCCAAGTACATAAGATATTGGATCAGGAGGGAGATGCCAAAAGAAATAAGAACTCGACTGAGGTCGGAGTGCCCGAGACCAACACTAAATAGCAAAGTGGCTTTCACGCCAGAGTTAGATCAAAAGATGTTAACTTTTTTGAATAACAAAGAGGGAAGAGACCCGAGAAGGGGTCTAGACAAGGGATTGAAGGGATGTCAGGATAGAATGCTTGATATTCTGGGTCCCTTAACTAAGATCTTTGATCTGTGCGAGGAAGCACATTCTAATAACACTGGTGTTGACGTGGCAGAAATGCGTCAATGGACTCAACGTGCTATATGTTTACTGGGAAATGCTAACGCAGCACTCTGTTTGGAGAGGAGAAAGAGTATTTTGTTTAAAATAGACCCAAAACTTGCAGATTTGGCAGACAAAGAATTGGGTGAGCAGAGCAATGGGCTGCTGTTCGGGGATGATTTCGTGAAGGACATGTCTAAGTACGTGGGTACTTTCAATACTTTACAAAAAGCCCAGAAGGATATTAGGCGTGTTTTTGGTTGGGCCGGGAGAACAAGGGGTCGGTTCCCCGGCCGAGGAAATGGTGTTACCAGAGGATTTTATGGAAGAGGTAACAGACCCTATGGATCAAACTATGGAAATGGCTTTGGATATGGTTATTCTGGAGGATATGGTTATCAGAGAACCAATCAAGGAAGTTTCTTCCCACAAAGACAGAGGGGAAGAGGAAGAGGAGGAAGATCTGATAGGAGATCGAGAGGTTTCTCAGGTAAGTTGCTCACGAGACCCTTTATTTATGGAAGTAATATTGGGCGGCAGACTAGCCCAGTTTGTTTCCAAAAGGCAAGAGATAACTCAGGATCCATGGGTTTTGGAAACTGTGGTTGGATACAGGATAGATTTTATCAATGTGCCAGTTCAGGAAAGGGTTCCAAAAATGTTAAGGTTTTCAGAAGAGATGGAAAAATTAGTAACAAAAGAAGTGTTGGAGTTGGAGAGGAAAGGAGCAATAGAGTTCGCAGAGGAGGTACATGGTTGCTTCATAAGCAATTTGTTTCTTGTGGAAAAGAAAGACAAGAAGATGAGACCGGTGATCAACTTGAAGGAGTTGAACGATTGGGTTGTTTACAACCATTTCAAGATGGAAGGGATACATATGTTAAGAGATTTGTTGAGGAAAGGGGATTGGTTAACGAGGTTAGACTTAAAGGATGCATATTTAACGATCCCGATGTGTCAAGACCAGAGAGATTACCTTCAGTTCAGGTGGTTGGGAAGGCGCTGGAGGTTCAAGAGTCTCCCTTTCGGATTGACGTCAGCTCCTTGGTGTTTCACCAAGGTGATGAGGCCAATTGCGACTTGGTTGAGGTCAAGGGGAATTCGTTTGATTGTTTATCTGGACGATATTCTGATTATGGCAGAGGGGAGAGTTTTAGCGAAGGAGCAGACAGAGTTTGCGGTGAGAGTAATAGAGGATTTGGGATTTGTTGTGAACAAGGAGAAGTCTTGTATGGTTCCAGATCAGGAGATGACGTTTTTAGGTTTCAAGATACAGACGTTGGATTGTGTGTTGAAGTTGCCTATGGAGAAGGTGAAGAAGATCAGGAAGGAAGTAAGGAGGGTGAAGTCTGCAGAGTGGATTACGTTGAGGCAGTTGGCACGTCTGTTGGGTCTTCTGTCTTCTTCGATTCAGGCAATATTCCCAGCTCCTCTACATTATCGTGCTTTGCAGAGACTGAAGGCACATTATTTAAGGAAGGATGTGAGGTATTCTCAGAGGGTCATGATAAATCAGGAATCTCAGGAGGAGTTGGAGTGGTGGTTGATGAGTCTGGAAGCTTGGAACGGTCGAGCGATTTTTGGGATGATGCCGGAGGTGGAGATAGAATCGGATGCAAGTTTGCACGGTTGGGGACCACGATGTGGAGAGGTTTCGACTGGGGGACAATGGTCGGAAGTGGAAGGTCATATGCACATAAATTGTCTGGAGCTGTTGGCAGGGTCGTTTGCGATAAAGAGCTTTGTGAGGGACAGGATGAAATGTTGTGTACTTCTAAAGATGGACAATTTATCTGCGGTTCAGTATGTAAACAAGATGGGTGGTCCGCGTTCAAGAGGATTAGCGGAAATAGCGAAGGAATTCTGGAAGTTTTGTCTGGAAAGGGAGATTGTTGTGCAAGCTCAATATATACCAGGGTTGAGCAACGTAGAAGCGGATTGGTATTCAAGATACCTGAGAGATGCGAGCAGTTGGAAGTTGAAGAGAGAAGTGTTTTTGAGTCTGGAGGACATGTGGGGGCCTTTGTATGTGGATCTGTTTGCAGACAGGTTGAATGCTCAGCTGAAGGAATTTTACAGTTGGAGGCCGGATCCGGAGGCGAAGGGAGTGGATGCTTTTCTGCAGAGCTGGAAAGGGGGAAGGTGTTATGCGTTTCCCCCGTTTTCTATGATTCAGAGAGTCCTGAACAAGGTCAGAAGGGAGGAAATAGAGTTGGTTCTGATAACTCCTTTTTGGAAAGCACAGGTATGGTTCCCGGATGTGATGAATTTGTTGATGGAAGATCCGATAGTTCTGCCAGACTGCAGGGAGATTTTGATGGATGTTCAAGGAAATTTTCACGATCTTGTGATCTCAGGACAGTTGAAGTTGATGGCTTGGTTGATTTCAGGAGAATTTGGCAAATGCAGGGATTATCAAAGGAGGCTGAGGAGCTTGTGTCAAAGTCGTGGTCTAAGGGGACATCTAGGGTGTATGGATCAGCTTGGAGAAAGTGGAATGGTTGGTGTGTTGAGAGGGACTTGGATCCCATTTCGGCACCTGTGGTAGAGGTGGCTAATTATTTGTCAAGTCTTTTTTGTAGCGGTTTGGCTTATAATTCGGTTAATTTGAGTAGATCTGCAATTTCAGCAGGTCATGATTTTGTGGAAGGAGTTCCGGTGGGACAGCATGTTTTAGTTAGGAGGTTGGTTAAGAGTGTAAGGGTGGTTAATCCGCCAAAGGCAAAGTATGATGCACTCTGGGACGTTAGTTTGGTGTTGAGAGAGCTTGAGAGTTGGGGTCAGAATTCAGGTTTGAATTTGAAGTTTTTGACTTGGAAGGTGACGATGCTTTTATGTCTGGTCTCTTTTAGGAGGGTGTCAGACGTTAGAGCTTTGGATGTGGATTTGAGGTTTTATCAACCAGAGGGTGTATGTTTTGAGTTAAAGAAGAGGACAAAGACTATGTCTAGGACGATTTTTTACCTTTTTTAGAGAGTGAGAGTTCTTTGTGTGTAGTTAAATGTCTGAAGGAGTATGAGAGAAGGACTTTTGCTTTGAGGAAGAAGGGTTGTAGTCAGTTGTTAATTTCATATGTTAATCCTTATGGGGCTGTGTCAACTCCTACTTTGGCAAGATGGATTAGGAATGTGATGGCCAAGGCTGGTATAGATATTGGTTTATTTGGGTCGCATTCTGTAAGAGGGGCAATGGCTAGTAAAGCCTTTGTTAAAGGGTTCAGTCTGAGTGATATTTTAAAGGCTGCGGATTGGTCAAATGATTCGACTTTTAGAAAGTTTTACTTTAAGCCTGTGGAAAATGTTTTGGGGAAGGTTTTGGAAGAACTTTGAACATGCATAATGTTGGCCTCCGGGCCTTTGACATAAAATGCAGATTTTCCACAGTTTTAATGTAAAGAAAATCATGATTTTATTAAAAAAGGCACGGAGGCTAATATTATCCCTCCTCTGTGCCCGCCCTGTAATTAATTTGTTTGTTTTTGTTTTAAGGATGAAGATGAAAATGAAGAAGGTGTTCGAGTTAAAAAAGGAAGTTTGGAGATGGAGTCTGGAGAAGTTTGGAGTCAGAAGAAATTTAGAGTTTGTTACTTATTGTTTTTTTCGCAGTCACAAAAGAGGAAGATGGCTGCTGCTCAAGGGGACTTATTCATGTTCTAAGTTCTGGAATGTTTGATAGTATTCTAAGTTCTAGGTGCTGTTGCTGCTGTGTTTGGGCAGTAATAAAAGGGATATATGCATAATATTAGCCTCCGTGCCTTTTTTAATAAAATCATGATTTTCTTTACATTAAAACTGTGGAAAATCGGCATTTTCTGTAATCCATGAGGTCATTTTTAACATGCAGGCTCTGAATTTCTGTTTTGGTGACTTCCTGATAAGAGTCCATAGTGATGTCAAGTTGTGTGTCATCAGCATATGAAATAGCATCAAATTCGCATGACCTGATAACCTTAGCCAGGGGAGCCGCATATATTTAAAAAGGAGTGGGACTCAAAATGGAACCCTGTGGGACTCTTTATCCAGGACCATGGTTCTGGAATAAAGAGATCTACCTGTACAGTGTGGGTTTGCTCCAGCAGAAGGTTTATTAGCCATCCCAAAGCTTTGCCCTCAACACCCATCTACCCTAATCTCTGGATTAGGATAGAATGAGACATGGTATCAAAAGCTGCGGATAGATCAAGGAAAACCAGAATAGCAGAGTACCCCTGATCTTTGGTGAGCCTAATAGTGTCAGTTGCCTCCATAAGGTCAGACGCCGTGCTATGGGAGGCACAAAAACCTGACTGGGAGGGATCTAGAAGGAAATGGGTTTCTAGAAAAGCAACAAGTTGTTGGTTTACACAAGACTCTGCGACTTTCCAAAGAAAAGGGAGCAAAGATATTGACCTATGGGTTTTTACAGAATAGGCCTACCCGAGCAGCTTCCCATTTTGTTGGAAGCACTGCCCGATTAAAAGAACGATTGCATAGGTCTGTAATGGAGGCAAGAAGTATTAGGACCAAAGCCACAATAAAATGAAGGGGGGAGGGATTATCAGGGGTTCCAGATTTGATTCTCTTGAGCAGGCTCTGTACTTGTTCAGAGGTGGCAGGGTTGAAGGATTCCAGGGTAGTGGATCGTGGGTTAGCAAACAGTAGGGCTTGCCTTAAAAGAGCTGCATTATTGGATAGGGATTGATGGATGTTATTAACCTTTTGTTCATAATTGATTGCAAGATCATCACATAATGCCTGAGATGCTGGAATGGTTGTAGTATACATCAATGGGTTGGGGATTTCTTTTAGGATTGTATAAAGCTAATTGGACAGATGTCTGCAGTATTTGTTCTATCAACAACATGAGGTTTCCTTGCTGCTTGGATATTATTTTAAATTTTTTTGAAAAGCAGATTTATAAATGAGTTTATCCTCAACCAATTTAGATATTCTCCAATTATGTTAAAAATTCCTACACGTTATTTTTTCCCTCTTTAGAGACTCAGTGTACCAAGGCGAGGCACTTTTTTTTCAAGGGAGCAATAGTGACAAACGCCTGCGCAAAGGTTTCCGCAAAATCCTTCCACTTCATAAGGATACTCAGTATTTTGTTATATTCAGATTTAAAATACAGTAATGGTCTGATGTCAAATCCAAAAGGGATATAGAGAGCGTCCCTTAATGTTCTCACAATCCTAAAGACAGATTTAGTGAATTTCACCTCCCTTTAATTCAGTGCTGGTGCAATATACAGATGACCTGATAGTAACATCAAGCAGCCATCAAGTGTCCCCAAGGAAATTGCAATATTTCCAGAAAGAAGTTATCTACTTGCATCACGAAATTGAAAAAGGAGAGAGGAAGTAGTCTACAGAATACTTCTCCGTGATTTTGAAAATGAATCCACCAACGACTCAGAAAGAAGTGAGGATGTTTTTTAGGAACGTTTGGCTACTGTTGTCAGTGGATTCCAAACTTTTCCCTGATTGCAAAGCCTTTACAGAGGCTTGCTCACAGTTACGTGAGCATTCTGGTGCTTTGAGACAGTGAATATTTGAATGCCTTCTTAGAGCTCAGAAACAGCCTCTGTACTGTACCCGCTCTCGGAATGCCTAATTACGAAAAGGATTCTTATTTATTCTGTCATGCAAGAGAAGGGTGCTCACGTTCAGTACTCACTCAGCAACACATATGAACATAGTGGCCAGTGGCTTCTATTGTCAGTTACATTAGATCCAGTAACCGCTGCACTTCAGGGTTGCCTGAAGAGCATTGCTGCAACCTGTCTTGCCATTCAGCAGAGTGAAGAGATTGTGATGGGTTATACACTTATTATGTTAGTCCCTCATTCAGTTGAGATATTGCTGAGTCACACTCCAACACAGCATCTGATAAGAAGCCATCAAAGTACGAATTGATCATACTGGCAGCTGAAAGCATCCATTTCAATTAAATGTTGCAATACCCTGAAACCTGCTGCACTTATGCAAAAGCCTGATGGCGAAGATTTTGAGGATAGAGACTATGACTGTGCCTACAACTGTATCAATGTGACAGAATTGTATACCAATTCAAGACCAGATATTCAAGATGTACCACTCAAATTGACCTAGTTGATTATCTTTGCAAATGGTTCTTACCTGAGAGACCATCAAGAAATCTTGAAAGCTGCATATGTGGTTTACACAATAACTTTCAAGTAGTAGAATTGCCATTACAAGAGCTGCTGCATGGCCAATTAATTGAGTGTTACAATCTACACTGATAGCTAGCATGGTTTTGAAGTGGTCCATTATTTTGGCCAGAGATGGCCAAAAAGGGGTTCCATGACATTCGCTGCCACTCCCTTCAAGAACGGGCGAGAAGTTTGGATTTATTGTACGCATTTCATTTACCAAAATAAAGTGCAGTTGTTAAATGTGCAGCACATAAGAGTGGAGATGATATGGTTACACTTGGGAATTGATATGTAGATGAAGTTGCACAATACTGTGCTTTTATGTCCAGTACATTGGAATTAAATGAAAACTGTAACTCTGGAAAAGCAAGCATAAATTGTTTCTTGCCCACATTTACACAAGCGTCTGCGTTGTGCTGTGGGCATGGGCTGGGGGCGTGACTAACGCTGGGGGCGTGTGATACGACCATCACATTGTGGGCTGTGGGCGTGTGCTGGGGGCGTGACAAACGCTAGGGGCGTGACAAACGCTGGGGGCGTGTGTCCGCCCCTCATGCCATGTGGGGCGTGACAAACGCGTTCACCTGGAGGCCTGGTAAGTAAAGTTACTGAAGCCTCTCCTGCACGCTGTTACTGAACTCTCCCATTCAACGAAATTACACGCGCCTGCCACCATCAACCAGGGCTCTAGCCAGGCTCAGGCTGCGGATCAGTACACTAATTACACGCGCCTGATAACATCAGCCAGGGCTGCAGCTGGGCCTCAAGCGGGTGAACACCCATCTGCTAACATCAAACATACCTGCATCTGGGCCTCAAGTGGGGGAACACGCAAATGAGCGTGTCTGCGGGGACAATTACTGCCGCCTCTCCTACTCATCATCATCATCAATAAACTTTATTTCGATTCAGAAAAGTACAGAATCATAAAAGTATACAATTTAAAACAAAATATAATATATAATCATGGAACTAGTACAATTCATCTAGGTAAAAGTGCAAAAGTGCTTCTACTTTGGAAAGCAATTGGTCTACCACAAATATAACAGATGGGCACATAAAGTTTCCATTAGTGCTAATCAATATCGTCTTCTAATAGTGAGCGCCAGCCTAATAAAGCTAAGCACAGCACTACATATCGCTGGGGTAGACAATGACATTAAATACTCGTATCCCTCCTTGTAATTACAGGGTCCAACATTCAGTAAGACAGGCTTAATAAACCAATTTCTGGGGTCTTTATACAAGGTACAAAAAAGAAAGAGATGCAGGGTGCTTTGCGAAACCTTATTATTGCAAGGGCAAGGGGGTAGCCTCTCACACCACCCCCCTTGTTTTGGAAAAGCAAAAAGAAAATGCAAAGTATTTAAGCGAAATCTTGTTAAGTAAAAAAGCCATTGGGTATGCATCGTAAAGGACAAATAAAACTGCTGCTGCAGTTTGCCCCCATTATATGATGTATAATCAATATTTCTTAACATACCCAAGGTGGTACGATAGGCATTTTTAAATATTGGTTTTACACCCTTCACAACAGATTCGGGGTTTTCGTATATGTGACCCAAGCCAATCTTATGCAGAGTTCCCCTCACATATAACAGCCATGGGATCTGCATAACATGGTCAAGTTTAATGCAGTCTTTTAAAATTTCTTTCAAAAATTGCAGATCTTCAGATTGCCCAATTTTGCCCCATAGGAGCAAAGGAGAGACATGTATAATGTCACTTACAAATTCTAGACCCATCTCGGTATGACAAAAAATATTAGAGGAACCGGATGGCACTGATAAAAGACGCTTTATAAACTTATTTTCCATGACTTGAATCTTGGTACAATTATCTATCCCCCACACCCCTGCCCCATATGTTGCAACAGACAAACATTTAGCTTTGTACAAAGTTTTTAATTCTGCAATCGGTTTTTGGCCCAATTTACTAGAAAAACGAAAGAGGGCCTCTATAGATTGAGTAGCCTTTTGGACACGAATTAATATTAAAGGATCCCAGCTCAGAGTTTTATTCAATAAATTTCCCAGATTATTTACCACGTACCTACGAGTTTTTGCCCCTTTAGGGCCACAAACCTTAGCAAAAGACTTTGTGAAATTAACCCTAAGATCTAGCATAAAATCATTAAAAGCATTCAAGCAAGTTTGCATGCTATTAGCAATGAGGGTCATTAACACATTGTCATCTGCATAGGATAACATAGGCACCTGCTTGCCATTTACTTTCGGGAAACCTGAGCAATTTTCCAATAGAAAGCTTTCCAAGCCGTTTGTGTAAACCAAAAACAAAAAGGGCGCCAGGATGCAGCCCTGGAGAACACCTTCAGTAGATAGGATAGATTTTGTCTTCTCGCCTCCCGGGCCAAATCTAATCCTCACGGTGGTGGCAGCATGTAATCTACAAAGCAGGGTAACCAGCGCTTCCTCAAACCCCATAACCTCCATCATCCGCCATAATTTATCTCTACATACAGTGTAAAAGGCACTGGATAAGTCCATGAAGGCCAGGTGAATACAACCACCCTTGGCCTTCATGTACTTACCCATAATTAGTGCCAGGTTCAGGCACTGCTCTGTAGTCCCTTGGCCTCGCCTAAACCCATACTGCGAATCCACGATGATACCAGAGGATTCCGCCCAAGTTTCCAGGCGGCCAGTATCACCCTTCCCATCAGCTTACAGGAAGCATCTATCAGCGATATTGGCCTGTAACAGCATGAGTCACTTTTATCTCCTTTTTTAAAAATCGGTACCACTACCGCCTCTTGCCATGAAGTGGGGATACGCCCGACCACAACCGCTCTGAATACATTTAATAACAATGGAGCCCACACCTCAACATTGTGTTTAAAAAGATCTAAAGGGACTGCGTCTGGCCCTGGAGCTTTTAATGAAATGCCCTTCCTTAAGGCTACCTCAACCTCAGAAAGGGAGAGTGAGAGACTTAATGTTAATGCTGACTCCAAATTACAATCGCTACTTCCCTCCATAACTGTTGTCAAACGGACCCCTTTTGGGTTACAAATTTTAGAATAATGAGCTTCCCAGGTGTCCCCCGGTATATGGGTTACCATATTACCTTTTTCTTCACTATTTAGGAATGGGCGATTTATTACCTCCCAAAATTGCCTACAATCCTTCAGAACTGAAGCTTTTTCCAAATCATCCCAAGCCTTCTTCTTTAGATCTAATTTACGCCTGCTCATAGCATCCTTGTATGCTCTCCTTGCCTTACTAACCAACTCACTATCCCGGGGTACCTTGTGTAATGCCTTTGTTAAATTTGTTTGTGCTGCCGAGCATTCAGCATCAAACCATTTCCACCCTCTTGATTTCTTTGTTCCAACGGTTTTTAAGAGGTGCAATGCCACATTACCACAGAGCGCCTCGAAGTTCTTAATTATTGTTTCGGGCTCAGAGATAGGTGTTAAGCAAGCATCAATCCTTGTACCATTTGCTTTAATCTCTGCCTCTAGTTTTCTTGCATCGACCCTATCCCACTTCAAGGTTACCCCTTGATTCTGGCTATATTTTGTCGGCTTATCGAGGATCTGAGACTTCTCAAACCTAGAGCTCAGACTTAAAACTAAAGGATTATGGTAGCTAGCAGGATTCACTTCAATCTGGAAATCATTAATAAAATGAATAAACCTATTGGAGACCAGAGCAAAATCAATTACGCTCATTTGGCCCCTGTGCCTTGGTAAGTGGGTATCTCCAGTGATTTAGAAAAAGTTCTCATATCCAAAACACAAAGATAATTTATAACAATAATATTATTCAGGGCATCACCTTGCTTTGTATGCTTAAAGTGTGCCAATGGTTGATCATTTGGATATAACACCCCACAAACCCTAGACCCACTAAATTTACATAGTACACAGTTAAAATCCCCTACCCACATGATAAAAAGTGGAGAGGAGATTTTAGTCACTTTAACAATTTCCTCTTGTAATTTATCAATAACAAATGTAGCATGGTGGTCAAATATATTATAATACCAATTCGCCAAGAGTAAAGGCACTGGGAATAGATTTTTAATCATGAGCATTTGGTACCAGGGAGATTCCATCAGTGTAAGTGTTTTTACAGTGTTATACTTTACAGAGATAGCGGTCATTAGGCCACCCTTAGCCCTTCCAGCCTGTGAAGGCTCAGCGTGCACATTAAAAAATTGATACCCATCTAAGCTGTTATCCCTTCTGCTCCAAGTTTCCTGGAGACAGATTATGTCAAAGGTTTCAATGTATTTTAACCACGCCTCATCCTTTAGCTTACGAACAAGGCCAGCTATGTTCCATGAAATTAGGCGAAAGGGAAACCCCTCTGCTTGGCTACTTAATGGGACCAAATGTGTATTTTCAGGACCTAGTAAGTTCCTTACTTCAAGCTCGATCTTATCACTCCCACCCTGATCTTTTACTAAGTAAGCCATCAACGGGTTAACGCATACATTTATATTACTGGCTACCTCCATCCCAGTTCCACCTACCTCATCTGTGGGCTGTTCCCTCACTAGGCTTATCCGCATAGGGCTACCAGCCATATCCACTCCTCCCTCATATGCCACACTAATACAAATGGGGGCTGTCGGGAGTCAGTCCACCCCCTCCAGACCCATGAGCGGCTCAAATCTGTTTCTCAATGGCAAATAATGTGCCGCCCAATCCAATCGGTTCTCGCCAAATGGCCTCCCTCTACCATGATTATATAGTGGGCGGGGCAATCCAGAGTTCACATATGGATAGAAATAATCTAAACCTAATGATTGAATATCACCTAATCTTGCAAACCTAGCTTCCCGTCGGATATAATCTACAACCCACGGATCTCTGAAATTAATGATGATGCAATCAACCTCAAGCTCCTTAGAACTATGGCCCAACCAAGACACTCTTCTTACATTCAGGATCTCCGTATTTGAACCAAGGGGTAACCTCCTGTTTTTATTAAGCCAGAATATTACTTTATTCTTGAGTTCTCTATCTAATTCTAAGGATTCTGGCTTAATACCTGGTACCCCCGTTAATATAATAGTAAAAGGGGCAGATTCTGGGGGTAGATTAACGCATGGAAGCCTCCTTCCGGGGACTTCTTTACCCTGGAATACATTTTTTAGCGGTTTTTCAACCACTTGTTTTGGATCGGATATCTGTGATGGGGCAGCCAGCGTCTCTCCCCCATTAATTTGGGCCCTACTATCTGCTACAATATTTTGCCCTATAGATATTTGGGGATTCTGAGCTACAGGGGTTACATTTATCACTGGTTGAGCAGCTTTAGCAGGCGTTGTAGTTCCCAGTGCTATACTGGCAGATTTTATAACACTTTTACCTTTTATGTTTTTCGCAAGTGCATCAAGTGTTAGAGGTGTTCCCTGACATCAACAGCTCTAACTGGTCTAATTTTGTGTTGATTAGCCTCCTACGTTCCACCAAAGGCAATATTAATGACTTTAACAATGTTTCCATCTTAGCAAAAAATTCCTCACTAGAATTTTGTAAGTTCAAAGGTTGGACAGCATCATTGGTTACGCCACTCAAAACAGAGGGATGGGCTACAACCTGTGATGCTTGGCTCAATTTTGCACAACCACCCTTCCTGTGGCCACCATCTCTCTTCCTTTTACATATTCTAGATGTCACGATAGGATTCTTATCAACCCCCATCACCTGATTTTCTTCTATCTGGGGGATGGGGGGTAGTATCGGTGGTGACTTAAAGGTTCTACGGCTTGAGCCGCTAGAAATAATACTGGATGTGGTAGAGCTCATAATAGGGCAAGTCACTGAATCATTTTGACCCTCCAACAAAGAGCAATGAATTGGGCTGGTAACAACCAAAGGGGCAAGACTACTGTGTTGGGCCGCCGTTTCCACTAACCCAATCAAGCCCAGAGAAGAGCGCTTGCCCGTTAAAAGATCAATTGATAATCGTTTTTCAGTAAGGGCAATTTCCTTTTCTAAAATTCCGGTAGCTCGCGTTATAAATTGATCCAATGTCCCCGAGACTACCCCACTATTAGTATTCAAAGTAATCTTCCTGCCTCTCCCTGAGCGTAAGGCCATGTTGATAAATTAGAAAATTTAATTGTACTAGCCAAACAATAATTATGGAACAATATATCAGAGAAAGGAACAAAGAAGAATACCAAACATCAAAGGGGGTGGCCCTGCCAGGCCTCGGTCGTCCTCGGACGGCCTTAGACGGCCCGCCCTTTGCCCGGGCTTAGCCCGGCTGGTCCCGCATGCGTCCTGCTAACGCGGAAATGATTGTGGATTATATAGAGGAAGGAGATGGGCGGGAAGAGTCCCCAGCTGCAGCGGTGATGGGAGCGCTGTGCAGGCTGGTCCTCGCAGTCCCACCCGCGATGTTTCTTTGTCCTTTGAATTGCCCAATTCGGCACAAGTTCACTGGGTCCAGCCAAATCCACGGAGTCAGGAATCAGTTAAAAGGGTGAACACAGGGATTAAAAAGCGGCAAGATATTCACACCAAACGGCTGCGAGCGGCACTCGCGAAGCGGCGGCCGCGAGCCATTAAGAGGCTGTTGGAAGGAGATGGGCGGGAAGAGTCTCCAGTTGCAGCGGTGATGGGAGCGTTGTGCAGGCTGGTCCTCGCAGTCCCACCCGCGATGTTTCTTTGTCCTATGAATTGCCCAATTCGGCACAAGTTCACTGGGTCCAGCCAAATCCACGGAGTCAGGAATCAGTTAAAAGGGTGAACACAGGGATTAAAAAGCGGCAAGATATTCACACCAAACGGCTGCGAGCGGCACCCGCGAAGCGGCGGCCGCAAGCCGTTAAGAGGCTGCTGGAAGGAGATGGGCGGGAAGAGTCCCCAGCTGCAGCGGTGATGGGAGCGCTGTGCAGGCTGGTCCTCGCAGTCCCACCCGCAATGTTTCTTTGTCCTTTGAATTGCCCAATTCGGCACAAGTTCACTGGGTCCAGCCAAATCCACGGAGTCAGGAATCAGTTAAAAGGGTGAACACAGGGATTAAAAAGCGGCAAGATATTCACACCAAACGGCCTCTCCTACTCGCTGTCACTCAACTCTCTCATTAAACGGATTTACCCGTGGCTGATAACTCTCTCATTCAACGACGTTACACGCGCCTGCTAACATCAACCAGGGCTGTAGCCAGGCTCAGGCAGCAGATCACTACACCAATTACACGTGCCTGCTAACATCAACCAGGGCTGCAGCTGGGCCTTCTCCATCCCTATTCTAATGAAACAAAAAATGTTGTCTACCGCGAGATTTTAAAATAAATTGCCCTTGCCAAATACACACATTACACGCATTCTATTTCATACCTAGCCAACGTCGGGACGGGTTGCTAGTCCTTTATATTCTAATAGTTCTAGATAAAAAGTGTTGAACACATAACTCCGGGATTGTCACTATCATGGCCATAGGAATGTCCAATGAATGAAACAGTTGAGCAACATGTATGGGGAAAAAAAAGTTAACGCAATGTCAAGGCATTCTTTGTTAGCAAACAGACTGCTCACCATATATGTATGTGGCAAACTGTGTGATAGGATATTGTGCAACCTTGCAAATAAAAATACTTTAAAAAAAAAGATGTTCCAGTTGAAAACTGTACAGATCAAATGTTAAAATTATATAGAGATGCAGCAGTTGTCATAAGTGGGTCTGAAGATGAAATCAGGCTCCAAAATTGTTTGCCTAATAGTGTGAGTGTGAGGAAAAGAGTGTCAAAAGAAAGTCAGAGTATTGAAACAGTTGAAGAAGAAACAGAACTAGAGCCAGAACATGAGGAGACAGATTTGCGTGACAGACTCAGAGAAACCAGTGATCAGAAGATCCACAAGAATAAGAGTACCAAACAAGACGTATGCAGGACCTGAATAGACTTATCTAACACAGTTTGAGCCAGAGCAAAGGGACAGCAATCTGAAAGACTATCAATTAATTTTTGAAGATCCTCAATGAACTTGTGAAATGAAATCAGAGAAAATCAGTTCTAAGACTAGGATGTATCGTTGTTGTATTTTTGAATTTCTGAATCCATTCAATTGTTTTTTAATGGAATGTTGAAAAAGAATATTGAGTTTTGAAAATATTAAAGTCTCTACACTATCCGGACCCAGATTTTGCATGTTAGGTATCCAGTCTAAGACTGTAGGTTTCCTATGTACATTTCTCTTAAAATCTTGAACTGAACTCACTATTTGTGAAATATAAATAGTAGGGGGTAAACAACAGATGCACATGCCCCATGGGCTAAACAAATGAGCTAAAGGAGGTCAGGCATTGTTATATCACAAGGGTATGACTTTCAGAGAAGGAGAGGTTTTGATATTGCAAATAAGGTGTGCGCAGTTTGCAAAAATAGAACACAGAGATTAAGGCAAACATACATATGGCAGAGTATGTTGTGTTCTAAGACAGAAGGCATGCAGAGAGTGGAAGGGATGGAGAGGAAGATTTTGAAGAAAATCAGAGAGGCAACAGTAAGACATTGTGAGTAAAGCTTGTAATGCCAGATTTTAGGGATATAGAGGATTTGTTTTTGCAATAGTCTGCAATTTGAGGATTCAAATCTGCAAAAAAAAGAAAAAACAGTATTTGCACATGAAAAAAGAGCTATTTTAGTTTTTTTTCCAATTATTATTTTTATTAAACAATTACTCAGTTCTACCAAGCTTGAAAGCATGTTTCTGCCATCGATGATGAATACATTATGCATAACACATTGTTAATGCAAGCGTTACATTCTGGCGCACAGCATATCACATTCCCACACTGTTTTACATGCACATTTTGAGGTGGATTTGTACTATTTTTTTAAAACTCAGAGAGCGTCACCTCGCTCAGACGGATTCAACCCTTCTGATTCGTCTCTAAAATTGTACCAGGGATCCCAAATTTTCTCCCATTTCTTCAGGCATCCCCTACTCTGGTGGACCACTTGTTAGGTTCTCTGGCACCAATCTACATCTGCCGCCCAGTCTCCAACCTGTGGTGCCCTCCCTGCCCCCCAGGTGTGGGCTATATTCCTTTTTGCGACCCCTAATGTGTTTTGGGTATTTATGATACATACTAGAATCAGGCAAATAGTCTGTCCCCTACTAGGCTACTGCTAAACCACCGCTCCAGCCAGTTCAGCTGATCAGGTTGAGAGTTGGAATTGAAAATTAATGATTGGATGCATAAGTATTGAAATAATGAGAGCAGTAAACTGAGATTTACAACAGTGTAAGGAAATACATGGGAAACTAATACAAACCATGAAAAGGCATGGGAGGATGTTTTATAATGTTTATTCTCAAGTTTCGCTCATAGTATTGTTTTCCTTTTTGATAGTCAGAACTTGCTTTAATTACAAGAGTAAAGTGGAAGCCCTTTGCATGTGTCTGGACTCAGATGGTACACGATTAAGGGCAAAGACATCTTCTCAAGAGGTTGGAAGTGTGTTGCTTACACTTCTATGGCTCGAGTGTGGAGATCCAAATACTGAGGAATGGCATATGGGGACTGGACCCCTTTGAAATCCAATAAAGGCTTTGGTAGAAATCACTACCTTCAGGTACCTGGGGGAATTAATTCATCACACTGAGTAAGATATCATAGAAGAGAACAGAGGATGGATGGTGTGATCCATCTGTTCCCAAATCTCCTTCTGGAATTCCCTCCCAGTGGCAGCAGCGGGCATGATAGCAATTGCTAAAATTGTGATGCTACCACAACTACTTTATCATATGCAATTCTACCCTGTGTTCTGCCTCTGTAGCATTTTAAAGAGATGGGTAGTCTACTAAAGGATTTGATCTGGAACAGGAGTCACCCTAGAGTAGCTCTCGCTACCCAGAAAAGGCAGGTGGGCCAAGGAGGGCGTAGGGCTCTGTGCGCAAGCTCAATGGATAGCTCAATGGATATCAGCTGTGAGGTTATGAGGCCACCCAATGGGAGTGTCAGGATAAGGGTTTAAAATGCGCCCCCAAAAAGAAGCCAATTATTTCGCCTTCTTCCGGTCATTTGGGCTTGCAGCAGAGGGATATCGGATGTGGAGAGACAAGGTCCTACTAAACTAACGGTAAGACAAACTAAACGGGGGTTGGTAGCACTGGATAATAAGCACAACAAGGACTAATAAATAGTAATAGAGATTATATTCCTTTTTTCCAGATTCGTAACAGAATCTAAGGCAGATAAGGACAGAAATTGTATCCACTCCAAAGCTTGCTTACCTTGGTTACCTTTATTGAGGTAGGTAAACAGAACAAATAGTATACGCAAAAACATAGATAAAATGGTATTTTTTTTTAGGTCAAGACAGGATCCCCAATATATTCTTCTCCTCTCTTTATATTTTTTGAACTGCATAGGGGAGCACGAAAAACTATCAGGCGGGGACGTCTGTAGAAGGGAGCTGTACCGTCTTCATTTAACGAATAACAGAACATAAAAGAGGGTGTGCTTTCCAAGTAGGTAATTTAATAGTATCATAAATAACTAACTCGAACAAAAGAAAGCACATAGATACAATCTTAATATAGATCTCTCCACAGATAAGAGGATAACAAAAACGAGCTGCAATAACGCTGATATGCCGAGCAATAATAACCAGGAATAGATTCCTAAGGTAAAGGCATGTTATAATAATTTAACTAGAAAGTAAGCAGTGACAGTCACAACAACGAATTTCAGCAACATCCCCTATTGTTTTTCTCCTGTTGCAGTTTTAATGTATATTAGGATGTTAATACGCACAAAGGACAAAGAATCCAGAGGAAACGCATATGATTAGTATGAAATTAGGTAAAAGATCTTTTATAATGAATGAATCTTGAATATCCTACCTTAGGCACAGGCCAAGAAAACAATGCTGAGCTATGCCCCAATAATTAGATCTAGAAGAGGGGGAGGTGCCGAATTTGACCTCCAACAGTAAGGGGTAAGGGGGCAGCGTAGACTAATGAACACGGCATATGAAGCCCATATATTAGTACTAAATAATTCCAATATCACTGAGACAAGTATGACTTGATAATTGAACAAAGTGTATCGTGTTGAATGACATATACGAACATACTGTAAACTTTTATAGATCTCGCATGTTAAAGGATTATGAACAGTCATGTGTCCTAGGCAAGCAATGGTCATATATAAATGGTCCAAAGACCTTTAATCAATTTTGTTTGAATGATGAGGAAGATGCAATCTCCCCCCCCCCTTAAGCTTAGGTGTACAAAATGAAAATTGATAATGAGATGATTCAATGCACATTATTGATTCGAGTGTGTTTATCCACAGGGTCTCATTAAAGTGGCAACCATCCAGTGCCCTTAACTAAGAGAGACATAGCATATGGTCTTGAAAAAGATGGTACATAACTGGTAAAAACCATCGAAACGCGTCGACGCCCATACCAGCACAATCACAAGACCAAACCTACTCCTGCAGACACGAACCTTTAAGCAAGTCCAGGACTTTGCAAGATACTGGTCGTTTCTGATGTGCAATCTCAATGACAAATAATACTGTCTGTGTTTGTCTCTCATATTCGTCTTTCTTTGTTCTCAGTTGACAAGCACGATAATCAGCTTGTGTTTGGAAACTAGTGCTCTTGCAGAAGATTTATGAAGTTTTAGATGTACATGTCTGTGATATATACTGTGTATGTTTTTAATGAAATTATAACTGTTTTGTGCTTTTTTTTTATTATGTACTGTTGATGCAAATTTGTTTTATCCTTTTCAAAAAAACAAAAGTTAAAAAAACTTTTTTAAACACATTTCTTGTCTAGGCATTATATATGTTAGAGAAGAGTGCAAGTATATGGGATTATGTCTAAATAGTTTTCCACCAAGGGATACCTCATTATTTCACTATCATGCTAGCATGCCAGCCTCCATTTAAATGAAGCAGTTGATGTAGAGAGCACCAACAGATCAGCTCTAGTTTCAAGCTGAGACCTGCATCCCGCCAGACCACGTAGCCGGCTGATCCTGTCCTGGTCCCCTACCACCACAATGTATGCACCCGACATTCCCCTCTCTCTCTTATTTGCACTTCCACCCATTAAGAGCAAGATAATGGCAGCCTGGTGGCCTCAAGTGTGTTTACTGCAGTGTGGCAACTCTTTGAGAATGGGGTCATATCCCCCTTTGAGACTTTGCAGTATAGCACCAATGTCCCTCCCGGATTCCTGTCACACAGAGAGCTCCTATCTAAGCTATATTCAGCATAGGTTTGGGACACAGATTAATTTCATGGTTCTATAGATCACAGCTATTGCTCCACGCTTCCCCCGACTAAGCATAAACTTCACTGGGAGAGGGACTTAGAGCAGCCACTCAACAATAAAACATGGGATAAGCTCCTTGAAATCACCCCATAGAGTCTCCCAAAGCACCAGATTACCACAAATGCAATTCTATCAGCTTCACAGACTTATTTGTCCACTTATATACTCAATTATGTGTATTCCGCCTCAACGGGCAGCTGCCCCCACTGCCACAGGAATGCAGCAGCCTTCCCCTACATGGTGTTGAGCTGCCCTGTTTGGTACTCTGTTCTGGCAAAATATTCAAGTTATGATAAAGGATGTCTCAGACAGGCACTGTTACACTACCCCAGAAGCCTGCCTCCAGGGACTTGGCCCCAACCTGACCGTGGGAAAGCAGGCACAAAACTGTCAGATTTCTTACTCATTCTGGTGTAGCATCCCATCACCATGCATTGGGAATACTCCTCGGGCCCACCTATAAAACAACCGGAGGCAGCTGTTAAGCAGTTTACACTGGGGAAAGGGTGGTCCTACACAGGGAGGAGGCACAAGGCTTCCATAATCTCCTGGTAGCTAGGAATGGGATAAAGTATGCATTGCTCTGACAGAGCACAGACATGATGACTTACTGCCCCCCTGAACGCTCCCAGATGATACATAAGATCTTCACTCTCCCTGCACACTGCTTTACCTATACATGCTCACAGTTTCTATACCTTAGTTGGGCTTTGGACAGATAAAAATGGACACCCTCTACTATTGCTTATATCCATGAGACCACACAATGTTAAAATCCACTCCACTAACATTTTGTGTAAAATGGATGTTTGCGTTATCCATTAAGGTGCATTACCCTCACGCTATGCATGCTCATGTAAAATTTTGGCTTGAATACCCTTGCGTACCCTGCTATACGCTTTCTGTATACGTTGTGAAAACCAATAAAGTATTTTGAAGGAAAAAAATGCATGCTGTTTGGGAGAATACATGGATGAGGCTGTTTTAGAACACCACCGTGGCTCCTTGCATCTTGGCCACTGGGCAATTGTTTATGTTATACACAATTTGTTTGGGTTCACGGTACACTGGTGGCTTAAACATATGGTAATAACCTCCATTATGATAGAACTAGGACATCTGCACTGGCCACTAGCATGGTTATGCTGGTGAGAGCTAGACACCGCTCTATGAGCCTCAACTGGCCTTCAATCTCTCACATATTACTTTTATACATTTGACCCTTTCCTATAATTGCTGCCAGCGTATATGTTTGAACCATTGTAACATCCACAGTTCTCTACCTTTCTCTGTGTTTGAAAATCAATAAATATATATGTATATATTTAAAAAGAATTTAAAGTTGATTTGACCCACTGACATTTGAACACAGATGTGTAAAGCTGAACTAATTTACATGGTAATTTACAGCGTTAAAGCAATTTACAGACAAATAGTTTGCAAGGGAAGAGCTTCGTTATCACTTTATTATTGGCTCAATTCTCAAAACCTTAGCACACCGAATGGTCACTTAGGTACGCAACAAGCATCATCTGCATGCCTGGAGTATGCCATTTGGAGATGTTCAACTTTCCCCAGTGGGCTATGTGGTGTTTATGTCACATTTACATTGTGGCTTACATTATATAACAGCATATATAATATTGATGCATCATTATTTGCTAGGAGCTTGTATTATGTTATGTAGTGTTTAGAATGTGTTGATTAGAACTGCTGCTGCAGTTGGTGCTGATCCCTTGGGCCATCTGTACCTGTACGCTTCGCTCACAATAGATCTTCTTTGGAATACTACTATGATCCTTAGAATATAACATAACAGGCTACACGCTAGGAATTTTCTTTCTTTATTTATTAAAATGTGTATTTATCTCCGGGAATAGACAAAATTTAAGACATTATTCCAGCAATACTAAAAAGAAACAATCAGATCCATGAGAAAACGTAAACATACTGTTCAAGCGATTATAAAATCTCTACAACATGAAAAATACAAATACTAAAAATTAAAGGGAAAGAAAAAAGAGATAAAAAGAAAAAAGAGAAGAAACATAGCAATAACAGGCAGGAACACAGTATAATTGCTAACAATTGATACACATAGCTACTCATTGAGAAAGTTAGCACCTAGAAATCTAGCTATCCAGTATTAACCATGAATCCCCAAATACGATAAAATATTTGCCCAGATCGGACACCTCTAGTTTTGGCTATAGCTCTTTCCCATTGACATAGTTCATTTAGCTTTACCCACCACTCTGATGTCCTGAACGCCACCTTCAATATCCATGCTCTTGCAATACAAAGACGAGCTGTGACTATAATGACAGAGAGAAAATGTGTTATCCCCTGATCAGACATAATCTTATAACCAAGCATCCTCTCCGTCACAGTTAATTGCAGGTTAAGACCCAGCCGATCTATGACCATCTGATCAATCGCTTTTCAAAAAAGTGTCAAGTCGGCGTAGATAAGATGCGGCAATCAGGGGAATAAGCAAATGAAGAGAAATTGCCAGGGACAGTTATTACATTAACAGCAACAGCAGCAGCAGTATTTCTACTATCAGACATCGGGGCAGACTGTAATGAAGAGTTACCTTGTAGCACAATGTCATTCTCAGCCATCCGAGCCTGATCATCCTCCTCTTTGCCCCTCCTGTCCTGCTGCCAGAAAGACCAGTAGCAACATTGTCTCCCTCTGGGACCTCCTGCTGAACCGCTTCCAATAAGCATCCGCCATAGTCTGCTCCAGAGAAGGAGCTGGTTTCTCCCACCATGTTGTGGAGCCATGGCTGCTATAGCACTCGCTAAAATCAGCCCAGTGTAGTTGAGGGCAGATCATCTCATCAGCCACCTTGCAGCTCTAGTAGGCTGCCAGAAACAGTGAGCCTCCCGTGTCTGTATCGGGAACATGGAAACCAAAGAGAGTCCCCTCTTGTCTCCTTTAGATATGTTGCCGTCGTGCTGTAGTGCTACAGTGCCCAAAAACAAATCTCAGCGATGCTACTGCATCGCCATTAGATCCCAATCATAGCGGCCACGCCGAGGATCGGCTCAGTACGGGAGCAACTGGAGGTACGTGCTCTCTGTGGCAGCGTCGTCAATCCACCATCTTCCTTCTTCCCAGGAGTTTTCTTCTAAGGTTGCACCGGCATCTATGACCCAGCCTTCAAAGCATGTAGCCAATGTAGTTGAAAATTGTGATGTAACATGCACTTTTTAGCCTATTTTTTTATCAGCATTTTTCTGTGCATGGAACACCCTCTGTCACCCCCACTTCCCCCAAAACCTACTGGAGATTAGATTTGTACTCTAAACTCGCTTCCAGCATCCATTGTTGGGATAATTTGAACACATTTGCTAAGGTTGGTTTTGGTAACCAGTCCAGCACCTACAAGTGACAGCGGGCCTGATTACGAGTTTGGCGGTAAGTGAACCGCCAACAAAATGGCATCGTAAACTCCACCGCACAGTTGGCAGTTTGCCCACCAGGGCCGGACTGGGAACTGAAACTAGCCCTGGCAAACTGCTCGGCCGGGCCCCCTGAGGGAAGGGGAAGGTGAGGTCGAGCTAAGCGCTAGGGCTGGTTTCGGACTATTTTGTTACAGGGGGCCGATATTGCTGGACCCAGGTAACAAAAAGGGCCCCCAGGGCCCCAAACTGGCCCCCACCCTGGTGGCCCACCGGGGAAATGCCCGGTGCCCGCTACGACCAGTCCTGCCCTGCCACCCGCTGTATTACGATGTTGGCGGTTTGCTCAACGAAAGGCCACCATAGCACTGCTGCCACTGCCAGCCATTTGCCAACCTCCTCGACGTCGGTAGGGGAAAGGCAGCTGTCAGGGGGCGATACAGAGAAGTTCACTGCCGTCCGAAATTCAAGTTGGCTTTCTGATGAGCTGACCTTGGTGGTAAGACGACCTGCTTCAAGTCGGCAGAATCGAAGGAATTAGAGTGCATTGTCACCCATTTCCTTTACTTTCCTTCAGTATCCTACGTGGTTCCCTTCTTCCAGGCCCCCCCTTCACAGCAGCATCTTAATCCCGAAGAAAACAACCCTGTTGGCGCTGAAATCCAGGTAAGTCCGTTTTGCAGTTTATACCCATTGACTGGACTCAGCACATATGAGCCAGACTCCAGCAATGGGAAAGTGTTCGTAGTAGGTATTTTTTCACATGTCATGCATACGTGCACATTTAACACTTATACGGTCAAAATATACACACATGCATCACATATATGAAAAAATATACACCACCGTCAGATGCACCACCGCTGTTCTAGTAGTGACATTGTTATACTGTGGGCGGGAGACTGCCACCGCGGCGGTCTTCTTGGGACCGTCGCCGCAGCCGCATGGCCGTAAGACTGCTGAACTCGTAACCAGGCATAGATTATTTTTCACAGAATCAGGATCTGCAGAAATTTACAGTCGTAGTTGGAAGGAACAACTACTGCAAATCTTCCAGTTGCACAAATATTCTGCAGTATAGTAAAAGGATGAAAATGTGGGAGTGGAATCTGTGACACATGAAGTAGTCATAAACATTTTTAATGAAATTTGTAACTATAAACACATGCAAAAATAAAACTTCAATAAAGTTTAGATTAAGAGTATGTTGCGAATGCGGATATGCCTCAAGCACCCACAGTTTTTTAGAGGATGTAGGGGAGGAACTTTCTTCACATGGAAAAATATTTTGCAAGTGGATAAAAAAAACAAGAAACAAAATGTGCACAGCAAATTTGCAGAATCAGCAGAAATCTTTTATTTCCCCCGATTTCCATGCATGCAACTTGGGACTATGTGGATGCCTTATAATTATAAGAATATTTGAAGCTACAGGTCCTAGATGTACTTGTTTTCGTCTCGTGCATTACAAAGATAAAGAGGAAAATCAATACATTCTTTAATTTTAATATGGAAAAAAAGGGAATGTAAAAAGGAGAGGCTTTAACACTGAGCAGGGGGGAAAATCTTTTTTTTTTTTTTAGGGTGGTGTTTCAAGGGTGCAGGGCCCACTAAGGCGTGTTCACGCCGGACAGGAAGGGAGGGTTCCTCGGGGGAGGGAGGGGAGGGGTTACAGGGGAGAGGGGAAAAAATATATAAAAACGTCTTCATATGCCATAAGTCTTTATGTTGCAAGGTTAGAATGTGAATATAGGCCACTACTAGCTATAGGTGCGGTTATATCAGGTAATGGCCCTTAGTATGAAATCTAGTAGTAAATTCCTTTCCTGGAATTTGAATGGTATAGGGAGCCGGAAGAAAGAACAAAGAGTGTGTGAATTCTTAAAAAATATTGAGGCTCATGTATACCTGGTGGGAACCTGTTTTGGCACCCTTACAACCCTAAGGAAATTCTTTCCCCTCCTCCCTAGAGCTGCCAGAGAGGCTGTGGCCAGGGCTCTCATACTCTCGCGCCTGGACTATGCCAATGCTCTGTATATTGGCTCTCCTGAGTTTCTTTTAGGGAAACTGCAGGTGGTACAAAGCGCGGCGGTTAGGCTCCTCTTCGACATCCCTAGGAGACTAAGTGTCCGCAAACAACTATGTGACCTTCATTGGCCCCCGGTGCCCCAAAGAGTATGGTCCTGGCCCATAAAGCCCTCCATGGCCCCTGTCCAGCCTATTTGAGGGCTAGGTTTATGTTCTATCAGCCGGCGCGTCAACTACGCTCAGCATCACTTAGAAGCCTGGTTGTCCCTAGGTTTCGGAAAACTCGCCTGGGGGCCAAATCCTTGGCGGTTAGAGTGGCTAATATGTGGAACGCCCTGCCAAACCAACTACGAAACACTACGGATCTGACCAGTTTTAAAAAACTATTAAAAACACATCTGTTTAAACAAGCCTTTTAGATCTCCGGTATATGCTGTCTTTGTTTCCTCTACGCGCCAGGACAGTCTCGACTAACAGTGCGTGATACAAATCAGCCTATAACATATAACATAACCTTCTACAAGAGACCCATCTTGAAGCAGAAGTGTGTGGTCAAGTATTTGCAAAACTCAGCTGGGTTCAGGAAGTTCTTTGTTCTAAGCAAAAGGGTTCCACCAGAGGAGTAGCTATAATTGTGCGCGCAAATAAGGGAATTAGGGTTCACAACTGGGGAACTGATCAGTCTGGTCGATGGTTGGTGGCAGTCTTCTCTATCGGCAGCTCTATCTTCTCATGTGCTGTTTACTACGGTCCTAATGAAGACAACTCCGGCTTTCTTCGAAAGTTAGAGGAGTATATGATACAGCACACAGCTCCATTTATATTAGGAGGTGATTTTAACCTTATATTGGACTCCCAATTAGATCGTACCTCTAAAGCCAAATATAATTCCCCAAATAAATCCCTTTTAGCCTTGAAGAATATTATGAAGGATTTTACTTTACAGGATGCCTGGAGAGTCAAGCATGGTAACCTCAGGGAGTACTCTTTTTATAGCAAAAAGTATAGACAATATTCCATAATAGACCTTTTTCTTTTAGACCAAGCTTTTCTGCCTGATATTGTTTCAATCTCATATATCCCTGTAGGTCTGTCGGATCACTCTGTGGTTGAGCTAAAAATTAACTTTAAGGTTAGCCCTTCAGAGTACAGGTGGACTCTAGATAGAACAATCCTTCTAGACGATGAGACTAAAATTAAAATCAGGGGGAGTCTGTCGGAGTTTTTTTCTATTTAATGATGGTACAGCTTCAGAACAGACAGTTTGGGACACGCTCAAGTCCTATTTAAGGGGTATTCTTGGTTCACATATGGCATTAAAAAGAAAACTTAGGAAAGAAAAAGATATTTATGATCTTGATCTGATTAAAAAGAAGGAACAACAATTACAGTTAGCAGTCCTGGAAGATAGAGGTAGGATTTTGGCTCTAGAAAAAGAGCTTTTAGAGTTACAGACAGGCTTTAAAGCACCAGCTGATAAGATAAATAAGGACAAGTGGGAAGTGAGTAAGCGCCGTAATTTTGAATATGGAGAGAAGTGCTGCTCTCTCCTGGCCTGGAAGGCTAGGATGGAGAGGAGCATGAATAACATTAGTTCATTAATCCAGCGAGATTCGGGCTGCTCCTAACAGAAGATGTTGAGATCAGGAGAGAGGCTAGAGGATTCATGGAGGAATTATATCAAGAGGAGAATAGACGGGGGCTGGAAGAGCTGGAAAAATGGTGGGCTCTGAGAGAGTTACCCCAGTTGAGTGAATCCGATAAAGCTTTTTTAGTCACTGAGATTACGGAGGTGGAGATACGGGCCCAGGTGAAAAAGATGTCCAGGAACAAGGCCCCTGGCCCGGATGGACTGCCGACGGAGGTGTATAAGGATAATTTGGATGAAATCCTAGCCCCATTACTGGCACTTTTTAACAAAAATGTTTTGCAGGGGGAGTACACTCCAGCCTCTTGGTCAGAAGCTACCATTACTTTGATAGCAAAGCCTAATAAAGACCCTAAACAAATAGAGTCATATAGACCTATTTCCCTTCTTAATTCAGACTTGAAAATTTACTCCGGCATACTTACATCTAGACTGGCGAAAATAATTAAGTCCATAATTCACCCAGACCAGAGGGGGTTCATACCAGGTCGTCAACTTAATGAACTCACGTTTCAAGTTTTAGGAGCAATAGACATAGCAACAGAGAGAGGGCTGCCGCTTGCCATTGTTGCAATTGATGCAGCAAAAGCTTTCGATCAGGTTAACTGGCTATTCCTATGGAAAACTATGCCAAAGTTTGGGTTCCCAGATACATTCATCAAAGGGATTGAGACACTATACAGGGGTCCCGGGCCAAAGTACTGGTCAACAGTAGTTTGACTGAATGGTTGAATATCTCAAGGGGAACGAGGCAGGGTTGCCCCCTGTCTCCCCTCCTCTTTGATATTTATATCGAGCCTTTTGTCTGCTCCTTGAGATCAGATCCAGTAATCATACCGTTTAAAATGGGGGATGGGGGACTTGGTGCTTAAGACGGCACTATATGCTGACGACCTTCTCCTTTACACGTCTAACCCCGTTGAGGCCATCCCCAGGTTATTTGAATTGGCCGAAGATTTTGGCACAGTGTCAGGGTACAGAATCAATAAAGATAAAACCGACATAATGAGCTGGAACAACCCAACCCCGATACCGGAAGCTAAATTAAAAATCAGATACCTGGGAATTTACCTTACTCACAACCTAGAGGACGTCTCGAAAATTAGCTGGCAAACGGTGGTAAAGGAAGTAAGGAAGCTCTTGACTAGATGGAACACTCTACCTCTCAACATCTATGGTAGAGTGAACCTAGTCAAGATGATAATTTTGCCAAAAATTACCTTCTTATTCAATTCCATCCCCCTAAACTTTAATAAAAAGAATATCCCTAACCTTCAAGGGAGGATTGGCTCTTTTATTTAGGCCACTAAGTCCCCAAGGATTGCCTGGAGGAAATTGAGAAGGGGACTGAAATTGGGCGGGCTGGCTCTACCTGATTTACTTTTTTATTGTTATGCTTTTCAGTTCAAGAACTTCAGACTTTTGGCAAATAAGTTGGACTCTTCCTCTTATGGCAGACTTTTTCAGGCTATGCTATCAGACCTACCACATGGCCTAGATTTCTTTCTCTATAAATTTGGGGATCAGAAGTTTTTTAAAAAGGTTCGTCTGAAGCTCCTACGGACAGCACTTAATATTTGGCAATCAATGCGTAGAATCTTGGATATACCCTATTACCACTCTCAGGCCCCAATATGGGATTCCCCAGGTACGCCAGCCTGCTTATTAGATCGGCTGGCTCTCCCACTGAGAGCAGCAGGCCTTACGAAATGGGGGGACTTGTGTAACAACTCGATACTATTAAGTTGGGAATCTCTATCGAACTTAACAGAGGGCTCCATCACAAGATTTAAATTTTTTCAGTTGTCTTCCTGGTGGGGGAGGCAGTGTTGGGCTATCGAAGAGCAAATCCCAATTTTGGAATCTATTAATAGGGGGAGAGGATGGAAGGGGGAGGTTGCACTCTGGTACAATACATTGGTGGGAGCGAAAGACAATTTAGGAGCCAAAACCATCAAGCTATGGGACAATTTCCCAGTCCAGAACCCCGAGGTGATGCTGAAGGTTTGGACGGACTCATTTACACTTTCTCAAAAAATCATAAAACCATCTAATCTTAGAAGAAACCACCTGTTCACGGTATATAGGGTTTATTGGACCCCAGCGAAACTATCCAGGATCTCAGCAGAAGTATATTTTTGTCCAAGATGCAGGTTCCCAGCTGCAGACGATAGGCATATGTTTGTCGACTGCCCTGAAATCACCAGATACTGGAGACAGGTGTGTGGGTTCCTAGAGGAGGTTGTATTATCACACTCACTTGTAGTCCCAGATTGATCCTTTTCGGTCTTCCCCAGGACTATGGCATTAGAAATAGTACCTCACAGTTTATTTTCTACGTTATTGTCATTGCCAGAAGGGAGATCTGCAGGGAGTGGAAGTCTGCACCCCCCCAGATTCGTAGACTGTTTAAGGAACATCATAGCTGTTAGTCGTTTCGACATGTTGTGTGGCGGGGAAAGTGCCGTTAAGATCTGGTCACTAAATGCATGGTCTGAGAGATAACACCCAATGAGTCCAATGATTATGCCAGAGGTTTAGTGGTCCTGTCCTCCCAAAGTGGCAAGGTACATCGTGAATGGGAGTTGGATTAGGAAACGACCTACCTCTGGGTGACCTCCGTCGGCTATCCACAGACTCCAGGGCGGGAACAGTTGGTTTGTGCTAGTGGCCGGGAGAAAGCCCATCTAGAGTTGATATTTTCTGGTGGCATTTATGAGGACAAAAAAAAAATTAAATATGGATTTGGAGTTGGATTACATAAATTGTATGATGGTGCTAAAGTTATTTGTTTTTGAGGTAATTTGCACCAAGGTCCTATTTATATATAGTGAAGTATCTATTAATGATTATTCTGAAAACACATATTCAAGCTTGTTAAATGAGTATTTAGTTATTATGAACATTTCTAATTGTTATGTAGGTACATATATACCAATGGCTGTCTCACAGGGAGTTCCCTACAATCAACTTCCCCTTTCATATGGATTGACTTGCAGCAATCTTATGAGGCCTGGCCAGAATTTTTAAATCTAGCCGGCAAAATCAGAGGAATTTAGTAATTCAGTCTTTCAAGGCTAATGCAAAATTACTGATATATTCTAATGATCCGCCGGCAGCCCAGTTTAGAAAGAACCACTGCAGTGCAACTGCATACCCCTTGGTGCCCTTACATACTCTGAAGTAATCACTGCAGAATATGTATGAACGCCAATGTATTTGCACTGCAGAGTGATATTAAGTGGTTTCTAAAGTTTAGAAACCCCTGCATGTCACTCGGTGGTAGGACCTTACATATTCTGCAGTATAATCACTGCAGAGTATGTGGGGGCATTGAGTGGTGCTTAGCTCCGCTATTCTGTTAACGAAAAATGCATCTTCACACCATTTTTGCATGTTAGGGTGCATTTTGTGGTAAGAAAATAGCACCAAATGCCTACTCAACCCCGTCGCGGAATTCGCTGGATCTCGCGGAACTTTAATGCATTTCCATGGAATACCACAGAATCAAACTCTGTCATTCCCCCCCCGCCCTTAATTCTAACATCAATTCTTCATGGTCAAGGTTTTATAGAAATCAATGATGTAAATGTTGATCTTAAATTGGGAAACTACCTAATATTGGGGATTTATGTTCTATTTCAAATCAAACCAGGATGCTTGCTTCCTGTCCAGGGAGGATTTGGCAGTTCAGGCTGGACTGTTCCCACAAGGAACAGGGTCAAGACTGATTTGCATTTGGCTGAGTCCAAACTGGGGTGGTGTGGTGAGCAAAAGAATGATGGATTTAACCCAGATCCTTGTGACTGGGGGTGAATGTTTGCATTGTCAGCATTCCGTCCATCAATTGTTTCTTTTGCCTATTTCAAATCACATCACATTAGTAAAGCATGCTACCATGTCTTACGTGCGTGATGAAAAGATTGTATGTAAATTGAGTGATGTGGAACAGAATTTATTAGAGAATTTAATGAGAGGCAAGTGAACATTGGCACAAATCTGGATGAAGTGAACGAGATTAAGCTGCAAATTGAAGCGGAAGAGAGATTCAGAAAATTCAAAGATACATCATAGACTTAGAATTGAGTAAGAGAAGATGGATGGTAAATGGAATGAGTGAAACTGGAGTTAGAAGAGTGAAATGTAGATTTAGACAAGTGCTTATGGATAGTTTGGTTTGTTGATTCCTCCTATTTGTGTTGCTTTGAATGATGATAAGATTAGGAGGTTTTCCCTATTGGTTCATCATATGGCAACTAATATTGCTGGTGCACTTACAAAAAGTTATGAAAAAATGATTGCTTTGAGTGCTATGGTTTTGCAAAATAGGTTAGCTTTGGATATTCTTCTTGCAAAAAGAAGGCAGTGTGTGCCGTGTGTTAAGAGTCAAGCAGCACATTTGTACTTAATAATAGCAAGCGTATCTATCAGTATATAAATAGTATAACAAATGTGTTGTGTGATGCAAATTCTCTTGGAGAGATAGGTGTGTGGGAAACAGCTAGTTCATGGTTTAGTGAAAGCGGAAATGAAATTTGAAAAGTTGGTGAATGATTTGGTGATGTTGGTTGTGGAATGATGTTATGTTTAATCATAATTACCCATGCGCGTATCCAGGTGCTTGACCAGGTGTGTAGGCATGTAGTCCCCTTAGAATTATTTGAAGAGTCAGGTCTCAAAATTCTTGTTAAACTCAAGTAGAGAGGAGGCTTTGATGTGCTCTGCATCGAGGGGGTGCGCGAGTGAGGGTGAGTGCAACTGTCTGGTTGAGTTGTGGAAGTGTATGCGGCTGTTAAGGTATGTTGGTCCTGTGTTGTGTAAGGTTTTGTAGGTATTTGTGAGGAGTTTGAATTGGAAGCGTTTGTGAATGAGGAGCAAGTTTAGCTCTCTGAGGTGCCGAGAGATGTTGGTGGGGTGAGGAAGTTTGAGTATGAGTGCTGCGGCTGCATTCTGGATGGTCTTAAGTCTGTTCAGGAGTTGCTTGGAAATTCCAGTGTAGAGTGCTTTGCAGTATGTGAGTTGGCTTGTGATGAGTGCTTGAGTAATGGTTCGTCTCGTGTTCTGTGGGAGCCACTTAAAGATTTTTCATAGCATTCGTAGGATGTGGAAGCAAGCGGCGCTCACTACATTGATTTGTGCTATCATTAGGCCTGGGCGGAGCTGGTGGAGCGGCACTACTCGGAGGTCCACGGAGTTGGGGACCAACTCCGGGGAAACTCCGCTCCTCCGCCTGCCTCCACCCCCAGGAAGAATTACATTAAATATACTTTAAAAGTTAAAAAAATCAATACTTACCTTAACTGCGGCATCCCGGGCTGCCGTCCTCCTCTTCCTCGGTTTCATGATGATCTGCGCATGCGCGCGCACCCTTGCATGCACATTTCTCACAAGGAATACGCGAGCGTGCGCACATGCGCAGATCATTGTGAAACCAAGGAAGAGGAAGAAGGCAGCCCGGGGACGCCGCAGTTAAGGTAAGTGTTGATTTTTTTAACCTTTAGAGTATATTTAATGTAATTCTCCTGGGGGATTAGAGGCAGGGGCTGGGCCAACTCCGCTCCACCATGGAGTGTGCAGAGTTGTGCCTACTCCGCATTCTGCGCGAAACGCCGTGTAGGCACAACTCTGCACACTCCGTGGGCGGAGCGGAGCTCTCCACCCACGGTTAGCTATCATGTTTATCTTGTTGACCAGGATTTTCCCCAGATGTCTGGTGTGGTTGGTGGGAGTTGATGTGGGTCCCAGTTCAGTCAGCCACCAACTGGCATCTCATGGGGAGTTCCTGTTTCAAAAGACGAGGACTTCCAGCTTGTCAAAGTTCAGTTTCAAGCAGTTGGTGATCATCCATTCTGCTAGCAAGGTCATGCAGTTAGTGAAGTTGGTTCTGTTGGAGGGCATCTTGTCCATAATGGAGAGGATGAGCTGGGTGTTGTCTGTGTAAGCTGAATGTATCTTGAGGAATACGGTTACCCCTGAATGTTTCCAGGCTTTTGGGAAGGTGGAGGTCTTGATGATGTGGTTGAGAGTTGTGCTAATTGGTGAAGCACCAAGTTTATAGATGTTGTGGGGGCACAGGTCCAATGGGGCCACAGAGTGGATGGTCCACTTGATTGCAGCTGTTTCCTCACTGGGGAAGGACTTCTATCTGATTAGGAGATTTTCATTATTGGTGATGGGCAGGTTCCTGATGAGTTCACTGGTATCTGGTTGGGGAGCGTTGCTGTAGTTGTTCATAGATCATCATTGTTTGTAGATCATGAGGAAGATAACATTAGTATTTATTGTTAAGTTATTTGGATTCATGTGTTATAGGAAATGGTTAATTTAGGAGCTCAAGAAACAAGAGTTGGCAACTAACAAAAAAAGAAAAAGATGAATTTGAGAAGGCAGACCTCAAAGCTGAGATGGTCGATGACTTCCTAGCATTTAAAAATTCAAGAAGAAAGAAACAAAGAATACATTTTGAAATGTTTGGAGTAGTGTTGTTTTTTGTGATGATTTATATCATCAGAGGGAGGTGTTGTGCGCTTGAATTTAAAAGTTTTGTGTGATTAATTAACATGACTGGGTCGCAAATGAAATGTTTGCACTGTATTTAGTATGACAAAGTTTTGAAGTAGACATAACTAGAACTAAATGTGCTTCAAATTTACTTGAAAATTGCATTTTAAAGATGACATGTTTTCTCTGTTCTCTGCCCGTGCACCGAGTCATTTTTTTATATATTGTCTGCAATTCAATTAATTCTAGGGTCTTGCTTACCTTGTATCAATCAATGCATTCTTTTTCGTGGTTGTGATGCTCTTGAAGGAAGGAGAGAGCTCTAAAGTTTCATTTGAAGCCATTTCCTCTGGCCGAATGGAGGTTGATTATATAATCTGAATGTGCTTTATTTTCTAGTTTAGAACATAATGTAGGATTAGAGTAAGGAGCCATGTGATCTGTTTTCTGTTTTACCATTTGATGACATGTATGTCTTTCTTCATACCATACAGACCATACAATTCTTCTGTATGAAATCATATAAACTTGCATTTTGGAGATGAGCGAAGAATTTCCGTTGTTTCCTTACCAAGCAATCTCTATGTCAGATTTCTAATTACTTTATACTTAGAACATGTTTGGCACTTTCCCTTGTTTTCTCCTGGAGATAGACCTTATATTGGTCCTCCTTTACTCTATTCAATGAGCAGTCTTTATGACAGATTGTATTGACTTATTATTATTTGATTGCTAAATCAAATTGACTAACCATTTACTTTTTGCCTTCTGTAATGATTCTTAAGAAATGTATATAAACCTTCATGGTTTGAACTTTGAGTCTTGTCCAATGTACATTTTTCTTTGCAATTCTTCCTATATGTGTTCTCTGGGTTTCCATGCAATTTTGTATTTGTGGCTAGGGCTCTTGACTTTTGGGACTTACACATAGCCCCAACCTATCCAATTAGCCCTTTTAATGGTAGAAAGCACTGACATATAATCAGAAGAAACTTACCAATACAGTCAAATAAGAGCATTATTATTAACTCATTGCTATCTGGAACAGAAGATAAATGCCAATAACTGCATTAACTAGTAAAACAATCAAAACAGGACTCAAAAAATAAGTGTAGTATAACGTTTCCTGATGGTAACATATTAAAAACATTAAGTAATCATGGCCAGCAGTGGATATTGAATGCTGCTAACAGTTACCTTGAGATAGCAACAATTATAGGTGCTGGGATTGTGGGTCCGATCTGGATGGATGTGTGGAAATATTCAGCTAAAATATTTGTTGGGAGCAACATATTGTGTGAGCTAAGGCTTCTATATGCAGTTCTTAGTGCTTCATACAGTACATGCCTGATTGTCTGGTAACATACTCGCTGTTTATGCAAGCAATGCATTTGAATAAATGATGCAAGTGCAGGGCCTAGAAACAGGTTTGCTTGTTCAATTGCCATATTTGTCTGGAACTCAGGCCAGCAAAGTAAAATTTTCATTCTCTACTGCTTTTTCATAAGCATGGCTGCTGAAATGAAGCTACAAGAAAAACTCTTTGGATGTTTTGTCTTGAAGGAAAGCAGCAATAAGCTTTCATGATTTACTATACCAGAAGTATTGTTCACTGATCTGTGGAACACAACAGGAACTAAGCATGAGTAGATCCATCCTCTCTCCATACAGCATCACCTATAAGAAAGGTATATAAAAGACATGTGCAGGGCTGGGTTAGATACACGGACCAGCTGCATAAAGGATGTTGAAACATGCGGTTTCAACTTCAGGCCTGATAGCCAAAAAAGGGATGTTTTACATGATCTGGCATTTATGATAAACTAAAACAACTATGCTGTTAGACAGCTGGTTATAACCTTGGTAGAGTTTAGATTACTTGATTAGGAGTGTATGAAGAAAGATGATTTGAGATTATCTAACCTTTGTCCTAATATATATAATATAATTGATGAGTTGTTCAGAATATTTCCTATCAGTCTAATGCACACAATCTGCATTCAAATAGTATGCAAATTATAAACGAAGTGCTTAATATGTGAGCGTCTGTGTGAGTATATATTACCTTCTGGCGGTTGCCCAAAGGAAGTTATAGTTAGGACACTAGTTTCCATAGGAAAAGAGTTTTTTGATTTGTTAATAACTTTGACGCTGTTTGACGAATCTTCATGAAACTTTCAAATCGAATGGGTCAGTCATGTCAACTGCTGTCTTGAAAATTTCAGAGGAATCCTTCAAGTGGGGGCGGATAAAAGGGGGGCCCCAAAACGCTTTTTTTCCATGTTAATGTCCATAGGAAAAGTTTGACTCGGCTACAGCCGAACTGCTGAACAGAATTACACCCAATTTGGCAGAAAGGTAGCTCTTGGTCTAGAAATCACTCTTTTTGTTAAATGGTGTAAATCTGTTACGTAGTTCCGGAGAAATTTAAAGATTTCTCAGATATACAACTGTGGCCAAGATGGATCTGCGACCCCTCCAGATCTCGTGCCTGAGATCTGACTGGCTACCAACACTTCAAACCACGAAACAACACTGCGGTTATGCATTTTTCTGTCTCTAGCGAGACATTGGTGCATGTACACGGGTCAGGATTCCCCCGTAACATATTCTTATAGTTTTGGTTGGGATGGGCGGCACTACTAATAGCTAGATCACGCCCATGCTAGCAGCGTCGAGGTTGACGCATACGCGCCCCACGTGATCGGGACGGCGTATGCGGAAGCAGGAAATATAATGCTCCTGCCGGCGTCTCTATCTTGAACTACACGGCGGAGAGAGGTAAGCATTTCAGTAGAAGGCCACCTTCGGAACAGTAAGGGGGCTCTGTTGTGGGGGATGGCTCGCATTCTTTTGAATAGTACCCTGGTTACTAGTAATGGCACGAAACTGGTGCTAACTACCATTGCTTCGTTTTTTCTATTTTTGACACAGGTTGTGTTCTCAGGGGGTTTCCCTGCCCTCCGCCATTTCAAGTTGGCCAAGTTCATGAACTCGTGAGTGTTTGATGGGGGTATGGGCCCGGGCCATGTGTCCGGGAGATCCATGCAAGATCAATTGTTTTTTAATGAGGATAAGAGTAGGTGTTGGTCAATGTGTGTGTTTGTTTTGGCAGCAGCTAGCGTACAGGATTACCTGGGATTCTCAGGTACATACCGGATTGGTACATGTGAGAAGGGGGCGATATAATAATATATACGGCCCTGGGAAGGCTGACATTTGGAATCAGGGATAAGAAGAGACATACGGTGGCCTGAGTTTTTCCTTGCACCCTTTGAAGGATATTAACGGGGGTGTTTGATGAGACAATATGTATGAATAGGATGTAAATTATTACGCCTATTTCACTTTCTGTGTTTTTCCTTTGGATTTATGTTTTATTCTTTTTTCAGTAATGGTATCCCGTGCAAGGGGAACTGCCTCCACACATATGGATTTCTTTAGGCTTTGAGCCAATTGAATTGACCAAACTAAGGTAATGGGGTTAATGTGACTGGGACTGATAGGAGTTCTGAGGAAGACCGGCGTAACCCTATAGTGTGGGCATACTAACACAGTCGAAACAAGTTGACAGTATTGGCAGTCTAAGGAGGGGTGTTATGAGTACCTAGTCAGCTCTAAACACATCCATCCTTCACTATTTTAATCCTGGCTGAGGGATCCTGGAATAAAGTTGCATTATAGGATACCCATGAGCCAGTTTTAACCACTCCTTCCCTGCACCTGTTCTGTCACTGTTCCCAGTCTGTTGCTTTAGCACCACCACGCACCTATTTGATTTATTTTTATGTTGTTTGTCTTCCCCCTCCCTATGCTCCATCCTGTGCGTGGCTATGCCAGGGTGTATTGCAAGCAGACCCGATGATAAAGCATGTCACGCACATTTGTGTGTGAGTGAGGGTAGTTTTTTACAACACGATTTGTGCCACTGCATGCTTATCACTTACGTTTCCTCTCTACCCCTCTCGGTGAAAATATCCCACAGGGACCCCCAGGGCCAAAAAACTATTGAGAAAAACATTTTGGCAGGATTCATAGTGGATCTGTGAATCTGGCCGAAATTTCTTTTTATAAACGAAGTGCTGACTCGTGCGCTTCCTTTAATGTAGGCCCCCCGGTGTGCCAGATCCTGGGGGGCAAAAAATATTAATGATGGGGCCCTTGAGGGCCCCCCACAGCCCCAGGGACAGCCATCTCCCCGGGCTGATTTACTGAAATGTGGAGGGCAATGTCCCCCGCATCCCCGGGGACCGCCACCTCACTGGGGCTAATATAATAAAATGCGGGCTATGTCAAAATATAATGCATGGGGGCTCCAACCCCACCCATGTAGCCCCAGGGACCGCCACTCCCCCATGACTCTGCAGAAGATGGGAGGGGGCCGTGTGGCCCCCCTCCATGAGCCCTGCATAGCCCTGGGGACGGCCACTCCCCAGGGCTGATTCCAGCAATGTGCCAGAGTGCCCGCCCCGGGACATTGCAGTTTGCTATGGGATGGCGGGAGCACTGCTCCTGCCATTCCATAGCAATGTGCTCCACTTTGAACAAGCGAGAGCATTATACTATTGCTTTTAAAAATTGGAGCACCCTTAGCTTAGGAGGCAGAAGCTGGTTGAGACCACAGGGGATCCAGTCTCCCTGGGGCCAAACTGGATCCAGTTTTTACAATGATTTATGATTGACATTTAATTTTCGGTCTATTTCCTGTTTTTCAGGATATATATTATTTTAAAAGCTGCACAGATCTAGTTCTAGGTGGCCAATAATCAGAATCACGGATGATTTGAATTATGACATGCTGCATGCTGAATTTATGACATTTTTGAAAAGCTGCGTGGAGCATATAAGTATTTGTTTTGTAAAACCAAATTTTGTTTATAAATATATTTGTTTCTTAGAACTACAGGGCAACAGTTAATCCATTTTATGAACATGTGAAGTGTTGAATTTCTAGAGAAATCAAGATGCTGTATTTTAATGTTAATGTGAGAGCACTCACTGATGTGGTGTATTGCAAGAAATATAATACTATGGTAATGAAATTATTTTGACATATTGAAAAATATGATTTAGTAGCATAAATATCTTTAATGAAATAAGGAATATGATTTGAGGATTGAAAATATACTGAGAATAGGCGAGTTCAGCAGCTAGATGTTGTCACTTGACACTAATAAGGTAACTGATGCATTGAGTTACATATATATTTTTTTATAAGATTTTTTATATATTTCATTATGTTGAAAACATGAACATATGTAGTTTTTTGTTTAATGTATTAAAATTATGAAATGCATTTAAATCATGTTTAAAGCAAAACCTTTTCCTCTGAGAACGAAGTAAATTACCATAGTCTTTTTACTATGTTAATTGAGGAAGGAGTTTGTTTCATTATTTTTAACGGAAGTTGGAGTCTTTCACTATGGTGGGTTTGACAAAGACCGTGGTGGTCGAAACGCATCAGCCAAAGCAATAATATCAACAGGTGTTAATCCCTGGAGTGCCAGCTCTTTCTTGGCTTAGGTCACAAACAAGGAAACTTTTTGAATTTCAAAGCGGGTCCCTTTCCTGCTGCCATGCACCGACCTCGACAGGTGGATGTATTCGGTATCAGCAGGACAAGCTGAATATATTTATATATATATATATATATATATATATATTACAACTGGGTCCCCCAAAGAAAGCAATATCCACTGGGAGACAAATGAAGCCGCCACTCCAGCCGCTCAAGATTTGTGTGAGACAACTTAATTTATTCTTAAATCCATTACAGCTTATTCACAGCACAAAACCAACGCGTTTCGTTAGCTCCCCACTAACTTGATCACGGTTGTATCAAACACTGTTTGCTGATTGTGTTTTAAAATGGGAGTTCCCACCCACCTCGGTCACCTGATAGTATTCATGTGTTTTCTTTCACAATTGGATTCTGGGATCTGTTGTCCAAATCTTAATAAAGTGCAAATTATAACAAAATCTTTCCCATTTCTTTACGTTTTGGCTCCCTCTTGCCCTGCTGTTCTTAATTATTCAACAATTATTTTCTTTTTCAGCAGAATCACATTTCTGGCACCATTTATGCGTTTATCAAACACTTATAAGAAAAAGAAAAAGAAATAGATAGGGAATACCGGGAACATTTTCATTCTTTTTCCATTCCCAAATTTATAGCCCTCCAGTGGGCTGACATTACTTAGGGATTTTGTCTTTGAATTGTTTTTTGATATACACAGTTCTCATATTTCATGAATCCCAGATTCCTTTTAATGTTCATCTCCAGATTAACCTCTTGTGTAGGATTTCGGGACAAGAACATTTTTTGGGGAGAATTATGCCGAGAAGTTTATGTTTTTTTTGTGTTTCCTCATATGTGTACATAAAGTTCTTCCGACTGGTTAAGTCCAAAGGGGGTCATCGTTCGAAAGTTCAAAATGTGTTGTGACTCTTTTTGGCGTAGCAGTTTTTCACGGTGTCCACCTCTGTCCGAGAGCGACATCGTTTCCAATCCCAGGAATTTTAGAAGCCTCCAATTCCCGTTGTGGTGTGCCTCCATGTGTTTGGCCACTGCATTTCCTCTATCCTTGTTTACAGTGGCCCTTACATGCTCCAAAATTCGCTTTTTCAGTTCACAGATTGTACTTCCTATGTAACGTAATTGACAAGGACATTCAATCATATAAATGGTGTATTGACTTTTGCAGGTGATTAGTTCTCTTATTTTCCAGATCTTTTGATTTGCCATAGTTAATTGTTTAGTGGGTCTAGCTAGCTCGCAAGCTTTGCAGTTGTAGCATTTAGTAAATCCAACGGTTTTTAGCCATGGTGTTTTTTTCTTCTTCTTGACAAAGTGGCTGTGTATCAGTTGATCCTTTACATTTTTCGCTCTTTTATATGCCACTACCGGATGATCTCCCATCTTTTGACTTATGGTTGGATCAAGTTTTAGAATTCGCCAATTCTTTTTGAGAATTCTGATTACTTGTCTCGATTCTCTGCTGTAATCCAGTATTAGCCTGATAGGTTCCTCTGATTTTTTCTCTTTTGTTTGTGGTTTGTTGTTTATCAAATCGAAATCAGTATTGGATAGGGATTCCCTTGGCTTTTTGCATATGTTGACTAACTGAAACAGATATTAATTAAGACAGTTCCTTTAATTTAGGAGTGAAATACTGTTGCTGCTTTTTGATGGGATTTAATATTATTTGACATACTAGTCCCCCTTTTTTTATTTTGATCTTTGTGTACACCAGGTGGGACACTTTTTATTCTCATGTATGTATTTTCACTTTCATAGACTCTGAAGCACTTTAAATATGATTATTTATCAGGAGGAATGTTTTAGCCCAACTGGAACATGATATTAGTTGGAATTTACATCATAGCTAACATTGTAGTAGCTGCACAAACGTATGCACATTCACACTTTATATTAGCTTATTACATATGGATCTAACCCATGCTGCTATTCTTTAGGGGTATTCTACTGATGATTGACACTACATTTTGTGTTAGATGTGGTGATGAAGACCATATTAGTTATTTGAGTATTGACCGAGGGATTCATTTTTTACTCTATTACATTTCATATTGATACTGTATGTAATGGGGAGGAAGTATGATATCCGGATAGTGCATTTCACACTCATGTTTACAATGCTTGTTTGCACCATTTTGCATATTTGCACTTTATATGGCAGCTATCCAAGTTAGGACAGATTCTAGTTATAACTGACATAAAATATAACGTGCCTAGGTGGGAGGAAATTCATATAAGCTATATTGAATACTGTATTATGCATGTATTTTTTCTATAAAATCCAGTGCAATTGAGTTGTCACGTTTACATTGCGTATTTGCACTATTTTGCATATTTGCACTTTATATGACAGTCATCTAATTATGTATAGTAAGCATTGAGCATTTTTTGTTATTTTAACAGATATCTGTCACTATGCATACTTTGCCGATAGATTTGATCAAATATATATGCATTTTGAATTTTCTTATGATTATGTTCAGTATTTTACAAACATTCCGCAAGGGCATTCATGCCGGTATTATCTTTTTCAGTACGCCGAGTGAAATACTTAATGATATGTCGAAAGCCATCTGTATGTCAGCAACTGTGCCATGGCAAATTTTATGTACCACCAGCTAATATAATCTATATGCTGTGTATCATATTATTTCAACATGGGTCAGCTTTGGATTTTAACTGCATATTTGACTGCAATGTTATTTAAACATGATTGTGTAGAAAACATGATTACAAATGTTCAGGGGCAATTTAATATGGCCCACTCATTCTGGACAAATATCCAGCAACACAAATGAACTTTGAGAAATATATATATGTCAATCGTGGTTTGGTGCTAACAAGCAAGCTTTCTTCCTTGTCTATGAATGTAACAGTCACGTGGTGAATTTCAAACTTGCACTATCACTTTAAAAGGAGCACTGCTAAGAATTGCGTTGTCATGTGAACAAGGCTCCATGGAGCCGAAACGTCATGCGGCATATATCTGCAACAATTTAAATACATTTGCACTAACTCAAAGGTCCGTTTCCGAGGTGTCATTCTGGCAGGGCGGGAGTCGTTTACTGCTGATGGACTCGGTTTGAGGTATATATATATATATATATATATATATATATATATATATATATATATATATATATATATATATATATATATATATATATATATATATATATATATATATATATATGTATATATATTCACTGAAAAAACCATAGGTTATAGACCATATATAGTTAGGAATTAGCATTTATAAAACCTTATTTTACTCACACAAAACCATTGAAATTCGCATATATAGTTATTTGCACTAACTATATATTTCACGCACCTGCAATCCACTGCTGATGATGTCACATATTACATCATTCATGACATGGTCAGTGACATCACTGATGACATCACTGATGACATCTCAAATGACATCACTGATGACATCACTGATAACAACATCCACTGACTGTATGTTTCTGTAAAGTTTAAATATGTCTTACATATTGAAGAATGAGTGGATGTATAAGTGTCTGGATGAAGGATTTAGTAGGTGCATGACTGACTGTATGAGTGAGTGATTAAATGTGTCTCACTGAGTGCATGGGTTAGTGACTAAACTGTCTTAATTTGTGCATCATTATGTCTGTTGTTCTGTAAACTGCTGCATGTGTTGATCAGTAGCTATATGAGTAACTATATGGGTTATTGATTGGTTGCCCAAGTATTTGTATGGGAGACTGAGTGTGTGTGTGGGTGGTTGGGAGGTGTATGACTCTGTGCATAGATGTGTGAGCAGTTGATTCACTAGATGTATGGGTTCAAAAGTGCATGTGGAAACATCTGTATGGGCGGTTGACTGTGTGCATGAGTGTATTGGTGAGTGAATGGATATCTCAGTGCTACATGTCAAAGTAAGAACATATGTAAAACACAGTATATGTGAGAGTTGACATATATAAATAACTGTGAATAAGAGCCAGTGAATGTGTGAGTGGCTGTATGGATCATTCTGAAATTGTATCAGGGATTGTATAAGAGAGTAAATATGTGTTAGTATCTGTTTGAATAAGTAAGGTGTGTATAACTGTATAGTTGAGGAAATGCAGGTGTGATTGATTCTTTGCATGACTGACTAGGTGTGTGAGTAACTCCATGGATGAGTGACAGTTTGTGAGTGTCTGTTTACACTGAGTGTATATAAGGTTATATTAGAGTCTGAAGAAGTTCATCGTATTATCTCATGAATGATGTCATCAGTGATGTGATCAGTCATGTCAAATGAGATGTCATCAGTGATGTCATCAGTGATGTCATTTGAGATGTCATCAGTGATGTCATCAGTGATGCCACTGACCATGTCATGAATGATGTAATATGTGACATCATCAGCAGTGGATTGCGGGTGCGCGAAATATATAGTTAGTGCAACTAACTATATATGCGAATTTCAATGGTTTTGTGTGAGTAAAATAAGGTTTTATAAATGCTAATTCCTAACTATATATGGTCTATAACCTATGGTTTTTTCAGTGAATTTTCAAGGTTTTGTAAATGCTAATTCCTAACTATATATGGTCTATAACCTATGGTTTTTTCAGTGAATTTCAATGGTTTTTTAATAGCAAATATTAAAAGCTGTTAAATGTATTCTTCTTTTAAAGGAAAAATATATTTTATATGTATTTAATATAATTTTTTTATGTATATATATATATATTTTTTTTTTAGTTTCGCTACCGGTCCGCACACCGGGTAGCTTCCCGTTAGCTCAATTTGGTGCCACGACCCGATCCGCGCACCGGGAAACTTTCCGTTTGCACAACTGCCGCGTTCGAGAACAACATCGTGACGCGTCGCGTAAGCGCGACGTATCGCGTTGCCGCGTAATGCGTCTTATGACGCGCCGCGTTAGCGCACTCAGAAGTGCTCCGGAGCGTGAACGAGGCGCGAAGCGCAGCACCCCGGAAGCGCTCCGGGCGCGGAGCGGGACGCTTAACGTAAGCGTGACAGGTCATGTGACCTGTAAATAACACTTTTCATTGGTTTAGAACTATTTTTTTTCCCAAATGATGAAAACCCCTCCTTTTTTCCTCACTCTGACTTTCATCTTTGTGAGAGGAAGACCTGTGTCTGCTTGTTCAGTCATGGCATCTGTAGTAGCTGCAGCTGGTGGACCCCCACCACAACCACCTAGGAAGGAAGGACCACCTGCACAGTTCCTTCCAAACCCAGAAGAAGATGAAGAAGAAGAGGAAGAGGACGTAGAGCCGAGGCAGTTCTTGCGTGAAGAGCCCCGGAAATCCCACCACATAGACCATTTTATATGGCAATTTTTTTCTTACCCTTGAGACCAAAAAAAGGTCAATGCCCGATACGTGACATGCCTCATTTGCAAAGCTGTTTTGTCTAGAGGTACAAACAAAAAGTATAGTTTTGGAAACTATACTATGCACCGCCACATGCTGAGGTGGCATCCAATCAATTATAGCGTTGCTGAGCTGCGTCACCTCCAGGATAACCCACCAACTCCTGTGGCCAGTATATCGTCACAGGAAACTCTATCGGGACCAGAGGCGAGGGAGACGGTCCCAAGTATTCAAAAGAATTTTGTGCACATGAAGCTAGTGTGCATTTATTGTGGTGAACTAATTTCTTATGGGAATATGAGTATCATTTTAATTAATAGAGCATTTGAAAACCACAAGTGCTCAAAACGCCCCAAGAAGTCCATTTTTTTTTTTGCTCCTGTTGAGCCCTTTCTAATGCCTGTTTTTCGTTGTTCCCCCCCAAAAAAACAAAAAAATATATAAAATTGTTCAAAAAATACAACAAAAAAATGTTCAGAAAAATAAAAAAAATATAAAACAACAAAAACATTAAAAAAAAGTTCTTTTCAGAACTACCTCCCATTTTAAAAAAATTACTAACATTTTTAGCACTCTTGACTTCATTTTTCTCATGGGTGCGCTTTCCGGTGCGCGCACCGGCGAGCGCCCCGTTAGCGCAATAAAAAAAAAAGGAAAAAAAACAAGAGAAGGAGAGCATAAGAGAAAGAGAGAGTAATGTTAAGAGACAGACAGCAAGAGGGAGCAACACAGAGGTACTGTGTAATACATAGTAAAACAGTGTAAAAGATATAAGAAAGTGTAAGAGAGAAAATGAAAAAAATATAAGGCTGTGAAACAAAGAAAGAGAGAAGAAGAATACTAAAGCAGAGGCACATGAAGAATGTGAGTGGCTGTAAAGAGTAAAAGGAAAGAGAAAAAATGATGTACAAATAAAAGGTAATAGCGGAACCAGATTTAAATAACACTGGTGAGGGAAAGAGAGAAAAAAGTAGTGTGCATAACTAAAGAGGGATGAAATAAGATGGATAAAATCGACTAAAGTTAAAACATGTGGATTGACAGAGAGAAAAAACTGAAAGAAGAAAAGAAGAAGTAACAGAAAGGAAATAATTGAAGCAGCAACGAAATATAAATAACGTAGTGTGCTTGAACTTCAGGGAGAAAGCATAATGAATAAGTAGTGAAGAAGTGAAGAGACAGAGACAATTACAGAAAGAGAGACGGACTGAGTGAACGGGAGTGAGGAACTGTGAGAACAGAGGGACACAGAAAAGGAGTGGAAGGAGTGCAGTAAGTAAATCACCCACACAACACAACAGCTACCCTACCTCAAAGCACTCTAAAATATTATTTTACTGTTTCTCTTGGTTTTCCCCTTGTTACGCTCCCCGGTGCGCTACCCATAGTATAAGTAAAGACGGGTGAAAGAGGGAGAAAAAATGAATTAGGATAACACATGGAGAGTGACAAAGAGAGAGGACATAGAGAGTAAAGGAAACAGTACCTGAATGGGCTTGAGTAAAACAGCAAAAAAAGATAAGTAATGCAGTGTGTGTGACTTACAGGGAGTCAGTGGGTGTAGTTCGGAGTGTGGGTGTGTAAGATGTGTCTGTGGGTGTGGTTGTGTGGAGTGTTTTGGTGTGGGTAGAGGTGAGGGTTTGTGAAATATGTGTGAGAAGTGTATGAGTGTGGGTGTATATGTGTTCGATGAATGTGTGTGTATGGAATGTGTGTGTGTTTTTGAGGAGTGTGTGTGGGAGGTTTTTTTTGTGTCTATGAGGTGTGTGTGTGGTATGTGTGTGGGGTGTATGTTACAGGTGTGTGTATGTGTTGGGAGGGGAATGAGGTATATGTGTAGGAGTAAGGTAAATAATTAAGAAAAAGAGAATGAGTGAAGAAGCAAAGGAAGGGAACAGAGGGTAAGTGAAGTAAAGAATAGGGATCAAAAGAAGTTGAATATGAGAGGGTAAATAAAGAAAGGGGATTAAACATGGAGAATAAGAATAAGTGAGAGAAGCAGAGTAAAAACACAGGAGTGAGGTAGATTGAGAAAATGTTAGGGACCTTAAAGCAAAGGGTGATAACAAAGTACATTTTTTAGTCATACTTACCATATAATAAATGTAACTTTAATTTTTTTAATTACAGTTGGTATCTGTGAAAGAGAGAAGAAAAAATAAGTTATAATTAGTAAAATATGTATTTTAAATTAAAAGATACAAATGAAGAGGTAAAAAATAATAACACTCTATTTAGAAATAAAGTTAGAGTGAAGGACACAGAAATCGAAATAAAGTAAAGTAGAAGGACAAAAAGAGAGAAAAAGAAATAGAAAGAGAGCAAATTACAAAGAGTAAGGCATATAGTTTCACTGACAAAAAAAGAGAGAAGAACAGAGAAATGAACTGAAGGTAAGAAAGATACTAAAACAATGTGAGTTAGCAAAACTAAATCAGGAAACAGAAGTAAGTAAAAAGATAATGACTGAGACAGAAAACAGTCTAATTAAGGATGCATTTAGAAGAATGAGGAATAGAAGATAACTGAGAGTAACTGAAGAACAGTCATAGAGTGAAAGGATGAAGGGAGACAGAATAATATACAACAATTGAAGGAAATGGACTGAGGAAGTTATAAGGTAGACACACTAAGAGAAAAACTGAGTGAGGTGGAGTACAATGAGTGAGAAAAGAAAAAAAGTAAGTGAGCAAAAAAAAAGGAAAGAGAGGAGAAGACGACTAAAACAGTGGTACTGAGAGAAAATAATTTGGTGATGAAAGTAAAGAGAAGGACATTGAAAGAAAGGAAATGATGGATAGTAACGGAACCAGAGTAAAAGAAATGGGATGAAGAACGATGAGAGAGGAGCAGTGAAGTTGTTGTAAAAGAAGTGATAGAAGGTAGATAAACACAAGTGAAAATAACACAAGTAGAGTGAGGCACTGAGCACAGAGAAGTAGTGAACGAAAAATAGAGAGAAGAGGTCAAAAGTAAGGAGCAAACAAAGATAAGCGAGGTAGAGTGGATGTCAGAGAATGGGAATACAATTTAATTTACACAATCCAAAGTATAGAATAACTTCTACAACATGTTACATAGTTTATTTTTGCTGTTCTCAGAATATATTGAATTTCACTTAAAGCAGTGAGTTCAAATTACTCTTCATATGACAGCGGGAAAAAAAAACACAATCTAAAAGATTGTGTTTTAAAAAAAAACTTATATACTGACAAATGACAAATGTTCGCTAATCTTTGATTGACTTACTTTTCCTTGAGGCCAAATAGTATATCATGGAGGTCCTTTTCTCGTTGCATAGTACTTTGCTGTTCACTTAGAAATCCATTTCATCGACTTTCTACAAGAAAAGCTCCAAGAACATCTGAAATATTTTCAAAATTTTAATATACTCCTTTTTTTCAGTCATGATTCTTTACTCATTCTTGCACCTTTCCATTTGGCCAAATAGTGTCAGATGTATGAGTATATATGAGTACTCCTCCCGTCTTCATAGGCCAATTACCTTTACCTAAATTTTGGCTGTAAAAACACTAGGTATGAATTTATAAAGCCAAAAGGCAAACGTTGTTTGAAAGTCAAATGAGTGTCGTTACATTGGGTCCAACCTTTAGAAGTTTTTAAATAGCATGTGTAATGCCCTGATGTTGTAGAAGGACCGTAATGAAAAATATTAGCTACAGTTGCAAAGGTTCTTCCTGATATTGATAACTGAGAAGCCACGAAATTTTTTATAGAAGTTGTCAATTTAGTTCCATCAGGTCTACATCGTTGGAACATTAAAATAACATAGTGACCATAATTTTGTAGAAATAATGTGGACAGCATTGCAGACTTACATTGGGTACACACCATATTGTGATCCGCTGCTTTAACTAGATTATTGAAAGACACTGATTTGCAGTCTGGTAAAGTTAAATATATAAATATTTCAGAGTCTATTCTAGTAGTACTTGATGAAGCACAGTTATCACAGTCATGTTGCCATTGATAAGAAAGGCCAAATAGATTTTTTATATCTACTCCTTCATCTTGTAATACATCAAACATATATATTAAAAATTCCTGACAATCCTGCTGAATATTCTGTGAAAATTGATTTTGACCTGAACATATATCTAGAAGATTTCTAATTTCTGAAACACTTTCTATTTTTGCTCTATCACTACTACATTTGTCTAACACAGAATTCAATAAACAGCACAATGTTTGTTCCCGATTTTCAACAATCTGTCTTTGTAAATTTTGAAGAAAAAAAACAACATTAACTACTACATTAGCATAGCAGTTGACACCAGAACTGTTTTCAAACTGAAATCCAACAACATCTTCAACAGAATCCTTTTTGTTTCTCTTTACAATTACATTTTTATCTACTTTATGCCTTTTTGCTGATACCTCACTGCAATTACTCTCATTTCTTCTTTTTCGGCCTACCACACGTTTTTCAATCAGAGGATATTGAGGCAAATGTGGAGCATACTCTCTTCTTAACCTATTGTATTCTTCTACACAATCTAGATCTGCACAAATCTTTGTTTCATCACACTCAATCAAGTACAATCCTGATAAAGTTCTGACTCGTGATAATGCCACATATGCCTTACCCTCTTTAAACACAGAACTTCCAATGTTCACCAAAGCGCTATCTACACTTAAACCTTGAGACTTATGAATTGTCACCGCATATGCCAAACAAATAGGAAACTGTTTTCGGCGAACATATAAGTCTTTCACAAGCAAAAATCTAGCTGAACGACAAATTTGTTCTATTTCATCAATGTCATCAAATTTAATTTTTAAACTTTCAATTCCATCTCTATTTTTGTAATTCACAAAACCAACAACATAACCCATTGCTCCATTTACCAGACCTCTTTCAACATTTAAATTCCTTCTTAAAATGACACGACAATTCAAACACACATTCAGAGTCTTTTCAAAACCAGCAGTTTTAGATATAGTCTTCTCTAATGAATCCAATTTTGATTTCAAATTTTCTGACAAAATAATTGTTGCTCCCATATGCTCTATTTTATCAATAGCTTCCAGTTTCACTATCTCTTCATTTTCTAACTGTAACATTTTGTTGTTGAACATGGAACATTCTTTCAGAGTTGGCAACAAACATATGCCAGATTTCTTCTCGTTAATTTTCTTAAAAATGTTCTCTGGAAGAATGTTTTCATTTGGGTACAAATTTGAAATTAATCGTGCATGTAAAGCTTCTTTCCCTTGCTGACTTACTTTTCCAATCCTTACATCTTGTAGAATATTTTTATAATCTTCATCCTTTGCCTGCCGCATATTTTGAAGCAGTTCTGCATATTTAAAGTTTAACCATATATTAACGTTTCCAATGCTCCCTAAGCACTTCCTGGTATCTTCATGAGTGAGTATTTTGAACACAGGTTGTCCTTTCACTGGAGTCAACTGCAGAAGATCTCCAAAAACAATAATATGTTTTCCTCCAAATAAGACATCATAGTCTGTTCTAAGAATTTCTTGCATTCTCAAATGCACAAAAGCAAGCATTATATTTGACACCATGCTTACTTCATCAATGATAAGAAGTTTCATTTTCTTCAGGACTCTCGAAACTTCGGAACACGCATTTCCAGATAGCTTGTGATACTCCAATTTGTTATCATGCTCCACTGGCAGCATCAGTAAACGATGTAAAGTAATCCCTTTAATGTTATGTGCTGCCAGCCCAGTTGGAGCGGTAACAACACAAGACAGCGGTGATTCAGTCCTTTTCTGCAGATAAGTTGCAATTGCTTTAATCAGAAAACTTTTTCCAGTTCCCGCTTCTCCACTCACGTACAGTTGGACAGGCTTAAATGATGTACATGAGCATTCTTTTTTCTCATGACTGAATCCATGTTCAATCTGTTCTGTGACTTCATCATATATCTGTTTCTGCTCAAGGTTTAGTTGTTTCACCAAATCTTCTAAGTTAACTTCATCATCTTGAGCTTGTTCCATAGCTCTTTCCACCTCATCCATGGCAGTAGCAGCTTCATTTTGGATAATTGGTCCTCCTAGTGGATCCTGACTCAATGAAGCAGAACTCTGACTGCCTTGAGAACTGTCTCTCGCAATCTCTGCAGCAATTGTGGCTTCTTGCTCTATTTCTTCATGCAACATTTGCAGATAATTTGGAAAAACAGGACATTTTATGGTATCCTTCGTTGCATTAAAGGAGTCTTCATAACAGAGAAAATCTCCAAGAAGTTCCTCTTCTTCACGCCATGGTTTAAACAGTTGCAAAAGAGCCAAATAATAAAATTCTCTTTTATCTGGATTATCACAACTCAATTTGCGATGATTAATCAAATGACCTTTTTTCTGTTTCACTAGACATCCTTCACATCCAATGACTCCATATATTCCCTTATTGATATCTTCTCTGATGTTCCTCTTATAAATATATCTTTGCAGAACTTCATAGAGACAAGCGTTCTCAAGGTGATGACTTCTATTTGGATAGTATGTATCCAACATGTTTGTCTTCAAAATATCTGTACTTTCTGGTTCTTTCTCCGCCAAATACTCTATCTCTTGTACAGATTTCAAAACTCGATTTCGTGTTGCAGCAAGACCTAGACTCACCCAAATGATGGTTCTAGATTTGGCATAGAGACTTGCTGACGACAATCAATCAGAACATTCATATGCTCCAATTTCTCGATGCGACAACATCTTCAGACTGTAACTGTACAATTTCTTGCTTAGACTCTTTTCATGTGAAATGTCCTCCCACATTTCCTTCAGTTCTGTCTTTTCTTTTTTTGTGATGTAAGACGTCCCATATCGAGCTACAGCAATAGAGTTGTCAGCAACGAATTGAATATCCATGTTAGCATTCCACATGGACAAAATCACTGGATTGTAGTCGTTGATGTACTTGGACTCTTCGTCTCTTTTTAAATTGTATGTATTTTTTGGTGATTTCCTCGTCACAGTATATCGCAGAGAAGACATTAAATTATTTACTCTTCCTTTAGAAATCACTGGTCGTGGAAAAGCGAAACGACATTTTGTGTAAAACTTGTCCTTGTTTCTGAATTTTCGACGACAGTACTTTCCACAACGATGGAATTGAAAGCGTAAAACTTGTTGCCTTAAACTGTTTTCTTCCGTAGTTTTCGGAACAGCACATGTTGAATACTCTTCAATGAAACTCATCACTGTCTCATCTGAATCTGTTCCAAATTTGGGTGCATCTTTAATCCATAACAACATATGTATGTGAGGAGCACCTCTCGCTTGATACTCCTTTCTCCAAAAGAAATCCAAAACCTCTCCAAGGGGAGGATTTTTTTTTGTTGGTAATAAAAGACATCATAGCTTCAAATCTATGATTGAAATATCTGCATACATTCACTGGATCCAAAGAACACAGTTCTCCAGGTGTTTTGAATTCTATATTTTGTATATTAGCATTGGCCTCTCGTGGAAATGGAAGTAAGTCCTCCCATGCATACTCGGCACAGCTAAGAGTGAGGAACCATGTAGGAGTTCCTAAGTTTCTTAGCATACATTTCAATTCCCCATGGCGACGGTACCAATACTCATTTGTACCACGCTGACATGCCATGAGATTGATTAGATGAGATTCTAAAATATTATCTTGCAGACTCACTTTCTCCATAAAGTCCCTCGCCGAAACATTTTGCAGATGTGCTCCACTTTTCAGAATATGGTTTACTGCATAAGAAAGCCCAGACAAGTCACTTTCATACAGTAGATGAAACAAATAGGGAATGCATTGACGAAACCTTGCATCTTCAGCATATAATCTTACAGTTCGATATTCAGATGCAGGAATTTGAAGTGGTCGATCGTCATATCGTCCACCTCGACCTGTTGGAAATAGCTGTGGAAAACAACGAGCTTCCAAACTTTCTTCCCATACACTAATGGGACTTCATTTTGCTGTTTTCATTTGAAACAATTCAATTGCATTCCCCATTACTTCTTTGGAATGCAAAGGATGAACAGTATAATGTTCATATATTTCTTCACTTCTAGACACATCAACTTTTTCAATTTGGCCGCCTGAACAATCACTGTCTTCATCTGCAGCTGTTTCCTCTGCTGCAACACATACATCTTTGTAGTACTCATTGTTTTTTACTAAATACCACGTTGCCTTTTTGACTTTCCTAACATCCACTAAATCTTGCCAGATTTTTTTACTCTTTGTTGGAACCCCATTAACTAGAATAACTAAAGGTTCCTCTTCTACTTTTTCTATACCAATTGTATCAATATTTTTTTTCAAATCTAGGGGCAAATAAACAACTCTTTCCTTTAATCCTCTCTGCAAATCTGTAGGAGGCAATTTCCCTATCTTAGGCTCCATGCGAACAATTGCCTGAAAAGGATGGACACATTGAATCAAAATAGACTCATATGTATTTAAATCCATCAATTCACGGGGAATGTCTATCTACTCCAGATTATTATGAACAGCTCTAGCAGGCATTCTGTTTTGATTTAATTTGTCATAACAATATTTACAAATACGCTGATCAGAACTCAAATCAAAAGAATTCTCCACCCACAAATAAGTTGCTAAATCTTTCCACTCATAATTATCCATCTTTTCACTTTTTGCATATAAATCAACTAACCTAGTCTGAATCTTATAATGAGTCCATCGACAACACACACAAGTAAAATTCGGCCTTTCACTTGATTTCACCTTAAACCTGGTAATTTCCTTCTCAAACTTTTCTGTATTTAAAATCTGTACATTGTCTTCCACATTACCTTGAATTGCTGTCTCAATTTCTACACTGTCCTCTTGTTCACGAAAATAACAAATCTCAATTTCTTCACAAATCTTCTTCACATCTAATTCTGTTCCATGCAAAAGAGCACTGTTTAATTGTTTAAGCTTAAGTGCTGGACTTTTTGCATAATACAACATTCTCACTAATTTCCTCATTTTGGTATGATGCACTGCTAACATCCTAAAATGATGAAAAACACTCTGACAGACTTTTCTAGAAAGACAAGCCAGTGAATGGCCTTGCAAACCTGTGATTCCTCTCACTCTGCAAGGATCTAAGTCTTGCAACAACTTCACTTTCTGCTTTATACTTTTTTTTACTATATGTACGTAAGAAATTACAAAACAAATCAATTGATTCCTGTCGCACACTACAAATACTACTACACTTCCAAGTGTACACTGGACCCTTAGTACATCTCCCTAAAACTCCATCAGATACACCTCTTCTGGTTCTCTAGGCACAAGTTTCTCTTTTTCAATCGGACAACCGTCTTTCACTTCATACGCTCGACCACTGGTGTCAACTGCATGCACTAAATCATTCTCCTGGAAGTAACTCTCCTCATTAAAAAATGGCTCACAACTTGAACTGTGCATCCATTCTCCAGAAAAAACTTTACAAAAATTAATCCGATTAATTACTCTTTTCCATCTACTGTTTGATTTGAAAACATCAATTGTCTTGTTAAGTGTCCTAATTCTATTGATTATTAAAATAAATAATTTTTTCTTAACTTCAAAAGCCTGATCAACAATCTTCTCTACACTTTTCTTTTTCTTATAAAAAACACAAAGCAGCTCTCTGTTTACCTTTCCTAATGTATTTTAACAAATTTAAAACCACTCTATTGCGAAACATTAGTCTACGAATGTCTCTAAACTGATTCTGCCTTCTATTCCTATACATATTATTCTCTCCTGCTCCAGTTTTAGGATTCTTTGAAGTTCTCTCCTTCCTTTTCAATTTTACTCTCTCATTTTCTTTTTCTACATGGTGTCCATCATTTTTTTGGGATGTACATATGTTACGTAAAAAAGACTTAGTTGTCTTACCAGGAGCTTTGTTCCTGTTTTTTGAAGTATCTGTTGTGGAAGAATGCTGTAATTCCGTTGCTGTTTTTGATTTTTCCCGGTTACGTTGTTTCTTTGTCCTTTCCTTTGTGGGCATCTTTGCTTTTTCTTCAAATAACGATTTCAATCTGTGTTAAAGAAAAACAGTAGCACATTATAGACCACTATTACCAAACAACAAAGCAATGACAAAAAGCAAACGATCTATACAGGGTTACAGATCAGGTGAGGATTCTCCAGGGGTGCACAAAAGGTGAGGCCTGTATTGAAGAGTATAGTGGAAGACAGCTCTGTCCACAAGTACAAAGAAGATCAGACCTATGTCTAAGTCCACTGCACTCTTATACACAGGCTTCACCACCTATGCTTCCCGAGAAAATATTGAGTTATATAGTTATATAGAATTGTATTTTATAAAATTGTGAAGCTCCATGAGAAAGCGTTTGCCTCAGTCTTATTCCTGTTGTGAGGCAGGTGCAAGATTTTGCCTCAGTCTTATCCCTGCTGTGAGGCAGATGATTGTAAATAGGATCTGTGCTGTGTTTCCTAAATGTGATGTCAAAAACGATTTTGGAGAAAATGATTGGTTTTTACATTTTTGATTATAATGTGGCGCAGAGGTTTAAAAAGTGACGCATCTACCTACATGCATCACTTTTTAAATATGGAGCAAAAAGGTACTTGTTTGGGTTTTCCTGGGGAGCGTAGGTGGTGAAGCTTGTGTCTCAGAGTGCAGTGGACTAGGCTTCATGAAGCATATACCTGTCTGCATTCTTAGACGCAGGTGTCAATTTGACTCTTTACAGTGATGTTAGCTGTGTTTTAAATCAGTGTAGGAAGCATATTGAGTTTGTTTGTATAGAGGAATTGTATTTTGTAAAATTGTGAAGCTCCATGTGAAAGCGTTTGCCTCAGTCTTATCCCTGTTGTGAGGCAGATGATTGTAAATATGATCTGTGCTGTGTTTCCTAAATGTGATGTCAAAAACAATTTTGGGGAACATAAATGGTTTTTACATTTTTGAGTATAATGTGGCGCAAAGGTTTAAAAAATGACGCATCTACCTACATGCGTCACTTTTAAAATATGGGGGGAAAAGGTACATGTTTGGGCTTTCCTGGGGAGCCTAGGTGGTGAGGCTTGTATCTAAGAGTGCAGTGGACTGGGCTTCATGAAGCATATCCCTGTCTGCATTCTTAGAGACAGGTGTCAATTTGACTCTTTACAATGATGTTACCTGTGTTTTAACTCAGTGTAGGAAGCATATTGAGTTTGTTTACATAGAGGAATTGTATTTTGTAAAATTGTGAAGCTCCATGAGAAAGTGTTTGCCTCAGTCTTATTCCTGTTGTGAGACAAGTGCAAGATTTTGCCTCAAAACACCTGTGTCTAAGAATGCAGCAGAGATAGGCTTCATGAAGCCTAGTCCACTGCACTCTTAGACACAAGCCTCACCACCTATGCTCCCAGGAAAGCCCAAACAAGTACTTTTTTGCCCCATATTTAAAAATTGACACATGTAGGTAGATGCGTCACTTTTTAAACCTCTGCGCCACATTATACTCAAAAATGTAAAAACCATTTATTTTCCCCAAAATCGTTTTTGACAATACATTTAGGAAACACAGCACAGATCCTATTTACAATCATCTGCCTCACAGCAGGGATAAGACTGAGGCAAAATATTGCACCTGCCTCACAACAGGGATAAGACTGAGGAAAACGCTTTCTCAAGGAGCTTCACAATTTTACAAAATATAATTCCTCTATGCAAACAAACTCAAAATGCTTCCTACACTGATTTAAAACACAGCTAACATCATTGTAAAGAGTCAAATTGACACCTGCGTCTAAGAATGCAGACAGGTATATGCTTCATGAAGCCTAGTCCACTGCACTCTTAGACACAAGCTTCACCACCTACGCTCCCCAGGAAAACCCAAACAAGTATCTTTTTGCCCCATATTTAAAAATTGATGCATGTAAGTAGATGCGTCACTTTTTAAACCTCTGCGCCACATTATAATCAAAAATGTAAAAACCAATCATTTTTTCCAAAATCGTTTTTGACATCACATTTAGGAAACACAGCACAGATCCTATTTACAATCATCTGCCTCACAGCAGGGATAAGACTGAGGCAAAATCTTGCACCTCCCTCACAACAGGGATAAGACTGAGGCAAACGCTTTCTCAAGGAACTTCACAATTTTACAAAATACAATTCCTCTATGCAAACAAACTCAATATGCTTCCTACACTGATTTAAAACACAGCTAACATCATTGTAAAGAGTCAAATTGACACCTGCGTCTAAGAATGCAGACAGGTATATGCTTCATGAAGCCTAGTCCACTGCACTCTTAGACACAAGCTTCACCACCTACGCTCCCCAGGAAAACCAAAACAAGTATCTTTTTGCCCCATATTTAAAAATTGATGCATGTAGGTAGATGCGTCACTTTTTAAACCTCTGCGCCACATTATAATCAAAAATGTAAAAACCAATAATTTTTTCCAAAATCGTTTTTGACATCACATTTAGGAAACACAGCACAGATCCTATTTACAATCATCTGCCTCACAGCAGGGATAAGACTGAGGCAAAATCTTGCACCTGCCTCACAACAGGAATAAGAGTGAGGCAAACGCTTTCTCATGGAGCTTCACAATTTTACAAAATCCAATTCCTCTATGCAAACAAACTCAATATGCTTCCTACACTGTTTTAAAACACAGCTAACATCATTGTAAAGAGTCAAATTGACACCTGTGTCTAAGAATGCAGACAGGGATATGCTTCATGAAGCCTAGTCCACTGCACACTTAGATACAATCCTCACCACCTAGGCTCCCCAAGAAAGCCCAAACATGTACCTTTTTTCCCCATATTTAAAAAGTGACGCATGTATGCGTCATTTTTTAAACCTTTGCGCCACATTATACTCAAAAATGTAAAATCCATTTATTTTCCCCAAAATCGTTTTTGACATCACATTTACGAAACACAGCACAGATCATATTTACAACCATCTGCCTCACAGCAGGGATAAGACTGAGGCAAAATCTTGCACCTGCCTCACAACAGGAATAAGACTGAGGCAAACGCTTTCACATGAAGCTTCCCAATTTTACAAAATACCATTCCTCTATGCAAACAAACTCAATATGCTTCCTGCACTGAGTTAACACAGGTAACATCATTGTAAAGAGTCAAATGTATTTCTATTAAACATGCACACATTCTTTATTCCTTTTAAAAAATGTAAAAACTATTTATTTTCCCCAAAATCGTTTTTTACATCACATTTACAAAACACAGCACAGGTCCTATGTAGAAGCATTCCATGTCACGACTAAAAATTCACAATTTTACAAAATACAATTAACGCTTTCACATGAAGCTTCACAATTTTACAAAATACAATTCCTCTATGCAAACAAACTCAATATGCTTCCTACACTGAGTTAACACAGGTAACATCATTGTAAAGAGTCAAATGTATTTCTATTAAACATGCACACATTCTTTATTCCTTTTAAAAAATGTAAAAACTATTTATTTTCCCCAAAATCGTTTTTTACATCACATTTACAAAACACAGCACAGGTCCTATGTAGAAGCATTCCATGTCACGACTAAAAATTCACAATTTTACAAAATACAATTAACGCTTTCACATGAAGCTTCACAATTTTACAAAATACAATTCCTCTATGCAAACAAACTCAATATGCTTCCTACACTGAGTTAACACAGGTAACATCATTGTAAAGAGTCAAATATATTTCTATTAAACATGCACACATTCTTTATTCCTTTTAAAAAATTTAAAAACTATTTATTTTCCCCAAAATCGTTTTTTACATCACATTTACAAAACAGCACAGGTCCTACGTAGAAGCATTCCATGTCACGACTAAAACTTCACAATTTTACAAAATACAATTACTCTATGCAGTAAAAACTTTTTACCAAGCATTATCAAAAAGCATGACACAAAGCAACATTTAAAAACCACAATTTGCTTCCAAATCTTCTCCATAGAGTATAGAAGTCTCTATGTATATTAAATGAATCATAACTCACCTTTACAAATATTTTAGGAGATTCAGAACAGTGTCAGATACACACACCAATATTTCTTTAGCAGAGCAAAAGGTATGTTCTCCAGACACTGCAAACCATAAAGGCACAGAAAACCTCTAATTCTACACACATATCCCTTTTTGTTAACCAATTAAAACTCTTCCCTCTCTATTTTCAAACCAACACCCTTACCCCCCTCAGCCCTTTCTACCTGTTACCATAGCAACTCCCTCCTCACTGAGCTCCCAGGGTTAAAAGTTTATTCTACAATGTTGCAAATCACCTCATCAAGGATGTTTGACCTGCGAATACACCAGCTTTTCTGGTGCAAGGTTTCTTTAAATGACTTTTTTTAACCATTCAAATTACTTCTTACACAGAACACAACCATGCACCCTAACTTTCAGTTTTCAACTATCTCATTCTACCAATCATTGCTTGTGATTCAATAGCACTGAAACTCCACAGTTTTTTTTTTGCAAACTCCTATTGTTCCAACTGCCATTTCTTTTCCACACTTCATCTGACTGCATCAGAATCTCCTCTCACCATGTATTCTGTCTGGATTATTGGACATACCTATATCCACTGGGCTCAAAGGTAAGCAGCTACCAGAAATTTCCACAACCTTGACTTACCAAATGTGAAGATTAAATGGATTGGCCACAGAGGATTGAAATGTCACCAATTGATACCATTGGTGAAAACCTTTTTGCATTTGCCACACCCTGACCTGTTAATTGTGCACTGTGGAGGAAATGACTTGGGCACTTTGACTGGGGTAGGTCTGGAAATGCTTATAAAGGACACCTTTGATCAATTGATGGCACTTTTTCCTCAAACTGCCTTGGTATATTCCAATATATGCCAAAGGCAGAAATGGAAGTGGTCCAATCAATTTTGTCCACAATTTGAGAAAGCACGGAAACATGTGAATAAATCTGTTTCTGCTTACATGAGAGACTATGGAATGGGTTCATTATACAATAATAACTTGCGTTACAACATGCAAGATATCTACAGGGGAGATGGTGTGCACTTTTCTGATGAGGGGAATAGAATATTCCTCCTGAATTTAAGACTGTGCATTGGTACCTACTTGTAGGTACCTAAATCAGCCACAGAACCCAAAATCCCTTTTCAGGGCTACCCTATCTCTGATCACTCCAAATGATTATCTTTTTTTAACTTTTTTCACTATTTTTCACCAAAGTACGCTCCCCGGTACGCTTCCCGGTGCGCGTACCGGGCGCACCCCACGAAAAATTATTATTTTTTTTGTTTCTTTTTGCCTATTTGGGCCTCCTAAGACCCCCTCACAAAACATAGAGGGTCAAGGAGTGCCTACGATGCCCCCTTATACCCATTTCCAATGTTGTTTGTCCTCCATTTTCTGTCTCAAATCTACCAAAACACAAAATGGAGGACTCCCGTAGCGCTTACCGGTACGCGTACCGGAGCGCATACCGGGCAGCGCTCCCCTAAAAAATTTTGAAAGTTAATTTACCTAAAAATCACTGGAGACACTTTCACCAAATATAGAATAGCTCATACTACATACCAGTCCCTACCATTTTCCCAAATAAAATGGAATTCCATTGAGCCATTTGGCCTGTAGCCCTGTCTAAATATCCTGAGGTAAATTACATAACAGAAACACATCTGAAGTGTTAGAATTGACAACCAATTAAAATGTTACTTTCATTTTCTATTTTTTTTTCCTGACATTTGATTGGTTATGTACATGAATATAAATGAAAGATGAGAGGGAAACACGGCCATTTTGACTACAACTACCTGAGGTACATCTTGAAAGGATTTTCGCATTTTGTCTTCTTCACCTCTCTGTAAAGTAAGTTAATAATTTGTAAGGGGCACTTTAAGTTATTTTTTAAAAACATTTTCTGATAGTTATTTACTGTCCCTCTGCTATAGTTATAGATAGAGATAGGCTCCTCTGTTATATTTATAGATTGACTTAGGCTTCTCTGCTATAATTATGAATTTACTTACGCTTCTTCACAGGCACTTTCTACTTCCTGCCTGTTACCATACATTGCCCAAAGTTAACTTCACAATTAAAAAATCAAAACTACCTGTCTGAACTTAAACCCAACAGTGCCATATTTCTACTGATTTTTATTTTATGCAAATTTCAGCACAAAAATGGAAGGAGAACAGAACGTTTCCTTTGAAATTGTCCTAGAGATGAACAATGAGGAAATCATTGAACCCATTGACTTGGAATTCATGGATGAATCACGGGACCATGAACTTCTACAATGTGTAGAATCTGTGGATTTGTTAATTCAATATGAGGACGTTTCTGACAGTCAAATATTGGAAGTTATGGTCACTCAACAAGACAACATTTCGGACAGTCAAATGTTAGACGTTCTATTAAATTTTGAAAAAGAATCAGAAAAATACATTTATATTTAATAATCAAAAATTGTTCGAGACATTATTCATTATTATATGTAATTCATAAACTAGTACCAAATTGATTATAATATAAAGTCAGACTTATAGTATACTGTGCAACGTATTTGTGTTACATAATAATTTTGCTCATAGTTACTTCCTTTCTCCCACTATATTATCTCCAATGTGTATTTGACATCTCTTTTTCATCTCCTGCCTCCATGTTGTTTCTGCTTCCCTGACAGACTATGGTATAGATTCCATATACCACAATAACTTCTGTAACAACATGCAAATTATCTACAGAGGAGACGGTGTACATTTACTTTAAGACTCAGCATTGGTACCTACATGTTGGTACTTAAAACACCCAAACAACACAACAACTCTATTCAGAGATACCCTACCTCTAAGCACTTTAAATTATTATTTTAGTGTTTCACTGAGTTTTCCCCATGTGTAGGCGTGGGGGAGGTGTGTGTGGGGGATGTGCGGGGGGTGTCTGTGAGGTGTGTATGTGTGTGTGTGTGTGTCTGGGGGGATGAGGTGTATAGGTGTGTGGGGTATGTGGATGTGGGTGGGGATATGGGTATGTAAGGTGTGTGTGTGGGTGTGAGTGTGTGGGGTGTTTGGGTGTAGGTGGGAGTGTGGGTGTGTGAGGTGTGTGTGGGGTGTGTGTGGGTGTGGGAGGTATGTGTGTAGGATGTGTATGTATGTGTGGAATGTGTGGATGTGTCTGTGAGTTGTCTCTGTGTGTTTGGGGGGAGATGTGTGTGTGGGATGTGTGGGGTGTGTCTGTGAGATATCTGTGTGTGTGTGCATGCGTGTGGTGGAAGGGTGGTGAGGTGTGTGTTTGAGTGTGGGTGTGTGGGTGTGGGTTTGGATGTGTAAGGTGTCGATGTGGGGGTGTGGGGTGTTTGAGTGTGGGTGGAGGTGTGCGTGTGTGAAGTGTGTGTGGGAAGTGTGTGGGTGTGTGGGTGTGGGGTTGTGTGCATGTGGGTGTGTGTAGGACACACTTGTAGGTACCTAAAAAAGCCACAGAACCCAACAGCTCTTTTCAGAGCTACCCTACCTGTAATCACTCAAAATGATTATTTTACACTATTATTTTCACTATTTTTCACCTAAGTACGCTCCCTGGTACGCTCCCCGGTGCACGTACATGGCGCTCCCCCCGCGAAAATTGAAAAAAAATATATATTTTGTCCCACGGGACCCTTTTATGGCCCCCACATCAAACCTAGGGGATCACGGGGGGTGTACCCTGCCCCCTTTTGCTCATTTCCCCCTTTGATTTTTGCCACCTCTTGTATCTCAATCCTACCGAGACACAAGATGGCGGCCGCTGCTGACTGTTTCGAATGTTTACAGACACCCGAGAACCTGGAGCGCTCCCCGGTACGCGTTCCAGGGCGCGCTTACAGATATATAAATTTTTTTAAACCTAAATTACTCAAAATCCTCTGGAGCACATATCTTGAGACATAGCAAAGGCACATCGGACTACCACTCCCTACAATTTTGCCAAGTTTGGTGAAAATCCATTCAGCCGTTCGAGCTAAAAGTGCGACAGACCGCCCTATGGAAATTAACATGGGGAAAACACGTTTTGGGACCCCCCTTTTATCTCAGCCCCAGCTTGACGAATCCCCCCCAAACTTTCAGGGAAGGAGCGGAGCGCCGCGAGGCAAGGTTGCTGAAAAGTTCAGCCTGATTGCTCAACCGGCGCCAAAGTCATTCCAAATAGAATATTGCGATTTCCCTATGGAAATCAATCCTAACTATATATACCTACTGGCAACCACCAGTAGGTAATATATATATATAAATATATATATATATATATATATATATATATTTGCTGAAAAAAACATAGGTTTTACAGACGTTATAGTTAGGAATTAGCATTTAAAAAATCTTTGAAATTCACTAAAAAAAACATAGGTTTCAGGAATGTTATAGTTAGTTGGACATTTGACTCATATAAAACCAGAGACATTCGCCTGTTATAGTTAGTTGAGCTAACTATAACTCGCGCCCCCGCAATGCACTGCTGATGACGTCACATATTACATCATTCATGACATTGTCAGTGACATCACTGATAACATCACTGATGATATCTCAAATTACATCACTGATGATGTCACTGATGACATCATCCACATGACAATCTAATGCCCTAAAATAACACTTGATACACCCACTCTAAAACACAGACTATAATTTTCGAAACCATGAACACACCAATACCAGTTAGTACATATCCACTCACTAATTCCTAGGTCTACACACACATCCATTCATTCACCCATACAGTCACTCATACATACAGTCAGCCATCAATACAGCATTATCATATCCAGTCACATATCTATACAGACACTCACACACCGCCTCTCATTGATAGAGTTATTCACACACCTATTCAGTCATGGAAATAATAAAGCACGCTTTCATTTACTCACCTGTACAGTTATACACATACCACTTCACTTATTTAAATATATACTAACACATACTTACACTCTAATACAATAACTAATACAAGCACACATTGATCCATACAGGCACTCTCACAATTACTCAGTCTCACATATACTCATTTATACACTCCAACACTCATATATACTGCCTTTTACATATGCAGTTACTCCCACATGTACCGCTGAGGCATCCATTCAGTCAAAAAGACACTCATACTTACACTCACCCAGCCATAGAACCCTTCACAGATATAGACTTGAACACATATACCCAGTGAATTATCTACTCACATATGTATGCGCAGAGTCACACCCCTCACCCACCCATACAGACACTCAGGCACCCATACAGATACTCTGACAAGCAATCCATAGCGAATATAGATGCTCATTTAGGTGCTAACCAAACCATGCCAGGACTTACACACCAACTGACAACCTAAACTGTGTGAATGTCTATAACAGTTGGTTACACATGTATTAAGCAAGACATGATTAATAACTCAGTTATACAGTCAGTCACACACCTACTTAATCATCCATCCTGACTCTTATACACCCATTCATTTTTCAATACACCTTGGCATATATAAATATATACCATATTTACATTTTATAGAAACACACATTCACTGGGTGATGTCATCAGTGATGTCATTCGTGATGTCATTTGAGATGTCATCAGTGATGTCACTGACCATGTCATGAATGACGGAATATGTGACATCATCAGCAGTGCATTGCGGGGGCGCGAGTTATAGTTAGCTCAACTAACTATAACAGGCGAATTTCTCTGGTTTTATATGAGTCAAATGTCCAACTAATTATAACGTCCCTGAAACCTATGTTTTTTTAGTGAATTTCAAAAGTTTTTTTAAATGCTAATTCCTAACTTTAACGTCTGTAAAACCTATGGTTTTTTCAGTGAACTTCACAGGTTTTTTTAATGCTATTTTCATATTTTAATGTTTATAAACCTATATTTTTCCTTTTTTTTGTAATATTTTGGAACTGTATTATACTTCTTTTTTTTAACTTTAAAAATTATGTAATGGAAGGATCGGGACAGAGCTTAGTAAGTAGGGCTGGGTATCAGGGTAGTATTTAGAGCTGGGGTTCGGTTTTAGGGCTCAAGACGGGGGGTTGGGTTCTGAGTAGTTTTTAGGGCAGCGGGACGAGTTTTAGGGCTCAGGGCATGAGGGTAAGGGTAGTTTGTAAGGCTGGGGATTCTAGGGCTCAGGGCAGTGGGCTGGGGACAGGGCCGTTTGCAGAGCTGGGACCAGGTTTTAGGGCTCAGGGCAGGGGGCTGGGGTGTTATCTTTACCATTCATATGCCTTTACCTATCTTGCCTTTACAAACTCATTTTGTTGTAGAGGCATGCGTGGTAAAGGCTTGGTCATTGGAAAGACCACTTTTTTAAGTCATGCGATATAATCACATGCAAGCTTTAGTCATACAACCGAATAAATGGTGTTTCCCGCAACGGAGTACCGCTCTTCATTATTGTTTTTTCTTGGATAGACATTGAGTGACCAGTGCTGCAGGCACTGACATCGAACGGGTGGATATAACAGTCATCTGTGAGAACACTTTATATATTTAATTTACAATGTTATGGCTGCTCTGTAGATGTTGCTATTGGGTTTGCTTGCAGAGATCAGCATCCAGTGTGGCCATCCTATAAAAGGTCTCTATAATTTTATTATAAATAAGGTATTTCAAAATCATGCAAAGATGACCATCTCTACTGACATCCTTAAATAGTATTGCAGTGGGCCACCAATAAAGACCATAACAAAATACAAGTCAACCCAGTATTCCTAGGAAACTGAGTTGACATTAATCACAATTAATGACATAAAGAGGACATTAAGTCAACATTAGCTGTTCGTTGTACACCTGTGCACTTCTTTCACAACCCACGATCACTGCACTGTTTTTGGAGAACCTACGTGCTTCATAGTTATATCGATTAACTGCAAACAGTAATTGAATAACTTATTTAGCTTTTGACTCAGCACAGTGGATTTTTATCACTTCTAATAATTAGTCAAACAGTCCAACTAAATATCTCAATATAGCAAATATTGCATAGAATCGGTCTTCTTCATTTGTGTAAATGACTTCTTTATTGAAATTTTTATTTAAAATCATCATCTTGTGTCCGGTCAGAGCCAACGCGGTTCGTCCATATGCACTACTTCGGGGCTACAAAAACACATATAAATTATAAGTCTTTAAGACTGTGTTCAGAACATAAGACCATATACAGACTGTTACAAAAAAAGTGATTTTTTTCCATAAAACCACATTGCAGCCTTTCAATATATAATCACTAGTGCAACTAATTTTACAAATCCAGTATCACAAAAACAGTGTAATGTGAAATTATAGAAAACCACAAAAACTTAAATTTCCCTACATTATATATCAATTTAACACAAATGACATGGGTGACGTGTTATTAATTCCCAAATCACTGTGCAAAAGTCAACGTTCTTGTCTAAAAAAATCCAGGTATATGAATGCTAGTTTCTATAGTGAAACCTGCCACTATATTTGCATGGAATGGAGAGGACCATACAGAAATCATTCATGATTATGATCATCCTATCATACCAATATAATTTATTCCTAAAGGCACAAGTTAAATCCGAAGTCATCCGAATGTCCTGTCAGAGACGTCACACCTTTCGGTCTTTCTTTTACCTGGAACAAGATGTTGTCCGCTTACAATTTTATTTCTCTTTGTCCTACGACGTATATAAAAAAAATTACTGTTATATCTTATCTACCTATTTATAACCAAAAGCAAAAAAAGTAATTTTACAGATTAATGTACTTATGTTTTCTTCAATTAATCTATATAGAAATAATGTACTTCACAAGTTAGCAGGCTACTGTTCATTGATCAAAGTATCAGGCATTGGATCATGTCCATCCCAAATGCTAAACTATCAGTTCCACGTATGGTTAAATCAATAATTTCAATCTTCCATTTCACCGTACACCAGGCAGAATACTCCTAATCCTACAAAATCATGATTTAAAAAACCCTGGGGCATATTATCAAGTAAGGGCGTTACATTATCGCCGCTTTTATCGGCAGGAAACTGCCGATAAAGCGGCGATAATGGGCTTGATAATATGCTCTATGAATTCCAATCGAAGCCCATGTTAGATGTGAAGACATCTAACATGGGCTTCGATTGGACTTCATAGAGCATATTATCAAGCCCATTATCGCTGCTTTAAGCGGCGATAATGTAACACCCTTACGTGATAATATGCCCCCCAGTCTTTCTCTTCTGAGTTTTCCTGTCTGGGTCTGAAATGACAATGCAACCAAGGAAAGGCTTGGATTTAATATGGTACAAGTGCAGATGGAATTTTATCTGTTTAAATTTTATTTTATATAGGATAAATAGCGGCTTTTATATTGTGATTTCCTAGGATCAGGAGAATTCTGCCTGGTGTAAGGTGAAACAGAAGATTGAAATAATTGATTCTACCATACTTGGAACTGATTGTTTAACATTAGGGATGGACCTGACCCAATGTCTGATACTTTGATGAATGTACAGAAACCTGCTAACTAAAGTTTTTTCTTTTTTAAAATGACTCTTTTTTGTTTTTGGTCATAAATAAGAAGATAAGATAAAACAGTAAATGTATTATATACGTTGTAAGACAGAGAGAAATAAAATTGACAGCTGACAAAGTGATTCTCCTACGCATGGTGTTATGGGTATAGTAGTTTGCGGTGAGATCGTGACCACCCGTACATCGTCACAAGTAATTGTTGTCCTAGATGTATGCATAGATCTTTATCTTTACGAAGAACAAAAGGTGCACTTCTTCACACAAAACCTCTGAAGGTTGACTGATTTTTTTGTTTAATCAATGCGGACCACTTAAAATTGAGTGTTTTGTCACATATGATTAGATTTATCTAATGTTAGGAATTCAAAAGGTCTAGATAAACGGGAGAAATATAATAATACATCAAGAAAGAGAATCTCTTGAGTGTCCTTTCCATCTTGCATTGCTCTATGAAAAAATGCAGCAAGCCCTCAAAGTTCATAGAACTACAATTATCTATGTCACACATTTTAAAAAGAATATGCAAAGATTAACTCAGTAGAAAAAGGGTTGCGAATAAAGAGCTGATTTTGATCACAGCAACCGACGATTGCTTTAAAAAGCATAAAGAAGCAGACTTTAAAGTCTGGTATATGACAAGGAATGTACTGCTCATACTGACTGTCAAGTGTGTTTATCAAACTCGTTACCAAGGTCAGACAAGCATTGGCATAGCCAATAGGTCTCGCCTTTGGTACCGTATAAGTGTTTAGCCATGCAACAGTTGATGTTGTTGCACCAAGGATATTATGCTGCATAACTAAATACGTATAAGGTCCAAAAGGCGAGACCTATTGGCTATGCCAATAATTGTTTGTTGACTGTGTCGTCTTTGTTCATCTCCCCTGGCCGTTGTTACTGCGTAAATAAGTGCAAGCAGTGGGGCAGTGTCAGACTCCACACCTTTGAAAACTCACTCTTCTCAACTAGGCGCATTAGTAATTGCAGGATTGAGTTTTAATGTGCTTACGGGACCGTTTTTGCATTAAGATTTTGTTTTGCTGCACTGATTTAATACCATTCTCCTGCGGGTTTATGAAAAATACAGCAGTGATGTCGTTTTCTCAATCAGGGTGGGGTGCTGTAAGATCCAGGGAGCAAACTAGATCACTGGACTTGTTTAACTCGATGTTGTCTCTTCTCCCGCAGAATGATTGTAGCAAGTTGTCTAACCAGGGATTTGGTGGCGAACAGGCCCAGGCCAAGATTGAGAGCTGTCTCTCTGATTTGGCATTGGTTTCCAACAAATTCCGAGACCTCCTCTAGGTGAAGAAATCTCTCAGTTTAATATTTCATTATCTTGCACATATTATTCTGTTTATTTCTGTTTCCACAAGCTTGTACTCTAGGTTATCCAAGAAACCACTTGCGGTGTTAGTTGTTAGTTGTGCACTAGAAGTACAACATAACACAACCTATATCTGCATTTAGAGCTATCACTTCTGCTTCCTCTTCAGGTCACACTTATCACAAAACGATGCGGTACATTTTCAAGTCCTTGCACATATTAATCTTTTTCCTGTCTTTCCTTATTTACTCTTTAAATCTACCAACAAAATTAATCCACCTAGCTCCGATCGAGGAAAGTAGGGGGAGCAGGAGGTGAGCCCGCGAGTGGGGCGCGCGCACGCTTGGAGAAAGAAGAGAAAGGGAAAGTAGGGGGAGTAGGAGGTGAGCCTACGAGTGGTGCGCGCGCTTGCGCTTGGAGAAAGAAGATAAAAGGAAAGTAGGGGAGCAGGAGGTGAGCCTGCGAATGGTGCGCCTGCGTGCTTGGAGAAAGAAGAGAAAATTAATGTACGGGGGAGCAGGAGGTGAGCCCGCGAGTGGTGCGCACGCATGCTTAGAGAAAGAAGAGAAAAATAAAGTAGGGGGAGCAGGAGGTGAACCCGCAAGTGGTGCACGTGCACACATGTGCTTGGAGAAGGAAGAGAAAAGGAAATTCGGGGGAGCAGGAGGTAGGCCCGCGAGTGGTGCGCGCACGCATGGAGAAAGAAGAGAAAAGGAAAGTAGGGGGAGCAGGAGTTGAGCCCGCGAGTGGTGTGCTTGTGTGCTTGGAGAAAGAAGAGAAAAGGAATGTAGGGGGAGCAGGAGGTGAGCCCACGAGTGGTGCGCATGCGTGCTTAGAGAAAAGGAAAGTAGGGGGAGCAGGAGGTGAGCCCGCAAGTGGTGCGCGTGCACGCGCACGCTTGGAGAAAGAAGAACCCGTCTTCTTTCAGACCCCAGAGAGCAGCAGGTTCTTGACCCAGTTGTCCAGAACCATGACAGGTGGTGGCAGCTAGCAAGCAGCCACTCAGCCTGGACACTAGTATTAGTTTGTTTTCAAGGGGCATCTCTAAGTAGCCATCTATGTGCATTTTTCATTAAATTCCATACTTGCATCAGTGTGTGTTTAATGTGCTTGATACCAAACTTCCCAGTTTTCAGTAAAGCCATTATGGTACTGTGGAGTTCGTAATGACAAACTCCCAGCACCAGATACTCTTAATGGCATTACTGCACTTACAATGTCTAAGAATTGACTTCATTTCTAAAGTAACAAGAGCGACCCATTTGTCCTTGTGAACTGGGTATGATTCAGTCTGACATTATTAAATAGGTATAAAAACCCACAAGACAGTATACCTCAGTCGTACTCACTTCAGCCGAAGTGAACGTACTTTATTTCGTAAACATAACAATCATAAGTACCACAGTAGGTAGTTCAAAAAGAGGAGACTTTTTAAAGTATATATATTATGTACAATCTGAATGTGATTTTGAGAGCCCCAGTTGAGTGACAATAACCTAAGGAGGAAAATCTTTAAAGGTGATATAAGCAAAGGAAGTGGTTATTGGAAGTAAAAAAGAGGAGCCTTGGCAATTATAATTCAGTGAGTTGTATTTGTGTTTTCCTCAGGCTCTCTCTTTATGTAGTCGATGACGTTTCCACCCTCTCACAATACGGGGTGTCTTCAGGACAGGAGTGCTGGGGACTAATGAAGGAGAGATATTGTAAGGCTAGAGTGGTACATTATGAGAACTTAATTAGACGTGATGCTGTGGACATGGTGAGAAGTAGCTTTTTTACTTCCAATAACCACTTCCTTTGCTTATATCACCGTTAAAGATTTTCCTACACCACCATTAGGTTATGGTTACTCCACTGGGGCCCACAAAATCACGTTCGGATTGAACATAATGTATATACTTCAAAAAGTCTCCTCTTTTTGAACTACTCTCTGTGGTACTTATGATTGTTATGTTTACGAAATAAAGTACGTTCACTTCGGCTGAAGTGGGTACGACTGAGATATACTGTCTTGTGGGTTTTCATACCTATTTAATAATGTTTTGTCAAAAAAGAGTTCCTTGTGAACACTGTTTGTGCTTATTAGGAATTGACTTAGACACTGTAGGCGTACAGGACCCATGCACCTGTACCCTCACCACTGGCATAGTTGCAGGCATGCCACACAGGAATGTGTGCCATGTCCACTCTTCACCTTTTTCTGCACCAAAACACACAGCTTGCAAAGGCAGTGTGTGTGTGTGTGTGTGTAAAGGTACAGAGCCTCTAAGAGTGACACAATAAGTGATGCAGCCCTTAGACTCCTTGCCTGGCCACAGTGCCCTTGGTACCTGTGGTACCATTTAAACAAGACTGATCTGAAGTCAAAGAGTGCCAATTGGGTTTTGTTTTCAATGCAGTTTAGGAAAAGAACATAGGCCCTGGGTACCTTTTTGGCAAGAGCCCACGGCACACTCAGTCAAAGTACATCAGCAGTTCAGCAAAAAGTGGGGGCAACCATGCAAAAAAAGGGCACTTTCTTACTACGTGTATGGCCCTTACACTATTAAGCAGTATAATGGGCACTATTCATGAATTCACAAAAAACACCCAAAAGTACAGGCATAGATGTGCTTCTCCGTCTGCATGTGCATTTACGAGCTTTTTCTATTCACAAACATTTCCAAATGTATTACTGGAAAGCTGTCTCAGGTGCAGGTTTACAGGCTTACTTCTGGGAATGTCATGTGACTTTTCTTAAAGGCTCCTATTCCCCTTGTGCAGAGTTATCTGTGGTGGAGAACTCAACACAGCAGCAATGAAGGCTGTAATGAAGGCTCCTGTGCAAATACACAGTTTATTTTCTCTGTGGGGAAAAACATTTGTCCCCAAGGAGAAAGCACTTTTCCAGAACCTCCAGCATATCTGGTGGTGGCCCATTTCCCTTTCTACCCTAGAATGGGAGTTATTTGGCCGGAGTAAATCAATGGCCAGGGGGAAAGGGGCTAGGTAGGAAATTGGGAATACCCCAAAACTTACACGTTTATATTTATTCTCAAACTTCCAAGATAGACCATACCTTGGACACCCACTTCCGACCTCTTGCATTGGATTTACTACTGCAGATTTGTCCACACTTCTGGTGGAGAAATCTGCACTAGTAAATGCATTCCTATCAGGAACACCTAGGTAAATACATGGCATAGTAGAAAAGGTACATTCATCATAAACTGATGTCTATGACTGATTTGTCCTTTGTGAAAAGGACCCATTGTAGTTTTTTCTTATTTTAATGAGCTTTGGATCAGCCTCCTCTAGCCATTAGCTTCTTTTGCTCCAGAATCAGTGCGGAGAAGTGCGGCTCAATGGTTAGAGCGGCAGACTCTGATGCAAAGATCTAGCCCGGGACCAGGGTTCAATTCCCCGCCTCGGTGGGTCTTGGGCTCAAAATTCCACGGACCTGATAATTCTTTCCTCGGTGCCTATTCCAATCATGGAGTTCCACTCTGCAACTCTGGGCAATAGCTTGCTTAATCTCCACAACGCTAAGAATGCCTGGCCTCCACCTTGGGGGTGCCCAGGAGTGGCACCTCACAGGGACAGCCAGGATGGGTTCCACAGCGGTATTCGTACAAGCGCCTTGAGACCCTTGCGGGTGAGTAGTGCGCTATACAAGTATCAATTTACAATCATCAGCTATACATTTAACATAATATATCTGTATCACCATTCTTTTATTAGCTGTTTGGGTGTCTTCTTCTGCAACAATCATAAAGTACAAGGGCCAATATACTCTGTTATTCTCCTCACTTTCTTCTCTTCTTTCTCTTTTTTTCCTTTCCATCAATAAGTCTACCAACAGAATGTTGCAGTATTGTAATTGTATACTCCTGACGAGGTGTTAAAGCGCTTTAGTATTGGGAAATATGAGTTTCATTGAGCGGTGGACATATGAGCGTGTTAATTGGATAGAAAAGGATAATGGAGGGATAGAAGAGGGAAGAGCCTAGAAAGTGTTTATTGGGAGATCACAGTAGTAGGAGGAGGTTTGGGATTATTAAAGGAAAGATAGAGGAGGGAATAGTCTCTAGAAATGGATTAAGGAGATCATAATAGTATAATGAGTTTTTGGATGAGTCTAAGGAGGAAAATCTGAGGGCAGAATTTAGAAAGGGTTGTTTAGGAGATCATAGCAGTAAAATGAGGTTTGGCATGATCCAAGGAGGGATAGAGGAGGGAAGAGTCTAGAAAGAGTTATTTTGGAGATCATAGTAGTAAAATGATGTTTTGGATGTGTCAGAGAGTGGAAGTAGAGAATATATTGAGAGGTATAGGGTGGTACATAGTGTTGTGCATTGGAGGTACTAAAGGTGTTTTTTTTAATTTTACGGTTGGAGTAAAGTAATAAATAATAGTTACATAAGTTCATAGAGGATATACATGTACACGGAAGGTAATATATCAAGATTTAGGTTGTATGAAATAAACGCAGAATTTCATATGTTGCTGTACTTTAAGCATATTTATTTGTGTATCTAATTAACTTTTTTCTTTTTGTTCTATTAAATATGTTTTCAATATTTCAATAGTAAAGCAATTGTTGATAAATAGTTACGATAATATTTACATATTGTAATAGATAAATAAACGGAGAACCATAAGAGTCTAATCAAATAACTTCAATGAAATGCAATAACCTATATACATGTTAAGCATAGCATATTATACATATTTTAACCATAAGTAATATGTACATTTGTTAAGAAAACATAAAGAACATCTATATACTTAAAAAAATACAATTATTATACATATTTATATAAAGAAATACACATATCTAGATGTATATAAAATCAAATTAAATCCCGGGTGGCGGAAGATGCGTCACAGAGTTTTCATAGTAATGAAGCTTGATCTTGCTAATTTATCCACTTGGGCATTCATTGATTACTTGAAGTCCATGGTAATTCCAGGGTTTCTTACAACCTTGGATACTTTAGCAGGTGGTCCCAGATCCTCATGGCAGACGCCAAGTGGGTCATAATTTTTCCAATCGCCACATGTGAACATTTTCGTTTTGGAAGCATTCAGTTTGAGATGACTCCATGTCATCCACTGATCAACAGCTCTGAGGCAACTGAAGATTTAGGAGTTTTCAATGTCTTTTGGGCTTTTCAGTTTAAAGAGTATGTGTGTATCACCTGCATAGTTTTAGCATGTGGCTTGAATTCATTGATCGTTGCCAGTAATGAATTCATGTAGATATGTAAAAAAGTATGGGTGAGATGATAGACCCCTGCTTTTGCGAATGTATGACATTTGTTCTCTTTTGAAGGCAGCGTGTGATCCAGTTGAGAGGAGTCCCTGCTATGCTGGCTTCGTGGAGTCTTTGTATTTGAGTGTCCTGGTCAACTGTGTCAAACGCAGCTGAGAGGGCCAAGAGAAGTAGTGCAGCAACCCCGTTCCGGTCTACTGTGTTTTTAAGGTCATCCCAGATGGCAATGAGGGCTGATTCTGTTTGGAAGTTGGAAAGTATGGAGTTATCTTAATAAATTGTGACATCTGGGCGAATGCTGCTCTTTCTATCAGTTTGCCCAGGAAAGGCCCATATGTAATTGCTCTGTTGTAGGGGTCACGTGGGTCCAGGTTAGTTTTCATTAATATTGGGTGTATGTATATATGCCTTTTTTAGGTCTTCTGGAAAGATTACAATAGTTAAAGAATTATTAACGATTCATCTTACTGGTGTGGCAGAAGAGGTAGTTAAAAGAATGTTCTTAAAGATTTGTGGTGGACATGGTTCATAGGACTGCTGGCAGGCCTGCTTGCTTTGACCAAATCTATAAATTCACTTTGTGATATTTGTTTGAAGAAATCCAGAGGCTGGGTGAGCCTACTCTTGGAGGGGGTTTTTGGAAATGGGTTGGTGCTGGTGTTTTTTCTTTGTTTAAATAGGAGTCCAATATGTCTGCTTTGCTTGTGTAAAGATTTGTCAGTTTGTCCCTGAATTCTTGTAATGGAATTAGTTCCTTCTGTGTGTTTAGGTATATGAAATTCTGTGGGAATTCTATAAAATCCTTTCCACATTTACCATTTTGTCTGGACAGTACCTTTTATTGTTTAGATTTTTTGATTGTTGACTTGTATAATCTGTTAAGTTTCAGTAGGTGAAGTTGGTCTTGATGGCTGTTTTTTGTTCTGAGTGGTGTTAAGGTATCATAAGCTCCCTGTTGCCACTCACATCGTTTTTTAATAGAATTTATTGTGTCTAGATCTGTGTTGGATGTTAGTTGTGTTTCGAAGTATTTAAAATTGAGTTTGTTCCATGGTCGCTAGGTGGATGCATGTAAGGTAGTTTTTGGTGTGTTGCTTTGTGGTGTTTTATGTTGGAAAGCTAGCAAATGATGGTCTGACCATGTGAGTATAGTAATCATTTAGAAGGTAGCTAGTTCTGGATTTGAAAAAATTACATCTAGGATATGTCCAGTGATGTGTGTGGGTTTGTGGACGATCTGATGTAGGTTCAGTATGTCTGGGCTAGTGATGACAGTTTTTGGGTTCTTTTAAATGAAGATGAAGATTTAAAATTGTTGGGACATATAAGTAATGGTTTACATTATGTCTTTTTAGGGGGTCACATCTATATGTGTTTATTTTTTGTCCTGGGGAAGGTCTGAAGGAGTTATACCATAAAAGACCGAAACATCGACTACTGAGTCCATTACTTCATCTGCTTTTCACTACACAAGTGACCTTTACTTTATGTTAAATAAGAGTCATTTGTCTTTTGCATGCATTGGTTTGGACTTTTATTCAAATGAATTGTATGAATAATGTCTTAAGTTCTTGTTCATTTGAAAGCATCATGATCAGTTTTCACTGTTAAAATGTACCCTATGAATTTCTGCTCGAAAAATATATAAAAGAGATATTTTTGATAAAAAAGTTTTTCTGTGTTGCTTTTATCTTATTGAAAAGTTTTTTCTGTCTAATTGTTAGACTTAAAATTTAAACTACTCAGATACCAATTGGGTTGGAACAGAGAAATATAGACAATAAGTTGTAAATCTGTTATTTGCTATTTGTATTCTTAAGCAAAATCCCTTGCTGGCACCTTTTTCAAATATCTAAGTTTTTGGATGGGGCATAATGGGTTTGTCAAACCAAATGTTTAGCTCACCAAGATTGCAAAGGTTGGAGTGTAGTGCTATCAGATTTGGGACTGTGTCTGTGAATGAGTCTGTGAATGTTGCATTGCAAGGTGGAGGTCTGTAAAGGAGAAGGAAGTTACAGGAGGACATTGGTGTGGGGTTGCACCTGGTAAAGAGGGCCTAACAACCTTTTATGGAAACCTTGTCAGCTTTAGTGAGATTTAATGTTCGCTTGTAAATAGCAGCTAGTCCACCTCCTCTTTTGTCTATATCATTTTGTGTGATAGTTTGATAGCCTAGAAGAATGGCTTCATGAAACACTGGAGCCATGTCATCTCCCAAGCATGATTCAGTTATCAACACTAAGTCAGGTTCTGAGTCAATGAGTAGGTACTTGTTTTTAGACAGTGATTGAGCATTTATTAGTAGACAGTTTAGAGATTGTGTTTTGGTTGTGACTTGACTTTGTTGTGCATGAGAGTGAGTAGAATTTTCTTTTACTTGTAGCAGATGTGTCATTAGTGCTGGTATTAGCTCTATGAGAATAGCAATAGTGTTGTTCTTCTATATCGTATTCCTCGTCCGGCAGGCTTAGAAGGCATTTTGATGGGTATGTGTGAGTAGAAATTGGAGATGGTGGTTGAGAGTGAGTTGGTGAGCTGTGTTGTATTTTGTAGAGTAGCCTTGTTGTGTAATAGACATGGAGATGCGAAGTTGTGAAGGGTGGCATGTTGTTTATTTAGTTTGAGTCTGTTTAGGGTGGAAGATGTATGAGTTAGGGGTGGTGGTGGCATATTTGTGTCATGTTGCAAGGTTCTAAATTCTGGAATGGATGAGAGGTGGTTGAATGAGAGTTAATGAATGAGAGGTGGTTGAATGAGAGTTGTTGTGTTGGTGTATTTGTATTAGGTGTAGGGAAGATAGAATACATGGGAACAAAGATGGTTTAGGGTGTGTATTATTTGTGTAGCCAAGAGGGTGGGAGTGGGCGTATGTTTCTAGTTTGTGATGGAATGCATTGTGTGTGTGTGACAGAGAGTTTGTTGTTTTGGTATGTGTTATGTTTTGTTTTTGTGGAACAGTGAGAGAAGAGGATGATGTAGTGGTTTTCTGAGAAGGATTCGAATGTAAAGTATTGTTGGTGAGTGGAAGTTGAATGGTAAAGGGGTGTTGTTGTTACACTGACTGATACTTGAATGTGACACAGTTCTATGCCTGATAAAATGTTGATGGCACACATCTATTAAACTTGTTTGTCTCATTTTCTCCAGACATCATTTATTATTGGAGCACTATAACTAGAGAAGAAGAATGGATACAAACCCACTTGTGCAAAGCAGAATGGATTAGCATGCATAATAATTGAATGATTGTCCAAAGTTATGTTGGAGCTAGGTAAATGCACATTACTGGTTCACACTTAACATGGGAGACTAGTTTTTTCAATATTCTTGGCCTGATTTTAACTTTGTATACCAGTGTATTGCTATTGTCAATCTTTAGCAAAACTATCCCTTTTCCATATTTTCTGCATCTGGAATTCCTGCTACAAAATGTATTGCTGTTAGCCAAATGCCTGAAGCTTCAACAATGATAGCATTCCCTTCTTTCATTTTCACTAATACTGCTTTTACAGGTCATTCTACATTTCTTTTTTTGTTTTTCCCTGGTTTCAAATGCTTCTTTATTTCTTCTTTCTTTTTTTATTTCGCTGACAGCTCATTTATTCATCACAAGCCACAGCTGGATCTCTGCTTTTTGGAATACATGTGTCCTATTTTTTGCATGTGTTACATGATATGAGTTGTTCCTGGATGCAAGAATTGTTGGTCAATGTAAACAACTGGCCCGTAATTACAGTCATATAAATCACCAAAGTTATTTGTGTTCGAATCAAAAGATCTCTAAAGACAATAACCATTTTTGTGTTTCCCTTGCATTCTTCAATAAAAGATTGAGGCGCTACCAAAACAATATTACTCTGACCTGGAAAACATCTAGCTCAGGAAGGTCTTAATAAAGATGAGGGGAATAGGTATTCTGAATATTCAGAAGAGAAACATGTTCTAGGAAAGATCAAAAATGTAATCATATCTAGATAGTCAAGGATGTAGGGTGTTGATAGAGATGTAAAAGCATACTGTGAACTCGGGGAAAAACTTCACATAACCAATGGGACAGTGTGTAAGGGTAAAAGGGGGTCCCACCTTCCACTTTGTGGGCCAGAGTTGTGAACCTTGCCCAAAAAGTGCATTTAGGGAGGAATTTGAGTAAGAGTAAGCTGAGATCACAGTTTTGGTGGCGCGGTTGTGTTACGACTCATACAACCGGATTGGTAGGTAAGGATCCTTTGTCCTTAATGGAAGTACTAGAAAAACATGGAATAAATTAGCAGTAGGTGTCACTGTTCCCACTGACAGATTGAGAAAAGAAGGAAGGTTTATCCTTGTATTAGTGAATTATCACTCTTTCATTAATGAATGAGGAAATTCCTGAGGTGCTAGGAATGGATAATTGCATCCAACTCCCTTCAGATTGGATGAGAGATTTTCTCTGTGAAATGTGTGTTACTCATTTCAAAATGGTTCTTTATTGCCTAGCTGAGACGATCAACAGAATGGTCAAGGAATGTTTACCATTGGTTTCTATGTCAGAAGTGAATGCTAAGACAGCTTTACCTTATACTTGTGAGCTGCACCTAATGTAGTAATGGGTCTTCCTCCATTTGTGTCATTCAAAAGCAGGCCTTTTGGGACAACACTATTGTCTGTACGGTTAAATGGAAGTATATTATAAATAAGATATTAATGGAAAAATGGACAATGATCAACACAGGATTAAGAAAAGATAAATGATTAATGGGGTTCAAGGCGCAAGTTGGAATGTGGAAGAATAGGTTGGTATTAAGAAACCTGAATGTTACTTTGAGTGAAGCTCTAAATAATATTCTGTTAGATTGTGCTAGTTCATCCAAATGTGGTCAAACTGAATAACTGTAAAACTTAGTGCAAGGATAGGCTGTCCCTAATTCCAAGAACCTTGGAAGATCTTGACCTCAAAAATTGCTATGTTAATTCTCCAGATACTGATTATTCTTCTTAAGGAAATCTTGGAGATTTCATAAACCCCCCCATAACAACATGAATACTATCTTGTATAATATTTTTGTTGTGTATCAGATGAGACTGTATTTATCACAAAAATATTCTTATAATATCCTCTTGTGTTATAGAGTTCAAATTATAAGTAGCGTTATTCCTTTAAGGATGAGAGATGTATCTTCTGTGCAGTCCGTAATGGTTAGGAATTTTATGCATCTAAAGTAAGCTCTTGTTGGTGAGTAACAATGTGGCCACATTAAATGAGACTATCTGGACTTGTTTCCTAGGTTCTGCTCCTATGCCCTTTAGTAGAATAAAATATTTGGGTATTATCTTAGATGACCATCATTTGATTAATCAGCAGTTTAAAGATATCTCATCCCTCTGCTTCCCTCAATGGAATAAATGGAGGAAATGTATTCCTTGTCTATCAAAATATATGCATTCTTAAGTGGTCTCCACAAGTGTTGTGTCAAATGATGATTGTAATTTCCTTTATGTAGGCCTCCCACAATCCTCTTTAACTAGCTACAAGCTTGCAGAGAGCACAAAATGGAAGTCAGATTAGTATGTGGGCTAAAATGTGACCATGTTTCTCAAGGAAGAGTCAGCCTGCACTTGCTTTGTATTAAGCAAAGGGTTATCTTTAAAACTGAGGGGCTAATTCACAGAACTAATTTACGACAAAATCCTAAATTTACTACTTTTGGTATTCACAGAAGGCATTTAGTAGTCTTAAATTAGGATTTTGCCCTAAATTAGGATTTATTTTGTCTTAAGTTAGGATTTTGTCTTAAATTAGGATTCTGTCCTAAAAATGTTTTGGGGAAATCTTTTTATTGAAATAGCAAGCTCCAAGTCATTAGTACATTATTCAGCATCTGATATTCAGTGGACATACAGAAGGCAAAGTCAATCATAGAATCAATACTAACAGTTTGACCTGCATACAAAGACCAAGTTACATACGCTATGCTAGCCAGGTTCAGACACAGATTGAGTATCCATTAAATCCCCCCTGTACATTCTCCACGCTGCCCATATTTTCTCCCATTTCCTGGGACACCCTCTACTTTTATATATAACTTTTTCAGCCCTCTGGCACCAATCAAGATCCTTTCCCCAATCCTCCACTGTTGGCAAGACGTTACTACCCCAAAGTCTCGCTATGTTTCTTTTGGCTACCATACTCGCTAATGCTAGCCATACCTTGTCCCACTTCAGCCAGGTGATGTCGCTCGTCACACCCAAAATATGCCATCAGGCTTCCAATGGAACTTCCACGTCAACCACTTCAGACATTATGTCCACCAGCCTGGACCAGTATGCGCGGATCCTGGTGAAGTCCCACAAAATGTGGATGAAGGTACCCACCTCCCCACAACCCCTTGAGACAGAACTGTGAGTCGACATAAACTATCTGGTGTTGTGTCGTGTGTGGGGTGTAGGAGCGGTGTAATATGCGCAACTGAACCAGCCTAAACCGGGCACGAATCACCACCTCTCGGGGACTCTGCAGGGCCTGCCTCCAATCATCTTCCTCCAACAACCCAACCTCGGAGTCCCATTTTTCACGCAAAGGCCCCAAGGGGTCAGTCAGGTTATCGATGAGTTTTTTGTATGTGAGGGAGATGGCTTTGTCTATCATAGGATCCATCAATAGTCTATCTTCCAGTGGGGCATAGTTTGGTAAGTGTTCCCCGTGGTGTAGATGTTGGTAGATTGCATGTCTGAGCTGTTGGTAGTGAAGGAACTCCCCTTTCCCCATTTGGAATTCGGCCTGGAGGGTAGTGAACTCCAACACGTCCCCTCTTTTCCATATATCGCCCAGCACATCAATGCCAATTAAGCTCCACTGGCGAAGACCCTTCAATTTCGCAACCTCTGGGAGATAATTCCCGGCCCACAGCCGGGTTTTTGCTGTAAGCTTCGCCAACCCCGGCCGTTTGAGGTGGCAGAGGCAAGGAGCGTTGTTCCTTGCGACAAAGAGCTGCCAAGTAGGTACCACTCCCCAAGACCATGCAGTCCACCCTATATGCTAGCTCATCCATCGGGGCAAACACCCACCTGTTGATGTTGACTAGCTGTGCCGCCCAATAGTCTAACATCAGGGACAGCGAGCCCTCCCCCATATACCCCCCGCTGGAGCTTCTTCAGAGCAATTCTCGGGCACCCCCCTCTCCATAGCAGTGTGCACTGATCTGATTCGATCACCCGAAAGATCTTCTCTGGGACTGGAAAGGGCGTGCTTTGTAGAACATAGAGCAGATGAGGAAGGGTCATCATTTTAAATAAGACAGCGCGCCCCATCAAGGAGAGCGGGAGGGTTCTCCAATGTTCAACGTCTCAACGCAGCCGCTCCAGTTGTGCCGATACATTCAGACACATGAAATCCTCTTCCGACTTCGTAATCCAGATTCCCAAGTATCGGAATATCTCTTTCCAAACCAGCCCCTACATTCTTCAGCTAAGCTCAGCGGAGGTCCTGCCAATAGATGACCCGGGAATTTGTCCCAATTAATGCGACATCCGGAGTACTCGCCAAACGTACGCAAGATCTGCATGAGCCTCTGAATAGAGTCGGCCGGCCTTTGGACATACAATAAAACGTAATCAGCGTATAACGATATACGCTCTTCCCAGCCACCCCCCAGGTCGATGCTCCACACCATGGGATCCGTCCGTACCCAAGCCGCCAACAGCTCCAAGGCTAAGGCGTATAAAGTCGGGGAAAGCGGACAGCCCTGCCTCGTGCCCCGGCCCCATTGAAACTCCCTGGAGAGGGCGCTGTTAACACGGACCCTCGCAAGTGGTTCAGTGTACAGCAACCTCACCCATGTTCGAAAATTATTGCCAAAACCCAGTTTGGCCAAAACTGCATATATATATTGCCATTCCATACTGTCAAAGGCCATATGGGCATCCAACGACAGCAGGGCCGCTGGTACACTCGGGCGGTCAGAAACAGCCCGCAGCACCCCAAACAAGCGTTGCAAGTTAAGCCTCATATTCCTATGCGGCATAAAGCCCGATTGATCCGGATGGATCAAGGACTGAACAACCACCCCCAGTCTGGTGGCCAGGATCTTACCAAGGACCTTGGTTTCGTAGTTAAGGAGCGAGATGGGCCTGTAAGAACTGCACAAATCCTGTGGCTTGCCGGACTTATGGATCACCACGATCGTTGCAGATTGGAGATCCTTCAGGAGTCGCCCTTCCTGTTTAGGCTCATTAAACATCCGTAACATATGTGGAGCAACCCCGCCTGACACACATCCGAACGCCTCCGCCTGAAACCCGTTGGGGCCCGGCGCCTTCCCTGTCTGCAAATCTCCCATGGCATCCTCTACCTCCACTGTAATTGCAGACTCCAGGATATCCCTATCTTCAGGATCTAGAGAAGGCAGCTGTATGGTACTCAAGAATTCATCACACTCCCACTCCTGTCTCTCAGTGTGCGGCTGATAGACAGCCTCATAGTAAAGCGTGAACGCCTCCGCAATGTCCACACTTGTGTCACGCATAGTCCCATCTATCGTTCGGATCCCAGGCACCCAATTACGAGCTCTGTCTCGTTTCTCAAGCCAGGCTATCATCTTTTTGGCTTTATCCCCCAAGTCATAAACGCGCCGCTGGGTAGCTATAGCACGCGATCTTGCCTGATCTGACAGCACATCCTTCAGTTCTTTTTCTTTGAGTCGCAACTTTTGACTTAGTTCCTGCTTCTGCTCCTGTGTCTCCACCCTGGTGCCCTCCAAGGCGTAAAACTCTGTTTCTAGTCTTACGATTTGTGCGTGCTTTTCCTTTCGACATTTCCCCGTCTCCGCCTGCACAAATTCCCTAGCCACAGTCTTATAGGCCTCCCAGAGGGTACAATGTGATCTGACGGAACCCACATTCTCCTCAAAATATTGGTCCACTCGCTCCCGAAATTGTTCCTGAAACTCCTGGTCCTTAAACAGAAATACATCGAGCCTGGGGGGAGTAGACTACTCCCTCTCAGGACCCCGTAATTGCACCCCCACCGGGGAATGATCGGATATACCTCTAGCCTTATGACAACTATCATGGAAGAGGCCCAGGTGACCCACCTGCGTGAAGAGGTAGTAGATCCTGGACCCCGAACCATGCGCCGCAGAGATATGTGTGTACTGTCGAAGGTGGGGATTATGCGCTCTCCACGGGTCCACCAAACCCATCACAGGCACAAAGTCCCCAAGATGCCACATCCCCCCTCAGTCAGGCAGAGCCAGAGACCTATCAGTGTCCTTATTCATCACATCATTCATATCCCCCCGAAGATCAGGATCCCCACCAGCATGTCCAGTACCAGTTTCCCAATATCAGGGAGGGTGGTGCTGTGTAGCTTTGGGGGAATGTAAACAGAACAGAGGTTAATCGTTTGACCCTCCCACTGCCCAGAAACCGCCGCATAGCGCCCCAAAGGGTCTAGCCATTTTCGTCCAATCACCAATGGAAGGGAATTTTTTACAAGAATCCCGGTACCCCTGGAGCCAGTAGTGAAACCTGCTTGGGCCTGTAACATATAGCCGAATCTGTTAAGGGCCTTATAATGGATTCTGTCTTAAATTAGTGTTTTGTCTTAAGTTAGGATGTTGTCCTAAATTAGGATTTTGTCTTAAATTAGGATTTTTGTCTTAAATTAGGATTTTGTCTTAAATTAAACTTAAGACAAATTTAAGTTAAACTTAAGTTTAATTTAAGACAAAATCCTAACTTAGGGCAAAATCCTAATTTAGGACAAAATCCTAACTTAAGACAAAATCCTAATTTAAGACTACTAAATGCCTTTTGTGAATACCAAAAGTAGTACGTTTAGGATTTTGTCACAAGTTAGCTCTGTGAATCGGACCCTCTGTGACTGAAGTTCAAAGTCTTCTATCAGCTTGGCAGATCTCCCTTAGTGTATCAATTTCAGCTGTATGAGGTACGTAGCGACCTCCACACCAACTCCCAACTATTATTTGTAACACCTTGGATTAAAAAGATAGGAATGGGAGGCAAAGTGTTATCTCACTGGGACTACTACTCTTGAAAAAATGTAAGGAATGAGCTCTTATATTTATTGTCAACAGGTCCTAAACACGTATATATTTTCTTAGGTTAAAGTATTTCTTTTTGTTTTCTGCTGTTGCTATTGTCTCTGTTTTTGTTGTTGTTAGTGTCAAGGCGATTGAGAAAGTGAATTATCACACTTTATAACTATCTTTCTAATCTATTCTGTAATCTGACAATTGCCTTAATCCGTTTTCACCCTCTCACTTGTGTCTGTCTATATTTTACTCACAATACCTCCGCCAACAGAAAGTTGGGATAGAAAAATGTGTCTTCTACTAACGTAAGCCTGATGTGATACGGTGAGAAAGTAGAATGTGAGACAATGAGGCAGTGCATGACAAGATGTTTATGGGGCCCATTTATTTAATTTGTTTGCATTGTGTT